>NW_027508811.1:7382500-8582500 GCF_051911475.1 Siphateles boraxobius | reverse complement strand
GGAAGTCAAAAGACAAAGAGCTCAGCGCTGAAAAGGGGCGTGGCTACATAAGTTCTATACTGTAAGTGTGAGGAAGGTGAGCAAGCAGGAGTGACTCCAGGCCTCTCGGGGGAGGCTGAGAGAGATGGCTCTACTAAGCAGTGAGGGGGAAATCAGATCACCTTTAATTAGCATAAACTATCTTCAGATGGAGATACACACGGTCTAAATGTAGGCAATCCCAATTGGAATAACTTCTAGTGTTGGATTACTATTGGGTTCAGCCGGGTCATTTAGCACTTAGAGAGAGTCCCCCGAGGCACCAGGAGCATTCAGGTTGGACAAATTGCACCACCGCTGTGGCAGGTCTCCACCAGAGGGAGGGCGCCTGGGGAACACACTGGCTCAATTTACACCGTTCAGAGACGAAGCTTGGCACCTGGAGAGAGCTGTGGGTAACTGAAGTGACAACTACACAGTTTGTGCAAAGATTGTGGATCATCACCGATTCAGATTAGGTGACCCTGACAGGGTCAGGGAGGTTGAGTCTGGCCTTGAGGGATGGGAAACCAGCGGCATTGAACTTAAAGTTGCAACTCAAGCTATTGCTAAACAGGTGAAGTTTTTAAAGAAAATAACTGACCAAGCTCAGAACTTTAGATTTAGAATATTAACAAATGGAATGAGTTCTTGAAAACTAAATTCTGCCTTCATGTGCTATTGAAAATAGTATACTGTAATATAGTAATATCGGGGATGTAATATAGTTACTGTAGCTTGCTGATGATTCTGGAATTTCAGTCAACTAAATGCTAGTTTTGCTGTGTAAAAAAAAAAAATGTGTCAAATAGTTATTTATATACATAAATATTTTTTTTAGTGTTTGGCATGGTAATGGAAAGTGTCAATATTGATGTTTGCTATTGGTGGAATAGATCTGCTATGCTGCTGCTGCTGTTATTGCTGCTGCTGCTGCTGCTGGTGCTGAGCAAGTACGGGACTTGCTACTGTCAATACATACGTACATGACACACTTCTGTGAGCAAGACATGCTACTGCTGTACAATATAGCATACATGAACTACCCGTAGCAGATCTAGACAGGTGGAGCTGGGGAAGATGGGGGTTTCTGAAAGAGTGCTTCACTTCTATTGAAGGAACTCTACTTGTTACTGGACCAGTCCCAGAGGTCAGAACTCAAGAATGAGGTTTCCAAACTTAAAACAGAATTTTGGAAAATCCATTCAGCACTACCAGTTTGTTGTAGCCTAGTCCTTAAAAAAACAATTTCTTTAAAAGCAAATATATTCCTTTGCTTTGAATTTGAGCGTTGTAACTTTGCAGATGTTGTTTATGCTCAAACAGCTACTGTACATTACACATTAACTAAAGTTAAAAAAGTTACATCATAATCAATCACCCCTTTAAGCACTTAAATAACATGAAATCCTTACTGATAAGTAAAAAAAATATATATATTTTACAGTAATATAAATATAAATATAAATATTTGCTGTGGATGCAATGCTTTTGAACACTTTTCCTGTGGCATGCTGTTTTAATGTTTTAACTACAGCGAGGATTGCTTATCATGATAGCAGATTGTCTGAGAATATATTTTCGCACAAATAATGCACAATAAGGCCTATCTGTTTCCATTAAAAATATAAATCAATTAAAAATAATATTTGTCCAGTGGAAAAGATGAGAAAAACTTTATCTGAAATGTATTTTATATTATTTTATTTATTTATTCAAAAACAAGGCAAGGATAGGCTACTAAATGATTTTTAGCAATTTAATGTGACGGCACATCCGTATCTCATATTTTCCTAATGTCTTGTACCGTTAAACATGGTATCACGTGGATGCAGATGAGGTAATGCATAGTAAAACTAGGCGTTATAATCTCCATATATGGTTATTTCAGGGTGGAGACGCACATGCGCAAAATCTTCTGCTGACTGGGGATTTATATAGAGAATTTTCTGGCGTACGCACGGTTTTATAAGTCTGAATATTTTTTTTGCCGTACACCATTTTTGGCTTTCGGATGCAGATGTGAAATCGAAGTTATATCATGATGTGTGTTGTAAGGATTTTAGTCTGAATAAAAAGACCTCGGTGGACAATTTCATATTTCTCTTTTCACTTCTCGACGAAAGACAGTACATTTTTAGCTTTAACAAAATGAAGAGAAATGACGCACATTTGGTATATAACAGATAAATTATCTGTGCCTTTAGATCATCCTTGTGCTGCCACAGCTTTGGTTGCACAAGTCTGTCCAGATAATGCTTTTCTTATTAAAATGCATCCAAACTAAATTGTTAATTGATAACCCTTTGCTTCCACTAAACATATTATCATTTATCAAATCGGACCATGTTAACTGACTGAACACAGAGATAGTGCTTGGTGATGAAATGTGCACTTTTATTTGTACAATACTGAAGTGAGGCAAGTATAGATATAGTATAGATTCTTTGCACATAAAGCCATTTCTGAATTTTGATTACATTTTAGGGGAACTTCTTTCCCTACAGCCTTAAAGCAATCACTTATAGTCTAAACAGAGAACTTGGTGCACCCTGGGAACTTTTAATCCATTGTGTAAACTTGGCAGTGTTATGCTGCCGTCTGGAGAGCTGTCAAGTGCGGCGGTGGACATTTCTCATCTGGGTTGATACAATGTGTTTTTTTGGCTGAAGAATTTCTGCTTTGTCTCTGTTTCAGTGGGCTTGTTTTGAAACGCCTGATAATTAAAAAGGAAATGTGCACACTCTTCATTTTCTGCATCAGCTGCAGGTGTTGTGATTTTAAATTTATGTGAAATTATAGTGTTGACAAATCCACCAGGACAAGTGAAGTCACCTGACAGGCATGTGCTATATGTTCACACTCAAAAAGACACATTATACAGTTTTCCAATAACTGTATATACAGTATGAGCAGCCATATAAATCCTCTCTGAATATACTTGTGTACTTGGCCCATCTTTATTTTTGTCTCCTCTTCTGTTGACCTTAGCATGGCGTTAATACAGAGAAAATAAAGCTCTTAACTGCAATAAGATCACATTATCTCCCGATGCATGCCAGTTGCAATATATTCCAGCACGAGCTGTCACTTCAATAAACGCAGATGACAGACAATGCATCAATCATTCAAACAGGCCTACTTCTCTTTCATATTTAACACGGTAACCTCAAACAGCCGAGACAAGAACTGCTAGTCTCAAAGGAGGTATTAATCTACTTCATGTGGTGTTGAATATCTCAGCAGTCAGGAATAAACAGAAGCTTCTTGTGCATCTGGGAAAGTAAAACTGAGTCCTGGAGCAAACGCTGGCCTGGAGGTTATAGACTGAAGTTCACTGTATTACAAATCGAAAGGTAACCAAGATGGGCTGAGGTCTAAGATAAAAAGGTACCTTGCGGAAGGTCTGGTGTTTAAAGAAAAAACAAATTCTCCAAAATAAGATTGTTTTTAAAATAAAAAGGTCATGTGTTATGAAATTGTTTTGCTGGAGATTTTTTTTTTGGATGACTTAAGGTGCATGAAGTAATATATATGTATTTATTTTTCTAGGTGATACAACACCTAGTGGTTATTGCCCAGACAGCAACACACTGTCGGCCCAGATCCGGCCCACATCTGGTACGTGTGGAATCCACATGTACCAGATGTGGCCCGGATCTGGGCTGACACTATCTTGCTGTCTGGTATCGGTGTGGATGCCCTCACACAAAAGCAATTTAAGAGTTTCCATTACCATGAAACCCCTTCAATATTGGTCAATTCATTCCATATCCAAAATGTAAAAAAATTTGTACAAGTGATATTTGTGTAAATGAACATATTTGTTTAAAGTAGGTTTGTGTTTAAACTTTGTGTGATTTTTATCAGTGTAGAACATCTTTCCACTTGAAGCACATTTGTCTAAAGAAAATGTCTGAAGAAAAATCTTCTTCAAGTCTGAAGAAATATGCCCATGCACTTTACAAAACAAAATAAACAATCGTGGAATGGTATTGTACAGAATACTGCGATACTCTGATAGAGTTTTCTGCAGTTCTTCAATGCCACCGCAAGACCGCACGAATCTACAACACGAAACGGACAGCGACTCCAATGAATGCTCCTGAACCAGTTCTCTTTAGTGAGCCAAAAACATTCAGCGCAGCCAGGGTGTAGTGTGATACCCAGACGAATGATTCTCATGAACTTTTATGAATGGCTTCTTTTCAGTGAGTCAAAAACAAAAACTGCAACCAGTGTAATCTGATTCCCAAACGAATGACTCTCATGAACCGGTTCTTATAATCAAATCAAAAACATAGATCTTTCAACTACTATAACTGAGACTGAAATCAGTATACACACTGACTGGCTGTTTAAATACTGTATGTAAATAAACATGCGCTTTGTAAGTACTATTTTATAAAAAATAAAGTATAGTGTACCACATTTTTGGTCTGTCGAGGTTTTTTTGTTTGTTTTATATATAAGGCCAATTTAGTTCAACAAGACTAAAAAGTTATTAAAAGTCTAGATGAACACCTTTTGCAAGAGCTGGTTTAAATTCAAATTGTTAAACATTTAAATAACTGATTGTTCTTCCATTGATGTTACCTGTAAAGACAAAATAGCATTTACAACACATTGAGGATTTGTTACATAATTTTCCTATATAGCATTATACTCACCAGTTAGGTTTGCTTGTTAGTACCAGCATCATTGTTTGTTTAAAATATTATATAGGCTAATTTTCGCTGGGAAAAAAAACTGAATAAAAAAGTTATACAACATGGCCAATGAATCAAGTTTGTTGGAAACTAATTACGACTTATTTTGCGTGTGCAATTTATAACAGTGTGCTGCCTGCAGTCACACTTAACTTCTACAATGTGATTAATGACTTGACATTGGAGGTACAGACCATCGTCAAAAAGAAATGACAGTGAGTGAGACCAGGAGACAGAGAGAGATACTTCCCTGACATCAGCATTCTGATGGTGAGTCCTTCCAAACCCAGAGGCCACAAAAAGGAAAGCATAGCAGGTTTCAGAAAACAACCTTGTCTTGTTTCTGAGCGTGCTCGAGGGCAGAGTAAATAGTTTGAGCGTGCCAAAGCTCAGAGGGAGGGGAGTGAACAGAAGTTAGGTAGAGTTCATTTTCACTGGGCAAAGAAAGCAGTATTTATGATTTAAGCTTCACTACACCATACACAGTGGCAGATGCCTTTGATGCTGCTGGAAGGAAAAAGGACGGGTCATAACGGACAGCAAAAGATATGTTGGACTGTGTCTAATATTGTCGCTTTCAGGCAGAAACCTTGTATCTCTAACAATGCTACACTTTTCAGGAAATTGAAAAAACACTGTGATCCACAGGTGTCGATCCCCGGAAAAACATTTTTATATTATTTATTATATAAAATATAATATTATTATTATCCCATTATTTTTAGGAGTTGCTCCTAAATTCGCCAGTTAGGAGCTACTTTTAGCCCCTGGGGCCGTATTCACAACACATTTTAAGGCTAAAAGTAGCTCCTAACTGGCGAATTTAGGAGCAACTCCTAAAAATAATGGGCGTGTCACTCGTAACTTTAGGACTCCTAATTTTTTAGACTAAGAGTAATTCACGAAGCATTTTAGCCCTAAAAGTAGCACCTAAGTCTGGGACAGCTTAAAAGAAGTCGAGAGGACTCCTAACTCACTAAGACCTATTCACAAACTGCTTTTTGTGGCATTTCACGTTGCGATGTTTTGAAATGCGTATGCGGCGGCTACAGGAGCTTCCAATCACGAGGGAACAATTTTGCATTGTAGGCATAACTAGGGATGCAACAACGCCACCAACAACAACCAAAACTACTCACTGCATGTAAACTAATTGTAACATTTCATTGTGAATCAAATTAAAATGTTCTTCTCTTTGCAAACGTAGGCAGAGGCATATAGTGACAGATTAATTCAATAATGTTGCAAAGATATTGCATCAATCCATATGTTTCATTAGGCTACTAGGCTATTTGTTTTTCCTTACTCTTTATTCATTTAGGCTATTTATTCAGTTATTCATCATCTTCCGTCCTTCGCACTACTTGTGTAGCGCACGCATTCTCAGACCTGTCACCTGTCACTCATCGTCATAGGGGAGGTGTTTGGAATCATTCCCGCGTTACAATCATCAGCCAATCAAGGTGGTCACTTCAGTCAAGCTCGTGCATGAGTAATGACGTCATCCATAGCAACGAAGACTCACTCTTAGTTTAGGAGTTGTCATTTTTCTTTACTAAGAGTAGGTCTGAAAGGCGTTGTGAATAACTTTTAAGAGAAAACTCCTAGCTAAAATATTTTAGTGCGATTTAGGAGCACTCCTAGTGGTAAGATAAAATGCTTTGTGAATACGGCCCCTGAGCTTTAAAGGGGTCATCGGATGCACATTTTCCACAAGTTGGTATGATTCTTTAGGGTCTTCATGTAAAGTTTGTTACATACTTTGGATAAAATAACTCAATGGTTGTGTAAAACAACACCATTTTAACCTCCTCAAAAACAGCTCTGCTCACAGTGACCTGTTTGGGTGCATGTCTCTTTAAATTATAATGAGCAACTGCTTACCCATAGTGCTCACCCCACACAGCCCATCAGCGGTCGTGGCCGGAGCATGAGCAACATGACATCATATTGCTTAGAAAATCTAAACGGCTTGTTTATTGAGAGTGTTTAATCTTTGTGAGGATTTTAAAAAAAGGATTGAATGGATTTTTTAAATTGTACGGTGGTTGTGTCCACACACTGCGAAGACACATTTAATAAAAACACCATATAAAAGTGAACTTTGCATCAGATGACCCTTTTAAAGAGTAATGCTTTACGTTTACCTGATTGGACTTCACATAAACAAAAGAAAATGAATTAAATAGATTAATTTTATATAAGAAAATACTTTAATATTTCTGCACAACCAATAATAAAATCCATATTAATGCTTTCCATTGTCTTTTTTGACCTACAATAGTTCTGCAATTAAGTGTTTTAATTATTTTTATTTAGCAGAATTTTAAAATATTACAGCTAAACAAGACATGTGGAACAGACCTGACCCTGATGTCTATATATTGGTTTCATTTGCATTTACTGAAGCTCCAATTCTCACATCTTCATGCAAGTGAGTGTTCAAAGTGGATTGTGAAATCACAGCCCAACACCACAAGTGCCTCAAATGAACACTCCATATCTAGAGTTTGGAGTGCAGCTGGCAGCCATAGGAAGTTTTCTTAAACGACCTGCTGGCTTCAGCTACACTTTCAACAGATGGAAACTGTGCCTCTGCCCCCCAGGGCAACGGTTAAAATTGAGCCTGTGAAATCTGTCACAAAGCCGAAGTGGCAAAATGTCTCACGGTTTTTGCAAAATGCTAATGTGAATCGTGCAGAGTCCAGAAACAGGGAGGGGGGGAAGCAAGTGAGGAGGGGGTTTGAGGGATAGAGTGTTCCAATTTAAAAAATGACATCAGATGACAACATCATCTTTCTAAAGGGCAGAGAAATACGTTTGGCCAGAGGACAGACATTCACAAATGAGCCATGGCTCAAAGAGCCGGATGACATTCAGGGTTGGCATAATAAGTGTGTGTGTGTGTGTGTGTGTGTGTCTCCTATGAGGCTCCCCCTTACTTGCCAAATTCCATCAGAGTGCCCGGTGCAGAGACTAGCCTGACTACAACAGACCGAGTCGCAATAATGAGGAGAGGAATCCGGAGGTTAAAGGAGAAGACCAGTGTTTCGCTAACATGAATTAACGTACACGGAATCACTGGAGCTTTGCTGCGATTGCTCACTGGAAAGACACTATAGAACTTAGAAAAGTTTCCTCAGTGCTAGAACCTGGGGAACATCACAGACCATGAGACCAAAATCTAAAAAATATAGATTACATTTTTTTTGTAAGACAGTGATCCTCAAAGTCAAAGAATCTTCACTTCCATCAAATCTGCCATGTTGGGAGCAAATAAAGTATGTGGACAGTATCTTTCTTCCCTCACTTGCATTCTACACTTGCGTAAAAATGCATTTACACGTGCATCATTACAGTGAATAACGACTTAAAATTTGTTCTAATTCTCACTCAACGCTTGTATTATAGCTTGCGAGTCGTATGGACTAATGATACTTTAATGGTACTTTTATGTGCTTTTTGGAGCCTGACAGTTACAACCACCATCCTCACATCCCTCATCCATCTCTTTTTGCATTTCACAGATGGGGGAAAAAACATGGGTTTAGAATGACAAGAGGGTGAGTAAATGATGACAGATTTTTAATTTTGGAGTGAACTATGCTTTTAATATTGTTCCTGCATAGCAGTGTCGCATTTTCATTTATTCATTTATTTTTTGAATGCATTAAAATTCATTTTCAATAATATGTTTTATGTGTTTTTGCAACAGAAAGTTTACAGAAAATAATCAATATGGCAAAAAGTTTGTTTTGTATCGCAATAAATAGAGTGACTTTTCATTATCTACAAAACAATGAAAACCAAAAGAACACATGGCAAAAAGTGACATAATTTTTTTTTGCAATAAAACATTTGCTGTCTGCTCCTTTATGCCCGATAAGTCAACAAAAACATAATGAATAAAAGTAAATTAAGTTCCCTTTCGTAGTCACTCCGAGTTACGTCGGATGACAACGAATGGGGGTTTCGCTTAGAACACCTATCGATTTCGAGTATTACAAAACGAGCCAATGGCAATGAAATGCCATGGGTCTGCGGAATTTGCATAGCGTATCTCCGCCCCACCGCGTGGGTATAAAAAGAGAGATGCCGGCAAAGGCAGATCATGTTTTCGCTTCGGAGCCAAGATTATTTCTTCA
This sequence comes from Siphateles boraxobius, assembly GCF_051911475.1. Lineage (NCBI taxonomy): Eukaryota > Metazoa > Chordata > Actinopteri > Cypriniformes > Leuciscidae > Siphateles > Siphateles boraxobius. Next base: position 8,573,628 of record NW_027508811.1, on the reverse strand, counting down.
CTCCACAGTCATCTCTGACTTCGCTCTACGAGACAAGCTTCTCTCTCCCGTGTTGGTGTGACGGCGATCTGCAGCGAGCTCACAGTGCCTGCTGATCTGTGCAGTGATCTGCCAGTGTGTGTGTGTCTCCCTGTGCACTTCAACATCGCAGAGTTTTTTCTCCTCTCATAAAAGAGCTCGCACACGGCACGTCTTTTTAAAGACGGCTCGCCCGTGCATTTCTGGTAGCAGCGGACTGGTATCGGACTCTGATTGGCACGAGCGCTGTCTAGTGTGTTTGGGCTTTGATCATGCTTGAACAGCGCTCGTGGATGACTCATGTTCTCTCGGGGAACGTGATCATCGCGTCATATATAGGTTGAGACTCGGTGAACTCGCAAGAGTGAGAGTCCCCTCATCCCTTCGTCCCGATCTTCGGCTGGTGGCAAGGGTGACCTGAGGGTGTTGGTCTGGAACAAGGCGCCGACTCTGTGTCCACGCCCCAGCCCCCCCTCTTTAATGACGGTGCCCGCTAGCGAACTGATGATTCCACGAGTCTACCCTCAGGTGGCCCGTGTGTTTTCATTTGAAGCTACAGAGGATGATGCTGTGTCTGTAGCAGCATCACTAGGTGGGCTTGATTCTTTTGGAAATGACGACTCGTCACAGCTGCCACCCTCTGGTGTGCATACGGCTGTGCCTGAGTCTGATCTGGAGATGACGGCCATGCTTTCCCGGGACGATTGTTTTTTGGGTGAGGCCGCCGACGCGCCCACGGCAAACCCCAATATCTTTCCTCCCGGACGTGCATGATGAGATCACGGGTCCTCTCGTTGGTCTCATCCGCCTTTCCTCCCCTCAGGGGCCGCTGCCCATGGGTACACTGGGGTTCCCCCGGTGGAACGCTCTGTTGCCATGCTACTGTGTCCTCAGAGTGCTTCCCGGCGCAATCCTAAGCACCCGTCCAAAGCCTGTAGTTCTTTTCGTCTACACTAATCTGTGGCGAAATCCTATAGGGCCTCAGGACAGGCAGCTGCCTCACTGCATCCCATGACCGTTCTGCTGGTCTACCTGACCCAGATGTTCATGGACATGCAGGAGGGCGGGACTGACCCGAGGCTCTTCAGTGAGCTGCGCGTCGCCACTGACCTTGCTCTCCGAGCAACGAAAGTGGCTGTACGCTCTCGTAGTCAGGCGATGTTCACAAGTCTGGGGCTGACCGGTCTGATGTGCACGATGTCGGGCGGACCCGTCTGCTCGACACCCCCATCACCCAGGTCGGCCTCTTCGGCGGTGAGCAGACTGACGTTGATTCTGTCCCGACGGCCCCGCCGTCCGCTCAGATCCCTCGGTCTGCCCACCGCCGAAGGCGCCCTCCCGCGGCTCCCACCCCGCCCGTTCAAAACGGGCCGGCTCTGGAAGCCGCAGGCGGACGCCACAGCCCTCTCCAGTCCCGCCCCCTGCTTACGCCGCGTTAAGCGGCGCTCTTGAGACGGGCTCCTCAGAGATGGGACTCAGTTCTTTCCAGGAGTTGGTAGCAGGACCACTCCTTTCCCCGGTGGAAGCCGGGGAAGAATACATTTTCTCCAAAGAACTGACTCTCCAGTCTCTGAGCACACAGAACCGGACGACAGTGCTTGACGCCCCCGGGCCTCGCCGCTCTCATCCCTCTCTGTCACAGAGTTCTCGGACCGCAGTGTGCGCTGCCCCCGGGCCTCGCCACTCCCGTCCCTCTCTGACCCAGAGGCCGTGGACGACAGTGCGTGCCGTCTCCGGACCTCACCACTCTCGTCCCCCTCTGTCGCCAGACCCCTGGCAGAGCAGACCCCCGTGGAACGCTGGTCCTTCCCTGGTCTCCTCTGTCAGGACGCGGAGCATGACCGCACCCCCGCACCGGGCCGCTATGCCACCCACACCTGGGCCGGTCACTCCGCTTCGCTGCCCCTCCAGGGGGACGTCTGTGGTCCGCATGACCCCGCTGGTTCAGTTCTGGGAGCTTGGTCGGAGCTTCCCAGCCTGTCCCGCTGGGTCGCCCGAACTATCAGGCTCGGCTATGCGATTCAGTTCGCACGGTCTCCTCCCCGCTTCAGGGGAGTCCGCTCCACTTTGGTCCGTGGCTATGCCCCTATCATGAGAGCGGAGGTTGCTACCCTACTGGCGAAGGGTGGGATTGAGACTGTCCCTCCAGCCGAAATGAGCTCCGGGCTCACAGCCCCTACCTCATTGTCCCGGAGAAGTCTGGTGTGTTACGGCCAATCCTGGACCTACGCATCTGAACCGCTCCCTTCACAGGCTGCCGTTCAAGATGCTCCTGGCCAAACGCATTTCTGGATGTGTGCGGCCACAGGATTGGTTCGCAGCGATTGACCTGAAGGCGCCTACTCTTATGTCTCCATTCTCCTTCGACTCAGACCATACCTACGGTTTGCTGTCAGGGCTCGCGCATATCAGTACGCTGTTCTCCCATTCGGGCTAGCCCTGTCTCCTCGCGCCTTCACAAGGTTGTTGAGGCAGCCCTTGTTCCTCCATGGGAACACGGGGTTCGCATCCTGAACTATCTCGGTGACTGACTATCTCTGGTTGCTTAAGCTCACTCCTGAGACCAAGTTTGCTAATACAGGGACCCAGTGCTCCGGCACCTAGCTCGTCTGGGCCTTCGGGTCAACTGGGAAAGGAGTAACTTTGCCCCGTGCAGAGGAGCTCGTTTCTCGGTATGGACTTGTTCGCCTTCTCCACTCAGCCATTGCTGACTTGCCTGAGACTATCAAGCACAAGAGTGAGGTTCCACTGAAGTTTTTCAGAGGCTCCTGGGGCATATGGCATCTGCAGCCGCGGTACGCCGCTCAGATTGCTTCATATGAGACCGCTTCAGCTTTGGCTTTGCGACCGAGTCCCGAGGTGGGCATGGCAACACGGCACCCTCCGAGTGCCAGTTACTCCGACCTGCCATCAGTACTCACCCCGTGGTCGAACCTCAGTTTTCTACAGGCCCGAGTGCCCCTGGAAAGAGCTTCCCGGCATGTTGTTGTCTCCACAGATGCCTCTTCCAAGGGCTGGGGCTCCATGTGCAACGGACATGCTGCCGCCGGCTCCTGGATAGGACCCCAGCGCCTTCTGCATGTCAATTTCCTCGAGTTGCTGGCAGTGCGCCTTGCCCTGCACCGTTTTCGCACGTTGCTCAAGGGTCAACACGTACTAGTCCGTTCAGACAATACTGCGACATTAGCGTACATCAACCGTCAGGGTGGTCTACGCTCCACACACGTGTTTTACTCCCTGACCGAGGGCACGATCGACACGGATGCACTGGCGCACAGCTGGCCGCGGGGCCTACGCAAATATGCGTTTCCTCCAGTGAGCCTTCTCGGACCTGGTTCTCCGAACTGTTACTCCTCGCGACAGCACCTCCTTGGCCAATTCCTCTGAGGAAGGATCTCCTTTCTCAGAGATGGGGCACCCTTGGCACCCTCGACCCGATCTTTGGAGGCTCCACGTGTGGCTCCTGGACGGGACGAGGCAGGTTTGAGTACCCTGCCACCGGCGGTGGTGGCTACCATCACTTCCGCCAAAGCATCGTCCACGAGACATGTCTATGCGTTGAAGTGGAACCTCTTCGTCAACTGGTGCTTTTCTCACCGAGAAGACCCCAGGAGATGTTCGATCAGTGTCGTGCTTTCCTTTCTAAAAGATGGGTGGAGCGAAGGCTGTCTCCCTCCACCCTGAAGGTGTATGTGGCCGAAATATTGCCGGATATCACGAAGCAGTTGAAGGTAAGTCTCTGGGCAAGCATGACCTGATCGTCAGGTTCCTGAGAGGAGCGAGTAGACCGAATCCTCCTCATCCTCCTCGCCCTCCTCTCGTTCCCTCTTGGGACCTCTCAGAGGTGTTAAATGCCCTGCAGAGGGCTCCCTTTTAGCCTCTGCAATTAGTTGAGCTTAGGTTCCTGTCAATGAAGAGACTGGCTCCTGGTTGCATTGGCCTCCATCAAGACGGTAGGGGACCTGCACGCATTCTCCGTTGACGAAGCGTGCCTGGAATTCGGGCCGGGTCACTCTCACGTGATCCTGAGACCCCGGCCTGGGTATGTGCCCAAGGTTTCCACCACTCCCTTCCGGGACCAGGTGGTGAACCTGCAAGCGCTGCCCCTGGAGGAGGCAGACCCAGCCTTGGCACTGCTCTGTCCAGTACGTGCTCTCCGTGCTTACGTAGACAGAACGCAGTGTTTCAGAACCTCAGACCAGCTCTTTGTCTGTTATGGTGGGAGACTGAAGGGAAAGGCTCTCTCAAAGCAGAGGTTGTCCCATTGGATAGTGGACGCCATTGCTTTGGCTTACCGACAGCAATGCCGACCGTGCCCCATTGGGGTGACAGCCCACGCCACCCGGAGTGTGGCTTCTTCTTGGGCTCTAGCGCATGGCGCCTCGCTAGCAGACATCTGTAGAGCTGCAGGCTGGGCGACACCCAACACATTCACGCTCAGGTGTCTTCGCTTGCTCGCCACTCCACTCCACGGACTGGATACGTGCGATAATTCCTCAGGTGAGCCTCCTCTCTGAATCCCTGAGTTCCTCCAGCACTGTTGACGCTGGTGCCAGTGTCTATTGCCTGTGCGTCGGCTAGGTGCCTCCGTGTGCATGGTTCCTCCCCTGAGTAACCCCCACATGTGTATTTCCACTGTAAGCCTCCTTGAGCATGTGTCTTTCCCTCGGCAAGCCACCTTGCCTCTCCTGGAGTTGAAAGTTGCCACCCCACGGGCTGGTCACTCCAGCGTTCCTCCATATGTAGCCCTCCAGCCATATGTGTATCCTTAAGTCCTCCCTACACATAGGCATGCTGCGGCATATTTCCTCTGAGATATGCTTCCCAGTGTACCTTGGTATTTCTGTGTTAAGTAGGACTCCTTCGTCCGTGCCAGTATCACGACAGGGGGATCAGACTTTCGCAGGGCACTGGAAGACAGCTGTGAAGGTGGCGTGATTTCACAGGGACCCCCATTCGTGTGACTACGAAAGGGAACGTCTCGGTTACGTATGTAACCCTCATTCCCTGAGTAGGGAACGGAGATGTTACGTCTCCCTGCCACTTCCGCTGTACCGCTGGGTAGACGCCTGAGTTCAGTCTCGTCTCCTCAGCGAAGACATGATCTGCCTTTGCCGGCGTCTCTCCTTTTATACCCACGCGGTGGGGCGGAGATATGCTATGCAAATTCCGCAGACCCATGGCATTTCATCGCGATTGGCTCGTTTTGTAATACTCGAAGTCGATACGTGTTCTAAGCGAAACCCCCATTCGTCGTCATCCGACGTAACGTCTCCCTACTCAGGGAACGAGGGTTACATACGTAACTGAGACGTTTTTGGTATTACAAGAAAAATAATTATAATTTTTTGTTAACATTTCTACAGGGGTTCAAGTTTTTTTAAACAAAAATAAATAATTGAAAACCACTGTTTTCTTACAAAATGGAAAATGGCACTAATTAACATTGCATAAAACACAACAGCATTATTCTATATTCTATATAATTTAATATTGTTAAATTGGACTTAACATACAAAATTGGCAAACAGAATCAATGTTCCTGATCAAAATGGTCCTCAATAGCTTCTTTAATGTTACCCAGAAACAAACCTATAAACCTCCATCTGAGGTATTGTTTTTTCGTGACGTGTATTAACTCTCGCTCATGTAATTTCCTCTACTTTCCTTACTAAATATGGCTTTCATTTAAGATGCCTTATTAGAAAGAAGCAGCAATATATTTCAATGTCATTACTGTTTAACTTAATGTACTGTACTCTAACTTGATGGATCTTCTGGGATCAAGCAGCTAAGGTTACAAACAAAGGCATACATGCATGATTGATGGCTCTCTTAGAAAAAGAGAGAGCGAAGCAACGAGGTAGCTAAAATGAGAAATTTTCTCAGGAGCTGTCAAGCTCACCAAGAGGCCCCACCTGTTTCTCCCATCAGGCACTGGGCACACCTAAAGCCATTAAAGCAGAGGAGGTGTGAAGTATATTAATGAAAGAGGACGCATCCCACCTCACAGGGCCTGCAAAGGCGAGATAAGAGGTCTCGCTGGTCCAGGCGAGAAGCTCCGCTTGTACGCACACACTTTCTCAGAAAAAGCCCCACACATCATTCCCTGGCTTTTGTCCGCTTGACCTGATCAGCGGTGCTGAGCGAGAAGAGGGTGCCTTTCTATTCGCACTGTCATCTTGCCTTTATTTGTTATATTTCAAACAGGCCTGTTTCTAATGTGATGGATAAAGCATTCAGAAAGCATCCATAAGGAGACTACAGTGGCACACCCTCTGGCCTGCACAATTGATTGACTAGCATGACAGCAATACAGCGTCTACTATTGTTATCATGGTAGAAAGCAAATTTTAGGGCCTCTGTTGGGTTGAATAATGGTATTCGGCGTCACACAGCTCTTGTCCTGCAATAACGGTTATTTGTTAGAGAAGCTTTTTATGTGATGAATCTAAATCAAATAAAACAAGCTTTTCTCTCATCACAGAGATGGATGCGTTCTCTTTATCTGCACAATACACAAGTAAAAGAATCACACTGTAATGTATTTTATTAGTTTAATGATGCATTTGTATCAATCAACTATTATTTGAGTTTTTGTAGCTTTAAACTTTGTGGATGGCATCACTGTCAAACAACCACACAGTTGAACCTCAAATGCTAAACTGTCACCGATAAAATTGTTGCAAAAAATGTAATGTTTGTAGAGTACCATTATTAACTGAATATAATGCTTTGAATATGAATCTTTAATTAAACGACTTGTCTTACGAACCGAAAATATACACAGTACTGGTTCCCGGTTCATTTCGATCTGATGTAACCTGAAAAGTGACTCTTAGTTCAGTGAGTGAGTTAGAACTCGCTGACTAAGTGAATGTGATTCAAACTGCTAGCACACTGCCATTTCGATACATATAAATCTTTTTGTGAAAGTCATTGGTTCACAAATCCTGTTCATTCCTGAAAACCGCATACGTAAATCTCACAAAGTTTTCCAGACCTGTTGCCAATGGCGACTATAGTTTAAAGTATCATCACATACTGTGTAAGTGAAAAAGCCCATGTCATAAGAAAAAAATATTTAAAGTAGCAATTGTAGCACAAAAAAATAAAAGAAATAAATCTTCAAATTAAGTAAAATAAGGTATTGTTCAGCATAAATAAAAATTGATTATCAATACATGTGGTATTGAATGAACGTTTCATTTTGGAACTGAGGACTCATGTAAACGGATGTGTGAATAGGACAACCTTTGCTTCATTAGGCAAGCACCAGTAAAGCAGATGTCATCATTACATACCTCAAAGTTTTCATCAAGCATATAAAAAAAATCCACAATTCCACTTCTTGTGCTAAATGGCTTGCTGACTGCTTGTCTTTACTTGATCACTGATGTTTCATATGCAATTAAAGGAGCTGGTGATAATTGCTCATTAAGGATTATAGGAGTGCTTATTTAGATACTAGATGTTAGAGCAAAAATCTTTGTTAAACCAAAAACCATCCAAAATGGGCAAAAACGAATTATTAAAGGGATAAGGGAGAATTACCAATCCACTTTTATGAGGACTGATCTGGTTAGGAGTATAGGGCCTATATGGAATTATAGAGTCTCTGATACATTATAGCAAGCAAGGTAACACTCTTTCAGTAAAGCTGATAATAGGGAGCAGGTTTTCTCTCTCTGCAGATTTCACTTTAGCTCACAAAGATCAAGAATGGCAGCAATATTCATGATATTCAGTCTAAATTTGATCCGCTCCATGTTAAATAAAACTGCTTTTATTAAGCCACTTATATGATGACTCTTCATCTCATGTGAGTTTACGTAATTTTGAAACTAATTATTTTAGTACTTTTAGTTCTTTAAAACTATTACCATTCATTTCTTCAAGGTTTAAATTTGAGGGGAAAAATATTAAGCACAACTTTAACGTTATATGAATAAATGTAAACATGAATGAAGCACAGTAGAACAACAATGCATGCTAATTTAAGCCTAATTTAATTTAAGCTAATTTATGACATTATTTTTTTCTATTCCATTCCAAAACATGACAACAGCTCAGCTGATATTATTTGCAGTCTGCCATAAAAAAAAAAAAATCCTTAGGACAGGATCTTTTCACTTACACAGTATTTCAAGTCTGAAAAGCTCTGATTTTCTGAGAAGGCACATGATGTACTTTTATTAAAAGGCATTCTCTCCCTCTCTTGCTGGCATTGTCAAAGAAAAGCACTAGTTGATTGCACAGTACATGCACCCAGAAATTTTAACACAGTATACCATTTTTAGACTAGGTAGGGATCAAGAATGTCTTCTTCCTGCTCCTCTTCTTCTCTGGCATAAAGTCAACAACAGGGAGCATGGCTGGCAAAAAGGAGGCACGATAGAACCATATCTAATATTTTACACAGCAGGGTCTGAAACAAAAGAGGCCATGAAGCTATTAGCTAGCAATGTGATGCAGAGAACTTAAGTGACCCTTCAGAAAAAGAAAAAAAAAACAATCTTACCTTGACCCCGGAATCTCCCCACACCATGATGAGTTCAAGAGATGCATACTGATAGCTGCTGGAAGCTGCAGGCATGCAACATGATTTTTTTGTGAAGAAAGGCTTCAGTATGTGAGGAAGAGTGTGAAAATTGAAAAGAGAGAGAGAGAGAATCTGTTTTTTTTTTATGCAGGTGTTCTTTTTTCTTTCATTTTTATGTTTGGGTGGTACATCACTGTTCAACCGAAACAATATAACTTTAACTGTGCAATCTGAGATAATGAACTACACAATAAAAGCATACTGGAAAAGCATACAGGGATAAACATGACGACTGCAAATTTGAAGCAATCTTGTACTTTAGATTCTATAATTGGCACTGAATAAAATGAACATGAGAATTTAGGTCCAGTACTGATTCTTTAATCCTATTATACATTTTTATAGATCCATTTTACAGTACTCTGAATCAACAATCATTTTTGATCTGCCCGTATTATATTGCACAACAAACACCATTATTACCATGTCAATGGCCACAACCAGCCTTTTGAATTTATGATCTTAATCATGGGCACTATTTCCAATGACTAAGACCCATTCACACCAAGGATGATAACTATATAGATAGAAATATAGTTCTAAAAATGTTCTAAACATAAAAGAATAGCAGAATCCACACCACAACTGTAATGATAACGGCACAGAGAAACAACATAGCTGGAATCAGCTAGGTTTTTTCCTGCTGAAAACATAGATAGCCAATCAGAATCCAACCAGCTTTAAATAGATCAAGCCTTTAAAGGCAGACATCTGCATAACTGCAGCGCATGCTTAGAATGAACAGAACAATATTATGCGTTGGTGTGGACACTAATATAGTTAGTGTTACAGTTATCGTTTTTTGGTGTGTGGCCTTTACTCATCCCTTTGTCGGACAAATTTATCACAATGCTAGTCATAAAACTTCATGGAAAAGTAACAAAATAACACAACAATTACAAAATATCTCTCAAATCTTAGTGCCACAGACTCATGTCATGTTTTCAGTACACTCAGCCTATTTGTAGCCGCCTGTCGAATTCTCCTCACTGGGCTGTTAATTATTTTGCTGGAAGGTCCTTGATCAAATGTTTGACAAGTTATTAATCAGGAAGGTGGCCTCAGCGGAGCTGCTGAAAGTTAATTTCCACACTTCATTCCGTGGAGATGAATCAGAGTTGGTAGGAGATTGGGCAGCTGCCTCATCAGCACTGCAGACCTCTGGAGGTTGAGGGTGACCTCCAGTACCACCGGATTTCCGGTAGACATGAGCCAAAACCACATCCAGACACATACTGCCGTATCCGTCTCTGACCAGCAGGCAACGGACGTCCAAACGCTGCCGCAGGTCTATTAGCCTGAACTGGGCCTGAGTTGCCACTATAGCTAATGAACGTGGAGGTGGGTGATAAACAGCATTCTCACGCAAGAGACACAGGTGTGTGTCAGTCAGGACAAGCTGGACAAGCTCAGATTTTATTGGTGCCACCTGTGAAACAGGTACAATGGGGTCAGTGTGCAGCTCGAGACTTGATCGCTGAAATCTGACAGTTGTGTAAAGAAGTATTTGTACATGTGCAAGTGCCGGACGTTCACCCTGCATGTTACCATGTAACAGGAAGACCACCTTAGCCAGAGTTTTCTGGAAAGAGCATGTAAGGCGCCCACCAGAGGGTAGAAGCAAATCCTTAATATGGGAGTCCCAGTCTAAGGACAAAGATACTATGTCACTTGACAGTAGCGGATGGTCCAGTGCACCACTCTCGAAAGGGCAAATAGCCTCAAGTAAAGTTCGGGACAGTTCTTGACTTAAGACTGCATTGCAAGTGTGCAAGGTAAGTATGCTGTTCTCTGTGATGCCCATCAGTCTGACAGTCTGCCCAGCAAAACCAATGTGGATCTCCTGCATTTCCTGAAAAGATAATTCATAGAAAACATTTAAAGAGTGTGTGGGGCTGGAAGAATCAGTCAAAGGATCAAAGGTGACCACCAAAAGCTTAGTCTGGATAAGGACAATAACTGCAGGCTGTGGATCTGGTTGAGAACAGGTGGCGACACTGAGCCAGTATAAAGCTAACACCCGCTCTTCCCTTAGCAAGTGGGCAGGGATGACATTGTGCAGGCAGGAGAGAAGCTGCTGAGGTGGAAGGTTCTGGAGATGGAGCAAGAGTTCAGGTACAGGGTGTAGTCTTTGGGAGCATACCTTCAGTCCTTCATTTATCTGGGTGGTCACCGAACCCCTTGTCCAAGTTGTCTCTGTACTGGATCTTAACAGATCTTGCATGAAAGGCAACGCTACACTCTGTTTTCTTACTGACAATATCTCACTATGAGACAGATTGCGTAGAAACTGGGTTGCCTCCAGAGTTGGTTTTGCCTGTGGTCTTAGAGTCAATTCTAACTGGATATGGTTTACAAAGGGTAGATCCCTTACCATTGAGCACATTTGATTGTACCAACTGCTTTCTCTACCACTAGTTTGTTCCTTCAAAGAGTTTGTAAGCACACGCCCTGCGTCTGCCAGCATCCAGGACACTCTACTTGCAAGATTCCCCAGGCTAGAGCTGAGCCCACTTCCTTCTGGATGGACTTTGGCTTCTTGACTCTCAACAGACATTCTGGATAAAATGTGCTCACTAAATTGGCCCTCCATGGTAAGTGGGCTATGCCTCTGTGTAAAGTGCTTCAAGCGAGTCAAGCTGGGGACAAAGGCTCCTCCTCCTCCTGTGTCAGAGTGCATGCTCTGTATATGGGACTCCTCAGCTAACAAGCTCCCTTCTGAGCCCACGATTGGGTGACAGAGATACTGCTTCTCGACATCCAGAAGCCCAGAGGTCCCGTTATGGCACTCTTGAATTATTCTAGTATCCCAGAGCCCTACATTCACCCCTTTTTCCTCCCCCTCCGTTTCCTTATGTGTCACGTCCACTGACGGAGCTTCACTTTCTGATTTATGAGGGGCTGACTGCTGCTTCTCCCACTGGATGTTGAGACTTGTCTGAAGCGACTTTACTAGACTTTTGGCATCTCCTGCAGGGTTGTTAGTGACACAGTGTTCTGTAAGTGCCCTGTGTGTCTCAGGAACGTGCTGACACTCAGAAGGGCCGCTGAAACTACTGTCTGTCTTGTTTTGAGGAAAGAGGAAGTTTTTAGGAGCAAGAGATGAGGAAAATAACTGTAAGGAGAAAAAAAATAATTTTTAGTTTAAAAAGTGTCAATAGAGTTTAGTTATTCAGGTCACTACATTTTCTAATATATTTCAATAAATGTATCGATGTTTTATGCAAATGTTTTTGAGACTCTTTTATTATAGTTACCTTGTCTGGCATCTCTCAGAACTAGGCTCTAAAAGCTGTGAAAATAACTTCTCATTTCTCCTCACTTCTGTTTATCCTGCATTTGTTTATCTCTGTTTAAGTTGACTAAACACTTCACCCAATATAAATAGAAGAGCCAGGAGTAAAAGCAGTGAGAAGCAATTGGTTGGAAACACTTACTCTATGAACATTTATATTTGTTAGAAAGGCTCTGCATGCTATTTGTATTAGCTGCATTTCCACAGATGAAAATATGATTAAGCCATTGTTTTGATGCACTCTCTTACCAGGGGGTAGCCATAAAGCCACGTAAAACACATGTAATAGGTAAAAAAAAAAAACCCCATCAAAATCAATGCTAGCTAGGAGTGGGAAAAGAATTATACTTGAATTATTTGGCATTTTAATTATTTCCATGGAAAGCAAATAATGATTAAGGTAGTTAGTCCATATTTGCAACAAAAAGAACAGCATGTTTCTGTGGTAATAAGAAGCGACCCCAATAAGCACTGTCAGTAATCAAGATACCTCTAATAAAAGTTTAACCTAAACGATCAGTGGTATTACAGTGGATCAACACTTTTGAAGCCCTTGTTTTATTTAAAAACTGAGACAGTGGTTGTATTAATTAGGGTCTAATTAATTATAATAGACACTGTGTAGATGATATTCATACAGTCACTGAGTTAATTGAACAAAATAATTACCTCCTTATGTGCTGAAATCAAACAACTTGACAAGAATAGGACAGTATGTTCACAGCTCAATCAGAAGCCTCTGATTGACAATTTCAGCATTTTTTAATTTTCAAGTGCAAACTTAAAAACAGCTCTGGCTCCCACTAGGTCTCTGGTGCAGAGGCACTGCCTTCAGGCAATGGTCAACTCCATCTATGATTGTTTTTTAAAACAGTGTATTCTTACATCGCCTGTCCCCATACAAAAGTTATAAAAATCAAGCTACTGCCCAGTCAGCCACAAACAAAAGTTAGCACCTCTGATTTTTCTCTTAGACCTAAAGTATAGAAGGAAATAAATCCATGCAATTCATTCAGAAGTAAAACAGATCTAGTATAAAGCACCAAGTGGAGGCCAACAACACATGCTTACCCTGTGATTCTCTCCTGAGTCTTCTGCGTCACCTTCAGGTTGGTTAGAAACCTTTCTGGAACTGTAAGGGAAAACATTCTTCATTTTAGATGATTCAACAAGAAAGAAAGTCAACATCTGTGTTTATATTACAAGGATTAGAGAGAGGAAAAGCATATTTCCTCTTACACTTAAGCATGGCCACAAAAGAGCAAAGCAATTAGGTTTATATTCAAAATCACAATGCTGTAGTCTTTGTTTTGAAGAGTGATTTTAATTATTTTTGCTACGGTTATGACACTAGAGACCCCCAACAGACGGTATGGCAAAAAGACTAAACTGCACAATGTCCCACATCTCCAAAAGAGTCTATTAGACTTGAATAGCAAAGGACCCAAATGTCTGGATGTGATTAGGGCCACTCAGCTAGCTGTGAAATTAAATAGAATGTGCGCATGTAGATTTGAGGATTTACATACAAGCACTTTATTCTCAGACTGTTTGCACAGGGATGGAAAAGCAGCTTGGTGGGAAACGAAGACGACTTTCCGTCAAGCTCAACAGGATTTTGGACAGAAAGCCAAAAATTTAATGGATCCTCGTACACAACTTGTCGGATAGCAGAGCATGTACAAGTCAAAACCCTGTAAAATGTCAGAAACGCCCTCGGTAGAAAACAACAGCAGAGTACTGCTCTTATACTCGAGCTTGGGTTTTTGAACAGCAGAGCATCTATTGAGAGGATTTCAGACACAAAGGTAAATACAACATGTTTTACAATGCAGGTCACAAAGGCTATTTCACAGAGCATTTCTTGGTTAGGGATATAAAAAGGTGAAGCATAGATTTTTTAAAAATGCAATGCATCATTTTACTAAGGAATTGTAATTTGTAAGAACAAAATTAGTTCTGATTTTACAGCATTTAGTAGTGCATTCAATAAACATGGTTGTCATAAGTATAGGTCAGATAGGCTCCAGACTACAGGCACAATGCACAGCATTAGATAGGAGATTGAAATTCTGAACCTTGACTGGTGCCACAAAGACACATCCTCTAGGTTTCTACCCAAGCAGTGTGGCTCTTTTTGGGCTGTCTCTTGTATATTCACATCTCTAGTCTCTATACATCACTATGCTCTGTCTGTGATATTTTCCCTCCCAAGGTCTCTGCTCTCTTTGTCACCCACTGAGTTTACAGAGTTGGATTCTTGTTGAGTGACTTCCAGCAGTTTTTGATATTGTTGTTTGATTTTTGTTCCACAAATAAGCATTCTATTTCCCATTTACTAATCAGTGTGGGAATGAAAACGTCTCGGTTACATATGGTAACCCCCATTCCCTAAAAGAGGGAACGGAGGCGTACGTCGTGAGCGACTAATAGGAATCTAGCAAGAGAGGCCAATTTACTTTGAGTGAAACTAAACAAGCCAATGCACATTGGCGTGCAATCATTTGCATCAGCTGCTCAGCCTCGCAGCACCGGTATATAATGAGCAGCAGGTGCGATTGTACTTCAGTTTTTTTGCTGAGGAGCCAAGCCCGATAAGCTGGCCACCCCGGCGGGCGGCAGCAGATGAGATGTATGTCTCCGTTACCTTCTTCAGGGAACGAGGGTTACCATATGTAACCGAGACGTTCCCTATCAGTCGGTCTCTCGGCGCACACCGTAACAGACTAATAGGAATCCCTACCAAAGCGCCAGAGCTGCTGTACCCCATCCAGCGCCCAGTGCAAGCCTCTACCCCTTTTTGCACAGAGTGAATCTGACACAGTTGTTCCGTGATAACCCATACAGTGAGATATTGGATAACACTGGGAGAGCGTGCCCTTTCTGTTAGGAAGGAGAACGCTGCTGAAGCCACTTTCTTCAAGGAGTTATGTGGAAAATACATATGGACTAGCCCGAAGGTTGTACTACATATAAATACTGGGTGACTTAGCCAAAGAGAAAGACACAGGCTTCCGATAGGAGCAGCCGTGGAGAAAATATACACATATGGGATCCCTGTAGGGCCACACATATGGGACCCAGCCTAGACGGTTCTCAGGGAATCAGCGGATATAGGCCTGGCGCCGGACACTCCGCCATGTCCGGGCCGAGGGTGTTCGAGGACTCAACAGGTTTTTTCACTCTGGAGTAATAAGGGTGCACAGTAGGGTGCTGCAAACCAACAGAGCCGGACCTCTCTGTGCTTCTACCCGTTTAGGGTGAGAACACAGGAGGAGAGCAGCTCTACACGTAGGCTATAATATCTAGCGAACGTGTTAGGTGTCGCCCAGCCCGCAGTTCTACAGATATCTGTTAGTGAGGAGCCACGTACCAGCGTCCAGGAGGATGCAACGCCTCTCGTGGAGTGAGCATGCAACCTGACCGGGCAGGGCACACCCTGTGCTTGGTAAGCCAAGGTGATGGCATCCACTATTCAGTGGGCCATCCTCTGCTTGGAGACAGCCTTTCCCTTCTGCTGGCTTCCGTAACAGACAAAGAGCTGGTCTGAGGTCCTGAGACTCTGAGTTCCGTCCACGTATGAACGCAGAGCGTGAATGGGACAGAGCAAAGTCAGGGCTGGGTCTGCCTCCTCCAAGGGAAGCGCTTGCAGGTTCACTACCTGGTCCCTGAAGGAAGTGGTAGGAACCTTGGGCACATAGCCAGGCTGGGGTCTCAGTACTACATGGTTGTCACCCGGCCCAAACTCTAGGCACGATTCGTCGACTGAAAATGCTTGCAGGTCCCCTACGCTCTTAACAGAGGCCAGTGCAACTAGCAGCAAAGTCTTCATGGAAATAAACTTTAAGTCTACTGATTGCAAAGGCTAAAAGGGAGGATCCTGAAGTGCTCGAAGCACCAAGGAAAGGTCCCAAGAGGGTATTTTGGGTCGAGGAGGATTTAATCGTCTCGCCCCCCTAAGAAACCTGAAGACCAGGTTGCGCTTTCCTACTGTTTTGCCATCTATGTGGTCGTGATATGCTGAAATAGCTGCAGCATGTACTTTGAGGGTGGAGGGAGACAGCCTTCGCTCCAACCCTTGCTGCAAGAAGGAAAGCACACACCCAATCGAACATCTTTGGGGGTCTTCTTGACGAAGAGAACACCACTCGACGAACAGGTTCCACTTCAGGGCGTACACACGTCTCGTGGACGGTGCCCGTGCAGAAGTGATGGTGACAGTTGATGTTCGCAACGGTCGCAGTGTTGTCCGTACTGCTAGCAACTCGAGGCAGTTGATGTGCCAATGCAGTTGGGGGTCTGTCCCCACACCTGCATGCCCGTTGTACGTGGCACCCCAGCCGGTGGCAGAGGTATCTGTGAACACCACAGCATGCCTGGACACCTGTTCCAAGGGGCCTCCTGCCTGCAGGAACGAGGGGTCTGACCAAGGGCTGAAGGTGGTCACGTCGGTGTGATTGCCCAGCGGATGAGTGCCGTGATGCCACACCCATCTTGGGACTCGGCCGTGAAGCCAGTGCTGAAGCAGTCTCATATGAAGCAGACCGAGCAGGGTTACTGCTGCTGCCGCTGCCATATGCCCCAGGAGCCTCTCAAAGAATTTCAATGGGACCACCATCCTGCCTTTGAACATGTAAAAGCAGTTCAGCACCAACTGAGCGCGTTCCTCCGTGAGGCGCGCTGTCTGTGCAACCGAATCCAAGTCCATACCGAGAAAAGAGATCCTCTGCACAGGGGAGAGTTTTCTCTTTTCCCAGTTGACCTGAAGACCCAACTGGCTGAGGTGCCTGAGCACGAGGTCCCTGTGTTCGCATAACTGATCTCGAGAGTGTGTGCTAGTATGAGCTAGTCGTCGAGATAGTTGAGGATGCGAACGCCCTGTTCTCTCATAGGAACAAGGGCCCCCTCCGTAACTTTCGTGAAGACACGGGGAGACGGGGACAGCCCAAAGGGCAGGACTTTGTACTGATATCCTCGACACTCGAACGCAAAGCGCAGAAACGGCCTGTATCGAGGAAGAATCGAGACAGAAAAGTATGCGTTTTTCAGGTCGATCGCTGCAAACCAATCTCAGGGACGGATGCATTTGCGCCAAGTGGAGTTAGGGCACCGCTGCATTGCAACGGCCCGCTCCACTGGCGGAATATGCGTGTATCCCTTAGCTGCCCCGCCATCAAGGGTGGAGAGGGAGGCGGAGCCACCGAGACGGTTTCTGGCAGTAAAAGTTGCCATCCACGTCCCCGTGAGCTCCTCATGCACCTCCGGGAAGAAAGGCACTGGGGTGGGTTAGTGAGAACTAGCTCGCGCCACCCCAAGATAACAATCGTCCAGCCTTGAGGGCTCGGGACACGGTGGAGGGTTCCACTCGAGCCCGATCCTGTTGGTGGCCCGGGAAAGCACGGCCATCATCTGCAGGTCTGACTCGGGCACCTGCTGAGTCGTCGTCTGCGGAGAAGTCTGACCCACCCTCCAATGCAGCATCTGATCGTCGCAGGTAACGACCACATCCAGAAACACACAGATAGAAAGTCATCTTGAAAAAGACGCAATCTGTGTAAGCTCTTTTTTATGGACTGCTCTTACTGGTGCTGAAGCATGCAGGGGAACAGTCAATGCGAACACAGTGTGAATGTGCACCTGTCTGTGCGTTCTCTCTCTCTCACTGGCAGTTCTTACCAACTGTAAAAACAGCTTTTGAGCGCTCTGAATGGCGCACCTTACCAGCTGTTATAACAGCTTTTTTGTTTGCCTCAAAACCGGAAAAAAACAAAAAGACAGAGAGAAAGACTGCTCGTGCTGCTGTGCTGTAACGCCCAGACCAGGGTGGAGAGATACAGAAAGGCTCGTTGAATTCACACTCTGTTGTAGAAAGCATCAAAGTGCTTGGCTCCGAAGCAAAAAGCTGAAGTGCAATCGCACCTTCTGCTCATTATATACCCGCACTGCGATACTGAGCAGCTGATGCAAATGATTGCACGCCAATGTGCATTGGCTTGTTTAGTTTCACTTGAAGTAGATTGGCCTCTCTAGTGAGATTCTTATTAGTCGTTCACGACGTACGTCGAGAGACAGACTGATAGGGAACCACATTACTGTTAACATAGCCTTGCCATTACCAACAAGTTGGCATTTTTAACCTGAAATGGCAAATAAGAATGGGTTTGGAAGTCGCTTCATACTATACAATTTGGTCAATTAATCCAATATATATATATATATATATATATATATATATATATATATATATATATATATATATATATATATTTTTTTTTTTAACAAGGTTTAAAACCTTGTCTTGTACAACAGAACAGATCCTCAGTCCTTGCAACGTTAACCAACCTTTCAATTAACATTCCAGATATTTAAAGGGGTCATGAACAGCATTTTAATATTTTGTTTCCTGAGGTGCACTTACAAATGTTTGTAGGATTTTCACATCAAAAATGGTCTTAATTTAGAAATAAAAGCTAATTTTCTTTCCTAATTTTAGCCCTCTGATTTGAACACTCTGTTGGAAGTCTGCTATGAGACTTCAATGTAAACGACCACTGCTATGATTGGCTAAGATATTTGCCAATGAAAACTATTACATCTGGAAATCTCTGGAAATCTTTTACTATCAAAGGTTGCAGCAATGAGCATTGTAGCCTTTATTGCAATGAAAAGTTTTCACTTTTATCACCTAACAGTGTAAACATGATTAGACAGCGTCATTGATTATAACGGGAGTTTTGGCGAGAGTACAGAACTGATAAACTCGCACTGTATGATAGACAGCTCAAATGATTATAAAGTGAGGGTTCTTTGATAGCTTTTTGTATGTAATTTTATCACAATTTTCACGCTACTCAGAGAAACGAAGTGTAATTATTGTTTAGTCACTGGCTTGATTTACTGAAGCATTGACAGCAATAAACATTTTGAGACAAAGAATGTCTGACTGTCTGACATAAATCATTACATATCAGAAAGCACTGATCAAAGAATTAACAGTTACTTACATGCAGTGGCATTACTGTCTGGACCATATATTACCATAAAAAAATGTGCAAAATTGTGACTGAGAATCCACAATGTGAAACAAATAATGCCCTACTGAAACACTGTGAAAATAAATAAACACTTTCCTAGCATTATAGGATCCTTTGGAAGGTAATGTTACTTTTAGTCAAGTGATGCTGTATCTCTCTTCACTCCTTCTCATCTCACGAATCAAAATGAGTCGTTTTCAGAGCTTGGTTTCAATAAAAGCTGTTTTTGGATTAACGAAGAAGTTTTGAGTTCTGAAACTTACAGGAAGTTTTTAATAGTACAATGACCTCTTACATGTTAAAAGATCAAGGTAAATCTTTTTATGCACTGGGAGCACCTTCTGTTTGCAAAGGAAGAGAAGGGAATTGAGTGGGAATAAAACACTCATCCTTAAAAACAAGATTCACTGTATTTTTGAAGGAAATCTGTTAAACAAAAAAGTATCCTAAAGGTAAGACGTGACCCACTGCACAAATTGCACAAAAGGAAAAGATGTAAAAATTGCAGAAGACCCTGTATGTACTTCCTTCTCTCTGAAACACATTTCAGGAAATGAAGCAGCATCCCCCCACCCAATTTTTTTTTTTTTTTTTTTTTTTACAGCATTCAAAACCCTGACCTGAGGCCCATTCTGTGATCTACGAGCAAATGTGAATGAACAGGTGCTCAGACATATCTCCCTAATTTTACCACGACATATGCTATGGAAATCCTTTGTAAGCCCTTGGAAACTTTTGTGAGTGAAAATAAAATAGCAGTTAGAGCCTCCTGAATGCTTCATATGTTGTTATTCTACATAATATCCAGAAAATGTAATTAAATTGTGAATGTACATAATCAAAAATCCCAAAAAAGAAAGAAACAGGTTTCAGCGAAGCGACAGAACAGGTGAGAAGCATCGGTTTCACTAGCTGATTATTAAACTTTTGCAGTAGCACACCTTCTGTTTTGCAAACTGAGAGGAAGCAGAGGTGAATGGGGGAAATATAAACACACCCATTCTACATGAGCAAATGCAATGGTTTAATAGCAGCATATGTTTTATAATTTATAATTTACTTTTATAGAAGGGTAGTAAAGACATTGTTAAAATAGTCCATGTGACTACAGTGGTTCAACCTTAATATTCTGAAGCGACGAAAATACTTTTTGTGTGCAAAAAACAAGCAAAAATAACTACTTTATTCAGCAATTTCTTCTCTTCCGTGTCAGTCTCTGGCGCCACTGATGTAGTAAACACAGTGCAGCACTTCCGGGTTCTACGTCAGAACGCCGGCTCATTATTGGCCGACTCCTGCACGACACGCATGCGTCAGGTGCTCACGTGAAAAGCATCAGCCGATTTAAAAAAAATATCTTAATTTGTTATTCCTGAGATGAATGAAGGTCTTACGGGTTTGGAACGACATGAGGGTGAGTAATTAATGACAGAAATTTCATTTTTGGGTGAACTAACCCTTTGAACTTTTCAAGGGATTTTACAAAAGACAGTCAAGCCAAATAGAACAACAAAGTGTTTAGCTCTGCTGATACACAATAAAATGTGTTTACTACATCAATAGCATCAGAGATTGACACGGAAGAGAAGAAATTAGTGAATAAAGTAGTTATTTTTGTTTGTTTTTTGCGCACAAAAAGTATTTTATGTCTTAAAAAGGTTCCCGAATCGTTTGTAATCAAAGTAGAGGTTCTTGTTGTTGTAGTGTTAAAGCTATTGATATATATTTGTAAGCTTTTCCTTAGGAAACAGTAAAACTACAAAATGACAAAGACACAATTTTTTTTTTTTTTGTGTTGCCCAGCAAATCTGTACAGAGCAGGATATATAGTACAAAACTGACTCATAAATTGAAGCATTTTTGGATAGTGTAATGGTTTTCTTTTTTGCTCTGCTGGTATTAAGCCATGTTTGATGCATGCATCAAATCCTACTGGATTTCCATTCTGATGCTTTTGCAGAAACCAAATCCACAGTCTATCACATGAAAGCCAGAACAAAATAAATTAGCAATCTGCTAGGCTTGCAGTGCTCACTTCAAACACACAAATCCATTATCTATAGAAAGCTTTGAACAACAAAGCCGAAGACGACCAAACAAACAAAACATTTTGTAAACACCGACAAAGGAACAATTAGGGGGAACAGCGTGCAGAACATTGCCGAAGGCGTCTAAAGCACCACACATAGACTGTGTGTACATGTGAAGAGCCCGGAGGTTCACAGATGAAGCATGACGTTTCCAGGCTCCAGCTGCAAACAGAGGCACGTCAGAAAGAACTCTCCCAGCTGGGAGTTGGGAGACTGGGAGCTTTCTTTGTTGTCATAGTTGTCGACACACAAGACACAGAACACGCTGAACCTCTTAGCTGTCCACATGTCTTATTCTCTTTCTCATCAAACTTTCTTATGTGTGTGGAAATTCTTACACAGACTAACACAGGGGTGTCCAATCCTGTTCCTTGAGGGTCAATGTCCAGCAGAGTTAAGCTTCAACCTGTTCTAATACACCTGCCTGAAATTTTCCAGCAATTCTGAAAACTTTGATTACTGGTTCAGGTGTATTTAACCGGGGATGGAGTTAAACTCTGCCGGAATACTGGACACCCCTGGACTAACATGACCAGTTACCATAGGCGTTATTTGCAGATGGGACAGGTGGGACATGTCCCTACCACTTTTTAGAAACTTCTCGCTGCATGGATATACCCAATTCAAATAAATCATCCAGTTGATGTTCATTTGTGTTAAATAAGTGGTGATCTGGAGCTGTAATGTGTTGTTTTTTAATTTATCCTGAGGTTTCTTCGCAGCTGTTATCAGTGGCAGAACGTTCTCTTTTGGCTCGTGCTCAGTCTTCACCCAGGGGAGCGTGTCAATCTATCGCTTAATGCCGTTGCGGAGACTCTATTCTTTCCGGTGAAATCACACAACAAAATGCACACAAATGTGTCCCTGCTCTTGATATACAATCACTGATGAACATCTTTGATTTTAATGAGGAAAAAAATCAATATGAGGGCAGCTTAGAACCCGGAACCTCTGTCACGCTTAAGAAAAGTTCTACCACCACTAGGGAAACCTGCATTTATGTATTGGATCTATGTATTTATTCACTAACGTGAAGAAGAATCTCGGGACTAACAATATATTGTATTATAGATATAGTAGATGTAAGAACGAAATGATCACATTAAACGAGTTCTCAATGTACTATTTATTTCTGGACATCGTAATGTAATTGTTTTTCTACAATTAGTATTGTACATATCTGATATAGCACTGTATTAGCAATCCACTGCAAGAGCCAAAAAAACTCAAACCTGAAAACAGAACTGAAAATGTAAGCTAGGGATATAGAACATATCAGTTTAAACCAAAAAGAGTGACAAAAGTGTTTACTTTTAAGTTTGTTTGTTTTTTCACACAAACCTGAACTGTCACTTAAGTGTACAGTCCCAGGACAAACATTGACTGAAAAACTTGAACAAAACTATTTTTTTCCCATCAGAGGCTAGGTCAATTATTTTGGTTGAATGATGAACAATTCACATCTTCAGAGAATGACAAAATTCAGCATCAAACTCCATGTGAAGTTGCAATTTTAAAACAAATATTTTATACTTCCATTTTGTTAGATGTGAACAGTTCTCTAATCTCATCCTAGAAGAAAGTAGGTATCCTAAATATGACAATTTATATCCATCCAAGTTTAGGTATATAAAAAGTAATAAGTGAAGCAATAAAAGTTAATTTTTCCAGGATAAGTGGTGTGCGAAATGTCTTGTGGAAGAAGATAAAGCTAAAGTGCTGACTAAACGTTATATAACATAATGAATCAGAGGATGGATGGGGATACAGCACAGTCTGTCTCACAGCAGGTGTACTCACCTGAAATGACTGAAAGTGTCCACGGAGAACGCAGAGGAGTCACTCGACACGAAGAGCCCAGACTGGGGAGAACCCACACACACACAAATGGATGGTTGAGCATCCATAGACACACAGCACTGTGGTAAAAAACACTCTCACAACTGAAAGACAGCTGTTTCTAACACACAGCAATTACAGCTCACTAATTAAAGCAAACATGCTATTAGAAAACACTACAAATCACCATCATTCAGATCGAAATGAGAGAGTAGAATGCAAGAAGACTAGTAAAGATGATTGCAATGTGCCTCAATGAGCATGGAAATAAAACACCTTTTATAGCAAACTGTCTTAGTTCTAATGAAAGTTTAAAGAGATAGATCACACAAAAATACATTTTTTGTCATCAGTTATTCACCGTCATGTTGTTCCAAACCTTTATGACTTACTTTCTTCCATAGAACACAAAAGGAGATGTTTAGCAGAATGACTGAGCTGCTCTTTTCCATACATTGAGAATGGAAGGTGACCGGGGCAAAACAAAAGCCATGCATTAAGACATTCACTAAAATCTTTCTTTGAAATCATTCTGTGGTTATGGTTCACCTTCACTGTGTGTGTAAGAGCATCTGAAGCATTCTACAAATAAACTACTTTTGGGTTCTACTGAAGAAATAAAGTCATATTGGTTCAGAAATGACGGATGATTAAGTTTAGACATCTGAATCTGCTTAATATATCTAAGAAACACCTTATGTACATTAATTGTGCAAAAGATTAAACACACACACACACACACACACACACACACACACACACACACACACACACACACACACACACACACACACACACACACACACACACACACACACACACACACACACACACACACACACACACACACACACATATATATATAGTAAGCTGCATTTAAAATCAATTGTCTTAAATATAACACTAAATATCACTCTCTGATCAGAATATTGGACATGTAAGGTGGTATTTCCTCTAAAATCGAGAAAAACTTATACACCGATAAATAACCATTCCAAATTGATAAAAATAGCAATTTTTACATCATCTTAACATAAAATTCAAGTCATAAAATTCATCTGGGCACAAAATATCAATGGAAACAACACTCAGATTCATTTAGTTTATGCAAGCAATCTTCAAACTATTATGTGCCATTGTGAAATATGGAAATGAGCAGTTTGAGTAAAAACTAAGTTTCGCACAACAAAAATGACTGAATGGTGCCGCTGAGAGCTCTGTGAGGCAAGCTAACAGTTGTTTTTGAGCGTCAGAATAGTTCACGCAGAGAGAAGGCGCTGTAATCTCCGTGCACAGAAGAGGAAACAGCTGCTGTCTAACTTTACAATGAGAGACTTAACAGTCAGGAAATATTTAATTACCTGTCACAGCAGTGAGAGACAGAGAGAGGGAGAGAAAGTTAGAGAGAGTGTCAGAGGCTGAAGAGAAAGTAAGACAGAGGAAGGGAAGGTGCATACTCGCAAACCAACGACAGAGACATGTTCGGCTCTTATCAGAAGACACTGAGGTGCACAATTACTTTACCTCTCTGAGGAAATGAAGAAAAAAGGTGTAAAAGATAAAAAGAAAAAAGAGAACTGGTACTTTGCAAACATACCAAGAGGGATTCATAATTTTAGCTTGAGGGAAGTGTATATGTGCCTCTTTGAAGAAGAAAGCTCCTGTTCTACCTTGCATGGAGAAGCACACAGCCAACTGGCATAGCAATTACAACTGAGAGCAGTTTCTGATGACTTGCAATTTTTAACATAAGTTGGTAATTGTGCTCACCCTCTATCTAGCCTCGTTTTAATACATAATTTTTCACAAATAGCTTCAAAAGAGAATGATTTCCCCCCACCTTGCGTTTCTCCCGGAGTTGGGCTGCTTCTTGAGGATGGTTGAAATGGAACATGGTGGCCTTTCCAAGTTGTATGTTCACACCTGACAAACAGAAATATAAACATTAATGGTGAAAAATGCAGCAATAAGCAAAATCTGTTAAACAATATTCCGACACAATTTACCCAACAATAGTATTTCACTCTTATATGGTAAATAACTATATAAATTTACAATAAAATTTAAATACAGGCAATCTGGCAAAAACAAATGATGATAGATAGATGGGAAAATAGACAATCCTGAACATGTGGCCAACCTGTCTCTTTCCTTTTCTAGTAAACCCTTTATGCATAACGTTACTGAAACACAACTTTCTTTGGGGATTGTGAGAACGATGGATTTCCGAGCAGATGCCCATTTTTCTCTTTCTCTCCTCCCTTTTTCTGGAGTGAAAAAAACTAATCTTGCCTCTATTAATGACATCCAAGGGGTGACAAAGCCCTTGAAAGGCCTGCATCAGATGGATTTGGGCCATGGTTGCTGTGGAAATTACTATCATTTGTTCAAAGGAAATGGCTTCAGATGCCACCGTGTCTAAAGAGGGGAACATTGGCAAATTGAAATTTGTGAAAAGGAGACTAGCATGGTTCTCCCACTCTCTTGTGGGTCTCCTCCTTTTTAGTTGGCTTCTCTTTCTCTCTGTTTTTTTTTTTTAATCTTAAACCCAGAATAGATCTAGCCTGTTTTGTCTGAATTCTGGAGGTTTTACCCTCTTTGAAAGGTTAATCCCACACATGCACTTCAAAACCCCTCTGCACTCTATCTGTTTCATCAGCCAATTAACTGCGGGTCGGGTGCTTTGTCCGCCGGAGTCTTAACCTCAGTCATGTTAGGCTGTTCTGGAAGTGCAACGAGTCTCACTCTGAGATGAGAGTCATGCTGGTGGACATGTACAAGGATAGAAGCAGTAGGGCGGAACTGTTGCACTCCACGGGCCTAGGAATGTAGAGAGGAGATCTGAAGTGGCAAGACGCAGACATACTCAAAGACATACTTCTTTGAATTCCAGTTAAAACCAGAGTTTGACATGATTCATATTTTCTATATTTGTTTCAAAATTTGTTTGCTTGTACAGTTAAGGTATGACAACAAATCTGATTAGATGACTCCAATTCAAAGCGGCTTTAAATAGCTAATAGACAAATCTTTACCCATATACTGCATGAACTGGATTTTATATTAATAAGCCACTGTGTTGTGTCTTTGACTCGCATGGTGTACATAAACAGCCTACATCCAGGGTATATTACTGCATTACTTGGCAGAAGCACTTATTGTTATATAAAAAATTCAACAAGAATGCATTAAAATGATCATAAGTGACAGTAAAAACTCATTCTGTTATGTACATTGTTACTTTTAATTTTTTAAATATATCAAATAAATGCTGTTTTTTAATCTTTCTATTCATCAAAGGATCTTGATTTTTTGTATCATGGTTTCCACAAAATATTAAGCAGCACAACTGTTTTGAACATTGATAATAATAACAGTTGCCGCTGTCGCCTCTGGCTTACGCTTAAAATTCAACAATATTATTGATCTGACTGAACTGATGCTGTTGTATGAGAACTGAACTGAGCTGGACGAAGACATAATTTTTTGCAGAACTGCTTTATATGTGAAATTAACTAATTTAATAATTGATGATCTTTACAATGGAACTGAATCAACACTGTACTGACTTCAGCTGAACAACATCCCAAATGCATAATTGTCATGTTATAACTGAAAAGCTGCTTTGAAACAATTTGTATTGCATATAAATAAAGGTGACTTGACTAAGAAATGTTTATTGAGCAACAAATCAGCATATTAAAAATTATGTCTGAAGGATCATGTGACTCTAAAGACTGGAGTAATGACTGCTGAAAATTCATCTTTGCACCATAGGAATAAATTACACAATATTACAATATTACAGAAATATTAATTTCACAATATTACAGTTTTACGGTATATTTTGTGAGCATAAGAGACTTCTTTCAAAACGAACAAAAAAAAAAGTCGCTAATATTGATAATACTGAATGATAATATTATGCCTCACAACACCCTTTTAACTAGTAAAAAGTAAAGCATTTTAAAAAGAATAATGAACTGCAATGGTTTGTCACAGATCCTACAAAAATTAGACTTAACAGTTTATTACCCTGGGTCAGAAGGTATGGCTGGGTCACCTCCACCCCATTGATTGCACATCTGGCTCCTGGTAACGGCACGAGTGTGACCGCTCCTCTCTGGTTCTCAAACACACAGTGTTCCCTCTGAAGAGCTTCACCGTGGAGAACTGCAAATCAGAGAAAGCTCACAATGAAAAAGGGTCTGATATTGCCGACAGCTTCCTGTCAGGAACAAAATCGATGCGGACAGAATACAAACCCATATCCTGCTCTGGCTCGGTTCCTCCAGTCCCAGCTGAAGTTTTACCTTCCTAAACCGCAGAACAGGGGATGTTTAGAAACCCCATAACAGCAAATATCGATTCAATCAATACTCTAGTTTTTGACCAAAAAAAAAGTCACTTGGGCAAAACTGACAAGCAACATCACATCAATGGGAGATGAGTTCAACTGTACATGTTGGCCCTACGTTATGAAGAGGTGCTGCCTACCTTTAAATGATAGAGAACAACTCCTGTGCTGAGTAGATCTTCATCGATGCAGATTAAATAGGGCATTTGGGAATCAAGAACTACACCAATACCCTCTTTTCTGAGAGCTACTGTATCTTCCTACAGTAGATAAGAATCATAAAAGAAAACAGAGAAAAAGAGACAAGATGAGATGAGATGGGGGTTGGCAGGAAAGATGATGAGCTAAACCATCAGAAAAAAAAAACCCGCTAAAATATGTTTAAAGAACCGGGACCAATGCACAAAACTGAAATGACAGACATTTAATTGTAAAGCATCCGAGCAGAGGAAACAGTGTGTGTGTTGTTTATGACTTTGTCTTCATGCCCCAAGGCCAAGCAGAATAATATCTGGCTTTGGCTATATGTCGAAAGGTTGGGGGAATGGGGATGCTGGGAGAGAGGGAGCGATGTGAAAATAAGAAGAAAACACCATAAATCTTTTAGATCACTATGGGTCCGTCTCAAACTCTCCAAGTTTGTAAAAGGAAATTCAACCAAACCCCATCTCAGAGATGTGTTGTTGAACCCTGTTAAAACAAGGACACATTACAACAACCAATACATTACGTGTTCAAAAAAAGACTACAAAAAGACACTTGGTATTTGAGGTGTGACACTACTAATGTATAAAGACTTTGGGGCTGCATCCTTAGCAAAAACAATCCAGTAAGCTGATAGAAAACTGCATATTCGATTAAAAATAATGCTATACAGAATAAATAACAGACCATCTTTTTGACATATCTGCCTACAAAATATGTTTTGAATGCAGGCCTTGCCCGCTATGATTAATACTGTGATATAACACAGCGTTGATGTTTTAATTAAAAATCATTACAGTCCAACACCAACATTCCCTATCATAAACTTTAAAAGTCACATTAAATCAATATTTACAGGGAAAATCCATTGGAGTTGGATTGGAGAGAGGGCGACACATATAAATATGTATTTAATGGCATTTGAAAAGCCCTTCACAGAACGATAATGAGAAGCAGAAATTTTGTTCTGCTGTGCGGGGCGTCTTTTATTTCTTAAATATGGTGGCACGTGTCCATGCTACTCCTCTTATTTCATTCTCCACAGAGATGAGAGGCACTTCCATGTTCATGAGTGCTATCAAAGCACACATATTCTTCAAAGGCCAAGTGACATCCGTGATGGTGCACGGAGATAGTGTATAAAGATTAATGCATCTGCTGCTTTGAGAATGTTGGTTCCAAGGGAGCGATTATCACATTGGCGAGGCACATATTAAATAAATTCAGCATACAGGATTTAGCATGTTCATTTTCAGGATGCAAATCCTAGACATACTACATTCGTGAAAATCCTTGCTAAAAAGACCATCTTAGAGCAGTATGAATTTCCAGGCTGTTTTTTTTTTCTGGTTAGTGTTAGTTTGGTTCGGGTCTAGTTGGTTGAAGTCAGTAACTGGGTAAAATCAGTCCACTAGGAAGTCTTGCTGGTTAGGCTATAATTAAGTAACCTTGTTTACCAGCATGTCAGCATCCAAGAACATCATATGCTGTTTTTTTTCTGCAGGGATACCAAACAATTCAGTTTTACCAAACAAACAATTTCATTCTAAGGAAAAGGGTGGTAATTGGTTGGACGTGATTCATGTATTATAGTGTATTTTAGGAATGTATACACTTCAAGTTAGGGTTGGTATAACCTCAAAAAATTATTTTGTGTATTCCTATATTTTCTCACGGTTTATCTTACTTTGAAACATTTCTATGCCATCCACATAGTATGCAAATATCACTAAAATGGAAGAAAGTGTCATACCTCATCAAATAAGTACTCTGCTTTGAATAATGTGTGCTTTCACCGGAGAACACGCGTCTGTTTCCAATATGAGAAAAGAAATAATGACAACAATCCACCTGACTGAACAATGAGAAAAGACTATCGGATGCCTTGCACATACTGAAGCAGCACAACAAAAAGAAAAACCCTTGCATACCAATCTGTCCGTGAGGACGCATTTAAAATAGGAGAGGGCCAGAGGACGTCTTGAAAGGAGTCATGGACTTGGGCAGAGTGTTGGTATTAATTCAGAGATTTGGAGACTGGAGTACCAAAGGTTCTCTCTTCAGAATGAAAGTTAATGTGCTTTGGTTCACTGTGCTCACTGACCTGAGGACCCAAATGTCTTTCATTCTCTGAGGAACTCTGTATTGCACAAAAGTAACTGCTTTTAAACTTCTCCCTGTGTGTGTACAAGTGATTTAACTCACAGTCATATTGTTTCAAACTTGTTAACTCATTTACTTTTCAAGGAACACAAGAGTGGCTTTTTCCAATGCAGAATTATGAATAGGAACTTTTCATTAGCCTTCTTAAGGCCGTGACACACCCAACCGACATCGAAGAACTAGCGGCAACAGAAGCTTTGCGACCGTCGGCCTGGTGTCAAGGCCCTTAAGCTTCAAATTGTATGTAAAAGCACCATAAAAGTTGTATACGGCTAAACTTTACTGCTAAATTCCAAGGTCTTCTGACTTCTGATAAATACAATTTGTGAAAGAATCAAAAGAATGATTTGTTCACAAATTTGACTTTCCAACTCCTCTCATGAATGAGTAAGGGCAGATAATTAATAAGATTAATGACTTAAAATTTGATCCATTTCTCTCAAAAACATTGGGTGATCAAAATCTCTCAAATTTTTGGGTGAATTGTTCCTATTAGACACCTTGAAACGATCAAATAACTGTCACAATCACGTTAGTTTGGACTCGTCATCCTCTGCCTTCGTCACTCATTTGTTTTCATGGATACTAATTATATTCAGCTGTGCACTCAATCAATCACCATAATTATCATCTGTATATATGTTCAAATTCTGTTTCAGTTCAGTGTCAGGTGTCATCTATTGTGGAAGTGTTGTATGTTGCCCTGTTCCTGTTCGAATTACCCGTTGGATTTATTAAATATTACCTTATTGCATTCATCTTCTTCTTCTTGCGTTTATAAAACCACCCCGCATGACAATAACCTTACCAGCACCGTGTTTTTTGTTTTTTTACAAATGTGGCCTTCTTCCCCCTCATCTTCCATTCCTCTCATTCTCTGCCTCTTCGGGCTAGAGAGCAATGCGTCTATTTCCACCTCATTGACAGCAGCGAATGGAGCGAAATCCTTTTCTCCTAACGAAGAAGGAGAAGCATCGATTGTGTGGAGGGTCTTCTCTCCACACTTAATTAAATGAATTCTTCCAAGACTTCATTAGATTGAGAGAGAGAGAGAGAGAGAGAGAGAGAGAGAGAGAGAGAGAGAGAGAGAGAGAGAGAGAGAGAGAGAGACAGACAGAGAGAGTTCATTAGATTGAGAGATAGAGAGAGAGAGAGAGAGAGAGAGAGAGAGAGAGAGAGAGAGAGAGAGAGAGAGAGAGAGAGAGAGAGAGAGCGCCTTGGAGCAAGTTACCTTCTGCCCCCGAGAACTTTTAAAACATGGTGTGTGTGTGTGTGTGTGTGTGTGTGTGTGTGTGTTGGTTGTAAAATTACATGCACTCTAAACTTCTGCAGCAAATGAGATCTGGCTGAGATCATAAAACCGCTAATTTATTTCACTCTCTTGGCAAATTAAAGGTGGTTTTGGTGCCCAAGACTTCAATTTGAGGCAATGTGGTCTGAAAACAAGGCAGATGCACTGGGTGAAGATTAAAAAGCTCTTAAAATATATGGGTTGAGAGATCAAGAGAGGATAAGAACTGCAAAATGGTGCACCGACTATAAAAACAACAGAGAGAGAGAGAGAGAGAGAGAGAGAGAGAGAGAGAGAGAGAGAGAGAGAGGGGGGGGGCATAAAGAAGCAGGAGGTGGTATGTTTTGGTAAAATGATATAGGGCAGTATAGATCTTGCATGTTGTGTAACAGTATATTGGATCCGTGCATAAGCTCTTAAAGTGACAGCAGCTGCTGCCGTCTGTCATCAGAGAATAAAAGTCAAAGAGAAAGGCACTCACTGCTCTTCGCTGTATACATTTATAACTTTAATTGCAAGCATTTTTACAATGAAAACTATCCAGTATTATTTTACATTTGATTGCTTTTAATTTCTGTAGTATTTCTCACCTGAATATACTGTTAGACCCTGTTGTTTATTTGTTCTTATTTTATTACCAACTGTTTACTTGTCTTTTTTATGTATATTTAGTTCAACAATTCAAATAAAGCTTCCCTATACTGTTTGTAAGCTATTACAACAAAATGATTTAAAGTTAAATGATAAATTATCAAAAAATTATGAGATAACAAATTATCTATATCGCAGTATGTATGGCAGTTTTCCACGTGGTATCGAAAATCGATATTTTTCAAGGTATGGTATCGAAGCTAGAAATTCCAGTATCGTGACAACACTACAGTCTACTAAAAATTATTATGACATCCACTTCAAACATTACACTGCCCATGATAACTTTTGTCAACTACAAGTAAATCCACTTCACCAGCTAATTACTCTTCGACAATGATGTCATAGAAAAATACTGAGCTACCGCAAAAACAGACATTTAAACACAACATTCTAAATATGGCTGCACACTTGTTTCTCTGGTGTATGAGGTCTACACACAAGAACAATAACAATGAGAATAATGTTAACCCATGCAAAACTGTCATGATGCTGAGGTGCATTACCATGCAGTTGCTACGAAATAAGTTTTAGCAGGTAGCTAGGTTGTTGCAATAGATGTTCTGGGTGGAATTTAGATAGTAGCAGAGTCTTTTCACAAATCTTTCTGATATTGTGGTCCCTAAATAAATCCCTTCTTCAAATCTGAGATTTTCCCACCTGTTTTATAATCTGTATTATATGTATGCATCACAAACGAGACGGGTTATGAGCTGAAGTTTAATACTCAGCATTATCAGTCTGTTCAAAGCCCTGACTCTGAATATGAGCAATATTCATATTGACACTTGTGCTGCCTTCACATAGACCGAGATACTAATATGTACTGAGGTCCATGTCGGCCAACTGCGGATTTAACAATGAAAGCTTATGTTCCTTTTTCTTTTCACGGCTTGATATGGTTCTCAGATTGATGTGACATCCACTGAGGAAACACTACATTATATATTCACTTTATCAGGTAGACATTTGCAGAACTCATTAAAGGAACGCTTAATTACTGCCATTTGTTGTTCCTGTCCATCCCATTTTATTATCTGAAGGTATTTCACACCTATCCAAGGGTGAAAAAAAAAAAGTGTTGCAATCATCACAACACTGCAATTAAACGGTTTTTATGGATAATTAAAGGGTGGATTTTAATAAACACTGAAAGTGATAAAGAAGCAAGTGGAAGAAAAAATTAATTCAGAGAAATAGGAAGGGTGGGAGGAGGACAGAAAGACATTTAAGTTAATATATAAATAAATACTCTTTCAGAGCCTCAAGATGAGAATAAGTGTTTGTGTTATTGTGTGTGTGTGTGTGTGTGTGTGTGTGTGTGTGTGTGTGTGTGTGTGTGTGTGTGTGTGTGTGTGTGTGTGTGTGTGTGTGTGTGTGTGTGTGTGTGTGTGTGTGTGTGTGTGTGTGTGTGTGTGTGTGCGTGCGTGTGCGTGTGTGTGTGTGTGGCTCCAGAGACTTGATGCATCTTTTTTTCGAAATGAAAACAAATGGCACAATCGACTGGAAGATAAACTACTCCGGTTAGGCTGCTATATCTGTCATCAATCCTCCTATTCCCTTCAGTTCTGTATGAGCACTCCTAAATTAACAAATGGGACGAGGGCACATAACCTCGCCAGCTGCCGAAGACTGGAACAGCCACTGGACAGAAGAAAATTCCCCTCACACTCACTTTCTTTCTCTCTGAAAGTCCACTATTCAACCACATCTCCTTATTAACCGCTGTCCCCTCCCCACCCACCCCCGTAACCAATCTACAATGGTGCAGCTGCATAACTTTGCATTCCAAATCTGCTTCAAAAAGCGAATTAAGATTCTGTTTACGTTCCAGAGCCAGAGAATTGCCGTCACTCTCTAAAAGCATCAATTTACTCCTGCGAAGCAGCGAATCAACTCACATCAACTGAGTTAACCCTGAGCTTGCTGAAAGAGAGTGAACACTGAAATAGGAGTCAGAAAAGTTAAAATAAGAGTTAAAATAAAACTACCATCTATTACCATATATAAAATCTGAATAGACAGTCTATCTGTCTATACTGATAGATCAACGTATACATCTGCTCTCTGTCCAAGCTGCAACATATAAGCTGATGTAAAACTATTCTTAGTAGTGACCTTTCTGAAGAAAGTCTCACGTCTGGCTAAGTAAGAGATTTTAACAGCTGGCCTTTTATTCTCAAATAACTCTTAATGGTTCATTTCGAAGTGATAAAAGTTTGATCAAAAAGATATCTTTGAAATGTGATGCCTTCTTTTTCATCAAATGTCTTCAAAAAGCAATTATGCTCAACAAAAGACAAGTGGAATAGCTTGAGCCAGTTCATTAAACACATTCAGAGGTCCAGGCTGCTTGCACATCTTGTGTCCTTGCTGTTCGTTTGTTACATAGAGACAAGTATCCATCTTGTGGACACACATCACTTTGTTTGCATGTCTGTTAGCATTCTGTTCATTCCGTTCATCACACCCACTGAGACCACACCATGTGCTGTTAGCAAGCTAGCAACTGGAACCCCAACCGAACAGCGAAGAAAAGAATTACAACACGACCATATTAATTAGATCACTGGATGCTCTGAGATTAATCCCGCCATATGTGACTAATCAAAATCTCTTAATTAAGGACCGTAGCATTGTCTCGCAATGAGCCTCAATGGTCTGGGCTTCTTGAATTAACTTGTTATATACCCCTGATTTGCTCTAGTATTGGGATACAATTTTTTTTAAATCAATTTTTATTTTTGTTGAAGTTATAGTAATTTTGTTGAATGTTTTTGTCAGTTATTAGCTTTTTTTCCATTTTATTTGTAACCATTTTTTTCCATTTTATTTTAGCTACTTACTTCAGTAACAAAAATGTTTTTTATATATTGTTTTACTTCTAATAACTATAATAAACCCTGATGCAAAGGAGTTCTCAATTCGGCCAGCTTTTCTATTGATTTTATGTACTATAAGACAACATGCTCTGAAACACTTTATCAACCTTTGGCATGTGTTCAGAGGTCTTGCACTCACTAGAGACAGACCGCCAGCTTTCCTTTCTACTTAGCCCTCCCTGGTCAGGGTCACTATCAACATGAACAACAATTTGATGACTGAGAGCTTTAGGAGATTAGAGTCATTTTGTAAATACAACACAGAGTTAGTTACACTCACCTAAAGGATTATTAGCAACACCTGTTCAATTTCTCATTAATGCAATTATCTAATCAGCCCATCACATGGCAGTTGCTTCAATGCATTTAGGGCTGTGGTCCTGGTCAAGACAATCTCCTGAACTCCAAACTGAATGTCAGAATGGGAAAGAAAGGTGATTTAAGCAATTTTGAGTTTGGCATGGTTGTTGGTGCCAGACGGGCCGGTCTGAGTATTTCACAATCTGCTCAGTTACTGGGACTTTCACGCACAATCTTGGTTTACAAAGATTGGTGTGAAAAGGGAAAAACATCCAGTATGCGGCAGTCCTGTGGGCGAAAATGCCTTGTTGATGCTAGTGGTCAGAGGAGAATGGGCCGACTGATTCAAGCTGATAGAAGAGCAACTTTGACTGAAATAACCACTTGTTACAACCGAGGTATGCAGCAAAGCATTTGTGAAGCCACAACACATACAACCTTGAGGCGGATGGGCTACAACAGCAGAAGACCCCACCGGGTACCACTCATCTCCACTACAAATAGGAAAAAGAGCCTACAATTAGCAAGAGCTCACCAAAATTGGACAGTTGAAGACTGGAAAAATGTTGCCTGGTCTGATGAGTCTCGATTTCTGTTGAGACATTCAGATGGTAGAGTCAGAATTTGGCGTAAACAGAATGAGAACATGGATCCATCATTCCTTGTTACCACTGTGCAGGCTGGTGGTGGTGGTGTAATGGTGTGGGGGATGTTTTCTTGGCACACTTTAGGCCCCTTAGTGCCAATTGGACATCGTTTAAATGCCACGGCCTTAAATCCTTAAAGGGACCTGAGCATTGTTTCTGACCATGTCCATCCCTTTATGGCCACCATGTACCCATCCTCTGATGGCTACTTCCAGCAGGATAATGCACCATGTCACAAAGCTCGAATCATTTCAAATTGGTTTCTTGAACATGACAATGTGTTCACTCTTCTAAAATGGCCCCCACAGTCACCAGATCTCAACCCAATAGAGCATCTTTGGGATGTGGTGGAACGTGCCCTGGATGTGCAACCTAAAAATCTCCATCAAGTGCAAGATGCTATCCTATCAATATGGGCCAACCTTTCTAAAGAATGCTTTCAGCACCTTGTTGAATCAATGCCACGTAGAATTAAGGCAGTTCTGAAGGCGAAAGGGGGTCAAACACAGTATTAGTATGGTGTTCCTAATAATCCTTTAGGTGAGTGTATATGGTGTAAACTGTATTTTTTGTAGGTGGACCCCCAATGAGACACAATCAACTTAAAGGGACAGTTCATCAAACAATGAATATTCTGTCAATGTTACTTTTTTCTTCTGTGGAACAAAACAGAACATACTATGAAAAATTACTCTAACTGTTGTTTTGACGCTAATGTTCTGCAAAAGATCTTCTTTAAACATACAGGTTTGGAAAAACACTTTAATATTGTGTGAACTGTCCCTTTTAAATCGACTACATCATTTCAGTTAGCCCCTAGCCTCTTTTTTAGATAAAACTTTAGCATACTACAATATATTTAGTCAGTGGCCACCCTATCCCCTTAATAACATGAAAATACCCACAAATCCACAAAAGGCATTTCGTTCACAGAAAGGAACGTTATTACATTGACATATCTGCATGTCCATCACTATGAGAACATACAATTAACCATCATGTACGGCCATTGTTCCAACTGTGCATATACACACGCTGGGTGGCCAGTGCAGACATTAGAGTGATTGAGGAAGAGAAACCGCAAAGCACGGGATGCATAATCTCTGTTAATATTTCTTCACCAAGAGAAGCCATTTTAATCATCTGCTGCACAAACCCCCTCCCTTCACTCTGCCACATGTTGACTTCAACATCATTAAAGCAGTTTTTATGGTGACTGGATGACATAGTAATCTAAATAGCTTGAAAATTAAATATAAACCACGGGTAGACTTTCTTCTGTTTATTTCATTGCTTCAAGTCCATGTGGAGGAACAAGAAAGTGCTACAGTGCCATCTTTTGGTTCAACCTTTTCACCTTGCATATTCAAAAAGACACTGAACTGATGCAAATGAATGCCATGTAATATGACAACATTTTCTAATACTTCAAAAACATAAATTTATAAAATGTGCTTTGTACAAACCCTTTTCCCCAAGTACAAAACTTTGGCACATACTGTAGCTTGTCCTGCCCTACTTGTGCTAAGGACATCAACAATACTTTATTTGAGAGAGGCATGTGACAATCTTAGTATTCAAAAAAATCGTATACACTTGCCCTAAAGAAGGGAGGGACCAGAATATCAGAGTCTCAATAAACTAGTAACCACACGTTCAAACCGATCAGAACACCTAAGCAACTTTTCTTGAATTCATTTTTGAATGGAGAAGAGCTACTCACATTTAATTTAAAAAAATGCAAATATAAGTGTACAATTTTGGTCACACTTTAGTTTAGGGTCTAATACTCACTAAACTCCTGCTTATTAATAGTTAGTAAGGTAGTTATTGAGTTTAGGTATTGTGTAGGATTAAGGGATGTAGAATATGGTCATGCAGAATAAGGCTTTAATATCTGTTTTATAAGTAACAATAAACAGCCAATATACCAGTAATATGCATGCTAATAAGCAACTAGTTAATAGTGGAATTGGAACCTGAAGTATTATCAAAAATTCTATTTGAATCTTAATTGATCTTGATACTTTAATATTATGTATTGTTCATTTACTTGTGTTTTTTTTTTGTCTGCCACTAATATAATACGACATTCACACAAGACAACAGATGCTTAATATGCAATCGCTTGCCATTGCCAGGAAAAAATAACAGCCTTAAAACAACCATCATCTGCCTTTTGGGGTCCGCAAAACAGCGTTGCATTGTTAAATATTCGGTTTCTCA
Source organism: Siphateles boraxobius (assembly GCF_051911475.1). NCBI lineage: Eukaryota > Metazoa > Chordata > Actinopteri > Cypriniformes > Leuciscidae > Siphateles > Siphateles boraxobius. Next base: position 8,536,029 of record NW_027508811.1, on the reverse strand, counting down.
GTCAACCTCAGAGGCAGACCAAAATAAAAATGAGCTTTGAGACTTGTGCCTTTGTTCTTCTCTTTGTGGGCTGTCTCTTTCTCACTACAACACTTTCCCCATCAAAAAAGATGCCAAAGCACTTGAAAAAGGTGGCGAAGAATAAGCAGTTGAGAGGCAAAGACGCTCATTATGGTGGGGTTTTGAGAAAACAGCCTAGGCGAAGTGCTATTTGAAGTAATTATCTGCAATTAAATTCAGCTGATGCATCAACGGCTCATCCCCACAGAGCAGAAATGTACAGAAGATGACGACAAATTGGTCCCTGGATATTTCCTCAACTTTCTGTCACCCGCGACTTCGATGAATTCGATTGGATAAAAGCAGGATGGTCAGAGGGGCAGTTGGGCATGCTGGCATGGCAGGAAGTGAGTAATAGCTAAATAGACGTCTGGGCTATTTGGCCCTTTGTGGCTCATGTCTTTCTGCCTGGACTGGAGCAGATGAGCAGCTAAAAGCTCAGAGAGTATGCGTGACCATCTGCCATCTCTGTTTTGCTCTCCGCTTCATAGATTTGGGTGTGTATGTGTGTAAATGAGACAGGGAGGGAGGTGATGTGACGCAAAAAATAAAAAATAAGAGAGAAAAAACGAAAGCATATCTTGCCTCCTTCATCACGGACTATTTCCCCATTTCCCTATCCGCGTTCACAAACATTTACACGCAGGAGCAAGACAGAGGTAATAGTCTCTCATACCAATGAGCTTATGCTGTGGCATTCTGACAGTTCCAGCTTGTGGCCTGAAATTGACCCCAGACTCCAGCTACAGTCTGAAAACCTCCATTTACAACCCCACAGGCTGCTACGCAGAGCACCATCAAACACAACCGGCCAAAGGCAAAAACGTTGCAAAACCACTGCGTTTCTCAAGCGCAACACTGCCACCTGTCGGAGGGAAATCTATCAGCTGCTGTTAAGTGTGTTATTTTTTAGAAGAATCAAACTGTTTATTTACACACAACCAGGGCCAGTTGCGTTTCCACAACTTTTGACATATACAGCGCCATGAATCTATTACAAGATAATCCCACTGGAGCAACCTGGGGTTAAGTGCTTTGTTCAAGGGCAAGGTGGTAATAACTTCTCACGGATCGAACCATCAAACCTTCCCAAACCACAATATCATCATCATCAAAACACTATTTTACAAGAGGAAAAAACAGATCAGTGGCACATGATTTGTTTAGGTGTACAAAGGTGAAATGGTTTAATTACTGCTTATGGTAATATTATTTGCATGCATGCTAAAGGAGAATCTACTTTTCCAACCCGCACTGTGAATGATTACTCAGTTTATTATATAAAAGTATAAAAAGTTTGAGTGTCATTAGTTTAGTCAGATTATGTTTAGCTATAATTGTGAGCTGAATAAAGATCATTTCAGATTTTATGTAGGAATCAATGCAGAAATCAAAATACTTTGAAAGGGTTCACAAACTAATTCTTGCCACTGTATAAACAGTATATATAAAGGCATTTTTGATAGATAAGACTCTATGGTCCTAAGTCATGGTAAACTTCATAGTTCAAGGTGAAGCTGAACGACATCAATGTATAAGGCTGCACAATACAACACATTAAATAGGCTAAACTTCTATATTGTCATTCACATCATATTAAATAGTACATCTACCCTGACTGAGTTCTAAGAACTAGAGATGACATTTTCCTGACTGAAAGCCTATATCCCTGTAGGAGAACTACCTCTCTTAAATGTGCTACAAGCTCAAACCAGCAGCAGAATATTTAAATGTCAAATAAACCAAGGAATTACAGCCTATTTGACCCATATTCGCTGCACAGTTGAAAAGACAAAGGTATAAGATCAGAACTCTGCTATCAGGAAATAGAAATCTATGTGTGTGGCCGAGTAGGAGGTTTTTTAGGTGACTAACCAGCAATGTCTTCCTCTCTATTTAGCAGCACATGGAGCTAGAGTGACGCACAGAGCTAAAGTGATATTGTTTTTCCTCCTCACAAGCAGACTACTTCACTGACTGCCACAGTTTACACAGAAGGGTGCAGAGAAGAGCAGACAGGATTCACTGCAATCTTTCTCAGATCACTGTGGATGAACAAATTAGATATAGAGGTAGAATTGGGACTGTGCTCTTGCAACTACAGGGGATTCTGAGTAAAAAGCAAACAAGCTGTGAGAGCTGAGTAACATCAAATTATAACACATGTTTGACTGTAGGTATATATTTTACATTTTTATGGTGAATGCACATTACAAAAAAATGGCGCATACAGGAAGTTGAGTAAATAATGACATTTTTAAATCAAAATAATTACAATAATAAATAATTTGGGTGAACAATCCTGATAACCCCGACCCTGATAATACACTCACTGGGATATGACAATTAATTTCACCACCCTTTCCTGAAATTCATCTTTGAAAGGAAAATGTAAAGGTGTATTAAGTCATAAGCATATGCAAGTTACCAACCCTAAGAATATTATGGATTTCTTTCCAACGACTAGCCCACTGTTTTGTCAGCTCCTGAACCTGAGAAAGAAAAGAGAGATACTTTAGATTATTTCTATAAGAGAAAATACAGATACAGAAAAAAAATGATTCTACAGGATTGTGAATGTAAAGCTGCAACATTCTTTCATCACAATAAATGGGACAAAAAACAGCATTCTGCGTGTTGGGATAAATACAGCACTCTAAAATCCCAGTTGCAAGTCATGCATATTTACATACAAATCTAAGAGGAAGACTAAAGTGCAGCATAACATAAAATGAAAATAAAAACAACAATGCTGCTGCTGACCTCCTCTAGCACAAAGGCTTTAATTATCTCCCTAAATCAGCATGCATCATACTTAAACAGCCATGAGCGGTGGGGAAATCAAGGAGTGATCGGCTGCTATCCTCGGTTTTACCCAACTTATTAATCACCAGAAGATCTGCTCAAGTAGTCTGGGGATGTGCTGGGAAATTGAGACACTTACTCTGGCTTCATCCTGATGAAGCCTCTCCTCCACACTCGACCCTAAAGGCTGCTCAAACGACACCATCTGTAAGGAGGAAGACTGAAGTATTTAAGTCATGTGACCACTAAGAAACAAAACAAAGGGTGTACAAAAGTAGGTACTTCTGTGTATATGCCAGTATTACACTTTAATATGGCATAAAACGTATGTACAACTTTCCATACCATAAAAGGCTGTGGGCAATATTATCCCAAAAAGCATGCAGACTGCAACAGTATGTAGTCCGGGCCATTTTGACATTTTAATTTCAGTTATATGATTTGGAAGGCACTAATACTTCCAGAGGAAAAAAAAAATACTGTTTAAAGTTGCTTTCATAGCTCAGGAATACTAGTTATGTGATAATTAGGTAAAACTGATCTCTTAAAATTGCTTAGTATAAAGAAAAATACACACACAAAAAATTGCTCGTTGATAAATTCAAAAGGTTCATACTGAAATCTCTAACTTTTGTCAAAATCTGAGTAAATTTTGAGCCATCATTCAAAAACTCAAGAAGAGACTACGACCCTACTCTTATGAGAGATATGAGAAGCTGGAGACTGCATCTCGTTGCAGTCTAAGAGAAACAGAGATATTGAAGAGATCTCATTTGTGATTTTTCATTTCTTTAAGCTAATCCTGGCATACCATTTAATACTGATAATAAACTAATTGAAATTCAGCCTGTGATGTCTGAGGATGTAGACGAACTTAAATCACCTGATTTCCCGCAGACAGCAGCGCTTTCAGGCGGGCAATCTCAGCTCGCAGCTCTCTGATAATCTTTACATTGCTGTCCTCATTCACAGTGGGCTTGTTTAAAATGTTCTTGGCACGGCTGGCATAACGAAGAGTGTTCAGAGTTTCGCTGTAGTTCACGTCAGCAGGTGAGATGGCTAGAGTGACAAAAAAGATAAAAGGAAATTAATCCTTAATACATAAAGCGAGATTAGCTCAAATCTCCTTGCAATGGGATGTTAATTTCAATCTGCCACTTTTTCTAATGGCCTTTTTCGTGGCATTTTAGAGCTTAACAGCCCAAACTTCCCTTTTGTTGTATGGAAAAGAGCAACATGAATGTTTCGCAAAATAAATTGCGTAACAAAATCTTGCGTGTTTGGAGAAACTTGATGGTGCGCAGAACTATGATCACAGTGATACGTGTGACCTCTGACATACTGGCTATCATGATGGTTTTAGAGTTCCCACCAAGACTGTCCTTTAGGAGCCAGGTAAGCACAGAGTCTCGATATGGAACAAAGTTTTGTTTCCTTTTTATTCCACCACCAATGGACAGATCAGCTGTGACAACAGAAACAACAAAGAATAACCACTGAACAATCTGATAACCATGCAAGTGCTTGAAAACTTAAGCTGATAAGTATTCTTTGATTGTTGGTTTACCTAAAGTGGAAATGACGATGCCCAGAGTAACCAGAGATCTATTGATGTTGGCGCCTTCCTTCAACCTAATGCCAGTAGCCTGTGTGGCATCAGCTCTTTCACTTCCTGCTAGGTCAACCAGGTGTACCTTACTCACCGTCTCACAAGGTAACTCTGCATCAAACAAGGCCTATAAGGACATATTATGGTAGACGATACAGTCAGATATTTCTCAATCTGAAATTCATAATGTAGAACCATAATGCAACAGGGAAAAGAAACAAGCTAAAACACTTAATGGAAATGCTTAATGCTGCATGACATCCTATCCCCTGAAGTTTCTGAAATTATTATGAATTTATTAAAAGAGCTGGATTATAACCAACAGAGCCAATTTAAAACCAACAGAACCCTGTTTAAATTAAAATAGTAATCTCATAACATGGAAAAACTAAGTTGCACAGAATATTGACAAAATATAGAGAAAAAAAAAACTGGGGGAAAATGCAATGTTTGGAGCAGCATACTATCATACTACTTTATATCCAGTGTGATAGATAAACTAGAAGGAATATCAATCTGTTTAAACAAAAACAACTATTTTCAGATCACTTGGAAGCCACTCAAAACATCAAATACATTTCTTGTGGAATAATGCCTACTGATTCACTTTTTCCTGATTATAAATAGCCATCTATTTTTTAATATAGGAAATACTGTCCAAAAGGCAGTAATCTAGTATTACAAAACATAGCCATTGACACATTACCATCTGTGTATCATTACCCAGACATCCTCAACATACACAGAAAATGGAGAAAGCTCAGTGGATAATACAAACAGGGAGATGATAACTTCAAGCTGCGAAGGCTTTCTGCACAAATGTACAAACAAAGAGGCAGATGGCATTCAGCAGAGGGTAAATGGACTTGTGACCTTGATGAAGTGAATGGTGAAGATAGCGTGGGATCGGCTGCTGACATGGTTCATGCCTGTGCTGGCAGTTGAACGCCTCCTGTTGCCATCGTGCATTAGCTGGCCAACCTCAGTGTAGCTCTGCACATGGTGTCTGGAGAGGGCTGGACATATACAGGACATAAGAGAAACATAAACAACTGTTTTTACTGTATTTCTGATAACGATTGTTTGAGCAATCAGTAAAGTAACATTCAAAAGTGAGCAAGTTTTCAATCATCATGATGTGAAGTGTTGTTTCTGTGGTCATTTTACCCTCCACATATGCTCCATCTTTAGGATGTTCTCTTACTCTCAGCTCACAGCCTTGTGTCTCTGTGCTGGGAAGGAGGTCTCGAACTCGCTCATTGTAGATTTCAAAGTAGCTGGAAGCACAAAGCATCAAAGACAAGAACAAAGCAGTGATAGTTTGCTCTTGAAACATTAGCTCCTATTTTAGGATATAATGGGATGAAATGTTGCCGCCACAAAAACTTCAACAGTGACTCCGTCTAGATTAGTCTGGTTTTAAATGAGCCACATTCCTGCAATTTTGCTAAATACCACTGGTTTAGTTTATATTTTGGTTTAATAGCTCATTTGCTAGCTTATTAAATTTTCATTGTTTTGACTAAATCACTCATGAAGCAATTGCCTGGAAAACTCAAATCAATTACCTGCCGCTGTTTCAATCTCATTGTACATGAATAAAATTATCAAAAATGCTGGCTTGATAGAACACAGTGACTTGACTAGGAATTAGAGGCTACACATTTTCCCTAAATCTGAATAAGCTCTGTTGTTATATACTGCTGCATATTACAGAAATTGTGTGGGTGAGGGGGAGAAAGTCTCGCCAGTCAGAAAAGAAATAAAATCCCACAAGACGATAAACCCATTTCGAGCTGTCTGAGAAATGTGAATGTTTAAACAAGCGCCTGAAATGAAAGACAGATTGGTCCCTCTTCATCTCCTAATGAAGCTGGAGAGAGAGAGAGAGAGAGAGAGAGAGAGAGAGAGAGAGAGAGAGAGAGAGAGAGAGAGAGAGAGAGAGAGAGAGAGAGAGAGAGAGAGAGAGAAAGAGAAAGAGAAAGAGAAAGAGAAAGAGAAAGAGAAAGAGAGAGAGAGAGAGAGAGAGAGAGAGAGAAAGAGAGAGAGAGAGAGAGAAAGAGAGAGAGAGAGAGAGTGAGACAGTATCAGTTCGAGCTCAGGAACTAATTAAAATGTGACAGTCAGACATTTTGAATGCCTCTACTGCTAGAACTGTCCCCTGTGAATGAGCACTGTTTAAAGGAGGGAATCCAGGTAGTTAAACTACAAAAACCTCTTGCAGGCATTTAGACACTACAGTCGCATGCAAGAGAAGCCAAGGGTAAAGTATCAACCCGGGTTTTTTTTTTTTTTTTTTTTTTTTTTTTTTTTCAATTGATAAAGACAGGTCATTTGACTCAGGGGTGTGACTGGGCTATTGGGTTTCAGTCACCGATATTTTTTTCTACTCCAGCAATCCTAACTGCAATGGCAATTGATTTAATACACAATAACTGTAATTTAAGACCTCATTTATACCACAGGCAAAAGACATGACTTGGTAGCTTTCTTTATTACACGTCCAGAAGTCTGCACAAGCAAAGAGCTTGCATTGAAATGTACTGTAGATGCAAACTGTCAATATTTTGCAACATGCAACAGAAAATATATTTTACAATTAATTATATTTTTTTAACAATATTGTTTCTTGTCAATATTGTTGTTCATCAAGGGCTCTGGGATACTACATAGCTGGATACATTTCATTATTGACTTTATTAGCTCATTTGTCAAACATACTAACCTACTGCCAATTTAACAGACCTACACTGCTGTTTAATAGTTGGGGTCTGAACATTTTGTCTTTTTTAAAAGAAATGAACACTTTTATCCATCAAGGAAAAAGTGACATTTCTATTTCAAATAAATGCTGTCCTTTTGAACTTCTTATTCACCAAAAAATCATGAAAAGAAGTGTCACGTTAAATATCAAGTAATCAACATGGATAATAATAAGAAATGTTCCGCGAGCACCAAATCAGAATAATTTCTGATGGATCATGTGACACTGAAGACTGGAGTAATGGCTGCTGAAAATTCCATTTTAAAATAGAATTAAAATAGAAAAGTGATTTTAATAAAAAATAAATCGTGGACAAATTTTTAACGTGTTACCAATATTGTAATACAACATTTCACAAAATTACTGTTTTTACTGTATTTATTTTTTTGTTTGTACATTTTTGAACAGCAGTGAATTAACATGTTCAGTGTGTAATTGAACTGAGATAGCTGGTATATCTATGATGTTTAAAATAACACGTAATAGGTCTAGTCTAGGGATGTGACGTTGAGGAAATTTTCCCGCCGGTCAATCGACGTGTGACAACACCGGTTACATCACTTGCCTACAGCAAGCCTAGTCTAGTCACACCCCTGGTCTCACTTTCTGTCTCTCTCATCTCATCCACCGCATGGGCTGTTATCAAGAAGCTACTATGATAACTGCTTGAGGAGGAAGCAGATGGAGGCTGAACACTGACCCTCCTGATCATCTGGTCGTAATTAGAGTCCTGCTATCTTACAATGCCCATAAGAAAGGACAAACTGCCAGAAAAGACACACTGTAATCTTTCTGTCCTTCTCCCTGGGATTTTGATGGGTTCATTATCCTATAATAAACCACCATGGAGCAAATGATGGCCATGTATGTAGCTCTCTTGACACGTCGGAATTAGTTATGTTACTCACTTCTTTGGCACTTTTCCCGCAGCAATGGTTATGCCATTACCAAGAAATATTGCGCTCATACCTGACCTCCATGTGAAATGATGCCTTATCTCTCTGCAACACTCCACTGATGTGGTGGAACAGCCCCTCACAGATCCGTGGAATCAGTCCATAATCACCCTGAAAGAAGGAAATTAGAAAATCCAGCTCACTTAGCTGTTAAATGAAGTCAGGTGGTTGAGGAACTACACTGAAATATCGCAGGTTTGAACCCCATATGAGATAACCCATGCGTTATGATCGTTGACAAACACATTTTGAAGAATATTTCAACAGCTTTTGTCCATTCGATGCATTTTGGACCCCAGTGACTTTCATTGTATGGACAAAGAAAATTTCTAAATATCTTCTTTTGAGTTTCACAGAAGAAAGAAAGCCATAGAAGTCTAGAATGGCAAATGGGTGAGTAGATGATGACAATTTACATGTCTTGGAAAACTATTTTATCAGGCAAGACACCGTCTTTGAAATAAATCAATTAATTAATGGATAAATGTGTAGGCTAAATGTGGTTAAGTTGTATATGTATGGAAAAAAATATTCAAAACACAGCATGGAACATATACATTATAATGTCAATAAACCAAATAAGCTGCAAAAACAGCGCTAAGCTTAACCAAGGGCAGAAGTATTGTTAGAATGTACATTAGACATTTAGTACAATTTAGGAAGGACAAGCTATGATGTGACATTGTGCAATAAAAACCTGGAGTAAAAAGAATCATGTGCAAGTGAAGCATGTGATTTATGTGGCATTAAAATTTATTGTCTACAGTTTTGTACATTAAGCTAGAATATGTGAAATAATTCCCACATCATCATCTTTAGAATCTTTAAAAGATTAAATAAAATCAAAAATTATAGCATTACACAATTTTAGGACAAATAATTGATGCTTTTGCCCTTCAGACGTCCACACACTTGATTTCAGCTCTCTTTCTCGACTATTTCTTCACTCTGCACTTTTCACCAGCACTCTAAATAAATAAGAACTCCATAAAGTCTCCACACTATTTTCCCCTCTGATCTGCAAAGGCGGCTTTTAATTACTACCCACGACAAAGAGGGGATATCAGATAGAATAGAATAATTATCATCAGTACAAATCTGAATGAGTCTCTCGGACGACAGACCGATACCCGTTATAATTATGTGTTCTTCATATGCTGCCCTTTTCACATTTTCTGATTACTCATGAGAAGCAGTGAAATAGAGGCTCTGCAGCCACTGGAGTACTGTGTGCATCTGCCATCTTCTGAAGAGTGAGAGTGTGTTATTAGCTGTGATTTGTAGGATTTGAAATTACACTTGAGAGGGAGACAGTAATGAGATGTGAAGCTTACAGCGTTGCCCATCATGGTGTAGGACTTTCCTGAGCCTGTCTGGCCGTAAGCAAAAACGCATGCATTGTAACCCTCAAAAGCAGCTTGCAGGACATCTGTACCAAGATCTTTGAATATCTGAAATGACAAATGAGCTACAGAGTTACTATTTTTAGCACTTATTCTTGGAATCTCTAACTGCTGTGGATTTTTATTCACTGACGAGATCTTTCTGGTTTCAAAGCCTGTGGTTACAGCTTAGCTAGTATATGTACAATGGCAGATCAGATATTATCAAAAACATTATCAAAGTTAGGCATTTGTATTGTTCATGCTTCCACTTGAAATTAAAAACACTGCAAAACAGAACTTGGCATCTACAGTAAACGACTCGTAAGAACAGCTAGTTCTATGGGCGCTGAAACACTTCTATCATTATTACTACTGGTCACATGACAATTGCTGAGGAGTTTGTACCTTTTCCTGGGTCACAAAGTTTGGACTTGTGCTGTTCATTGAATCATAAGAGAAATCATATGAGAAAGACTTTTCTCTCTCTCCAAACAGTTCTCCAGTCTCCTACAAAGCAAAAAACACTTGCTGACCTGCTGCAACTAGTGTCAATAAAAGGTGATATTTGGACATTACAATTAATTTGACCCTAATTAGGGCATTTCTAACACATACATCATGTTGTCAATTTATGGCAAATAGTTTAAATTAATAATAATCACTACAATATCTAAACCATAATTATAGGCCTAGAGTAGAAGATTTTAAAAATATTATACATTTTTAACAGATATAAAAAGTCAAGATTGATTTTTGACACTGCATGGTTAATTTTGTAACCATTGTATTAAATATCAACTGAAAGAGATACCTTTCTGTTAAGGACAGAGGTTTTATGTCCATTCACATGTATAATGACTTTGGCTGAAAGGTCCACCTCCCTGAGAGAGGAAGATACACAGACGGATAGACAGACAGATAACGTTAGACAAATATCTAATAAAGCGTTTAGTGAGAGAGATTTATTAAACAGACACATGAATACTTGTGCAGTTTTGACGTTTAATCCTCTAAAACTGATAATGATTATTTGCCAGTTGCCATGTTGTGCCAAATTATCAGTAAATCAAATCTGTAGATACCATACCAGATCACCAGTTTATAATGTTATCTAATACAAGTGTACAAGCTTATGTTGATTTGAGCATTCGGACAGGACTAACCTTTGGCTCAACGGACGGACCCGCACCGCCACACGCACAGACGCCATTGGGTCATCGGTGACAGGACACTTCACCAGCGTCGCGAGTATTATATCATAACTGTAATGTATGCGCTTCCATAGACACCTGTACGTACCTGTTAGCGCAGGCAGGTAAAACACCTACTGTAGAGTTCGACTGTACTCACTTTAACTCATTTCTCTCCACTTCAACAGGTAACGTAGCCTAACTACCAGAGATAAGAAAATAAACTCTAAGCAAAATAGGTTTGTTGCTGGCAAACTAACAAGTTCAGTGAGGGTTTATCTCATGAATATTGATATATATTGACAAATATTAACTTTGTTTGCTAACCAATGGCAAATACTTTCTTAATGAATATGAATTGTGTTATGACGCTAAAAGTCCAACGATTGGCTGATGAATTCTGTCACGTACTTTGAAAACCTATCACTGAAGCAGGATTGGCTCATGAATATTAATTAAGAGACTTCACAGCGGTACATGGTGTGCAGGGCAAAACCGTTGTACATTTTTTTGATGATTTTCAATTCCTATTTTAAATCTGTGTTGGGCACAAAAAGATAATGGACTGATGGACTGATTCCCCCAAAAATGCCAGGATTTATAATCATTGTAAAACCACTACAATGTGAATTAATACCTGTTTACCTCCTGTACCCGAGCCCCGGAAATAACCGGTGACTGGAACATTTCCGGGTACAATCTAGTAAGAAATTGGATTGTACCATTTTATTCAGAAAAAGGGCCCCTCATTCACCTGTTCACGTCTAGCTATGTACTGAGTGTATCAGTTTTGTTAGGGTTACAGTTGTATGTTAAGTTAGTGTAGCTATCAATTTTGTTATGGTTACAGTTGTATGTTAAGTTAATATATTATTGTGAAGTTTGTTTTTAGCTTTTATTATTGAACGACACTTCGATATGATTACCTCTTTTGTTTCGTTGGATTAAACAGGTGAAGTTCATCTCCTGTAGATGGCAGTCTTTCTCCAGTTATAAGAGGAAGGCACAAACTTGCATACACCAGCAAAACCTGTGGTCTAATTATACTATAGCTCATATTTTCTTTACTGTTTTATTATATTCATTATAATATCTGCTACAGCACTGTAAAACCACTAATTGAATCATAACAAAAGACAACATATGACAACTGCAATATCCTCTGTACCACCTACTTGGATTGTCACACACTGCTGCTATAACCATTTCTCATTCCATATATTAATCCTAATTAAGGTTTATGAACGTTTATAAAAGATCACTCACTAACAAATATATTTGATGGGTGAAGATTCAATAAAAAATGCTTTATAATTATTTAATCTGTCTACAAGAGAAATGTTGAGGAGCTAGTCATATGGATGGTTTTGTGGTGATTTGGTAGTTTGTGAGTATGCCTATTGGCAGAGATCAGTGTAGATCTTATTTTGTATTTGCAGCACGTCAAATTGACGCAGGCCTTCTGGTTTGTTTGAGAGACAAGGCCATGTTGGGGATGCTTTGTTTATCCTTAGATGTTTCTTTGAGCAATGATTTTGTTCTACTTTCTTCTCCAATCATCACAGAAGAATAAAAGGGAAGGAAGTTGTCAGTCACTGATCACAAGGTGCACGTACTCTCCTTCTTCCTAGTGTCAGATTAAGCATTTCCTCTGCTTTTCCCACCACATCAGATCACCGCGGAAAGAGTTCCTCTCAGCCACTCAGAAAAGCTCCAGACCATGAAGTACAATCTGCTGCTTTAGCAAGGCATGATTTCATTTTTGAAAGGTATTATTGCCAACATTTTTTTTTTACAAAAACTTCAAGAGGCAAGGCCGCAAATTGAACTCATGGGGCCCAGTATTGTTTTTATGGATGGTCCCGTTCCAAACATTTGTGGACAGACGTGTTTTGCAGGCCTCTTTCATCACAATTCTCAAGACACATTCCTGATTGTCCTCCCCTGACGGCCCAGAGGTCCTGAGAATAGTCACACAGATATCTGTTCTGGTTATATATGAGGAATGTTTGAACACTTCAAGCTGGATGAGAGATTGGAGATTGACATAAGGTCTGGCCTAATTCAGTAGTGTGTAGAGTTAAGAACTGGAGACTTGAGACAAGTAGTGACAGCAATGACCTGAGACACCAATATCTGATGTCAAAGAAAGTTTTTCACACAAAATCCCAGCTAACGAGAAAGACAATATTGCCAGTCTGTTAATTGTCTCAACTGAAAATGTATGTAACATTCTTTTTCATTCATCTGAAGTTGGAAGCAGGAGACTTTTATCATCTGAAATGAACTGTACAAGGTTTTGTTTTCATTTTGGAGTGTAAACATTGTGCTATAGTTGGAACTCTAAATATTAAATAAAGACTCTCTCTCTCTTCCATAAGTTTAACATAATGTTTGAGTCTCCAGCCTTATATACACTACTGCACTAATTGAACTGTGGTGTTAGCCAACTCAAATATCATTAAGAGAACAGATGATTAAAAGAAAGTACTTGTTAGCTGGCAAATCTATAACCAACTGGATGCAATACTTGGAAGAAAATGTAGAAACCCTTCCCTTTATAAGCATTGAGAGTATGTTCATATACGTGTTTCTAAATATTTTTTTTTACAACAGTTCTGATACTTTTGCAGAAAGTCTTTGGTAAGCAGATATTGAACATCAGAGAGTGGTGAAATTAAGTGCTATAGCCATTTGCACGTGGCCGCCATGTTGGATTTACGATCAGCGAGTGTGCGGTTGGACACTTCCGGTCTCGCTTTACGCCGGTTCAGGGAGCCGGAGAAAGCCGAAAATGAATCAATTATATCACTTAAAATACCTTATATTACTCTCACACGAGCAATTGGCAACTAAATGCAGGATGCATAGTGGATTAATGAATGAAATACAACTGTTCACGAACAGAAGATTGTCTTAACTCAAGCTGCACGCAATGAGAATTATGCCAACAGTCAATATAGAGTTACAACTACGATTAGAGTTGTTTGCATAAAATACCGCGTGAACATTCACACGTTTGCCCTGTGATAGACTACAATTTCTCTCCATAAATACTATTTTCTCAATTCTGCTCATAAATTTTCACTTACATCAATTGCTCGCTCAATATTATCATCACATATTTTGCATACATGCTTTCTTTGCATCAATTATCTTTATAGATAAAAACAACGGTAAAAAAAACATCTTAGTAATTGTGATTCATTTACATTTTTAACTGTAGTTAACACAATTTAATATAACAATTTAGCAAAATACTGTATTATAAACACCAGACAGATAATGATTTATGAAACAGATGCTCTTTATCTCACTTGCACAAAATAAATGCAGTAATAGCATAGAAACACATATGTGAAATACACTGTAAATTATATGCATTTAAATTACATACTAAAACACAAACAGTTAGCAATAATGATGTTACCAAATAAAGTAGGCTAATGCCGACTACAGACACGGGTGTTTTGGGTCTGGTTGATTAAGTCATCCCTCCAGATTTTCTGCCCATACCGCAGCGGCAACAGGGAATGCATGAAAGCTGACTTTGTTGTAACGTGACGAAACGTAACGACACACAACAATGAAGTGCTGAGGCTGTCACCCAAAGGCAAGTCGCCTCTCTTGAATCCTAAAAATTGCGTGCAGCATGAGTCCAAGACAATCTTCTGTTCGTGAACAGTTGTATTTCATTCTTTAATCTGACTATGCATCCGTGCATTTAATTGCCATTTGCTCGTGTAATAGTAATATATATCTTAGTAGCATTTTAAGTGATATAATTGATTCTATAAACAACTATAAGATATCATTTTCGGCTTTCTCCGGCTCCCTGCACCGGCGTAAAGCGAGACCGGAAGTGTCCAACCGTACACTCGCTGATCGTAAATCCAACATGGCGGCCACGTGCAACTAGCCTATTACTTCAATTGTTTCCAGATGTAAAGGTCAACCTCAACCCATTTGAAAAATGTAGAAATGTTAGCAGCTAGTCATGAAATAAATAAATGGACATTAAATATTTATTTTGGTTGTAAGTAGGCCCATTTTATAATTTTAGCTGTATAATTATCCTATATTATCCATTTGTAGGAAACAAGAGAGACTCAGTCTCATGAGAAAACGTTACAAGGTGGCAATTTCGTATGAATTTGTATGGAAACTTGCGATTATTATAATAAGTGAAGTTCTCAACATATCGGGAGGAGTGAACCCATCTAATCTTTCAATTAACTGCCGGAGCATATAAGCAGCCGCTCACCTTGCTCTGGCATCAGCCATTTTGGCATCCCTCCACCTCCACCAATATAATTTAGGCATCTTGCTACCATACTCATCCAAGCATTCAGTGGCGGTTCTAGACCATTTCAACTGGGGGGGCCAAGCTGGGGCCAGTTGTACTGTTAGAGGGGCCAGTTACATTTAGACCTTATTGTTGTCATATCATTTTCTGCACTGCACTGCAGGCATTAACAGGCAAAATACCATGTTTATAATCATTCAACAATGCATTTCCATTATATTTTAACATTTGCATTACATATTCAGTATTAGTCACAGTAACTGTAATTGACATGATGCCCTTCTTTCTCTTCATTTTGGTGAGAACTTTAGAGCAAAAGCAATGGGTACCAAGAAGCGTATTAATTCATTTACTGAAAATAACTGACTTGCTAGGTAACTATGTCTAACCGTTTACAGGGTTCCTGCACACTTTTTAAAGTCAAAATTAAGGCTTTTTAAGACCTGAAGAAATCAAAATTCATACCGTACATTAGGGGTGTGCAATATTGACAAAAATATATCTCAATATTTTCAATGTTTTGTTGATGATTAGATGATATTTTACTGATTGTGTTTTTGTACTGGTGCCTTTGCTGGTTTAGGCCTGTTGTTGACGGATGACTCACAAAGATATTCATATTTTTTAATATTCTATGCAGTGGTCAGTTCACAGCAGCGACCGAAATTAATTTTTTTATTAATTTAATTTGCCACCTTAAATTGATTTCCAGGGGCATTTTCACCTATATATGGACATTCTTTCTAAACTTATTTAGAGTTATGAATCACCTTTTATGTCAAATACTAACATTCAAATTATACAGTAATTATGCTTATTTATACAATAATACTTAATTATACAATAATTATACAGTACCACTGTTACCTGTCAAATTAAATAATTTAATCAAAATCCATGTTTGCAGTGAAGTCTAGAGGTGACACAGAAGTGGCATTAATATATTTACACTCCATTTATAATTGCATAAATAAAGCTATGAGATTTTTTTTTAAATCAATATTTAAATATGAAATGATTTCTAATTTTAATGTTTTAATTAAAGGGTACTTTAAATATGAAACTAAAACCGCCAGTAGGCGGCGGCAAGTCACGGTCTTAATAAGTGAGTTGAGGGATTCATTCATTCAACCGATTTGTTCAAACGGCTGATTCATTCGGGAAAGAAGCAAGTGATTCCTTCAAAACGCGGATTTCAGTCAAGAAATCATCGCTGTCTGTTGCATTGAGACTCTGCTACGGTTTCATTTTGAAATTCTAGTCATCGAAATAAACTGAAAACAAACAATATTGACAATATTGTGTCTGAAAAGTAACTCCCAATGTTCACTTATTGTTAATTTAACTGTTGTATAACATCAATATCACCGTTGCAATTGTGCACGGGAAAACGGCACTATTGCTGATCTGATATTCTGATATAAGAACATAATATGATATAAATATAAGACATAAACTAATTTGGGGACATAGCCTACCTATGAACCGCACACAGCAGTGAAAGGACGATAGACAAATCCGATGTCAGCTCACAGTGCCTCGTATATAGTTAAAACATTGATTACAATATCATAATAGACAATAGGCTACGCATCGCACACCCGATTCGCACATAAAGAATGAACTTATAACTGAACTGACATTTACCAGCTTTCTCCTTCTCTCCTCTCTCGCGTGCAGGAGACAGACGTTATTCTGCCGCGATTCCCGCGAATGTGATGCGAATTGTCACGTGAACAAGCAAATCCACAAAGATAGAATAATAATAATAAAAAAATAATACGCATACAACGATAACAACGATAGCAAAAAACAGTTTTGTAAAAATTATTTCACACTCCACATTTAGGGGGGCCACAAGGGGGGCCAAGCTTGCTGTCACAGGGGCACGGGCCCCCCTGGCCCCCCCTCTAGAACCGCCACTGCAAGCATTAGTAGTCCCACTGGGGGGTATATCTAAGCTTGAGTTGAAGCTGCTTCTTCGAGCCCCTCCACTGCGGACAGCAAGCCAAATACGCTTAACCTTGTTAGTGTCACGGGTGTGGTACAGGCTGAAGAAGACTCAGAGTCAATAGGCTCCAACACAAACATTTACTACTAACAAAAACTCAAACTGGTGCAGGCAAACAGGCAGAGGCTACACACACAATATACATCGACAAGGACTGACTGACTGAAAAGAAGCAAACTAAATACAACCACAAATCAACAATAACGAGGTGAAAACAGGTGACACGGATGATGAAGACAATGAACAGGTGTGTAATTGAGGGACTGAGTTCAGGTGTGGAGACAAGGAGGATTCTGGGAAGTGTAGTGCAGACGAAGACAGAGTGGTGCAGACGATGACTGTGACAATTAGCTTAAAGATTATATGGGGAAAGGAACTCGCGACACATAAGTATGAAGGTCCACCCCTAACCTCCATCCCTACAAATTAGCCAAACTGTAAAATAGGCCTAGTTGTGAATTGCCATAAGAATATGTTGATTTAAACTACTTTGTACCATTTTAGATGTTATTATTGTGTCAGAGTTACACATATTAAGTCTTGGTTTTGTTTCATCACTTGTAAAGCAGTGTCATTCTTGAAGTCAGTTAAATTACGTATTTTAGACAATTGTGTTCCTGACAGCCCTGTAAAAAGCATTGCTGAATGACAAACAAGTCTATAATGTATAATGTCTATAATGATTGTTCTTAATATATTAAGAACAATCATCCGAGCAAAGACAATTATCTCAGCATCAATAAACGCCATATCACTGAACAAAGAAACAGCGGGAGTGAAATCCATCACAATACACAACAGAAAGGAAATAATAACAACAGAATACACTTGCTTTAGCTCTGACATGGCAGTGGTTTGTAGCTTAAAAATATATGTGAACTTGATCACAGAATGAATTCAACAATTAAATCTGAACTGATAGGTGGTAAAAGTCTGGATGCTACAATAATATCAATATCGGATATTAGTGTCAATTAATCAGTTAATCAAGCAGCTCTCTCTCTCTCTCTCTCTCTCTCTCTCTCTCTCTCTCTCTCTCTCTCTCTCTCTCTCTCTCTCTCTCTCTCTGTATTTAAATGGTGTATTTTAGTTGATTTTAGGATGTTAGAAGAGAAGAAACCTACTTAAGGATTGATGTGATACCAAATTGTAAAATGGAGAATACAATAAAAGATATAAGATTACTGCAATCCACATTTTGACACACTCTTCTAGCCGCAGTTTAATGCATTGATTGTGATTTTATCTGTTTAATGCAAGACTTTTTAATAAGAAACTTATTGAAACCTAATCTTGGATGTTGTGCCTAGACTGTCCTCCTCCACAAAGCACCAATGGGAGTAACAACAATAACCTTGAATTAACTTCTTGCTGGCATCATTTTTTGATTTTCTAAAAAAGAGTCTGTTTATAAACTGCGGAGTCATCCGTACTTGACTTCAGTCAGAGGACGTTTATGTAAGCAAATAGTCCCAAGAGGAGTGTTTTCAATTCCACTGCCAATGCTGGTTTACTTGACATGACAGGAAGAGCATCTGTTTAGAATTAATAACACCAAACTGTGCTCATAAATCATCACATAGATATGTGGATGTCTATGTTATCTGTTCTGTGTTCTATCGATCTTTCTTTGCATTCTGGTTTGTAACCAGACAATAAGATTTAATACATTTATGTGCAGATTTAATATACGGTATAATTTAAGTTGCAGATTTTTATAGTCCATTATTTTGTTAGTGCAATTCCTATTGATCTATTGACATATTTACCAATTATAGATTAGGCACTGTTTTTAAGACTTGCTTGGGTGACAACACTTAAAATAATACACAATGTCAATAATAATGGAAGACATTTTGAGTAGCAACATAAATGTTTGAGATAATTCACTGATTAAACACACTCTGTAAAATGACATATGCTCCGTAAAAGGTATGTACAGTACTATTTTCTCTTTAAAGTACATTTTCTATTGGCTACTGTATTCCTTATAGTTCCACAAGCAGATATAATTTAATATTATATATTTTTGTTAAACATTATTATACTTATAGTAATTAAAGTAACCTTTACGTTAAACAAGTACTCAAAAAAAGTTTCATTTTCTGTAAAAACTGTGTTGTCCACGTTCCTTTTTCTGTTTGATGCAACGCAGTTGATGACTCTGCCGCAGGGGGGCGCTGCTGCAGTTATACGGTCACATGTGTCACTGAACCAGGAAGTATTTTGGTGTGACGAGAGCACATGCGCCGCTCATCATCACATCACATCACAATCATGCAGCAGACAATACAACTACACTCATAATTTAGTGCAATCTGTATGTGTGTGTTATCAGTAGAGACGCTGAACAATGCGTATGACTGTGGCGCTCTTCTGCCGTCATGCACCTGAAGTCTTCATGCGAGTGAGTTTTGCAGTCTTCATTCTTCCTTTCTGTTTTGTAGGACTGAAATTGGCAGTAGTTGATGTACTGTAACAGTTATATAATAAAACGAATCTTATCTGAGTGAATGTAATATAAATTTGTGAGCGAACAGTAAGTTATTTCGTTTGTGTTCCTCAAGGCATGTTTCTTAACGTTATATGAAATTTGAAGGGATGCATTAAAGTTAGTCGTTGTAATTGTCAATGTGTATGTCATTACTAATTTAACTTAACTGAATTAGATATAGATATAATGTAATAGCTAATATTACTTTATACATACGTTGAATTCTGAAGGTAGGATATCTCACTCTCTTTTCTTTCAGGACTTGAAGAATTGTATTGGAATTCTGAGGGAATGATGGGTCAAAATGCAAGCTGCATTAATTACGGGTCATGGAAAAACTAGAAAACTCGACAGATTGCAAGGAGACTGTGTCTCCACTTAACAATTCAGGGTCTGTACTGAACAGCACCGTCTCACGTCATGAAGCTATGGGGTTTGTGCTGGTGCATGCAGGTGAATTTGGGTCCCTTTGAGAATTTAGACTGCGATTCAAGACATTTCTGCATAAACATGGTTCTGCACAAATTTAGATGTTACATGTGCAATGAGTAATTGCTGAAAGGTTGTAATAGGTCCCAGATTTTTTTTAAATTGTCATTATTTGCTCACCCGTATGTCTTCCAAACTAGAATGTTGTTATTTTTGTCCATGGGACACAAAAGGAAAGGTTTAAAGAAATTTCCATTTAATAAAACACTTCATAATGGTTAGTCTGTCAAACTTCAAAAGGAGACTGTAGTTTGTACAGTCACTGTATAAGCACAATGAAAGAAATATGACTATTCCACTTCTTCTCAAGACATACAAAAGCCCAGCAGGCTATTATTTGAAGTTCCCCCTTTTTGCTGCTGCTCTCAAATGTCATTCTCCATTCTGCATATTCAAACCAGCATGGCTTGAAACAATGGCCGGTGAATGGGATTTGAGAGCTTTGAATATTATCTGTCAATAACGGTCTTAAATTTAGTGTAGCTTCTGAAGACTTGAAATATAGGACTATGTGTATGCTACTTTTTTGTGGGTTTTTTGTCTTTTCGACAACTTGACAGATTGTTACTATGAACATCGTGTGGAAAAAAATGGAAAAAATAACAAATTGGTTTGGATAGGCATGAAGGTGACTAAATAAGAGCATTAAACTTTTTTGGCAAACGGTTTTTTTAAAGAGATAGTTCACCCAAAAATGAAAAGTTTGTCATTTGCTCACCCTCATGTTGTTCCAAACCTGTATGAGTTTCTTTCTTCTGTTGAACACAAAAGAAGATATTTTAAAGAATGCTGATAACCAGACTTTTGTCTGTAGCCACTGACTTCCATAGTATTTTTTTCCTACTATGGAAGTCAATAGAGCCCATCAACTGTATGGTTACCAACATTCTTTAAAATATCTTCTTCTGTGTTCAACAGAAGAAAGAAACTCATACAGGTTTGGAACAACATGAGGGCGAGTAAATGATGACACAATTAAAATGTTTGAGTATCCCTTTCATGTTTAGGATCATATAGACATTTCATGTATGAAACTTACTTTATTCGTAAGACTTCTAAAAAAAAAAAACTCATTATGACAAGCAATGTCATATAAGCAACTACAAAATGTTAACAGCTGAAGAACCTCACTTGTAAGAAATGTCTGTCTTATTTTTGATGATTTTATCTCCACAGGGGCAGGGTATCATTCAGAATCCAAAGCCAAGGAATACAAACATGTGTGCAAGAGAGCTTGCCAGAGAGTGAGTTCCATGTGATTCTTTATTCAAAACTTGATGCCTTAAGGTACTTCTGCATTTCTTCTGTGCCCTGAAACCTTTGGATAGCTCTGCCATAGGTCACGTCAACAAGATGTCAGTTCAGTGATATAGTCAACTTTCATTCCCAGCTCAGTTTGCATGATTTCTGATACGTATTGTGTAACATTTTTAACACAAAGATGAATTCCTTCTTGCTTACATTTGCAAAATGTTATTACATTGTCAATATACAAAATCTGAGATATGCTGACAAAATTGTAATAGATGTTTTAGCAGCGAACAGTAATGCATAGGTTGGCAAGCTGCAATGCAATGCTTTTCCCTGTCCAGAGTGCCGTGTAAAGGATGAAAAGAAGGGATCAGGCTTGAGTAAAACACCTGTGCCAGGGAATTTGAGTTATGTGTTGATAACATGACACCAGCAGCGACCCGCGACCTGCTGCCCGGCTTAATATACCATTCCACGCTCTCTGCTTGAAGCTTGTCAAGTGGAAAACACTGCAGCTTTATTTGCTTTTTAAGCTCTTGGTATTGGATTATCACATTTTTAATGTTTTGTCGAGATTATTTCAGTGTGATCTTTTCTGCATAAAGCTCTAGAATCCCCAAGTAAAGCAGAACACTAACTGAGTTGGTTTTAGGCACTGGCAGACATGAGGTTGCTGTCATCAGTTGTGATTTAATGTCTTTCAGGCTGTGGACAGGCTCAGAGCTGGTGGATTGGCACTGGAGGCAGTGACAGCAGCTCTAATAGAGCTAGAGGTGATAGTGGATCACAACAACTCACAGAGAAAATGGATAGAAAAAAATAATAATAAACATTTCAGATATCAACGGGACGACAAGCAAGTCAAATTCAACAATCTATAAAAATATATATATTTTGAACTAGCTTGTATTTGTACAATGTTAGTTTTCCTTTTAGCTTTTGTAATTTTTACTCATTTAAAAAAAAAAAAAAACTTCTTTATAGCTTTAATTTATTTTCGTTTTAGTAGTTTTAGTTCTAATTCCAGTTAGTTGCCAAGCCAGCATTTCTAATTTATTTAAGATTTTCATCTAATTATTTATTGTATTTCAGCTTTGTCAATGACCTAAAGCATTTTTTGGGTTTAGTTTACAATAACACTGAAGGGATTCTACTGTTGTTTAAAAAAAGGCAATTGTTTAGCTGAAGAAATATCTTTCCAAAAAGCTTTCAGTATACAAAAAAAAGTGTGAATTGTAAAAATGACTTCGGATCTATTACCTTTATACAATGCATGCCATTGTAAAGACTGTAAGTGTATCCTCATAGTCTCATATCCATCTGCATAAAATTCAATATTCCGTCCACCCTGACTAAGGTCTATGACAGACAGAAAGTCTACACGCATTTCCACAAATTTCTTCAGTGTTTTTTGGCACTAACATGCCATTAGCTGACATGTCAGACCACTCAAACAGGGCAGTGCTTTGAAAGTGCCGCAGCATTTTCAGGGACAGCATCCTATGAATGACTGACTTATAGTTGTGTCTGCATATTAAGCTGGGATAGGAAAACATAACATTTCGCATAAACATATTTAAAAACTAAAATGTGACAAATTTAGGGATTTTTTTATGTATTGATTCCAGTGGTGGACGAAGTACACAAATCAAGTACTCGAGTAAAAGTACAGACACCCTAATAAAATATTACTCCAGCAAAAGTATTAAGTACTCCTTTTCAATTTTACTTGAGTAAAAGTACTTGATTTTTAATATACTGGAGCGATGTACTTACTTTAAAAGTAAAAAGTACTGATTGGTGAATGCCAGCTCAGTCTGACATTATTATGAAATATTATGAATTGTTATAATGTAGCCAGCACTAGTCAATAAGGTCAATATTATATAGACAATATGTATTGGTCTGCAAATAAAACATTTTATGTAACATTTTATTTTATTACCAAAACTTGTCATATACGGATAACTACTCTGATAATTACTGATAATGCAAGTGTGCAAACAAGTAAAAGTAACAACAGTAGAAAAATGAGGAAAACTGAATGCGTATTAACAAATATAAATACACAGTACAAAAACACGTCTCACAGGGCAAAATAAGTTAACAATTTAAGAACGCTATGGAAACCTACTAGTTTTGAAACTTTTACGACAGAGGGGAAGATGCATGGGCATTAATTTGCGTTATCTTAACGCTATTTTTAGGGGGGGGGGGGGGTTTACCTAAAACCTACCCTGTTCAGATGGTAATAGACAAATGTGGACATGTCCACATTCAAGAATTTCAAACAGCTCACCCCTTTACAGCAGATATAGTTCACAAACGACCTCCAGTCATATTTTTCATTTACAACAGTAAATCCTAGGGAAATTATTTAAAAAAAGGCTGCATACTCCATCAATGAAGAGAAGTACAAGAATTGCGAGATAAAACCACTTTTTTAATGGTAACTTTTTTTTTTCGGTCACATCTGACCTTTCTCAATGCCAATTTGACAATGCTTAATGGACTAGTTCACTTTAAAATGAAAATTAGCCCATGATTTACACACCCTCAAGCCATCCTAGGTGTATATGACTTTCTTCTTTCAAACAAATACAATCGGAGTTATATTAAAAAATATCCTGGCTCTTCCATGTTTTATAATGGCAGTGGACGGCAACCAACAGATTGAAGCTCAAAAATGTGCCTCCATCCATCATAAACGAACTCCAAACGGCTCCTGTGGGTTAAATAATGTCTTCTGAAGCAAAAGAATGAGTAAATCATGGGCTAATTTTACCCTTGAAAGTGAACTACTCCTTTAACCAGGATCCATCTTAAGAAGTCACATGATTATATGGACCACATGGTCAACCAAACTGGGGTGTTAACAACCAATTTTCTTTTAACAGAATTATACATAAAATGAACTTCACTTCAAAATAACGAGGATGTCATGTTTTCATTACATGTAGCGTATTAAAAAGTACTATATTATGCATTGGAATGTAGCATAACAGAAGTAATATTTTCCCTAAATAAAAATACTCAGAGTACAGATACTTAATAAATGTACTTAAGTACGTTAATAAAGTAAAAATACTTTGTTACTGTCACTGCTTGTTTCTTATTATTTTAGAAGAGAAAGAAATCAACTTTGAGGTTGATGTTTATTTTTAGGACTCCCCGTTCACCAATGCGGGTACCGGTTCCAACCTGAACCTCTCGGGTGAGATTGAGTGTGATGCCAGCATCATGGATGGGAAGTCCTTGAACTATGGAGCTGTTGGAGCCTTGAGTGGTGGGTGCTGGTTTGAGCTTTTTGTCATGTGATTAAAGATGCTATTTGAATTTCAAGCAAATCTAATAAAGGCCAACTCGCAACCTCCTTAGCCCTTTCTAGGAAAGTGGCTAATTGCATTTTGTGTGTGCAAGAATGCTAACATGCAAAACTAAGATATATATATATATATATATATATATATATTTTTCAATTGTTTATTTAGAAAATAAATGTAAAAGTTATACATATTCGCTACTTCTTTTCACTCAAAAGAAATTGATGCGCAAAACAGGACCGATTTGACCTCATCAACCTGTTGCCATGTTGGTTAAAACTATTAACTTGATTTGACATGCAGTGTCTTGAAATATTTTGCTAATCCACATACAATATAAAGGGCGTTTATTTAGTTTAACACTGATATTAGTGAAACATTGTGTTATTTTGCAATGAACTCCAAAAATTCTTCAACAAATGTGCTTGAGGAAGCCAAATGCAGGTTTCATCTACCATATTTAAAGCTGTCTTGAGCAAAAGTGATACTAATGCTGCTCTTTCTATCAGGAATCAAGAACCCAGTGCTGGTAGCCAGAAGATTATTAAGTGAAACTCAGAAGGGGAAGCTATCAGCTGGCAGGATCCCTCCCTGGTGAGCCAAGTTCTCTGATGTTGGCTTTCTCGCTATCAAATTAGACATATACACAGACTGACATGCAGTACTTCATTGATGCCTCAGGGCAAATATTTTGGTGTAAAACAGCAGCATTTCAATCGCAGTAGGCACAGAATACACAAACAAGTACTAACTTTGAGCAAGACAAAACATGCTTGGACTAAATGCATTTATCTTGTTGTGACAAATGCAGCAAGTGTATTTTCTTACTTATAGGAAATAGGTGCCAGTCTTAGATTTAGACACATTCTGTAGATCGCAGTGGCTCCAAAATGTATTTACTTGTGCCAGATTTGATAACTAAGTTGCGTTTATTTTAAGATAACACAAAAACACTTTTCAAACAAACATTTTCATATTGGCTAGGTTTTAAATTTTTGAAAGAAGTCTGCATCAAAAATACAATAAAACAGTAAAATGTAAGTAATTGAATTCTGTTTTAATAATAATAACAACTGATCTGACAGTTGTGCACAATTTGTTTTCAGGATTTTCTTTGATGTATAGAAAGTTAAAAAGAACAGCATTTATCTGAAATAGAAAGCTTTTGTAATATTGTACTCTACCATTCAACAGTTTCAGTAAGATTTTTTTATTATTTGGTGGGGGGGGGCATTTTTATATATATTTATATAAAAAATATATATTATTCAGCAAGGATGCATTAAATTGAGCAAAAGTGACAGTAAAGATATTTATATATGTTACAAAAGCTTTCTATTTCAGATAAATGCTGTTCTTTTGAACTTTCTATTCATCAAAGAATCATGGGGAAAAAAGTACACTACTGTTTTCAACATTGATAAGAACAATAGACTTTCTTGTATAATACATTTCTTGAGCACCAAATGAGCATATTAAAATGATTTCTGAAGGATCATGTGACTGGACTAATGATGCTGAAAATTCAGCTTTGCCATTACAGGAATAAATTGCAATTGCAGTTATTTTAAATTGTAAAAATATTTCACAATATTACTGTTTTTGCTGTATTTTGGATCAAATAAATGCAGCTGATCTATCTTCCGATCTAACTTATCTTTTGCTGTGTTCAAAATTAAATTCAGGAAACCTCCAGTATAGAAGAAGGACGTTTTGTAGTGTGATGAAATTGCTCCTTTTATGTAAATCTCATCTCTACTTTGTTAGTTTCTTAGTGGGCAAAGGAGCAGAACAGTGGGCCATCAGCCATGGGATCCCAGCATGCCCTACAGAGAAGATGACCACCAGTGAGTGTCAGACCACCCACACTCTTCTTTCAGCTGCTTTGACTGCAGTCTTTTTATTAGATTTGTATGTATTACAGATCAGGACGCGTCTTTGAATTACTGAATATTGTGATTATTGGTGAAAGAAGCTAAAAAGTTCACGTAGAAATTGGAAAGTGATTTTAAATAGCATTATTTTCCATAATTAGGGGAAAACAGGAGGTAAAAATGTTAAAAGGCTCATATATTTTCAGTAAAGAAGCACTGTAGAGGTTGTTTTTAAATGAAATTAAAGGTCTCATGTAAGCAACAAGATTCCCTCCGTTCTCTTTGGATCTGTAAGGTGTGACTGGCATCCAGATAACTTTAATAGAAGTGTTTGCGGTTTTACTCTCTCATAATGCAGTGAGGTTTTGTTTGAGGCCTGCGGCGGAGTTGTAACCTGTTACACAACACTTGCAAATGACTATTATTTGTGCTTTCTCTGTTGCTGTAACCGGTATTGTTCTCAAAAATGAATTATATTAATATATTATTATACAAGAAATTTCTTTATACCATGGAGTTTGTTTTTTATGCTAGTGAGACATTTGCCAGTGTGTGAGACTTACTGCTAGTTTCACATAATGCTAAAAATGAAAGCGAAGGGTGCTTGACATCGCTATTTTTAGCCAAGCCAAATATAAAATAAAATTTTATTGTAATGCATTTCCAGATATTGACTGAAACTTTTGATTACTGCTGGAGGACAGTGGTTAAGTAGAACAGAATACGGCAGTTGAATCTGTTAAATCTAATTCTGTTGCATAGAACTGAATAATATTGATTAAATATTTTCTGTCCAATTTTAGTTTTACTTTTAATACAAGCGTGGTTATTTTATTTTATTGGCTTGTATTTTTTAAGTCCAGTATCATTAAAATGATTGAATTTCACCAAAAAGTCAATCATACCAAAAAAGCTAATTTAAAATAAAAAATAAATAAAATAAAAAAAGCTGTTTTGGTTTTCCATCAGTGCATCCAGAAATGTTCAGTTTCAGTCCAGAATTTTCATTTTGGTGCATCCCTATTAGAAATTGATTTGTTAATTTGTTACAATAATGTAAAATAATTTGTTGTATGTTGAATGTTTAAGACATTTCTGTTCTATAATCCCCAGCATTTATATAGTTTTTAATATTCATTTAGGGAATTAGGTGTGATTAAGTTACCTTTGAAGTGGCAGAATTGTATTGATATTTCTGAAACATTCTGTTTAGTTTTAAGTTTTAGTAGTTAAGTTTTACACTTCTGCACTTCAGCCCAAAACCTTTAATTTTATACTATCTATTTTGGTTTTGTTTTCATTTTATATTTATACTTCTTAAAGTATAAGATTAAAGTTTAATTGTAATTGTAATAGATGTAATTGTTCATTATACAATTGTTACGGGCAGCAATAATGTAATCGTAAAATGTGCATGCTCACGTGCAATTCTTCTTCTCTAGTTTGGATGCTGAATTGTGATTGTTTATATTCATTGTATATATTTAACCATTTAGCTACATGTTGATTATTGAGTGAAACCGACCGCAAACACCTCCCACTGAAGTGGCTCTGATGCAGCATTTTATTTCAGCAGTGCCTTGAAAGCACTTGTATTTCTTTCAGGGAATCCAGTTCTTATATTGTCCTTTAACTGACTTCCCTCAGCTTACAGTTTTTATGAAGTATACTATACGTATGTGGAATCTGTCATATGTTCATGTTTTTACCAAAACCACTGGCGTTTATCTCAGTTGTAAGTCTTGACAGTTGCATGCAATAATTTCATTGAAAAATGATTCGTAAGACGACATGTGATCTCATCTGTTGGGAGTATTTTTAAGCCATTGTGTTATTTTTACCAGCCCTAATTGCATTCCATCCAATTCTGCAAAATGACTTAATTGTGCCCATTTCATTGATTCATTTTCTTTGATTTAGAGATTTTCACAGGAGTGGAATGCATTATTTGGTAAACAATGGCTTCTATACTTTAATAGAGGTCCCCATGCCAACTCCCAGTGTGTGTCAGACAGCGATAGAGTATGTTTTGTCAGTGTTGGAAATTATCTGATGCCAAAACCATGACCTCATTCCAACACATGTCCCATTATTTAGGGAGACTTTGAGGATTTCAACCACTTTTCCACCAATAGACTGATTTATTGTGAGAGTAAAGGCCCCCCTGCCAAACACACACCCTTGCTGCAATATATAATCATTAATAATAATACTAATAATCTAAGCAATAAGGCCACAGGAGCAAAACATTTGTCAGCATTTCATAGGTCTCATGACTTATAACACAGACAAAGTTTTTTTGGATTGGAAGTCAAAGCAGTGGAGTAAATTCTATTATTGACTGTCATGCCTTTTTCAACACTCAACAGAGTTCAGTTTGTCAGGCTACAAGAGGAACAAGAGGAAGATGGAGCTGGCAGAGCAGGTTGAGACGAAGAGGAGAAGACATTCGTGTGGACACGTGAGTGAATGTGCAAAATGATTGAGTCACTTCTCTCATTTTTGTGCTCATGTTATACATACAATGACATACCATCCAACCAGGGTTTAAAATCAATACATGCTCAACACCAAACTATTTATAAAATTAAATAATATTTCAATTGTAATCTAAATTATTCAACCCCCATTGCAAATCCGGTTTATTGGCAATATTTACAGACTTTCTGTGGTGGTGGCTCTGTGATGCTCTGGGGCTACTTTGCATCCTCTGGCACTGGAGACCTGCAGCATGTGGAAGGCAAGATTGTTTAATTTTTGTATATCAGGAAATCCTAGGAGAAAACGTCGTGCCTACAGTGAGGAAGCTGAAGCTTTGGCGTCGTTGGACCTTGCAACAGGACAAGGATCCCAAGCATACCTCAAATTCCACCAAGGCTTGGTTGCAGAAGTCGTCCTGGGATATTCTACAGTGGCCATCACAGTCACCTGAATTGAACCCCATAGAAAATCTCTGGTGGGAATTTGAAGAAGGCGGTTGCAGCACGCAAACCCAAGAATATTACTGAACTGAATGCCATTGCTCATTATGAATGTGCAAAGATTCCTCAGAAACGCTGCCAGAAGCTGGTGTCTGATTATACATCTCGTTTGCAGCAGGTCATAACAGCAAAATTATGTTCTACTAAGTACTAAAGATGCATGTCATGGAGGGGTTTTTAAGACTGAGCTTGGGGCTGCTCAGTCTTAAAAAGTTCATTTTCAGTTGAATTTGGGGAAACCAATTGAAATATTTTTCCTGTTGAGCTATTTCAATTACTTTAGTTTGATTTGTTCATTGCAAAGAGCTGAAAGTCTGTAAATTTTGCCAATAAACCTGATTAGCAACGGGGTTTGAATAATTTCGATTTCAACTGTAAATAATATAATCGTAATTACATTATTAATCAAAATATATTATACCTTTTAATTATCAATATATTTAATTATTATATTAACAAGTAAATGCTATAATATTATTGCTGCTATTATTAGTATTATTATATAAAATATTGTATTATTTATATACTATGTTAATTTAATAAGTATATTTGCCTGAAATAAATAATGCAATTGCCATATCGACAAAAATATTAATTTTGGACCCTTAGTTTAACAGTGATTTTAAATCAGGTAGCATTCTTCTCTTCACACTGAATGCAAAACCGCTGCATGACATGAATCAATCACGGCCATATTTTATATTTAATATACTGTTATGTGGAGAGGACTAGTGACATTTAAGTATAGGTGGGGCTACCCAGCCTTCAGAATTAGAAACCAAGCTGCCGTCCTTTGTCGGTCTGGATCAGACTCGATTTTAGGAGTTTCTTTTTTTTATTTTTTATAAAAGGGAACACTTTAACTTTCAGGATATGCTCTTGATTTTTGACATATGCGCTCTTTAAACTCTGGTTAAAAAAAGACTGCACTATATGCAAGTTTCTCCTATAAATGCTCCATGATCTATAGGTTTCCACCCTCCCATTCAGTGCAACACATTTAATTAGGCCTAAACACAGTGCAGCGGAGGCATTTGCTCTGACATTATTACTCGACTGATAACAGGATCTGCATCTGTTCAGTCCTTTAATTCAAAACCACCACATACACCCAGAGGAGGAAACCCATTGGGTAATGACGACCTTAAAAGGGGGGTGTGGAGACCTCAATTACTCACAATCACAGGAAACACACATACGGATACTTACAGCACTGCTGACATGGCACTGCACACAAGGAATTTAACTTGGGTGACACAGTTCTCTGATGCTTTTTGTAGCTTCTTGTCACTGACCTGAAAAGCATGAGTTTACCAGGTAGACATAAACATGTTCACGTTTATCTTTTTACCCATTTATGTCAGAGCAGTTTCAAATGCATAATTTATTTTGTGGACCATTTAGGCCTTATTTTTAAGGAACAAAAATCAATAAATTGATGTGTTTGTGATTGAGGCCAATGAGACATTCGTGCTTCAGCATCACCCTGCCGCCCAATTTCCCACGCCAACATCTTGAAGTTATTTCACCGAATTATTTCCCGTAATGTGCTTGAACATGTTAGCATCTCTCCTACTTTTTTGGTGAATTTTCAAGGAAGTGATTTGACAGGTACACATGGAATGCAGGTGTCGAGGGAAAATGGCTTCCAGCTCAGATCCATCCATGATGTGACGCTTGTGTGGTCCCAATGAGAAAGCGAAACGTGGGTCACTCCTGGGTCATTAGTTGCAAATTACAGTGTCTGAATGTGGGCGATATGTTATTTGACAGGAAAGACAAATATGTCGCAGTCTAACTTGGTTCGGTATATGTGGTATTTGTGTTCGGAGTTCGAACCTTGTACGGTTTGTTTTAAAGATAGCATCAGTTTGAAGTGAGTGATCGCTGTTGGCTCTTTCTGCATGAATGAGCTGTGCCTCTGGGATGCCACATGGTCTTTCTTCAGTTCAGTTCAAACTTTTCTCCAAAGCTATGCATTAAATGGTCGTTAAGATAACAACACATCTCCCAGTCTCCTTTCAAGTGGCCTGTGGTTTGTTTGATTGTGCCATATTTATTGTTTTACTGGGGATGTAATGCATTTGTATGGCATGGAAGGCCTGGGGTCTAGGGGTTCTCGCTCAAGTTTAATGCATACTTCTCAGAATTAAGATGTTTCTCTAACTTCTTTTATGAGTGGGTGCACTTGTGATTTATAGAAATATGACTTAAGAATTGAAGGTTTCCCACAGTTGTGGGTAACTTGGGAATATTAGGGAATCTTATTTTGTTTTATATCATTACAGTTTTCAAGTATCTAAGTGTCTGAATTAAGTGAGGTCTTAGTTTCTACTGTAAAAAAAAATAATATTTTTAATATAATATATATAATAAATAACAATAAATGTTTTTAAAATATATCACTTCAAAAAAGGTATCTGATGTATACATTAAAATCTGCCTAAAGTCACCATAAAATAGGGGGACTGTGGGAATTCATTGGTCAAGAAATAAGAACCCTGACATTTTTTTTTAGTTTTTTAGTTAACTTTTCAAAATAAGTTGATTGAAGTAAGTTGATTGAATATTTTTACCAACTTGCTTTTATGACACACTGAAATAGAGACAGAATATTTTTAAGACATAAAGGTTATACAAACAGCAACCCATTAAGGAGAGAAAAATTGATGCTCCTCTTTGGAATGGTCTGCGAGAGCAGATGTTGATTCTGTCCGATTTATCGCTGATTGTGAGATAAATAATAATAACATTCATTTTTAGCCTGTTCACTCATATTTTAGAAAGTTCTGAAGATCCATGGCCTTGTAATGACACACTGTTCATGGGAAGATGAAATTATAAATTATAAGTCATCACGTCCCCTTCCGCAGTTTCCCAGGATCGGCCAATTTGTCAAGCGGCTCCATGACTCTTTCAGTCCACATCAACTTTCTTTCCAAAGTACACAGCAATCAGCAAATGAAAACAGTCCTTTAAAATGACCACTTTACTCATTATAAATGAGAGCATGAGGATAATTTTTCAGATGCTGATATGTAATTGGACTTTATTTGCTCAAGCTAGATAGCTATGTGTATTTCAGTTCCCCAGTTTGACAAAGTTCAAGTTTGGTTATGGTAGCCAGCTGGGTCTGAAAGCATACTTCATAGACAAGAAAAAAAAGAAGAAAAAAACATTACAAGAGAAGCAATGTTCAGTATGTTTCAATCTAGTATTATTCTGGGCTTTGGAAATGTGCGTTTTTTGAAGTTGCCAGTAACCACAGCCTCTTTGTTCCTCTTTTTTCGGCCCACGGTTTAGAATGAAGATACATTGACACTTACATTTTATTTTTGATTTTATTCTATAGATGAACTCAGGATGTTAGACTGCAGAATAGTGCCATTTATTATCTGTGTGCGATAGGAAATTCTAATTGAATGGCAATTGTGTGCGCAGGAGAACGATTTAGGCTGCTTGGAGCCAGTAGGAGACATCATGGTGGAAGGTGAGGAGAATAACTCAGCCTGTCTGGATACAGTTGGTGCGGTCGTAGTGGATCGGGAAGGGAATGTGGCGGCTGCGGTATCCAGCGGAGGTCTGGCCATGAAACACCCGGGTCGGGTTGGACAGGTGACCTTTGGTTTTCTCCGGAGTCTGGCCATATTCTATTTGACCATAATGCTAAATAAAATAGCATTCTGGGGATGTAGCTCTTTATTTATAGGGGACTTTTCATAATTAAGGCCTATTCACATTTTTTCATTTTTTTGCACAACATGATGCATCATTACCGGTCAAAAGTTTGCTCATGATCTTATCTTTAAGACTGCATTTATTTAATCAAACATACAGTAAAAAGATTAATATTGTGAACTATTACATTTAAAATAAGCTTTATATTGTAATATGCTGATTTCATGCTTTAAGAAATGTTTTTTTTGTATCAATTTGAGAAAAGTTTCTTAACATTTTTGTGGTAAGCATGATCAGTTTTTTCAGGATTTTTGGATTAATAGAAAGAACTAGTAATACTATATAAATAGTATTTTTGTAATGATGTAAAAGCCTTTACTGTCACTTTTGATCAATTGGATGCGTTTGTGCTGAATACAATTATTTTTTTTTCTTAAAAAGAAAATCATACTGACCCCAAACTTTTAAACTGTATCATATGTTTCAAATATTTGTGCTGAAATTAGATATTTTCACAGTGTGGGTTATAAGTGCTTTATAAACAGGTTAGATATGTTAGATGTATAATATATTTAATTAAACTGCAGCCGACATTCTTTTTCAACATGTTTTTCTTCATATCTTTCTGTGTCTCAGGCTGCTCACTATGGGTGTGGCTGCTGGGCTGAAAACGCTCGAGACATCAGCCTTTACTCTACAGCTGTGAGTACCTCAGGTATCAAACACACCAGAGTCATATTAGTGTGACATTACTGTACATTCACTGCTTTTTAACAGGTTTTGCAAGGGTTCAGTCAGTCACTTTTGAGTCAATGTTTAAGAAATTTGTGCACAATTACAGTCGATGAAAATATTTCTATTGCTCTGTAGTAAAAAATCTATATCATTCAAGCTCTTTTTGTCATTTTCTGTTAATTCTTTGGCCCTGATATGGATGTCAATTCGTCCCTCCAACATCTTATTGTCATTAGCCAGTGTCTTAGTAGGGGCATATTTCAAAAGCAAAAATTTCTGCTTTACTTGGGATTTCTGTCGTGAGCAGGGCCCAAGGCTGTACACTTCATGTTTTAAACTAATGCTTTCTGTCACATGAATAAAACAAGCTTTTATTCCTTATATTGCCTGTGCCCAAGTCAATAGTCCACAGACATGATTCACATCTCCATACCACATATACAAGCAAGTCCATTGAGGATCCATCCCATAGAGGATGTCTGGATTTCTTAAAGCAGTAATGATGAAAGACAGATTGTTATTCATGGGCAGACGTGGACGAGGACAAGACGATTATGTTTTTATTGATGCTATAGGAGCTATTCCTTTCAGGTCAAGATAAAAGAAAAGATGAAATCTCTCTTTGGGTGTATATGTCGCATCACAACACATCACTTTCTTTCATGTATGTACAGTATATGATTTTTGGGTATGAATATCCTCTTAGCAGCTAATTGCAAGATTCGGTCAGACATGCTTTGGCTTCTTTGCTGATTGGGGGAAGGAGTGAACATAAAGGAGTGAACGTATTAAACAGCCCCCGGGGCTGAATTTTGAAAGATAAGCTCAGACGTTATCGGTTCTGCTGTCGGTACTGGAGAAATTAAGAAAATATACATACTATTTATTATTGCTATAAAGACGTAATCTTGAACATGTTTATCTCGCCAGCCAGTTCTATATATAATAATATTAAACCATTTGTCTGTGATGCAATTCTGCTATTCGCAGTCAAGAAGAGAGAGCGTGAGAGATTGCGCTTTCATTTCTTCCTAAACACCAAACGTACCGTCAGAATCAGCACGATCGGTGATTGTTTTAAAATGCAGGCTCTACTGTTGCTAAATTGCGGACGTGTTTAATCATTAAAGGAACTATTAAAAGCACAAAAACATGCGCAAAATATTCACAAGGCGACATGCGCTCCGAAATCGACTATAACGAGACAAGAAAAGTAGGCTATAGGCCTACTTAACTTTGGGCTTCATGTGCGCATCTAAACTATCTAATATAGATAAAAAATATAAAAATGACCAGCTCTGAGATTCACTGAAACACAGTTTATTCACTTAAACAGAGTTTATGTCTTAAATGGATGCAAATAGTTGGGATAAAATGATGGTGCATCAGTCACCTATTAGATCTTCACTCGGTCTTAAAGGGGCAGCGTCTTATAAAACCTTTCGGACGATTGAGCCATTAATACGAATTAAACAACAAAAGGCAGAGAAAATCACTCACAGCTCTTGAATGAATAACTTAAACTTGAATAAGCATTAATCTATCTATGATAAACTATGCTGGGTTATTTTACATTTGATTACTAAATTAGATTTCTTTTCAGACAGAAACACTTACCTGAAAAGTAATTTTAGTAGACCTTCCTGAAATTAAAGCACTGTGTATATAATTTGTATCTTTGTTTAATTGTTTTTGAATTCTTTTTTTGACCATGTGTTTGTAATTGTTTTTGCATATCGTATCCTATCTCATGTATATAAAACAAAAAAGCCTGCACACTGCTGCATAACAAATAGATATTTTATTCCTTTTGTTAAAGCATTTTATTATTATCCGAATGTAAAAAAAATCACACACCAAAAAGAACCGTTAAGAATACCGTTAAAGTACCGGATCGATAAGAAGTGTCGGTAAGAGTAGTAACACCGCTAAAACCTTAACGATACCCATCTCTATACATTTATTAATTGTTTAATTTATCCGATCTCCCCTATCCGGTGCAGTAAATTTGCACATACTTTAACAACCATGACATGGTGCATAACTGCACCTGTAACTTTATTATAATATTTCACAAGGCAGTGACATTGCTTTAACAACCAGACACCTTGTAAAAATCTCTACTTGGCTTTGAATTGTCGAACTGTAGCCTCTGTTAATATGCTTCCCCATGCCATAATCACTTACACAACTTCCAAAGAGTGTTAGATTAAGATGAAGGCCATATTTCTTTTCTTTTCCTTCATCCTTTGTTCTGCGGCACCCTTGTGTGAAAGCACCTTTGGCCTGGCCTGAGCCCTGCAGTGAACACACACCTGGCCCGTTGCAGAGAGACTGGGATTCATCAAAGCTTGGCATGTTGCACAGGGGTGCAGCATGTATGATTTCCTCTGGTTAACAAAAAAAAAAATATGTTGGTGGTGTTGGCCACACAGGCTTTTTGAGGCATTACTCTTGATGGCAATTCTCAATTTGTTCTCATCAGTAAATTACAAAAATTAAATACATTTTTTTTTTTAATGATGTAATGGCAATTCAGTGGAAAGTTTTTGTCATGAAAATGAAACCTTTATGGAACAAATCTTAATGGTATTAAAACAGGCTTTTTTCATTATGCAATATGCAATTTCTCCTTTTTTTTATATGTGAAATATTACTCATGTTCTTGATAGGTTTTGTGAGATATCCCTGATTGCTTGATTCAACAGGTCTGAAATAGTACGAGCACTGTTTTACACGTGTGCTCTCTGTTGACATTTTTACTTTCTAATCACACAAACTCATGTGCAATTTTAAACTTACATTGTGTTTTGTGCCTCTTTGTTTTTGATCGTCTGCCATTCTGAAAACAAAAGCAGAATCACACATTTTATCACCTTCTCCCCCCATGGCTGTTTCAGCATGCATTTCTCTTTCATCCTCCTCAAAATTGAAAACTCATGGCGGTGAGGACAGGCCGTTCGAGTGTGCGCTCCAGCGGTGCACCTGCTTTTCATTTCCCAACTTAAAAGGCGTTCCTATCAAAAGGAGAAAAACAATCATTCTGGCTTCATACTGACACAAAGAGCTCGTTTTCTCCCAGGTCAACCCTGTTAGTTTCAGCAGCGCTCACTGTAGCTTCGCTGAGGGCAAAAGGCAAGTCAGTGTTGATTCCTTTTGCCACATTTGCCTGTTTTATGCCATCTCTGGTTTATTGTGTTTTATTTACTTTCCACTGGTAATTGAGTTTGCACTATCATGGCACGGTTTGCTTGTTAAATTAACTGTTGTGATATTGTTGCCAGTAACATCCATTTCTCAAGAGAGAATGAGAGGGTTTACGGTAACTTGAAAATAGTGAGCCAACGGTGGAGCCAGTCGTTTGTTCATTCTTTTGTTAAAACAACAAAAAGAAGAAAAGAAAAGAAATTAGCATCTAATTGTCATTGCAACAAACCCGCACAGAGTTTTGTTGTAGTTACCTGATATATTACGGGGCCTACGTTTGTGTTTACAGAAACAACACGGCTATAAGGCTTTATGGTTTCTTAGGCTAGAGAGGCTGCCAAACATTTTGTGTTTAAGGCCTTTCTTTACACTCCCTCCCTTTTGAAAACTGGCTGCTGTACACGTTTGCCTTTGAAAGGCAGATAATGACTGTGACTGTCTTTAGTGTCTTGACCGAGGATTTACTATTTTTATATTTCACATGTTCTTTTAACATAGTTCCTGTGGGGACACCTGACTTTCCAAACAAATATAATACATTTAAAAATGTATTCAAGCACGCACACACACACACACACACACACACACACACACACACACACACACACACACACACACACACACACACACACACACATATAGTATATACAATAATGTTTTAGATGTTTATGTATTATATATATTATTTTATGTAAATATCATAGTTTATATAAAAATGAAAACCTCTTTCATTTCAGAATGTCCTTTACAACATCTAAAGTGCATTTAATTTCATTGTTTAATTTGTTTATCTTTTCAAAGCCAGTCTTATAGGTATTAGGTAACACAACTTTGGCTCCTGACGATTCACTGAGGTCTTATGAACAATCGGTCTGTGCAAGGAATTGAACATTAATTACAACATCATTACCTGTAATCCACAGCGTCAGCAAACAGTTCTGAGTGCGTTCTTGGCAGTCTGGAGCGTGAGCTTAAAATTGTTTAAGTTTCATGGCTGAGAAAGAATATTATATGAAACATTGTTCTACATTATGGAGAAAAACTAAACCGTAATAATGAGCATTTAAAATATGAATTAAGCCTTCAAGTGCACGGATAAAGCTTAAACGATCGAGCAAGTGACCATGTAAAGTGGCTAACGTTAGGCTATTTCTTGCATGTATCAAATGATAAGCCATGTTTGAGGTCGATGAATGATAGGTGAAATTTTGGATTTCTTGCTTGACTTAATTACCACATGGACCAGCCATGTTAAAGGGGTGGTTTACTGCTTTTTTTCTTTGCATGACTGTGTTTATGGGATGCAATATAACATGTCTTTGTGTTTTTGTTTTTTTTAAAGCCTTATTTTTCATAAATTTCACCTTTATTGTAAGCCGCTTTCTCCTCTGTCATTTGAACGACCGGTTGACTTCCTGATTCTATGAAACCACTCCCTCAGAAAAAGGCAATGGGCTCAGATTGGTTAGTTGGGCCGGTGTGTTGCAATTGGCTAAACTGCATAGCGCACGTTGTCCGGAAACTTCACGCCCATTACCTTTACAGGCGAAAGCTGCATTATGCTCCGGTCAAATGTAAATAATGGTGTCAATACCATTATCCAGGGATTAAAGTTCTCCGTCGCTACGACGGAATTCCGTTAATTGCAGCGAGTCTATGACGGATTTCCGTCAATTGCAGGGTTCCCGTCTGTCCTTAATGTCTTAAGTTCACTTTTCAGAATTTTAAGGCCGTAAATAGGCTTTCATTTCTCAAATAGTGTGATAAATGTCTTAATTTTTGTTTGAATAGGTTTTAAATTAAGGAAAGACGAGGTGTATTCACCCTGCTGAGGGGGATGTGATATAGCCTGGATTGGAGTGAAAGCACGTTCCTTTCTCCACTCTAAGCATTCTGTAATCACTTGGCTTGGCCAGTCCGGGTTTTCAATTCCCGCTCACGGAAAAACTGCTCCGTGTTCACTCAATAAAATATGCAAACTGGCAATATTAAAGCGGTTTAAAACTCCTCCCCTTAAAACGCTATTGGTCTCGACTATCTAAATAAAGTTAAAGGAATATGACTTTGCCTGAAAAAAAATTCAGTCAGAAGAATTTTTTTCACTTTAATCCCTGCGTATCAGTTTGAGCCAGAATCAGACCCAGAATGCGGCAATGAAGAGAGTTAAGCAGAACCTCCCCAAACACGGCTCTTACAAAACGTTTCTGATTGGTACATTTTTGAATCATTATTATTATTCTATTCTACTATTATTATATAATAATTTCGATATGCTGTTACTTGAAAATGCTACTGCTGCTTGTTAGCTTTTGAGATATAGTTTTCTCCTGTTTAATATAACTGAATAAATGACTGAGTAATACCGTTTTTTAAAGTTATTGTTTTGTCGACATAATGAACAACCGTTTATCTATAAACAAAACTTAGTTTACTCGGTGTATCATTTTCTTTAGGTGTACATGTGGCAACTGTGTTAAAATGCCAACAGAACATGAAAACATCTGATAACAGCAGCTGAAGTTTGCTGTTGCGATTACATATAATTTTTATACAGGTTTGTCTTATACACACAAAATAGCAAAGAACTAACTAGCTACAAACAGCGTTGGCATTGGTTTACGTTCTTGATCAAATCGAAAGATTACGTCATTAAGTATACATGGAAAATACATTTACAAAATTAGTACATAATTACAAATTCAGTTCAAAAATGTTTGTACGCGTTTGTCATAGACACACGAAATAGCATAACTAAGTGGCTACTAAAGCCAGCGCGGGCATTTGTCCTTCGATAAAAACTAAAGCATTACGTCTAAAATCATACATGCAAATACATTTAAAATTATTAAGTCTTACTTACTGGTTGTGGCCCAACAACTGCTGCCTCTGGTTTTAAAGTTGGAACTGCTTCATGCTTTAGTAACAGTTTGTTGTTGAATCCGACAATGAATTTGTGGAGATTCTGCAAGCTGTCTTCCGTAAAATCGTTGTAGTCCCATTCGAGTCATTTTTGTAGGCATTAAACTTCCTGATTTTTAAAAGACGATATCTCTGCTTACGTTGAACTTTCAGCGCAGCAACTTTGCAGATACTGTTCATGTACCAACAGCAACATTACACACTATTTAAAATGAAAGAAGTGAAATCGCAATCAACCACCCCTTTAACAATCTGTTCATCATGTCAATTCATGTGGAGTTTTTTTTTTATAACCAACTACCGGTAATTAAAATTTATTTCACTAAGCCTCTTCTCGTTGACTAATGTTCATTTGACTATTAGGGGGCAGCCCTAAATTCAATATGCAAATGCACAGACAAATTGCAATTCAGTATGAAAATAACATGAACTCCATGAACACAGACAACCAGAACTGGAACTAACAGTTCCAAACAAGAAATTGTAAATTTACACGCAGTTGTACAATATACATAATGTATAATTAGTTTTTTTATTTATTTTTATATTAAATTATTGAATGTGGGTCTTGTCTGTACTGTTGCAGGCTCTGGAGAACACCTGATTCGCACCATGTTGGCTAGAGAGTGCTCTACCTCCATGCAGACTGAAAACGCACACCAGGCCCTACTGGAGGCTATGCAAAATAAATTCATCAGTGAGTGACTCTTAGAGAATCTCTTTCCCTCCCTGTTATCCTGTTTTCATGTTTCTCTCTCTTTCAGCAGGCTAGCATCACTTCACCACAGTATGTGTGAGTAAGAACAGCTCTGAGCTAAAACTGAACAACAAAATCATTAACAACTTGCTTGACTGGAAATGAGCGCTACAAAAATTTGGCGGCCGCAACGTTTTTTTTCTGTATCTTTGGATTTGTGGATCAATAACATTCTTTTGAATGGGCTCCACAAGTTTTTGGTTAAATCATATTTGGCCACAGTTATTTTCAGATGCCATAAATACTCTGTTGACAGTAGTGGCGGTTCTAGACCATTTCAACTGGGGGGGCCAAGCTGGGGCCAGTTGTACTGTTAGAGGGGCCAGTTACATTTAGACCTTATTGTTGTCATATCATTTTCTGCACTGCACTGCAGGCATTACAGGCAAAACACCATGTTTATAATCATTCAACAATGTATTTGCATTTCCATTATATTTTTACATTTGCATTACATATTCAGTATTTGTCACAGTCTCTGTAATTGACATGATGTCCTTCTTTCTCTTCATTTTGGTGAGAACTATAGAGCAAAAGCAATGGGGACCAAGAATCGTATTAATTAATTTACTGAAAATAACTGACTTGCTAGGTAACTATGTCTAACCGTTTACAGGGTTCCTTCACTCTTTTTAAAGTGAAATTTAAGACCTGAAGAAATCAAAATTCATACCGTACATTAGGGGTGTGGAATATTGACAAAAATATATCTCAATATTTTCAATGTTTTGTTGATAATTAGATTATATTTTACTGATTGTGTTTTTGTGCTGGTGCCATGGCTGGTTTAGGCCTGTTGTTGACAGCAGACTCACAAAGATATTCATATTTTTTAATATTCTATGCAGTGGTCAGTTAACAGCAGGGACCGAAATTAATTTTTTAATTAATTTAATTTGCCACCTTACATTGATTTCCAGGGGCATTTTCACCTATATATGGACATTCTTTCTAAACTTATTTAGAGTTATGAATCACCTTTTATGTCAAATACTAACATTCAAGTAATTCAGTAATTATTCTTATTTATACAATAATACTTAATTATACAATAACTATACAGTACCACTGTTACCAGTCAAATTAATTCATTCAATCAAAATCCATCTTTGCAGTGCAGTCTAGAGGTGACACAGAAGCGGCATTAATATATTTACACTCCATTTACAATTCCATAAATAAAGCTATGAGATTTTTTTTTTAAATCAATATTTAAACATGAAATGATTTCTAATTTTAACGTTTTAATTATAGCGTACTTTAAATATGAAACTAAAACCGCCAGTAGGCGGCGGAAAGTCACAGAAGTGAGTTGAGGGATTCATTCATTCAACCGATTTGTTCAAACGGCTGATTCATTCAGGAAAGGAGCAAGTGATTCCTTCAAAACGCGGATTTCAATAAATCATCGCTGTCTGTTGAATTGAGACTCTGCTACGGTTTCATTTAGAAATTCTAGTCGGCGAAATAAAGGGAGAACAAACAATATTGACAATATCGTGTCTAAAAAGTAACTCATGTTAACTTATTGTTAATTTAACTGTTGTATAACATCAATATCACAGTTGCAATTGTGCACGGGAAAACGGCACTCTTGCTGATTTGATATTCTAATATAAGAACATAATAAGATATAAATATAAGACACAAACTAATTTGGGGACATAGCCTACCTATGAACCGCACACAGCAGTGAAAGGACGATAGACAAATGCGATGTCAGCTCACAGCCTCGTACATGCCTCGTACATAGTTAAAACAATGATTACTATATTTTAATAGAAAATACACATCGCACACCCCATACGCACATAAAGAATGAACTTGCAACTGACCAGCTTTCTCCTTCTCTCCTCTCTCGCGGGCAGGAGACAGACGTTATTCTGACGCGATTCCCGCGAATGTGATGCGAATTGTCACGTGAACAAGCAAATCCACAAAGATAGAATAATAAAAAAATAATATGC
Organism: Siphateles boraxobius; assembly: GCF_051911475.1. NCBI lineage: Eukaryota > Metazoa > Chordata > Actinopteri > Cypriniformes > Leuciscidae > Siphateles > Siphateles boraxobius. Next base: position 8,493,268 of record NW_027508811.1, on the reverse strand, counting down.
ATACAACGATAACAAAGATAGCAAAAAAAAGTTTTGTAAAAATGATTTCACACTCCACATTTAGGGGGGCCACAAGGGGGGCCAAGCTTGTTGTCACAGGGGCACGGGCCCCCCTGGCCCCCCCTCTAGAACCGCCACTGGTTGACAGTGCATTTGAAGATGTCGCCTTCTTTCATGTTCAGAAGCTTTGCTCGTTTGGTTCTTATTCTGGGCTTGTGAAATTGGGTGACTTCTTGGATTTTATATTGAATGTAACACAAAGTACATGTGGGAATATTTTCTGGTTTTGGCCTGTGACCTTTATAGTTTTGTTGCACGCAAATCTTCAAATGTGAGATTTTCTTGATTTATTATTATTTAATTTTTTTTCAGTTTTATGTGTTCGTGCAAAGCTTGGTTAATCAACATTATATTGACCCTCATAAATCAACATAAATATCCAAAACACAACGTGATGCGACCAAATAAATCATAAATCGCAGCCAATCAGAAGAGCGTGTGGTCGGGCTCTCTCTGCAAGTGCAGTGCACAGCTGTCTCACACTTGAATAATGAAACAAAAGTATTTAATCGAATTAATGAAAGTTAAACAATTTAACATTATTCAAAATATTTAGTGACTAATACCTTTATTTGTTTTCAAGATCTGAGACAAATTATCCATTGTCACATTTATCGTGGCTAAATTTAACTTGGTATATATGATATCCAAACTAAAATCAAACTAAAATATTGTGCAAAACTCATAAGCACATGAGATAATCATTGAGCTGTCAGCCATAAATAGAACCATTGTCGTTTGATGCACATTGTTGTATTTAATTAACATGGAAATTACCTTTTTATCTTGTGTTAAAGGGAGTAAGGACCCTATTTTAACGATCTGAAATGCAAGTATCAAATGCAAAACGCAAGTAACTTTGTGGGCGGATCTCGGGCGCTGTTGCTATTATACCGGTGGGATAAATGACTCTTGCACCCGACGCAAATCTAAAATGGGTTGGTCTGAAGTTGCTACATTACTCATCGGTGTGGTTTTGGCGTAACGTGAAATAAACCAATCAGAGCATCATCTTACATTCCCTTTAAAAGCAGGCGCGCTTGTTCCATGGCGGATTGCTTTTATGATGGTGGATCTGCCAGGAGCGGATCACAGCCGAGGAGACCGACGTTCTCGTCAGGGCCGTAAAAGACTGAGAAGTGACATTGTATGTGGATGGGAGAAACCCACGCAAATTTGGGTAAATGTGTAAGCTAGATTTATGCCAATTTTTTCACATCTTCATGGACACCACAATGATTTATTCCTTGTAATTATGTATGGTTTGCAAAAATGGGAACTGCTGTGTCTGTGTAAATGAGAGAAGCAAAGTGTATAAGCGTTGTGCACGTGATACATTATGACCAAGCATGAGCCCTTAAAATAGCATCTGAATAACGCGCCACTGACTTTAGACTAGGTTTTTCCCGGAAAAGTCTGCTGTGCGTCGGGAAAATAGGAATGTTGCATGCGTCGGTGTACAGTCAATTGCACTGGGTGCAAGATAGGGCCCGATATGTAAGATTCAGAAACCCTTGTTATTGGCGACACCGGTGGCCATTATCTGTACTGCAGCTCGCACACGTAATGTACAAGAGTCTTAATTTGATTCAATGCTACAATATACTTATTTTCGTTCTTTGCTTGGAAGTAAAAAAAGTTGGAAATACTTTTGCAGCGATGTTAACGAACATCCTGACGCCGAAATGTGCTGCATGCTTTCCTCAATAACATTAACAAAATAAACAGAACAAAAATGACAGGCGTGGATTTGGAGAAGTTCAGAAGGGAGGGTGGGATCTCAAGCTTTTAAAGCTAGCTTGCTATTGCTAGCCCGTCTGAAAATTGCCTACCCTTACTTTAAGGGCTTTATTTTGTGAAAATTATCAGATGACTGCATGTTAGTTCTTGGATTACAATTATTTACCAAATAATTAAACAGGTATACATGAAATATTGATCTAATTTAATGTGAGAAGAGAAACTCTGGAGTGCCACTATTTCTACTGAAATATTTGACTGCAGAATGCTGTGATTGACCAATAAGAATCAAGTGTTTCTCAAAGCGGTGTAATTTTATTAAACTGAAGATGCTTACATGAAAGAGAATGAGGAGAATAAAGCCTTTTTAATGGAATATTGGATTAAGATCTGTTTTAATATGTCTTTTGAATTGTGCTGTTAAGACATATTCTGTGTGAAGGCTGTCCCGGTTTTAATTAAGAGGTGTTATAAAAAGAGCCGTGTTCAGTGTAAACAAGCTGAACACAACATGATGTGCAAAATCAATATGGCATTAATGAAACCGAGCACATATCTGAGGTGAAATTTAAAACTCTTCCCTCCTGTGGACTGATGTTACGCTTGAGTGCTTCAAACCTAGTCCGTGTCCAGCACTCCTTTGGTTTTGAGATATAATCATTTGAATGGGCTTGAAGCCCGTTTTGCAGCGCAAACTCGTTCAGTTTTTTTGTATTTGCCTGCTTTTTCAACAGAGTCCCTTTATCAGAGCTCCGTGAGGGGTTACAGAAATAACTCATTCCATCATTAACCTATTAAAGAGCGAAAAGTGGCTCTGCTCCCAATTTTTCTCATTTGGTTAATAAAACAAAAGCTTTGGAAAGAATAATTGTTTTCAGTCGTTTAGGTTGGCAGGGAAAGTACGGAAATGTACAGCTTTTCCGCTCATTTCATTAACTTCTCAGAACAGAGCATAACTAATAAATCATTGACCGAATCGCTGGATTTTCTTAGATGTCTCCAACTTGCTTTCATTTTGATTTTACATCTAAATAGACTGATTGTAGTGGAAAGAAGTTCACGGTTGAAATGCTGTTGGCTTGTTTGTGTTTAAGGTTCGCCATTCCTGGCTGGCGAGGACTGTGTTCTGGGTGGGGTGATTGTTCTGAGGTGCTGCACATGTGGAGAAGCCCAACGCTCTGAAGACATCCAGGCTCTGCTGGGTACGTGCTCCTCTGTCCTGCTTCAGCTTAAATTCATTACATTCAAAAACATCAAAACTGAATGGATTTGAACAGAATGCAGGGATCTTGAGACCTATACCATAAAGCAGGGTTCCTCAAATCTTGCCCTGCAGAGTTTAGCTCAAACCCTGATCAAACACACCTGAGAAAGCTAATAAAGGTCTTCAGGATCACTGGGCCTCCAGGACCCGTTTGTGGACCCCTGCTATTAAGCAAATTTTATTTACTACCATTAAAATGTTGGGGGTCGGTAAAGTTTTCGTTGTATTTGAAAAGTTTCTTATGCTCATCAAGGCTGCATATATTTGATAAAAACACAGCAATATTGTGAATTATTATTATTATTTGAACTTTTTCCTTTGAACTCAAAGCTGAATTTTCAGCGTCTATACTCCAGTCTTCAGTGACACATGATCCTTCTGAAATCATTCAGATATGCTGATTTGGTGCCCAAGAAACATTTCTTATTATCGATGTTCAAAATGGTTGTGCTGTTTAATATTTTTGTGGAAACCGTAATTTTTTTTTCAGGTTTCTTTGATGAAAACAGTTTAAAAACAAGTTTAAAAGAACAACATTTATTTAATATAGATATCTTTTCTAACATCATACATGTATCTACTGTCACTTTTGAACAATTTAATGCATCATTGCTGAAAGTGTTACATAAAAAGATGCCGTTATGGAGGATTTTCAAAAAACATTCCCTGAAGATTCCCTGAAAAAAAAAATTGTAATGTTGTTGTTGCCCCCCCCCCCCCCCCCATTCTTCCTTTTTGATGCCTCCCTCACATTCTTGTCTAAAGATGCTGACTATTTTTCCAGGCGTCTTTGTTTAAACATTCAGGGATAAACATGGCAGCTCCCTGCATTCACAAATAGCAGAATAAACAGGTCTCAAAGTGTGGTCGGGAGAATAGAGGCATTGTTATGATTAGGGCTGACGACACTCAATGGAAGAACACATTTGAGACTGATACAAACTCATCTTTTCAATATCTTTGTCTTTTGTATTCAATAATCGTTTAATCTTGACTTCAATTCAATTCCCATTCTGGGAGTTGTGATCTGATTCCAAAACGATTCTTGAGTTACATTTACTTGATTTAGTTGATTTTTTTTTTACTTTTTTTTAACTTTATTAAATGGTTTACTGACTTTAAATCTTAAATTTATTTGTACATTTTTAGTTACTTATGTAATTATAAGTACTTAATAATAATTATAAATTTTAAAACAATTTTATGTTAAGAATTTAACCAACTAAATATGGTTTCAAAACAATACAATCAAATAGCAAATAATAAAGAGGGACAAAGAAACACAAACACGCTTTAAGTATTTGAATGTTTTCCAGACAAGATAAGTGAGTGATTTTACGCTTTCTCAACTTTACTGCTGTTTGATTATTATTGATGACATCATAGACAGCAGGAATGTCCAAAAATAGGCTGCATTCACACTAATGCAGGATCTATTTTGACAATACAGATGTTTTGTCCTGTCTGTGTAATGACCTAAGACAAAACAGACTTTAATTACGTAAATTTTGCATCATATACGGTAAGCATTTTAAGATGCAAGTGCATTTGACAACTAACACTGATTCACCCACAGCCGCATGCTGCAAGCGCTATTCGAAGATTTGTGTGTGTGTGTGTGTGTGTGTGTGTGTGTGTGTGTGTGTGTGTGTGTGTGTGTGTGTGTGTGTGTGTGTGTGTGTGTGTGTGCGTGCGTGCGTGCGTGTGTGTGTGTGTGAGAGAGAGAATTGAAAGCAAGCAAAATATGGTTGTTTCTAGAGCGCACAATGCGATCACGGTTAAAAAAGATTTTTAGAATTGAATCTGAATCTTTGAAGAGAGAATTGCTATGCATCGGAGAATCGTTGTTGTTTTTTAAACCACACTCCTCAAGATGCTAAATCTCTTCCAGGTTTATAGAATGTTTAATCTTCTAAGGACTTTTTAGTAGCTATATCTCACAGTTATTGTGTCAATCTTTTATTCGCAGTGGAGTTTCTATGGAGCCATACTACAGAGAGCATGTGTGTGGGATACATGTCTGCCCAGGACAGTAAACCCAGGGTAAGAAGTTCCTACATCATAACACCCTCATCAGAGGCTCTTCACTGTATCAGCAGTTGCTATGGCATTCTGGGTGGTTAGTCTCTATGATTTTCTGGTACCTAGATATGGTTTGGGTCCATGCTTCAATTTAGTCATTAACATGGCAACAAATGTTAAAATCTGTTATAATAGTAATAGTACACTTTTCTTAAATAATTCCTTTCACCATTAGCGTGTGTATCGGTGTGTGTGGGCTGGAGGGTGCATAGCGAGTTCAACTTCAGACCAAACTAGAGTAACGTCGAGACAAGATGAATCCTCCAGTTACTTGCAGCGCTCCGGTCTGCAACGCTCTGAAAGCTGCCACAGTTCACACCAATGCAACTAGACGCTGCGGTGCATCATCTTGATAGCACAACGACTCTTTGTACTTCTGTCCAACTTCCGACTTTTCGGCTATTTTTTGTAGCTGGATATATATCATTTGTTGCGTCTAATTTAAATATGAATGAGGATACTCATTCCAATGAGGTTATTGATAAATCGAATTGTTATTGTTCTTATTATCATTTTGGGGGGCTTAGGAACATTTTGGGGTAGCTTCAACCCCCCTAAAATAGGCCTAACGACGGCCCGTGCTCCTTACATGTTTTCACTTGTCTCAAATCGAGCCGTCTGACCGCGTGACATCACACGGTCGGACGCCCCTCCCACGATTGTTAATTGACAGCAGCGTTTCAACACAGACCCGCCCTGAGCAAGCTGTCAATTAACTAACATATACATCATTAAACACATAGCGTTCGTATCTCACTACTCTACCCTACCAGTACATACAAAGATAGATTAAAGTGACATTACGTTAACCACCATTCAGAAACGTCCTGTTCGAGCCTTACTTATCGAACTTCTTCGGGGCCATCATCTTGTTCCTGGTCCGACTCCGGTTCAAATTGATACGGTTGCACAGATGTGTCCTCAAAGACTTCCGCTGCCATTCATTCTCCAAAATATACCCTCAACTGTTGTCAAGGCAACACCCTATGTGTGTTGTGTAAAAACGCTCCACAGAACAGAGGGGCGGGGTGAGCAAACCTCATTATCATTTAAAGACACATGCACTTGAATGGCATGCTGAAAACAGAGCTGTTTTTGACCAGGTAAAATGAGTGTTTTCTTACAATACTAATGAGAATTTTTAATCAAAGCATATTACAAACTTTTCATTTAGAGCCTCAAGAATCATATTAACTTGTATAAAAATGCCATTATATGACCCCTTTAAGGTTTCTTAGTCTTATTCAAAATTATTAATAAAGTATTAACAAAACACCTATTGGTTTAGCTTTAACAGTCATGTTTTAATGCCCGAAAAGTGATAAAAGCATGGCAACACGCACAATGACAGCAGGTACTCATAAAATGAAGCTGTTCAAAATGAACAATCCTACTGAATTGTGACTGGTTTTTCCTCCTAGCAGAAAGACACCAATTCATTCCTGTACCATTCCAGAAACATTCCTCCCATTCCTTCATGCATTGTGCTGCTGTGTATGTGTGTGTGTGTGTGTTTGATGAGATGAAAGCCCAATGCTGATTGGCAGCTCAGCGAGATAGAACACAGTCCAGAGCTCTTGGAGTGTGTGCCGTTTTAACCGTTTCTATTCACGCTAGTAGCTCAGAGCGTGTCTGGAAGTGTGCATTGACCCATTTTAGAATAGTCCTTTGTTGGGTTTGTGCTCTGAACAGGGGCTCTAGTCAGTTCTTGCAGAAGCCAGTGTACTCTTTATCCGGTCTATTGTCAGTGCAGATTGGCTGGAAGCGGACCCTCTCTGTTGCTTCAAGCCCTTTGGCTTTCATGCCTGGCATTGATAAATTTCTTACATTTAACCAGCCTCTTTACCTCCAGAACATCTCAACCTGTTCACTTTGTATATCTGTTAGCACAGTTGCAATATTAGGCCATATTTAATTTAGCTTTAATTTTTTTTTTTTTTTTATCTATACATTTCAAAGAATTGCATGATGTAAACTTTGCACAGCATAAAATTATAACTATGTATACAGGATATGTGTGGTCATGAAACTGTACACATAGGATATGGATGAGCCTCTGTGTTTGGTGCAATGACAAACATGTTGTCCGATAGATAGCCTGGAATGTGGATTGCATGTTTTTTGGGGAGTTTTTGGCAAGATTTCAAACCTTCCAGCTCAATTCCCAAATCCACACGCATCATTGCGGTTGGAGAAGAGCTAGTTTTCTCATGTCCTCTCCTCCTTGCTCTGGGATGAGTTTGCTGTACAGTGATGTAACTTGCTGATTAACTACCATAGTACGATGCATCATTGAGGAAACTTACCAACTAGTCATGATTGTTTTCCAAGGCTGTAGTGTACCTCTGTCATTTGAACTACATTGGTTCAACAATATAGGACTGTTGTAATTGACGTCACGTGCAGGTGGATTACTACTTTTCTGCTAATTAATCTATTTGAGATCTCTGAAATTCTGCTGTAACAAATGGTGGCAGTCATTAATGACTATTTCACTGTCTTTGTTACATGTCATTTTGCTTTATTCGCGGGTTCAATCATTCAAGTTACACTTTATTTGGATACAATCATTTATTGAGCCGTGTTTCCACCGAAATTACCCGGAACAATTTGTCCCAGGAACTTTTTTCCCCCATAAAGCCTGAACCTCGGCGTCAGTCCATCAGCCAAATTTTTTAACCTCCATTGTTTATTCGAAAAGCAAACAACTGTTACTGCACGCACCGCAACAGATTAAAAAAAATGGTGGTTGAAATAAAATGCTGCGTGGAGTCAACCAATCAAAATGCGGCATGCACTCAACCAATCAGCATGTTCAGTGCCCAAGTCCCACCCCTGAAAGTTCCTGAACTTGAAAGTACTACCTGGCAAGCAGGGACTTTCGGAGGGGGAAATATTTACCTGGAACTTTATTTAGACCCTTGTTCCTGTGGTGGAAACAGACTGAGTACCACCCCAAAGTCCCTAGTTCCTGGGGAAAGTTCCTGCGGTGGAAACGCACCCTAGACACCCACTGTGTATTTCGTTGCTCCCTCCACCACAATATTTAAATAGAATGAAATATATAGAATTTACTGAATGTTAGCTTACTTGTTGTGCCTGATAGCATGATGATCTATTTAAGTCCACATGTCATTGAACAATAAACGATGCTGTTTGTGAATGTTTGTCAGAAGTATGGTTTTGGGAAACGGAAAATCAGTGAACGTCGGAACTTGCGACCATAGTTGGCTAACAATGCTTTCGGGAAACGCATCCTTGGTTGCTGATTAATTAGTTGCACTGCTCACTCTTCCATTTTTCCATTTAGCCCCTTGAAACAAGGGATGGCTCATTGTGGCTGAGAACAAAATATGTGGAAACCACAGCTGAAGCAAGGCCATTGTCATATATCTGTTTTTACACTGCGGCCCCACTTCTGGTTTAAACATTCTGGTTTTCAGCTCTTTAACACATCATACACACTTGTTTACACAGCAATTAAGAAAGAATTTTAATGGCATACTTTTGGTCTCTATAACAAAGCAGTTTTCTGATTATATCCAACTTCTTAAATGTTTGGCTTGAGTCTAGATGTCCATCTCAGTCAGTGAATCTCTGGTTTGCCACACAGAATTGAGTGTAATCTTCAGTTGCGTTAAGACTTCATGATTATTTCCAGCAGTGGTAATCCCAACCACATGTGAACCATTCCAGATAAAACGCCATCAAGTAGATTGAAATGTGTTCCACTTCAAAACACTGTTGTCATTTATAAGTAGAATAAGTCCAATTTACACTTGAAGATTGGAGGGGAATTACATTTCCAAGTCAGAATCGTGAGTTATAAACTCACAATTGTGAGGAAAAAAAGTCAGAGTTGTGATTTGAAAAGTCGCAATTACCTTTTTAGTTTTTATTCAGTGGTGGAAACAAACATCCATAATAAGTAGATAACTGAAATCTAAAAATCTACTGAATCAATTAAAAATCAAAGTAAATCTAATTACTCATAATTTTAAATTAAGCATAAAACTTAAAATGAACTGGAATTTATGATTAAAATAAATGCAATAATAAACAAAAAATATTTTAAAAAAGACTGGAAATCCTACTGAACTTATGCTACATAAAAGTTGAACATAACTTGAAAAATAATTTGATTCTCCTCTCAGACTGTGGGTTTATATCTCGCAATTCTGACTTTATTTTTCACAATTGTTCACTATTTTTCACAATCTCACTATTCTGACTTTATAACTTGCAATTAAATTTTTATATCGGAAAAAATATGTAAACACAATTGTGAAAAAAGTCAGAATGGTAAGACAAAAAGTCGCAATTATCTTTTAAATTGTTTTATTATGTGGCGGATAATAACTAGCTTCCACAAGTTTTAACAAGAAAAAAAAACGATTCAAATAATAAGTTGCTAAAGTGTATCTTACTCTAGACGGTTGTGCTACAGGCTTTTGAGAAGATGTGTGCTATTACTTTTCTAAGTTACGGTGAATTATTTTTGAATGATAAAACAAGGGAAGTCTATGTTTCCTTTAAAAAAATGAAACGTAGACTTCAATAGAAAGGGGGACCTGAGCCATTTAGTTGAGGACCACAATATCATGGAGATTTGGGTCAATAAGCAACCACCCAGAACACCCTAGTAACCACATACTGTAGCATAGTGCTAAAACCCACTCTGAAGACATTGGCATCTCCCTGTTGCAACCACCCTAACATCTCAAAAAAAAAATCTTGCTGAACTTTAATGGCCAGAATATTTGGGCTATGTTATTGCACAAACGAATGTAATGGGCATGTAGATCTCTATGAAACAACATTGGAATAACGTTCCATGGGGTAGCAAGAAAAATTTGAAAAGTTGTGTTATGATATTTCTGAATAATGTGTTTATTGTTACATGGGTGTGTTAGCGATTAGCAGAAACATATTAGAAAGTTAGTGTTCTATGCCTTTTGCTCATCTAGATTTAAAGCTAAGATTTTTTTAAGATATTTTGGGGCTTTTTAAACTTTATTTGATAGGACAGTTGAGGATAGACAGGAAGTTATTGGGGGATCATGAGCTGGGACTCAAGCGTCACCCAAAGTTCTGTGGCATTATTGCTCCGACAAGCTACGCCTTTTGTAAAACACAATGTTTAAGTTGGGGTTGTTGTTTGGACTCCAATTTACACTAGGTTGTTGAAAACACGTGAAATGCCAACTTTGAAGATCTTTTTTTTTTTTTTTTTACCAATGATGCAATACATCAACAGTCTTCTTTTATGTAAAGGCATGGGTTCAGTACCATTTTGGTCATTTATTGTATTTATATAATTTATATTTTAGTATCCGTTTTTATTTATTTATTTTAAAATAGTTTTTAATGTCCATTTTTATTTTCCCGTTTTAATTTTTCTCATTTTGCTAAATTTGAGACATCCTGTGTTGTACTGTAAATCAAATTTTTATTACTGGATTCCATCATTTATTTTCTTCTGCATTGCGGAAATCATAGGGCCCTATATTTTAATTATGTCATACTTATATATACATTTATTTTGTAATTTCATTGTTCATTTACTTACATTTTTTTTTTTTGATGGATTTATTACTTTCATCTTTTCTCAGAGTAGATGTTTGCTTGTGTTTGTGTGATGTTCTATTGTTTTAGTTAATTTTGAGGTATTGTCTTCTAGCTTGCTAGTGATCTGCCTGAGCTGGTGCTGGAGGTCACATAGACTGTGTGAGTGAGATATGGATCACTATCATAGCATTACATGGATGTGCTGAAAGGGCTAACAGTTTTCCACTGACTTGTCACCCTACTGTATGCGTGTTGTCCCGCCATGAACCAGTGCTTCCAACAGGTGGCCCGGGACGCTCTGGGATGATACCTTCACTTCTGTTTTCCTCACACATGGTTCTGGCACCCCGAGGGCCGCTTATCATTGCCTGACAGAGAGCGGGAGCAGGGTATGTGCCCGAGGCGGGTGGGCGGCAGCTGCCTTTGATTGCAATGAGGACACCTCACTCCCACCATTCAACAGCTGTGTGCTTCTCCGCCACACTCATACTTGACTCTGTAAACACTCTCTCTTTCTCTCTCTCTCTGTTTGCCAGACTCACATATCCAGACTTCCTCCTGGGGCGGTGGCCGGACAGTCGCTTGCAATCGAAGGTGGAGTCTGTCGACTTGGGACCGCGAGTGACTGAAGCGGTGTGAAATCATCCTCTATATTTGCAGCATAATGCCAGCGGGATCTTTATAGCAAGAGCTTGATGTTGTGTGATCGCAGGACACAATTATAAAGGGACAAAAAGGTTGCAATATGTCTTTTCTTTATTGCACAGATATATAAACATTTATCCATTTATTCACAATTTCCTTTTCTAAAAGATATCATGCTACTTTTGCGTTCTATTCATGGGCATAGCATAGACAGTGTCATCTGTTTTACTGTCACTTGAGAAGGGGGGACGGGGACAGGGTTTTAGCAGGGTTATTTGCCTAAGGCGTCTGCTAAGAAAAGGACATGCCAAGTGCACTTCAGGACTAGTGCACTGCTCTGGTTTTAGTGGGCTTCCAAGAAACTCAGCTTCTAGTATGTGCAGGACAAGACTTGATGCTCCATTTCTATTCCTCTCTTAAACAATATGCACCGTCCTTTACGTTGTAAATAAGCTAAGGGTTGTTGAAACAGGGTGGCCATTAATGTAAACGGCTTACTTGATGTTTAATATTACTTTTACTATCATGTTTTATATATAGATAAGAAGCTTGTTTTGTGCAAAAGTTCAGTTTAGTAATTCATATTATAGGTCTGAATATTTCTGGTCTGAGTGGAGATATTTGACGTGTGTGCTTGATGTGAGTCTGGTTGAGTCGCAAATGCGTACGCAGTACGGAATACAGGATAAAATCCTTTTTAAAAAATGTGCAAAAATTGCCTTTTCATTTGACTTTTTTTAAAGCTAGGAATAGCAGTTCAGAATAAAAATGTGTCGATTACTCACTCTCATTTCATTCTAAACCTGTACAGCTTACTTTCTTCTACAGAATCAAAAGAGGATCCTTGTCATTGTTTTCCTTTTAGTAAGCATTAAAATATTGAAAAAGATTCAAAATGTCATAAAAATGGTCCATTTGAGTCTTTGGAACTCTTACTGAAATCATGGACGAGTCACGTGATATTTTGGTGCTTTTTTGTCCATTTTACCTTGAAAAATGAAAGCCCCATTTATTGAAATTGCAAAGAAAATAGCGATCTGTCTGTTCTTCTGAAATCCAACTTTCGATTTGAATGACATGAGGGCGAGTAAATGGGAGAAATCTATTTTCAAGTGAGCTATTCCTTTAAAGAGTGGGACTATTCTCAAATCTAATGATATGCACTGTTGTAAATGTTGAATCGTGGTAATTACACTTTCACCACATAGTTGATTGCAGTAGAATCACAGAAAGATCTTCTGATGAGACGATGCACACACGCACTTTTGCTCAGCGTCTTACTAAATAAGTGCACTATGACGAACTGCACTGCTCGTGTGTACTAAGAACATGGCGCATGTTTCGCAATCAAAGTATGCATTTCTTTTGCGTACTTTGAGTTCACTTGACCTTATTTGAAAGCTGCATAGTGCACTTCTGTGATTAAGCTGTACTAACATGTCAACAGCTTTGTGTGTTTTCTAATGCCATTTGTAGTGCTCAGGAGATGAGACCCCCCCAAAAAAAGCAAGCTAAAAAATGACTGTTAGTCCATTTTGAAAATGCAAAGTATATTTTAGGTCTGTATTTTATAATGGCAGAAAATGAGAGGATCTTTAAAATGTATTTATAAATTACACTGAATCAAATATGTTGACGGTTATTGCATTGATGAGGGGTTTTTTTTGGCAGGGCTATTATTTCAAGTTCTGCAGTTGAGAACTTTACTTTACTTAACATTCTTGCATTACTATAAAAATTTATGACATATATGCTTATTTTAGTTTTACTTGACCCTGCATTTATTATGAAATGTCTGAACGTTTCCAACAGCAGATTGTAGCTACTAACCTCTTGCTATTGTAATGCTCAATAAAACTGAGATATTACATGCAGTTCTATAGTGTTGATTGATTCATTCATTCATTGATTGTCTCATTTTATATGTACTATGTAAAATAATTCATGTATCTATATAGACTTAAAAGGGCTGCCCTATTATTGTGGCTGCCATGTTGTAGATCGCATAGGCATATCCAGCCTTTTCTTACCATTTGAGTAAAAAATCAAACAAACTTCAGGAACACTTAAAATCTTACAAATCCATATTTTTTGAGAGTCTGCTTTGCCAGAAAGACTAATCAATTAACAACTTAACGGCTGCCTCCAAAATAGCTACTTATTTTGAATAAATACTTTGTGAGTGCTAAAATGGTATGTTTTAGATAGTATTGTGATACTAGATACTGTATAGTATGAATGTAATCTGGACGCACTACATTCGACATGTGTTCACTGTCATGTGACGCACTTCTCTTCTATCCTCCACTCTATTTTCATCCAATGAAATGTCTCTCACTCTAACACAACCTGCTGCAGAGTAGCGAGTTTCAAATCATGGTTCACGACTGTAACGTAACTCAAGCCTATTGGTTAGCACCTCTGTAAGTCCCACCCAAGCTTCCTGTTGCAATAGGAGATACATCAACATGGGTACGGAACTGTGATTGATGTTCTAAGTCCTCTTAAGTGCACCAAAAGGGAACTAAGTGGAAAATCAGCTGAATTTTTGTTGCATTTGCAGTGTCTCTTGCATTAGAAGTGGACTGAGATCGCTTTTTGTTCCTCTTTCCACTGTTGTGATTGGATGCTGAACCATTTAATTGCCTCTTAAAGAGACATTGTTACATCTGTTTTTTGGCTATGTTGAAATGTATTGTCTACAGTCTGTTGTTTTATCTTTATCTGGAGGCCTACTGTTCTCACTCTTGTTTAGTCTCCATGAGCGCTTGTGGAGTTCCAGACAAAAACACTGCTCTATTTGTAGAGTCGTATTTTTTTTTTGAGGCTCTAACAGACAGCACAAGTTCTATCCTTGTCTTCCCCCTGCCTTTTCTACTCTCCACATATCTTATAATCTTAACTGTGGCCTGCCAAAGATTTATAGTCTCGAAATAAATTACACACTTGCCAATAACCCAGAGGTGAAAATAGAAGCTCTCCAGAGAAGCTGGAGAAATGGGGGGAACATTTGTCTTTGTTTGATGTCAGATTACAGAATTATGGTATTTTGAAGACAGTGTTTGGAAGGTTTAAGTTAATAATGTTTTCCTTTAAGATCCATATTCTGTGGCTTTCCTATATGTTGTCCTGAAATTTGTCCTACATGGTGTCTGTGGATTTATATGTGTTCGTGGTCAGAGCCACATTGACTTTTGGTTTCTTTCACCACCTTTTTCTTTTTCGCCACCATCTTTCACCATCTCCACCAAATTACATTTGTCCTCAATGGAGTGTTTGGTATAATATTGACTTTTTACAACAATATTGTAGGTATATTGAATAAGAAAAATCGCTACAACAGTAATAATGCAACATATATACCTTTTGTGGTACTGCACCTGCTCTCTAATGAATTGGGTATTTGTTGTGTTTAAAAAAAGTATATATAAATATATTATTCATAATTTAATAATTATGACAGGCCACATGACACATGCTGTAATTTACACCACATGGTGTAATTTGATAATACATATTTTAATTTCATGTATAAAATGTAAATAAAATATTTTGTTATATATATATATATATATATATACATATATACATATATATATACATACTAACTATTATATATTAGTATGTAAAGACATCTTTTTTTTGCAAACCCTTGTTTTTACATTTAATACATGAAATTACATTATGAATAAACCTTTTGGAACAAACTGAAAACAAGAAATCGTTGAAATTATTATAAAAACAGATCATTTAAATCTGGCAGCTAGATAAAAATGTGACTAACTGTTCTTGTGTCATTGAATAAAAAAACAAATATCTCACTGTAAATGTCACGTACAAAAGAAATGCAACAGGTGAAACTTTGTCTTAGTATTCAATAAGGCTCTGCTCACCAAACCAGTTCCTTTATATTCATAACTCATATTATTCAGGATTATTATTAATATTATTAAAGACAATTTTACATGAAAAACAATTGACATTGTGGATGAAAAACAGACCAAAGTAGGACATGTACTGTCAAATGTACACAAATTAAAAAAAAATATTAGATTTTTTAAAATGAACTGAAAGGCAATTAGATTTTCTTTAAGTAGTGCTTGATAGTTGCTGTTGATTTTATTGTTCACTGTATATAATTCATCAAACAAAATGTCACTCACACTTAAAGGATGGTAGATGTGTTTTGCTCTTCCTCCACCTGTTGCTCTTCACAGCATGAGCAAACACATATTACAAAATAATACAGCTCACCTTGGACCCTTAACACAAGCATATTCCCTGTGTCACTTAACATTTCAGTCCTCCAATTCAGTGTGCACTTTTATGCCGTGCACAACGTAATGTTATTTGTGAGGTTATGGCAGTGGGGTTTCAGAGGGCCCCTTCAGCTTTGAAAAGAGATACTTGGTCTTTAAGAGGTGGCAGAGGCACAGGACATTCAAGGTGTATCCGATGCCTCGCGCTCAGCAGCCCTAAAACGCAGAACAGACGGCAATGCGAGTGAAGATCAAAGCCTGCAACCGTTGACCCGCTCGGCCTGCTGTCCACACATGCTGAGCTCTCCTGTCAGAGTGAATCTCTGCCATGTGGCCTGTCTTTCTCCTCAAACTAGCTCACACAACAGGTAGCTACTTCTACCACCACCAAAAACTGTTTTATTGCACTGTATATGAACTGATGTGTGTACAGAGACACAGTCACGTACACGGAGCCTCACAGGTCGTCTTCCACTAATCATGGAAGGTCATTCTGTGCTGGAAATAGCAGACAGACACCCTTTCAGTGCAGAACAGAAGTAAGGGAACTTGGCATCTCTGACTAGTTTGCTTTTTTGTTGATGATGGTGGAACAGTGTCTTATTTCAGAGTGGACATGTGAAAAAAAAAATCTATATGTATATTACAAGTCAAAATTAGTGCTGTCAGTTCAATGTGTTAACTTAATTTTTTTCATCACTAAATTAAGCCCTCTGACACACACACACATTGAAATTATACACACACATATATTATTTCAGGCACAGGTCATTCTTTAGATTTTGGGCCATTTCTTTTCTATAATGTATAACTTTTCTATAACAATAACCAATTGATTGCATAATTACTATTGCATAATTGGCTGTTTTCTCAAAATTAGTTGTTTTTTCTCCTGCACTGAGCCAGAAATATCCACGTCAGTAGCACTTACATAAACCAAACTTTCCAGATTTATTCCTATCTATATTCTGAAGGGATTTTACAGAGGAGTCTATTCATATAACATTTGCCTGTTTTATATAACATTGTATTTCTAAAAACATAGTGAAAACTAATAATAATGGACTTAATATATGGACTTCTAAACCGTCTCAGGTTAAAACCGTAGCCATGGTTTTCTGAGAAGGGGAACGAGACACTTGTGTTATATTGATGCGATTATGGCCTGACAGGAATCGGTCATCAGGTCTGCCATGAGCGATTTGCCAGATCCATGCCAGATCTAATCTGGCTGTGGTGTGGGCCATAACATCCAATAACTTCCCGTATGGGGGACTGACAGGCTGAGAAGGCTCAGTACTATCCTCGTTCCCTTTAACCACATCCGCCTCTTCCTGGCTGGATGGTGCCTGCAACATGCTATCTGCTGGATCAGATGACGCTAGCGATAGATCCGAGCCAACAGATCACTCGTTAACAGATGAGCCAACAGATTGTTCGTGCCTGTGACTGAGGAATGCGGCCTCGGTTGTTCCAAGGTTACAGCAGGACCCTAGCCGTGAAACAGATGCTTTGCTCATATCCCTAAAGAACAAGACCAAACGCCAACGGAGCATCTGCATTGTGAACTTGTCACCCTCGGGTTCTGAACAAATGCGCTCCTCACCCAAGCACGAAATGCACAAGTCGTGTGTCCACAGGTCTCAAAAACCTGGGACAGGGAGGCACACACTTCCTGAGACGCTTGACTGGATTCTCCATTAGGTCGCCTTAACACATGCTATTTACAAACGGCTCCTGAAGGCAAAAAAAGCTGATGACATGTATCACAGGCCCCCTCTTCTACTCATGGCCGCTCCGTTTATGACATCATGGACTGTCGTCGGCCAATAATATTTGGTGTGTTTTCACAAGTGCTTCAGACACCGGTCACACTTTGAGGCATTTCCCCATAGCGTCCAATCCAAGACCCAGTGTTCGAAAGGGTAGCACTTTTTATCCATTCAGATCTTCAGTTTGTCACAATAATGTTTTTGAATTCCCTATTTGGGTATTTATTCTTAAAGTGCTCCTATTATGCTATTTTAAAGGCTCCTAATTTTGTTTTGGAGGTCTCCTACAACAGGTTTACATGCATCAAAGGTCAAAAAACACTTTAATTTTCTCATAATATAAAATTTCACATCACCACATTTTTTAATGATTGACTCCTCGGATGATTAAGGGTGCTTCTCATTTCTTATTTGTACATCCTTGTTTCCTTTCCTCGCTTCCTCTTCTAGCGCCTCAGCTCCTCCCCCTATAGGTTGTGAGGGAAGGACGCAAGGAAAGAAAATGAGGACGGAGGAATCGAATGAAAGCATTTTTATACATTGGTATACTTGATCACTTGAGCGTCACTTCATAGCGTCATCAGCAGCGCTCAAAGGATCTGCCCTTATGTTGTTGAAGTTTGTTTATTTAAGAAATTCATAATGAATAATAATAAAGCAAGATACCCTGTTGAAATACGTGAGATGTGTGGTTTATAAAAACAGCAAGGGTAAAGTACAAATTCAAATTATTGTCACCGATGTGAAGGGGGAGGAGAATGTATACGTGCGTCACGTTTAGTCAATAAAACACTTCCGCATAGGATAGACCTGTGTATCCTCGCTCATGACTCCTCTAAAAGCCTCCTCACTCCAAGATCCTCGACTCCTCGCGGTGCAATTAGAGAATTGAGATGTCCTTCAAGATGGCTGTACTTGATTGGTTTCCGGGTCATAGGATGGAGGACAGAGGAGCGAGGAGACGAGGAGGGATATTGAGAAGCACCCTAGGTCTCTCTAAATCCCTCCTTTCCTACTCTGCTCTGATTGGCCAGATGGCCCAGTCTGTTACGATTGGTCTACCGATTACAGCACTACCGATGATTACAGTCCATTACCATGGACGTGGCTTTCTAAAGCTCAGCGATTGTACAACACTATAAAGACAGTAGCGGTGGCATTGATTATATTATATCAATCCGAGCACGAGTCTGATGATGAAACATTGGAAGAACTAGTTATAAAACCCGAACCTCCATCGCAAGGATGAACTGAGCAGGGTGTTTCTCAGTCATACACTACTCATTTTGAGGTACATTATGAGATGTTGAAACTGTAATTCCTCACCATCAGCATCATCAAGTGTATGTCCATCAACAAACCGATGTGTATATTTGTAATGTATTTGCAGTGCACATATACTGTGCAGTGTGCACTGATACAGTGAACTGTATCAATAACAGCCCATGCGTTTGCCCAGCACTAACAGAAATGACTGATGTAACATTAAAGTTTGTAAAACAAATCCATCGATGCTTAATCCATCGTTACTCAAAGTTGTAAGAACAAAAGACAATTTGCATTAATAGACACAATTTTAGGTAATAGTGGCCCACAGCATTAACTATTTCAGTAAGACAGTAATAACGTGAGTTAGCGGGTTAGTCGGAAACTTACACAATATAAAACACAAAACTACGTATTTAGAAACCTGGCAGAAAATATATACATTAATGATTAATCATATTTACAGGTTGTGATTCTGAGGAGTACGCTGGTCCAAATAAACTAGGTACTGACCCATCTTTCAAGAGCAAGCGTTTTGCGAATCCCGCATTGAACTCCCAGATTTGAGAAGCAGTTGTCAGTAAAATCCTGCGTTGAAGGGCGGGTCAAGTTGTTCACTGGCGCGTTATCTAGTGACGTGTGACTGAAACGCAGTGGGATGCGAATTACAAACGACTCAATTAGGCGGTTCAGAGTCGATTCTTTCTTTTGGGAGACAAAACTTCGACTTTACAACTTTGCAGAATTTTTACATCCACAAACAGTTATATTACACACTGCATGAAAGGGAAAAAAATAATTGGGGCACTTTAGCAAATATTGATTCATGTAATTATTTGTTTACAACGATTGATTAATTGTATGCATCTAATAGAAAAAATAGTAAAACCGATTGATTGACAAAACACTTCCAAAAGGTTTCATTTTTTTAAAAAGCAAATCAAAATCTGAAAAATATACTTGTTTTCCATATTCCTATCCTGTTATCTATAAGGTCGCACACTTGTGGAGTGTTGTGAGGTGAAAGGCAAAGGTCACGGCTAAGGTCATAAGGTCATGTGTGTATTTTCAGCCACCTTTATTCGTTCTTATATGGACAAACCCTTGCAAGGGTTAATCTGAGTCCCAGAGCCCTTTATGGTGTTTGTCAGCTACTTGACTTGTTTGTTCAGCTGCTTGCCCCTCATTCCCAACCCCTCCCCCAGTTTTTGTGCACCCTGTGCCAACAAGCCCTCTCTAGGTCAGGCATCAGGCCAGGTAATACGCCATTCACTGCAGCCCATGCATTGGAGCTAGTGCTCGCCAAACAGCGACCTGTCAGTATAGGTCATCTATTCCAGGTTCCATGCAGCACGGGCTTCCTTCTAATTAAGCCAGCCAAGCAGCCGCAGGCCTTGCGGGCCAGACACTTCCTGAAATGTGCTACACCACCCATAAAGTGCCAGCGCTGAAAGAAAGAGTGCAAAAGCGAATTGGATTTGGTCTAAAAACAGCCTCGCTTGAAACCACAACTCTACACCTCTCATCGGAGGAGGGCGAATAACATGAGAAGAAGGTTGGCCAGCCGCACTGTGGTAATTCTTAAAGCCAAATAGAGGTTCTCTATAGTCTATATTCAAAATGTTCCCTTTTGGTGAACACTTTACTGTGACCAGATTGTTGAGACTAAATCAGTTTGATTTGTGAACGAATCATTCAGACTGGATTTCTGAACTATATCAAGTTGATTAATTGAAAAGGTCCGAAAACAAAAGAATGACTCATTCACAAATCAGAATTTTTTTATTTAGAGTAGAAAACTCCAGATATGATAAAACATTATAAATGTATTTATGCAACCTCAATTATTTATGGCTCTGTGTGTGCTGGGAAAATATTATTGTAATGTTGTATAGATTGTAATTAATTTTATACTTTTATTTATTTATTTTTAGCTTTATGACATTTAGGAAACTTTGGGACTCATTGTAAATATATCAAATGCAAATCATTGTAAATATGAACATAATAGAGCTTTAATTTGTACATAGAATGTAGTAGATTAATGTATTTACTGTAGTGCGTTTCCAATTTTAGGCCTGAACTTTTTTTAATGTTTATTCGGTATTAACATGGTCAATGTGCTTTCTTGAGAGAAATAAAGATACAATCATTTGTCATTTCTCAGAATATTGTGTTACATGGATTCTGCTTCAGGTAAACTACAAAGTCAATTCCAAAACAAGAGGGACACGGTGTAAATAAGGCCTGAATTTTATGCATTTTGTTTCTCTTTGCAATTGTAAAGTGATCTAACCATCACTGTTTGGGACTAAAGACCAATATACAGCAGTGATGACTGGTGCATTATCTTGTCTTTGGTTATTAAGTATTTAAAATTATGTCTATAATTAGTAAGCTTAGTATTAAGGAGATGGCTTAATATTGAAACTATAACATTGACGGCATCCAGTAAACACCTTCTTTGAACGCAGAAGTCTGTCACTATCCACAGCTGTTTGTAAGTCAGAAGCACAGTGGAGCTGTAAATGGAAATGGTGTAAGTTCTCAGAGGACATGTGGATTGTGTGTGAGAGATAGAGTTGGTATGGGGCAGGATCGGCCACCGCTCTAACACAGGCCTGATGTTTCAAAATAAAGCAGGCTGTTTGCTTTGATGTCGAGGGGCCTCTGAAGCAGACGGTCTGATTCAATAAAGATCACTGCTGCTTATCCAGCTCCATGCTGTAAGCTTAGCCTTCACTCTGAAGTGCTTTTCTGAAGGTGAGATGGGAGATGACCAGGAGAATTCACTTGATACTAACAGCAGACGTTCTTGATCTGCATCCTGCTGATCTCGTCTTGTGGAGCTCAGAACGCGGTTGTGCTCAATGTCACCCCTATGTGGGCTGCTGTCATGAAGTTTAACCTGTTTGGGCTGTTATGTACAATCATTTGACTCACTGCAAACATGCATCAACATTCAACAACACCTGCTAGGCACCAAATGCAGGGAGGTGGTAGTGACACATTCTGCATCATTTACCAAGTGTGTTTATGAATTTAGTTTCATTATATCCATATGATTTCCAACATGCTTCCAACAATATATATTAAAATATTACTGTATATATATTACACACACACACACACACACACACACACACACACACACACACACACACACACACACACACACACACACACACACACACACAGACACACACACTACGGTAACACTTAAAAATAAGGTTCATTAGTTAACATTAGTTAGCTACCTTAGTTAACATGAACTAAGAATGTACAATACTTCTACAGCATTAATTAATCTTAGTTAATATTAATTTCAACATTTACTAATACATTATCAAAATCAAAGGTTGTATTTGTTAACATTAGTTAATGCTACGTGAACTAACATGAACAAACAATGAACAGCTGTATTTTTAGCAAAAGAGACTTCTTTTAAAAACATGAAATCTTACCGACCCCAACCTATTGAGCGGTTATTTTAAAAATATATATTGCATTTTTATTTTTTTGATTTAACACCAAAAAAGTAACATTTCATGAATAAATATAAATGTTTCTAACAAATATAAAAATGTCTTGCTTATATATATATATATATAAATTGGCCAGTGAAAATCATGAGTCCTGTTCATAGAAACTCATATAGACAGTTACAAGTTACAAGAAACCATTTTAATTAAAGCAAAGTATCTACTTGTTTGGTATTATGTCACTGAAGAGGTCAAATGATGGCCTGGGATTGGTCTAGCAAAAAACAAACTGAAAGGATGCTCTGAGGTTTCAGCGTTGGCCCGAAGAATGTGGCCTTCTATTCATGTGATTGCATGATCATAGTCAGAGAAATTACTGAGGAATTCGAGAATATGAGCAAGCTTGCAAAAAAGACTTTGAGCCCCTTTTATAGGGGGAAGAGTATTTTGCATCAGACATCAAACGCGGAGCTTAGGCCTGTTTCAGGATGGAGCTAATAGGAGTCTTGTGGAATGGCTTAAAATGTTTAATATCCGAGGACGGATCTCATTTGACTGTAACAAAAGTTGGAAGACCCTCTGACCTCAGCGGTTCCTATGGAATCATCTCCTGCAAATTTAATACATTGAGAGTCATTTGGTGGTGCTGATGTTTAATGTGACATGGTCTATTTATTTAGCACTCAAAATGTATCCATACATCTATATGCACAAACCCATACCACTGAAACATAACTATGACTCAATAAATACTTTGCAAGGATTATGCAGGTTTTGTTTTTAGCAAAAAAGGAAAAGGAAAAGGATGCAACAGGACATTATATAGGAATTCTGTTCATCCAACTAGACAAATATATGCATGTTTACGCAGAAACCTGAATATTGTATCCGATATCCTTGAATCTGTCCAAGAATCCAGAGGAGAGGCTTTCCAACTGCATGTAGGGCGTAAAATAAGCATGCAAAACCGATCATTGGTGGGGTGATTCCTGATATGACCTCCCTTTAGTTTTTCCCTTTTACTCCAAACACAAATTCAGACAGAACGGCAAATATGTTGAGAAGTAATATAGATAAACAATCTGGAGAGAACCATGAGGAGTTACTTGGTATTATTCTTCCCATGAAAACACTATGAAAAGAGGTTCTGAGGGCAAACATATATAGATCTTCTGTGCTTGTTGTAGACGGTGCTGTCTGTTTCTCATAGCAAGTCCTGTTCAAACACTCAACACGAGTTCTGCTTCTGTTTTAGAAGAAGCATAGCAGCTTCTCAGCTTAAAACTCCCTGGCCTCCTCAAACTGTTTGTAGTAGTCCTCATCTTGGGGGTTCTCTGCACATTTCTGTCCGTTATTGGGAGGACGAGCCTGGTTGTAGCGGCTCCAGTCACCCTTGCAGATTATCCATGGTAGGATGTCCACTTTGTAATGCAGGTCAGCAGAAAACTCTGTGCTGATGAGGTTGGGTGTACCTGCCCCTTTGCCCCGGGTGATGAGCTTCATGCTGTCGTCGTAGCAGCAGTGTTGGGCCGCCAGCGTGGTGGATTCCAGTGTGAGCATGGAGCGGATGCAATAGCGAGCAGTGGGTTTGTAGATCTCCAGCTTCTCCTTTGGCCCACTGGCGTCCTTCCAGCGGAAGTTGCGCCTCGTTGCGGCATCGTGGACGTCTGCGGTGCTGTAGGCCACTTCAGTTGGGTAAAAGCAAGGGCAGCTGGGTAGGTCGTTGGCCACTTTGCTCATGTATTTCTTGAGGAACTCACTCTTGCAGTTCATCCAACGCTCGCAACTGTCTGTATCTGAGGGCCAACATAAAAATCAGGATCACACAGTTAAAGTAATGTTTTAATGTAAAGGAACACTTTTCACATCTCTAATATCTACTATTGATGATGGCTAAGAATGATGGCTGCATCATCCGAAGGCCGCATTCGAAGGCCAATTGCATCACAGCGGCACAGTGAAGGCTGTCCCAATTCGAAGGCTCTTTCAAATGTGGCCTTGAAATGCGGCCTTCGTTTCCCGGGCAATGAAGGATAAAACAGATGGATCTTTCACAGCCCACCCTACCCCAGAATTCATAGCACGCCGGTGACACCAGGATTTTTTTTAAAGAAATTGCCGGATTAAACTTTAAAATGTAAGTATTGGGTTTCAACTTACTCCAACAGTTCCACTGTATAGTTTTGATTAACTAAAAAGACAAAAACGCATGAGACTGATCCAATTCATTAATGAATCAATCTTAAGAGTTGATTATTTGTAGTGAATCAAAACCATAGTGTGCAACTACTACTATTATGAACTACTATAAACAAATCACACTAGTTGCACAGTATAGTTTTGATTAACGAAAAAGAACAGACTCATAAGACTCATTCTTTCAGGAATCAGATTAAACACACTAGTGTGGATTTAGTAGTGGTGATGTTGTATGTAAGCAACATTTATTAATTCAAGAAATATTATTTCTAGTCTAATAGTAGGTTTTCCCATGGAATCTTGTTTCCGCCACAGAATAAAAAATAACAATTGTTTACATCTCGCAATTCTGATTTTTGTTTTCTGAATTGCGTGATATAAAGTGGCAATTGTGTTATAAAGTCAGAATTATGAGATAAAAACTCGCAATTGCGATTGCGATCGCATTGAAACTTTTTTTCTCAATCAAAGACTTCATAGACTCAAGACTCAATCGAAGACTTTATAACACGCAATTGCGTGTTATAAAGTCAGAATTGTAAAAGTCAGTCTTTTTTCCCTCAGAATCGGACTTTAGCTTATAACTCGCAATTTTGACTATATCTCACAATTCTGAGAAACAATTTCAATATATAATATATATATATATATATATATATATATATCAATATATAATAAAATCGCAATTGTGAGAAAAAGTCAGAAGTGCTAGTTTATTTCTCGCAATTCTGACTTTATAACACGTAATTGCGAGTTTACATCTCACAATTCTGACTTTATAACATGCAATTGCAACTTTATATCATACAATTCTGAATTTATAACTCGCAATACTGAGATAAAAAGTCGTAACTATCTTTTAAAATGTTTTATTCTGTGGCGGATACAAGCTTCAATATTTTCCTACATTTAGGACAGTAAGCTAGTAGGTTTAAATTATGTATAAAAAGGTAAGTTGTAGGGTAAAATTATAGAGCTAGGAGCTTGTTTTGCTCTCTTGGGGTATTGGTTTTATTAGCGATCGGTTACCCAGGTGATGTTAAATTACAAAATAACTCACCAACTCCGAAGAGCTCTGTTGCATTAAACTCTTCAGTGCCAGCAAGCAGACTGACTTCTGTCGCTGCTGTCTTGAAAGCATCTTCAATCCCTATACATAAGAACGTGCCATTAATGTTTAAGATTGTCCTTTGGCTGCATATGCCACTTTGTAATCTTGGTACAGGAGTTATCTAGAATAAAGGATAGTCCAAGGAAGGGCTGTCTTACCGGGGCAGCTGGGCATGTCACATGTCCGTGATTCTGTGGCCGTGCAGGCATAGCCACACGACCTGGTTCGCTTTTGGTTGCCATTTCCACAAGACACACTGCATGGTGACCAACCGCTCCAGTCACCTTCCCCATCTATGTAGTCTGTAATAGAGGCAAGAAAACAGTCAAATTTCACAAATTCACTGGCACTTCAGTGTTATGACATGACTTCAAGCACAGGTTGTGCTGTACTCCAGTCCCACTGAGTAGATCTGATTCAGACCGTATGTTTCAAATACCTGAGGCGCTTAAAGTCGGCCTGCTGGCCTATACCATTAGCATACCTCTCTAATTGGCTGATACACATGGGAGTGGGTGAATGAATGAGCCAAGTCTGCATACTTATGCCAACTTCCAACTCCTTTTTAAACAATGTACAAGAACTACTCTTAAATTTCTGTTTCAGTGATGAGGGCTGGCCAAAACAGTTACTGAAGTATCGAGGTTGAGTATTCTAATGTCTTTTTCTGACATTACAATTTTATGGCCTTTAATACAGTTTTTATATCCTCACAATGGGCGTTTACAGTTTGTCTGTCAGACACTATGACTATGTCCACACTGTCAGTACAAATCTGATTATTTGTGTATTTGTGGATCTAATGACTGTCCACATTGTATCACAACTGTTCATATCTGATGTGTGTGTCCAGTGGTGCTCTTTCTTTTTCCGGAATATCTGCATTGGTTTCTATGGCAATGACATTGCGTTGGAAGGGATATGCCAAATACAACAACTTCAACATGGAGGGGTCTACAATTCAGATGTTGTCTTATTTACAACATGACAATGACTGTGTAGCCGCCGCGCTGGACTACTGCGTCTTGTGGCAGCGGCAGAACCGTAGGAGGCTGGTATGCGTAGCTTTATTCTCTGCTATCGTCTCCGATAGTCATTTTCTGCTCGTCTGGCACTTTGCGACAACACAACCTTGTTTCTGCAGCGACTTGCAGCATGTCTCCTATAACAGTGTCTTAAGTTTTACGTGGCGTGACAAAGTCACATAAACAACTTGAAATCCAAGCGTTCAGACTGAAACAGATTTCCAGAAATGTGATTTGAATAGGATTTCAAACCACAGATGAATGTAGCTCGAAACGGATTTGTAAAAATCGCATTTCATGCAAATTTTTTTCCGTTCACACTTGCTAAATCTGAATAGATCGGATTTCAGTCGGATATGCACAAAATCATATTTGGACCGACGTAGCCTTAACATATGCCAAAAGGAGGCCAAAACAAAGTTGGAATGTTTAAGTTTATTATTATAGGTTTGTAAAGAAATTCATGTGTAGCCACAATTTATGCAAAGCTATTTTAGAGCATAAACATTGATCATTATTTAATTAACAATAATAATAATAATAATAATAATAATGTTAGTTTTGTAAAGAAATGCATTGCATTTAAATGCAAAACTATTTAATAATGATCATAGTTTATACTCTAAACTAAAGGAAAAACAGCCAAGCCAACAGCGGCTTTGAAAAAGCTAAATTATAAGAACGTTTTGATTTGTTTAACATTTTCTTTTGGTCATTACATAATTCTAACTTTTCTGGTAGGGTGTATATATACAGTCACACACACATGCACAAACCAAGCAACCACAATCTATATCCACTCCCCCTGATGAGAGAAAAACAAAGTGCTTTGGTCTTAAAAAGACAACATTACTCTCAGCGCCGTCAAACCGCATGGTCACAGTT
The DNA here is from genome assembly GCF_051911475.1 of Siphateles boraxobius. Lineage (NCBI taxonomy): Eukaryota > Metazoa > Chordata > Actinopteri > Cypriniformes > Leuciscidae > Siphateles > Siphateles boraxobius. Next base: position 8,465,910 of record NW_027508811.1, on the reverse strand, counting down.
GATTGCGGGCCAACTCACAGGCAACAACATGTCTGAAACCCACATGAGCCACAGTTCCCTACACACACACTGCTAATGGAAACGAATAAGCCAATCAACAGTAGTTATGGCAAACCCTCAGGAATGAGTCACGGCCTCAACAGACCGTGTGTGTCATGAGGAAAATTTATATGGAGAAATTTTAGCTTCAGATTGATTTCACCCTAACCCATTGATCTGTGGTGACAGGGTAAGAATGTATTTGACAGGAAGTACAGTCTCTGACAGTAACACACATTCACTCATTTAGCTCCACTTTACTAAAAAAGACAAAAAGAGAGCTATTGGACTGAAGGAACAGATGCTCTGGATTCTCTCTTTCCTCCTTTGATGTTCAGGAGTGTGTTCTATCATAGAGACAGACTGTTGCAGGAATCCATCTGTCACAGGAAGCAATCTACAATCACAAACTCCATAAGAAGTGCTGTCCTTGTTAAATTGACGGCGTAAATCATCTGACGTGCAAATTACAGATTCCATCACCTCACGGCAGAGCCATATTTAAGCTTCGCAGAGCCTTTCATTAAGACAATAACTCATAACACTCCCCTGTAACGTACCGTATTCTGTCTGTGTTCTGCTTCCCGTGCCGGCAGTCCCTCTTCGTTCCCAGTCTCCCAGCGGTTTGAGGAAGTTGCTGTCCTCCGTGTTGCTCTCGTAATCCTGTTCATCGGGACCTTTTGGGGTGGAAGCTGAGGACGTGGAAGATGAACGCTGCCACCAGTTCCTCCAGTTAGGAGCCACCCAGCCAGACTTGTTTTCTTTGCGTATTCCCTTCTCTGGCTCAGAACCTTCCAGGCTGTCCACCACCTCTATGGTAACCTAAAACGATTTTAAAAAATATTAAGTAGCCTACTACGGTAGTACCATCTGATACCATCATAACTCCAACAGTTTCCTTTTGTAAGAAACGTTTCAAAACAGTAATTTCATGCAGTGCAGTAAAACTAAATCAAACACTGGAGTCTGTATCGGTCCCTTTTATTGCAAATCTAATGTTTACTTGCACATGTTGAGAATAATCATACAGATCAAGGGGGTTTGTTGTAGGGAGAGAGGTTTTGTGGAACATCAAACAGTGAGGGGTGGTGTGATGTTGTGGAGGTCCAGATGGACGTTGACTTAGGTCATGGTCATGCTCCATGACTCGCTCTGAGAGGCTGCCATTCTGCAGTGACACCCCTCCCCATCCCACCCAAACACCCCACAAGTAACACATGTGCCTCCCAGATTGGGGCAGGGGGTGGGCTTCCCCTCTCTAGCCTCTTTCTCTCGCTCTCTCCACCTAAACATCAAGTTCAAAGGCCCTCTCAGCCTTCTTAAGACCATGAAAGCCAGATGATGCTTTGGATCAAAGATAGCCATGCCCACCCCCCCCCCCCCCCCCCCCCCCCCCCCATTCACTGCCATCTTAAGACATCGATACACTTTATCCTTTCTGCCATTCTTGGTCAAGACTCACATGTTTTTCCTTCTGATGTGGATCGAGACCATGGTGGATTAGTTGGCGACTGGTGCTGTGCAGGTGTATGTGGTTACTGAAAATCGGCTAGGTGAATGTTAGAGGTTGTGTGTTTGTGTGTGTGAGATAAAAAAGAGAGACAGAATGGGGGGGGGGGGGGGGGTGTTGTTGGGGGTTGGCAAAAGGCTCTATTTTTGAAAAGAAGTGCTGATGTGCATCAGGGCTTTCTGCCACTTTCCCTTTGCCAAGATTTCACTTTATGCGCTTGGTCAGCCATGTCTCCTTTAAAAGTCTTTGTGTTTGTGCACGGCAAAAACAACAACATTTTATTAATCATTATTTTGTCTAATACAAATAAACTTGCTTAAAATGTTGCATTTATTTGAGATGCAAAAATGTGTTAAATAAGAGAATATATCATATTGTCTTAATTTTTATTTATATTAAATTCACACACATCATATATATATATATATATATATATATATATATAAATAAATAAATAAATGACACTAATGTGTCATTGCAACATTGCAAGCGATTTGGTAAATCTAAGGAAAACGCATTGAATTTCAGCATCTTCCTACCTGTATGTTGGGGTTCTGCCCATTTATATCAGCTTTGGAAAGATCAGGAAAGTTCTGCAGGTCCAGCAGAAAAGCTCCTGGGCCATCTCTCTGCAGGCTGCCCCCTGTCCCATGACTATGAACCCAAGGCTGAGACGCTGGAATATGAGCCACTCGGGACTTTCTGTCACCCGGCCCCTTCTGAACGGAGGACCTGCTATCCGTATTGACATTATTCTGCATGAAACGATAAGAGAAACATTGAAATATGTGATGAGTAGTTCTCAATGAGCTTTTTTTTTCAGGATGCACATTTGATAATTTTCCCCTACCTTTTAAAAGTTAATAAGTCTGCTTATTTTATCATGCTAACTATATATGGTTAGTTGCATTTTATTGCATTTAGCATAGTTTTTTCCTGTTGTCCACTATCAGAACAATCCTGTGGCTGTGACCCAATTTTTTATGACCCACCAGTTGGCCCACAGACACTAAAGGACTTCATTTTGAAAAAAGACAAATGTTAAAGAAAGCCATTCGGAGTGAATCATCCCTCTGTAAATAATTCTTGACTCTTTGTTGTCACACATTCAAAAATTCATCTCAATTATCTGCCTATTTCCCCCAGACCTTGGGAGACGTTCTACAATTGATGTTAGTAGCGCAGAAGTATATTTACGTTGTGTAACTTCCCAACAAGGAAAAAAAGCAGTGTCCTGGTATAAATACAGATGAGAGTGCTTAAAAGTGCTCAACATCATTAGATTCATTATTCACCGGTTAAAATGGCAGAGGTCCATTCACGTCTCAATCAGAGGTCACCATCATTGAGTGCACAGTGGCAACCCAAACTCATGGGAAAACAAAACTATTTACGAAGTGGCGATTTCGTGTGAATTTGTATGATGTGAATGGTACCAAAATTAAAAAAATATATTATTATTCTTTTTTTTAATTAAGCATGATTGTCCTGCCCTAAACCCACCAATAAACATAACCACCACTGGGGCATAAGGAGATAATACGAATTAGCCACCAATTCGCCAAAACTTAAAATAGTTACAAATTGCCACGAGATTGTGTTGACAGTAGTTGATAATCTGAATAGTGTTCCCTTGCTAGTTCAAGCTGGTCATCTTTGGTCATCCGCTGCTCTAGTTGTTTGGTAAGATCGACTATCAGCTGGTTTTTGACCTGGTCAACCTGGTTAGTGCTGGTAGACCATCTTGGACTAGTCACAAACCAGCTACAATGGTTTCTCCAGCATGGTTTGTTCATCAAATCTGTTCAGCAGGAAGTTAATAACATTGAGGAGTTTATGCCAGAAACGATCAGAAATAGTTAAAAAATGGCAACCTGAACATGGGCATCTTTTTCTTCCCACCTGAAATGTGTGATTGCAACCTAGACGTCTTTTAACACCCTTTTAGCCAGCCATATGTTCACGAAAGAGACCTTGAAGACTGAGATCAAGGGAAACAATACTGGTTTCATCCAGCTCAGCCCAGCACTGTTTGTTTACACTGATGGAGATTAGAGACATTGGCTGCTCCATTCACTCAATCTCACCTCAAATGGTCTAATTACCCACAGGTGCTACATGGCTCCTTATCACCCCATAATATAAACACACACACACTAACTAGAGGCTTTCTGTAAATCTTATGAGAGTACTATAACAATAGCCCATCACTTAAAGCAACAGGAGGGACAGTTCACAAAAAGCATCATACAAACATACATTAGCCTACTGAAAATAATTGGGAGGAGAGAAATTAGAATCTGATCACTTAAAGGGACTGGAAAAACAATCTATTATTTCATTATTATCATTATTTATATCTTTATTTGCTGTCTTTAATGCTGTTCCCAATATTGTTGTGGTGGTTGTTTTTCTTTCTTTCTATGGAACACACAAACACAAAAATAATATATAGATTGGGGTTAGAAAGATTTTTGTTAATGATATGTTTTATCAAATACATGCAACCTTGGTGAGTTTAAAAAAGCTCACCAAGACTGCACTTATTTGAGAAAATATACAGTAAAATCTTACTATTTTTACTACATAAAAATATATTAAGAACCGTACTATTATAAAAAAAAAACAATACTATATTTTAAATATTTTAAAATGTCATTTATTCCTGTGATGGCAAAGCTGAATTTTCAGCATCATTACTCCAGTCTTCAGTGTCACATGATCCTGCAGAATTCATTCTAATATTTGGATTTGCTGCTCAAGAAACATTTCTTATTATTATTAGTGTTGAAAACAGTTGTGCTGCTTAATATTTTTGTGAAACCCCTGATACATTTTTCAGGATTATTTGATGAACAGGAAGTTCAAAAGAACATACTACATCTGTTAAATATCTTTACTGTCACTCTTTTTTTAATCATTTGAATGTGTCTTTGCTGAATACAAGTATTAATTTAAAAAAAAAAAAATCGTATGGATTCGTACTGACCCCAAACTTTCAAAATGTATGTGAAGATTCTTAAAAACAAATCTGTTTTGTTTCCCTTTAAAATAACTTCATACATGTATAAAACAATACAAGCAAATCATGACAGAATCGCAGCTATTTAAAATAGGCAGCAGTATTGTAGTAAGCATAGATCGATAATATTGACCAAATACCTGCTGTTATGTTTCAGCCATCTGTTTTTATGAAATGTAAAAAAGATATTCTTTAGTCATTGTTAAGGAGTTAGAAACGTCAAAGGCGGATGGCCTGGCTCATGTCTTTCCTTGGATGAAGAGAGGGTTTCTGGCTACAGTCCTGCACTGTTCTACTCTTGAGCAGCTGAAATAGATATAGAACGAAGCCCATATTGCAAAACTGTTGTGCTGGCTGACAGAAAAAAAAATGCTTTTCCCTGTCAAAGAGGGTTGTAATTGTTTTCCCGTAAGACTGCCAAGGCATGTGTTCGCTGTCACATACACACAGAGGGGGCAATTACTCCACAATTGGACAGCTATAAGTAGCTTGTAATCATGCATACTGAGCTAGACAATAAGATCAAAGGGCACCATCAATCTTTTGTCTCTTTCTCTCCTCCCTCTCTTTCACTCAAGCCATTTTGTTTGACTGCCTAAGTGTAGAGAACAGTGTTGTGTAGAATGCATTTCGCTTCAGGGAAAAGGGGAAAAAAGTCCAACCATTTTGGGGAAGCTACTCTGAAAAAGTTGTTTTCCAAGCTACTTTAAATAATCAAGTGCCACCCTTTTGAAAAAGTAGTTAGCTATAGCCTACTGCAGACTATGAACACTTCAATAATGATAATCAGTGAAGAGCTTTTTCAAACTGGTTAGTTTAACTGGCCCACTCAAATGAACTGATTCATAAAAATGAGTTGAACTTCCCAAAACAACATTGGTGTGCGAGTGCTAAATAATGAACAATATTATTTATTGTTCATTATTTACTAATAGCATGGTGCTAATGGTTTGAAGGACAAAGTCCATCAGCATTACTGATGTAATATCATCATGTTTTGGCAGAAAAATAGACCATTTAAGAGACTCCAATACAAAATCCTAGAAAATCCTGTATATACTAGATTACTTGAAATATTTTAATGCCTTAATAATTGAGGCCTTAAATATTGTGGAAAGACTGTAGCTGTGACAGAACATTATTACAGTTCCTACAAAGACATTACACACCATTCTTCAAACCGTATGGGCCTCTGACTATGAAAACAGACACAAGGGTGACATACAGACGCCCCCATTACATTTCGGACTACTTCCACCCCCCGCTTCCTCTTCATTCCCTTTGCTTAAGGAGCATGACACCATTTCATTTGGGAACCTCTCAGGGGGTCTTCCCAGGAGACTGGACAGGAAATGAAGGCTAAACACATAGTGCAAAAGGGTTTCAATGCAACACCTATATGAAGTAGAAAAATATTTGCTTTTCTAACTTTATGAGGAAAATACACTACTTCTTGAAGTCTGGACAATTGCGTAACCAAATATTCAAGTTTGGCAGGTACCAGAATGAAATAATATTAAGGATTGTGTATAGTGACATGTTTCCCTCATTAGCAATACACTACTAAAAATCTGATCCTTGATATATTTTTTTAATTCAACTAGATACATTTGTGTGGTTAGAAAAAATATTAAGAATTCTTTTCATATTTTCGACAGTAATTGGTCTTGTGGCACTTGCAGTTTTTTTGTACTTGCTTGAGCATAAACAAATGATAAACAATGGAAATAAGGCAAATATATTTATATTTTAGATTCATTCTTTAAAAAAACAAAAACAATTTTGATTAACAAATGAATTTAACTTGATTTAAGTTGACATACGGGTCACTCTTGGTCTTACTGGATGTCACTGAGTCGTGAGAAATATTAGGTATTAATGTATTAATTATAAAATGTATTTAGTTGTATAACTGGGACAGTATGATATTTATTAATGTATGTTCTTCATTCTTTATCAAATGTGAATCCTATAGATCAAATGTGAATCCTATAGATTAAATCATAAAGAAAGTTCATTTGAGATCAGAAGCTGCCATTAAAGCGTTTTTGTCATCACCAAACTCTACCGCCTCCATCTCTCACTGCTGCCCCCAACCCTCCTCAAACCTGGTTACGTTTGACACATTCTATGCACATTCCAGACATATTTCCAACAGCCGTGTATGTCATAAACGTGTTCCGAGAAAAGTGAGTTTTGTCCCAAGACTCTCCTCGCAAAACCACAGACTTGACCTACAGGGCTAAACTATAAAGATTCACCCGTGATTCATTCACTTCCTTTAGCCACTAACTAAACAGACTGTTGAAATACAACATTTTAGCTTCCAGCTTCTGTTTCATCATTTAACCGTTCACCTGAATCACATTGCTGCTGTTCCTGTACAAGAGAGCCACCATAGTGGATAAACACACATTCATCATGATGTTATGCCAACGTTTGCAGACTGACAAAGGCATCTTGGTGTCATGCTAAAAATACATCAAAAAGCCAGCCGCAGGGTTTTTAATGCACCCAACAAAGCCCCGTTGATTTCAAACCCTTCTTGACCCCACAGGTCTCTGCACTTGCTCCGTAAACAGATGTCAGAACACTTTTAGCTGAAATCTGCACAGACTCATTAAAGCCAGGTTTAATCTCGGCTAACAGCACTAAAGGACAGTCTAAACTGAGAATGTTTTCCATAGCCCTGAAAGTCACCCTGCTCTCTTTTAATGGCCCTGTGCACAAATGTGTTGAATATATTTGGCTTTCCTGGTCTGATTGTACTATACGTTTTGTTTTGTTTTTAATCTTGGCAAATGCACAGTTTGAAGCAAGAACATATTAACAGGATGCTTGGGTGACACTGATGGACCAGTGGTGATAAATGATAGCCTGCAGCTTGTTAACTGGAGGGAAAGAGACCATCTCTGACCCTGACTGCATCCCCGCTCAATTTGAATATGCTATGTGAAAGCTACCTGAAAATATACAAAATAATGCATGAATCTGTGTAACATCACAAATTAATGTTAAGGTTGAAGTTTTATTATCACAATGTGTATCTGTTTGTGACTAATGAAATTTCCACCACAAATCATCATTACGGAAATGTAAAAAAAAAAAAAGATAATGATTGAAAATAATAATGAAAAATAAAACCAAATAAATGAGCAAAAATAAATGATGAATGATAAAAAAACAAAAACAATGCAAAACAGCTTAATGGTCCCACAAACAGACTTAATTTTCTAAATGCAAAAATATAATTTCTTTTGATTTTAGAGTAAAATGTGACCTGGGCATGTCACGCGTTACACAATTAGAATAAACTAACCTCCGCAACCCGCGCGTCCTGCTCCGAGCTCACAGTGTCATTCCCGTGCTGCAGCGGGCTGCTCCGCAACACCGTGATGTGTAACGTCAGAATAAGGAGTCCCAACAGCAACAGCAGCTCCGCCGCCAGCCGCACCATCCTTTTCACTCGAGCGTTCTTAAGACCCTGCGCTGCCACCGCTGCCGGGCTTTCGCTGCCGCCTCCTGCCGCTGCAGACACTCCGAGCTCCGGATCCGCCGCGGACGAGGAGCCGCCACACCACTGCGGAGCCACCTCGGAGTCCAGAGCAGCAATACTCACGGGAAAAAGAGTAACCAGCTAGAAATGATCCCAACCACTCCACGTTTGAAAAACTGATCAGATCAATGAGTGATCTATAGTTCCTCGTCTTAATGGTATAATCCTGATGTCCAAAAAGAACGTGAATTACTTTTAGGAAACAGAGAAGTAAGCCCCACAAACTCCAAAGCTGTGTACCATTCCATTGAGGTATTTACTCTGCTTTTAACATTAGTATTAAATGCAAAATGAAAATATTATATGTTGAGAGAAGAGGTTTTACTTCTTCATTGAGGAAAAACTGGAGTTTTACTTGTTCGCAGGTAAATCAGGTAGCATTGGCACAAGAACAAGTCTGAGACCCTGCAGCATTCTTATCTTTGAAAATAATAATAATACAACATAGAAAAAAGTCTCCAGCTCAAACAAACTTATCAAATTTAAATTCTCGTGGTCTGTCCTTCACGTATATAAAAATTGTGGTTTGGGTACATTGTTGCGCTCCGGTGCGTTGCGCAACGTGCTGTCATCCTCTCCAAACGCCAGTGTGTCCTCATGGATGAAGTGCAGTTCACTATAAGCCCATCTTCAGTGTGATTAAGATCCAAAGTTCCTCCTCTGACTAACTCATCTGAGCTCTGTCCTCCGGAGGGTGTATGAGCCGCTCTTGCGCAAGAGAATCCACACACACACCTTTTGCGTAAAAGCGCGCTGTCAAATAACACACGACACCACAGCTCAAGACTAGTGTGTGTGTGTGTGTGTGTGTTCCCTTCTGTCGTTTCGAGTCTTTATTCCAGCACAAACACAGTCAGACTCGTGCCCACGAAGCCTTTGGTGTTTTTATATCCCCCTCTTCTTTTGGTTTGCTGTCACCTCCCCTCTCCCCCGAATTAACCCTTCATGTCCCATCACACCAGTGCACTCATCAGCAGAACACTTACCAAATGCCTTTATCTGTTCTGTGTTGATCTGCTGTGAATACAGTGGTAATGGAAAATATATCGATTTGAAATATTTGTAGTAGAATGTTTAAGATTCTGTAACATATATAGCTTATTATATAGCAGAACTAAAAAGACTAAAAAACTTTTATATAACATGAGAAATTCTTTGTTTTTTGCTCTGAGACCATATCTGGGTTTTTTTGTGAAAGCATATATATGAAAAAAGTCTGTATCTTCTTTTAAAATGGTGATCAGAGCTCTTGACCATCTTGATTAAATACTACAAAAATGTCATCTGTTTGACGATCCATTTAACTAATGTTTTATACTTAAATACGTACAAAAATGGAAACTAAATACAAAGTTAAATTGGGATTTTTTGTGAATAGTTTAATACAATTTTGAGCAAGCTATTTGGAATCAAAATCAATAAAAACTTAAGGATAAATCAAGACTCAAGTCTTACTTCAGAGTGATTGATTTAATTTCAAACACTAATTAAAAGTGATTAATGGGTTGTAGTTTATAAAATCCTATAGACCTTTCCTTTATTTGAGTGATTATAATGCTAATGATCTTATCATAGATTCTGCTGAGAGGTGATGTAACAATATTGAGGGTCTCTTTCCCTCCTCCAAATTTCACACTTTCAGGAATGTGAGGACGAGGTGTGCCATGATTTGCATTTGTTTGTTCTTCATGGGTCGTCTGAGAGCACACATCAAAAAGTGTGACAAATGCTTTAGCTCTTGTCCAGAACTTGTGTATTGGTTGGTTCAAAGGGGTTCACGGCATCAGGTTTTCAGTTGAACCTCTTGAAAGATGTTTGTTTGGACTGTCTACCTTCTGATTAAGCATGGAACATTTCTGATTAAGCATAGAAACAATTAGTTTATACTTCACATCTCAGTAACATTTCAAAATGATCCGATTTCATTTGTCTAGAACACATATGCTCTCATTTAGAAAGGACTAAGAGGAATCTACAGTCATGGACACACTGGTGGTGCTCAGAATACCTTTGCAGTTAGTGGCACACAGTTTCAAAGGGCCGATGAGCCAGCTCGCGGGGCCCCTTTGCTGATGGTCAATGCTTAGACAGATGTTTTCTTGGAGCAGCACATTGTTGTGTTGGTAGCAAAGGAGATGGAAGGAGAGTTGACATCTGTTCTCCAGACCGGCTAGACCCTCTGACACTCAGGGTGGGGGTAAACTGATGGAGAGAGGCCCGTCCTGTTGCGTGTGCATGTGTATTTGTGCTCTTCTGTTGAAATGTGTGTCTATCCTTGATTTTCCTATAAACAACAAGGAATTTTTCCAATGGTGGGGTGTTACAATTCCCTAATGTCAGGAATCAAGTAAATAATCTGGGTTCACGTATCTTGCAGAAGTGATAGTCGTCTTTTGCAAGGTTCAAACTTTTCACTTGCTGGCCTGATCTTTTACCACTACACCACTGCACCTCATAGACAATGCTAAAGTCTGGATGCTGTAATTCTCAACAAGGATTACTTCACAAGTGACAAAAATGTTTTGGAGATATCAGATATACTTCAGAATATATTCTTCTTCTAGGCTAATCGATTCATGGCTTTTGTACCTGTCAGACTAGTTAGATGTGTAGCTAATATGAATTGATTTTCATCTCTTAAAAACACAAAACTTGAAAAATGGAACAATGATTACACCACAATATACCTCTGATATCTAATGTAATTAAAATGGGAAAAAAATATGGTTCATCTCAATTGTTACAATTTTGATTTTATTAGGTTATAACCATACTAGATTATATATATATGACAATTTTGAGCAAGCTATTTGAAAGCTTTTTAATATATGAAATTAATTCTTGAATCATATGCATTTGACCAAAAGAGGCAGTAAAGACTTTTAATAAAAGCATTTGGGTTTCATTTGAACTTTCTATTCATCAAAAAATCCTGATAAATATATAGTGTTCTACAAAATTTTTAAGCAGCACACCTGTTTTCACCATTGAAAATTTGAAATATTTGCAATTTTTCACAACTTTTGAATGGTAGTTTCTAGGGATGCACGATATATCGGCCACCATATCGGATATTCATTTTTTAATGTTATTGTTATATGCCTGAAAAGAACATTTGGCCGATATATTAAAGCCAATAAATAGATTATTTCCTTCAGCTGAGACAATTCAGATTCGCACTGTTCGCCATGATGGTTTTGAATTGTTTGAAATAGGATTGGAAAAAAGGGAAAATACAGTTAAGTGCAACATATGCAGCACAAGTCTGTCATATAAGCTGCATAAAATTATAATGAGAACATTATAATTGTGTGCTTGGGACATGGCTTTTAATGGTGAGACTTTTTATAATCAGGCTCTCAAAAATTATATCAAAATTTGGATTTAGATTTATCTGGCAATATATCGGTTATGTAGCCTAGAAATCTAGACGCACCCTAGCAGCAGCAAATTCTATTTTGCAGCCAGTGTCGTCTAGCTACTCTCCGTTGGCTTACGAGCTGGAAAAACCAAACTCTAGTCAGGCCAATCACATTGTGTATAGAGTCAGTGGGCGGGCTTAACGTAATGACGGCAGAGTTGCGATGTTTCAGCATGAATTCCCTGCTACTTGAAAACAAAGAATATGCTGCTGCTGGCGACCAGCGGTCTTGCAAATCGGTTTTGGCCGCGACTCTGGAAGACTTGGAGTTAAGCTTTTCTTTGAGAAAAGAACAAAGAACGGCACTGAAGTCCGTCGCTCTGACTACGTCACCTTCTTTGTTGCTCTTGTTGGTTCTAGCGCTATCCTATTGCGTGCAGAGGGAATTTGAAAGACAACTGTTTATCCCACCCCTTGGATTGAGCCCTGCCAATGGTGTGTTCACAGACCCAACATCTTGATGTGGGTCTGGCTTGTCAGGCTATCGGTTATCAGCTTTCACATATAACGAATTATCGGTATCTAAATGTTCATATCGGTGCATCCCTAGTTTCTATACATATGAAAGACAAAGAGAAAAGAAACCACCCCTATAAAAGGTAAAAAAATAAAGGCTCTAAAATTCATTTCCACAGGGCTAAAATTGTCCCTTAATAAATTTTTTATTTATGACGGATAGAGGAGCTATTCCACTAACACTTATAGTAGCACAACCTTGGTATACAAACGTTGTTTTCCATCTATTCGTGATTGTTTTCCAGTGCAACTACAATTGCGTCTCTGAAACAGAACAAAACATGCATTGCCCGACGCGTCTAGTGCCTGAGATCCCACACATTTCTCACCTCAGCCTTGAGAAATCTTCATCACTATGGTGTTGGTATTCTTGAAATAACAAACATTGTTTCAAACATGAATAAAACAAGTGCAGACTAGACCTCATCTGTCTGCAGCATTTACTATCTGTCTTGATTCCTCCCAGCATTAATCAAGCGGTTACCACACACCTGCGGAATGTGTATCTCTGTACTAATTGCTAGTTTTAGGTGAATATTGGCTTGTGTGCAACATAGTTGGCATGTTGAGCTCCAGCATTCAGACGGCGCTTTTGGGTCTCTTTCAAATGTAACAATTAAGTTTAGTCTCATCCAAAGCAAAGAGTTTGGTAAAACATGTGCAGACACTACTTTTTGTTAGTTTTGCAGCAAATGAGTCAAAGAGGTAATTACTGTATCCTTTGGTGTTTACTGTGGTAAATACAGTTTCTATAGAGATGTTCTGAGCCCGATTCCTATAATAATTCTGGTTCTTTAATGGTTCAAATTTGAAGAAGAATAGTTGGACCAGCATAACATAAAATAACAGTAAACTGTATGTTTAGAATGAATTCAAAAGAGTAATTTGTTTGGGAATCGGTCAGACTACATTGGATGCTATGTATGATACTGATTCACAAAAAAGATGTTAATTCGAGAATCAAGAGTACACTGGCTACACTAGGTTTATTATTCATTAAAAAGAACTAAGAGTACACTGGCCACACTTATGTTTATTATTCATTAAAAAGAACTAATTCTTAAGAGTCGTTAACTCAGGAATCAGCCTACACTTCTTGCACTGATTCTATGGCTATAAATCATAGTTATGATCAAACTAAATGTTTCAATGTGAGTGAAAAAAATCTAAAATTATCTTGCAAATGAACATAAGTCCTGCATCTGAAATATACAAACAAATGACATGGAATTCTTTCCAACCTTCCAAGCAAACATTTGATTTACAAGTACAATCAGTCCATAAATGTTTCTTTTTTTTATTATTTTATAATCAGAAGTAGTTTGTGCACATAACAAATAAATGCCTAACAGTTTAAATTAGAAGGACCTGCAAGATACAATGCATGAATGTTTAATGACTGTGAATGAGCTGCACTGGGTCTACAACGCCCAGCCTTGTTCAATCTTTTTTCAATCAATGTACTTGTGGATTACACAAACACACATCCAGCACAGAATGAAGGTCTTTCATCAGTCCATCTTAGCAGCAGGATAAAAAAATGGGGCCACTTCAAGGGGTTTCTTATCCGTAGCTAGAGTTTTGATGTAGGTCAGTGTTAAGGGAGTTAATTGTTTGATATATTTAGAGCAGCTTTTGATATATGTTTTATAAACACAGCCGTCGCGGCCCCTCCCTTTTCACCACAATCTCCATAGAAAAAAAAAAATCACTTAACAGACCTTCACAAAACTGTGAAACAGCAGTTAAAAAAACAATTAAATATCATTTTACAATATATACACAAAAAAGTCCATGCCTCACAGGAGGACAAATTTTAAAAGCTATTACAAACACTGCACAATTTTTTTGGGGGAAAAGACTATTTCATTTAGACTGAGGTAACCTTGGTGGCAACACACTCACAGTGATGAGAGTGAATAATCAGCTGTCCAGCTCAAAGTCCGTTTCATCGTACAGCTCTGGCCGATGAGAAAGTCTATGACGAGAGAACTTCACCCTGATGTAGTCTCCAAGTTCATCAAGGCTCTGGAGAACCTGGGAAGAGATTAGGCTATTCAGTCAGGCTATGTGAGATATTTTGACATTGCTATTTTCAAGTTTCTTGTCGGGAACATGCCCAAAAATAATTATTTAGTTTCTGTGGCACTTTCAGGAGGCATGTTTGAGGCATTAAAGGTGCTTTGAATCGTAAAAAGGCAATATAAACGAAAACATATTTGTTTGAAATGGAATTAAACATTTGCTAAGCAATTTAGGACTCTATTTAGGTCTGTGAATCCAGGCCTTAGTGTTTGTATTTTTCAGTTATTTAAACAAAAGTGTACAGAACTTTAATATCATCCAAAAATCATAACATGAAAATAATTATCTGTTAAACTGTATCACACAGAATTTGTATATCAGTCTATCCTTATATAGAAATGTTTGAAATACACTAAATGTTTCAGCTTTTTAAATGAAAGTTTTTGATTCGTCTTATTTGAACACCTGTTGTCATTTCACTTGTCTTTTACACTAACACTGTAAAGTAAGTCTAAGTATCAGTAAAAAAAATATCAATAAAGAATACCAAAATAGAGATAGATAGGTCTGTGAGACGTTGGGTGGTGTAGTTTATTACCTTGTCGAGCATTTCTTTGGTATGGGCGGCAGACACACAGAAGCGAGCTCTGGCTTCTGTAATGGTTGTAGCCGGGAAGCCTACAACTACAACACCAATCTTCCTCTCCAACATGGCCCGTGAGAACGCCCTGAGAGCAGAGGATGAACAACATTTTGGCTTGTCACTGTGGGTTTTAAATGAACTTTACACAAACTCCACTCTCTCTCTCTCACACACACACACACACACACACACACTTCCATCTTCAACTTCAGTTTAGTACGATATAATGTCACGATTAATGCTATTGAAGGTTTTCACACGAACCCTGAAAGCAGTAGATGCATTTCTATTGCTTGCTTCCTCAAAACCTTTTACGCACTCAGGTTTCCAAAAGTTGTCAATGCTCTTAGTGTGACAATCTTCATTACAAACCAAGGCCGTGATTAGATATCACATGGTCATGGACAGGTTATCGCCTGTTTTTTTAGCACATCTAAAACTCAAAGTAGAAACATTATGCAGAGTAAAGCTGTCGAAATTTCCATTCAGAGTTTGCATTGTCTGCTACCTTTCCTCACAACTTTGAGTGAAGGGAAATCCATTGTAAACCACACAGCTGGACTGTCATTTGCATTAGCCAAGAGGGAGAAAAAGAAATGGATTGACAAGGAGAGAAAGGCAAAGGGAAAGGTATAATGGAGGAGGAAAAGATTGAGAGCGAGAGGAGGAGAAAAGGCCTCCACTTTGTCAGCAGAGACGACAGCATCGAGAGAACAGAGCGGCGACGGAGAGTGAATGCTGGATTTAAAAGGCCTCACAGCTGCCGTCGGCTTTGTTGGTGTGCCAGGAAGCTGTTATCTTTGGAGGAGTCTGAAACGCCTGTGCGGTGATGAGCCTCTTGCATGTCATGTTTTCTTTCTGCTTCTCTTGTTTTTTTTCCTCACCACTGATTCATGGATCAACTAGACCATCCAAGATGGCTATGATCCAACGTCTTCTTGAAAAGACCACATCGCCTTTTTTGGAATGACCAGTGAAGATGACTGCAGCTTTTGTTGGGGAGTCCTCAAGCAGTCAGAACATTTTCCACATGGCATTCAGAGCTATCACCTTTGTAACCCATGTAAGCCTTGCATTGTTGTTTTATTGGCAGCCCAAAATGTGGGCAGGTTCACAAGTTCAAAGGAGGATTACTGTAGTGTCCAGACAGTGGACACTGTTCTTAAATCACAAAGACGATGCACAGACGCAAAAAAAGCTCACAAAGAAAAGTAATGTTTTGCGTCTCGCTGGCCCGGCGATCTAAGCTAAGAGTTCTCAAATGGACAATCAGGTTTGTGTAAATGCGAGCCTGGTGGTGCTTTTGTGTAAACTGACGCTCTTTTATACATGTTGTGTGAATTTAAACGCCGCTAGAATCTGTAATCCAAACGGGTTGCTGGCTTGGAGGAGCTGCTTACCCAACTTTCCCAGGTAGATAGAGCAGGAGCGGTACCACTGGAGAGTCCTGGTTGCCATAAACAATGAAGCCCATATCCCTCAGCCGAGATCTGAGGTAGCGCGTGTTCTCAGCCAGCTGCCGAACTCTTCGCTGGCCTGCGGGGGAGATACAGACAGAGCCGTCATCGAGGAGAATTTGTTAGCTTTCATTGGAAAAGGAGAGACATAAATGGGAGTCTATAATAAAGTAAAGGTCATGATTTACAACAGAGCAACTGTAGGTCAAAAGGAAAAGTGCAAATAATCTCAAAGTGCAAATAATCTCAATTCTCCACTGGGACTGTATTTGAATTGATTGTACTCCGGATGAGAGGGATGCAGGCTATGAAAGTAGCGGTTACAGTAGATGTCCTATATTTATTTATAGACAGATTACTAATATTTTTGTACTAGTAAAAAAAAAAGGTAACACTTTACAATAAGGTTTCATTAGTTAACATGAACCAAGGATGACCAATACAACATTTATTAATCTTATTTCATGTTCATTTTTTAATGTTTACGAATACATTATTAAAATCAAAAGTTGTATTTGTTAACATTAGCTAATGCACTGGAACTAACATGAACAAACAATTAACGACTGTATTTTTCTTATTAAATAACATTAACAAAGATTAATAAACACTGTAATAAATCTATTGCTTATTGTTAGTTCACGTAAGTTCATACATTAAGTGGTCAAATAAGAAATACTATGAAACCAACAAAGGACTATGAACGTCAATAAAACAGTAAAAAAAAAAAACTATAATCGAGTGGTTGAGCAACATCATATACTGCAATGATCAATAATTGTAATAATTTTTAGACATTTCTAACCAATGTTTACATTTAGACTTTGAAAATACAAAATCTCTACTAAAGCCCGCCACACACTACAAGATATTTGGGGCGATTTCTCCCCTTCCGACAACAACCCTAGGTAAAGTTGCGCCGAACCATTCTCATTGCTTAACCGTTTCAATCTGTGCCAATCCAGCCCACATAGCTTAATTTTCTTACGTTATGGAGGATGATCAGATATTTCTTTTAATTTTATTATTAATGTGTTTACTTCGCTCAAATAGAGAGCTTGGTCAACTACAGATAAACTGGTAGTCAGGCAAGGCAATGTAAGGCAATTCAATCCTGAGTGGCGACGTCACCAGCACAGTTCATAGTCGTACCATGCCGAACCAAGCTCAAATAAAAATATAACTGGAACCGTTATCCTTTTAAGAACCATTCGGCCTGACGGTGTAAAAGCACCTTTTTAGGTTTAAAGAACTAGTCTGAGCAACTAGCAGATTTCAGACTCAAATTACTTTTCAGATTCAAATTAGACATATCTACAGTTTTATGTCAGTGAGAAAAAAAATAGACAGCTAACCTGTAAGACTTATCTAAGCAGTTTAGGCAACTGGCCACGGATCTCCATATAAATACAAAATATAGACTACTATCAAAAGAGTAAAATATCATGTTTAATTATCTGTGCATAACCTTAGAAATATTCATAAAGCTTCACCATTTCAATACATCAATACATTCAATATGCCCGCCTCGCAACTGTCTACCCAACGCCGTGACAATGATTTGATCATATTTATGATATTTTGTATAACTGAGAACTGTTTGAATCTGATGGTAATTTGAAAATACACGAAATTGTTGTTACGGCAATTCTACAGTAATTTGTAGCACTCAGAGAGTCTGCGCCCACTCTGCGGTAGCACGAACTCCAAACAGACCATGTCAGGCAGAGTCTGCAAACCATAGAACAAATATGTCTACAAACTAGTCCTAAAACAGCTGGCACAAAGATTAGCCAACTTCTTTTCCAGTTTTTTTTTTTTTTTACTTCACTGTTTGTTAGAAAGTTTCATAGTTTTTCTACTTAAATATAGTTGAAAACACTGGGAAAATGGCCAAGGAATTGCAATATAATGTAGTGGCATAAAGCCATACCACCAGCAGTTACGGCTCTTACAAAACAGTCTTAGCAATACCTTAACTTTTCTTTTCCTAGGCTACTGGAACATATATTTCATCCTTATTTCTGCAGGTATAATCAAGAAGAGTTTACAAACAACTATTAGCTGCCTTTAGGATATAGACTGATTGTTTGTTAAAGACTAGGGAAGGGGCCCAAAGGAGGAGACAGGAAATGACATCATCTGCTGTGCCGTTCAAATCCCAAGATCGCTCTTTTAATAGCCCCTCATTAAGACCATTAAGTAGTTAGGTGAGACAGAGCAGACCCATTCATAAAATGATCCAAAAACATAGTAACAAACAAAAACAGGAAGAAAACATTGAAACTGTCTTATGGACTTTATAAGTTTTCATTACATTTTGAGGCTCATTTCTGTACTCTCTTGAAAACGCAAATGCGTTTGTGTGTGTGTGGACTGTGGAGTGAGTCGATGTGAAAAACAGTACCAGCTGGTTTTGTTTTGTCAGGCTGAATGGTAGACACATTTCATTATTTGCCAAGACACTCTTGGCTTGAACATAGGATACAATGGATTTGGCACACAATTGGAGACTTGGGGTAAACTGAGCAGCACGGACTCAGATGCGCACGGTACCATGTGGTTGCCAGTAGACTAGTAGCGGTTACCGCTCCGGACTAGTAATCCGAACTTTGGTGGTTCGGACCACAAAGATATAATTCTAACAACTTAATGCGACTGGAGACACATCAATACCTCAATGAACATCAAAACTTTTCACTCTCTGTCTTGTTCAGTTTATGTCTACCAATCTTTCTCTCCTCCATCTTTAATGGAGTGAATCATGCAGTTCTGAGGGCTGGCCAGATCCGCCTCCAGCTCTCTTTGGCACCGTGGCCTGAACTTTTGGAAAACAACAGCATGTTTGCATATAATTACCTGTGAACCGATTGGCAGGTATTTCAAAAGGAGGTGTGCTGTAAAGCCAAGCTCAAAAGACCGCATGTCAGTGGAATGAATACAACCGCTGTTAACATTCATTACATTAGAAACTCTTCAACTGAAACACTGAATACTGGCAGACGCTAGAAAGAGCAGGTGAAGCTCAAACCAAACACTTAGTCATGGACATGGTACACGTTCAGGTCTTCTGCAGTCTATTGTGTAGTGAATTCAGAGCGATATGGAGCATTCTAAAGCGAACTCTCAGAACAGTGTGACTCACCCTCCACAGAATTGCATATCATGCCAGTTATGACACCTATGGGCGGCTTGTCCAAGTCTGATATAGACATCACAGTGTTCATCAATTCAAAACAGCCTTGAAAGATTCTCTTTGGGCAAGTTTATACTAGAACCACTTGGCCATTTGAAGCAGGGGAGTTCTATTTAAAATAGTAATCTGAATTGAAAGGTGCTCTATTTAAAAAGAAAGTCTCTGATTTAGGAGTGCCATTTTTATAAATAAACCATATGCATGATGGTCACACTAGACTGAGTACAAACATTTTTTTAAGACATTGTAACGGTCATGATATGACGTCATGATTGTATATGAAAATATAAAATCTACTCGACTTTACTGCAAAAACATGCATTCTTTTAATTCAGCCAAGAGGTCACACCATGACATTGATCTTCTACTTGTTACATTTTTTAACGTGATGTGAATTCGCAGTCAGAGTTCACCAAACTTTGGAACACAGCAAAATGTGAAACTGAGCTTGCGTTTCTGTATGAATGGTCAATGAAACAAAATGTGTAGTGTGACCGCCCCTTAAAACATTTATTTTGTATAATTTATAAATAAATTTCTTCTGTTTTTTTATTTACATGCAAAACTTAGTTTTGGCATTTAATTTGCTCTTCTGCTGACTTAAAATAGTTCAAAAGTTTGGGGTCAGTAAAAAAAAAAAGAAAAAAAAAAAGAAGAAATGAATACTTTTATTCAGCAAGGATGCATTCACATTCACAGAACAGTGCTACCTGACTAGACTGTAATACATTGTGGTTTGAGTCTTTTCTATCATGGTGTGAACTACAGCGAAACTAAAATGAAACGCAATGTCTTCTCTAAAAACATAAATATATGGATTAACGCATATCAAAAACAGAAGGCAGCTTGGGAAAAGCCTTATAACATCTGGTGCAATTCTGCGGATTCTTAATACCTGGAAATATGTGACCTTTCCTTGACTAAAGGTCTGCAGGACTCTTTAAGCCGGTCCCAATGCTTTATTGAAAGCTGTTTTACATGAGTTATACGCTGTGGTGAAGTACATTTTATTTGATTATTAAATCCATGTGAATCTCTTTCCCATTGGATTCTCCGTGTTTAAGGAGAATGTTGGGTATGTTGGGTAGAGAATTCCAGTGTCTTCTGATATTACAATGACTGACTGGTTTGAATTGTGGGTAACAATGACCTCTGACACATCAAGTGTAAAGTAGTGCATCTGTTGACTTCAGTCATGTGACTTAAAAAAAAATCTGGACAGTCTCTTTCATGATTTCATGTCTTAGTATTGTTTAAGTATTTTTACTATGCTTTGTTACTAACCTTCTGTTGTGCCATCGACTCCCATGATGCATTTAATTGCCCTGATGATCTGCTCCACGACGGGTG
Source organism: Siphateles boraxobius (assembly GCF_051911475.1). NCBI lineage: Eukaryota > Metazoa > Chordata > Actinopteri > Cypriniformes > Leuciscidae > Siphateles > Siphateles boraxobius. The sequence goes on along the minus strand of NW_027508811.1, from coordinate 8,445,175 downwards.
GGGACATGGCTGTAGCGTACACTGCACTGTGAGAGTGAACCCGCAGGTAATCCACCAACTCCTGCAGAAAAAAACACAACACGTCCATTATTAAAGGAATACTTCAGCCCAAAATAAGCATTTTCATAATTTACTCATATTTATGTCAGACATTTTGCATAAAATCTTCTTTTTGTGGATCACAGAAGAATGAATTTAATACTGGGCTAAAACAAAGAGAAAATAAAATAAATTATTTCTGAAATAAAAATAATTGTATTTCTATTTAATCGAATTATCAATTATCAAAATTGAATACAATTCATTAAAAAAATCAAATGCATCAAACTGAATAAGGAAATTTCATACTGACATAAGGGTAATACTTTATGATAAAAATAATAGCTATTAACTTCCATTTTAACTACTTTATGGTCAACTCTCAGTGTCAATGTTTCACAAGTTGCAGTATGTCTAAAGACAGGTTTGTAAGTTCAAATTCTTGATCACTAAGCAGATCATCCATGAGAAATGTACTTGTGCAAGATTTTTTTAATCTCAGGTATCTTCAGAAGAGGCGAACCTTTAAAAATGTGATTTAAAAATGTCACTTAAAGGGGCATTTGACAACTATTTCAGCTTAATAAAACCTTTTAGAAATCATTTGGATGGTTTAATAACCTGTTCTGGTGAGAATGGTGACTTTCCCCGCTCCCCCCAGCGTTCCTAGGCGGAAAACCTTGCAACATGAGGATTAACATCCCGGTAAGTTGGAAATAGGAGGTTTCGTGAGAAGCGAGAACGAGCGAGAAACACAAACTGCTTTATGGCAATTCGACATAAACACAAACGCCGCCCTCAATGTGTATGATGTATTACCCACCTCGGTAGACACAGCTCCACACGATAAAGTTGGCCGGCTCCGATAATAACAAATGCACATGAGCAGCGGTAGAAAGGGGGAGAAGGGTGCCGCCATTGAGTTTTTTTACGACATTGTTGTGAAATATACGCCTTACAGGTGTAGGGGGAGCTCGTTGAGAAAACATGCGACAACAAAAGTGAAAATCAGCGAAGAAATAGCTAGAGTTGCCGAATGCCCTTTTAAAGGGACAGTACACCAGAAAATGAAAACATTACTCACCCTCAGGCCAAAGATGTAGGTGTCTTTTTTTCTTCAGTAGAACAAATATGTTTAGCTGAAACGTGGTCCTTGTTGATACATATAATACAAGTCAATGGCTACCATCACTTTAAAACCAATGGCTCCTGATGATTCATTGAGGTCTTATGCAGCGAAACGATCGGTATGTGCAAAAAACTGAACATTATTTACAACATTATTATGTACTTCTTAATACATAATTTTTAATACTGATTAATACTGTAATCCACAGCTTCATAAGACCTCGATGTATCGTAAGGAGCAGGTATTATTTTGTTTTGCCTGTATATTGTTTTTTTGACTCTCAAAGTGATGGAAGCATTGGCTTGCATTATATGAGTCACCAAGGACCACGGTTTCAGCTAAAAGTCTTCTTTACATTTCTACTGAAGAAAAAAAGACATCTACATCTTGGATGGCCAGAGGGTGAGTAAATTAACAGTAGATTTTCAATTTTGGGTGAACTGTCCCCCTAAAATGACCTGAAACACTGTGCTGTCCAAACTACACCACTAGAGGGAGATGAAAGCACACAGCACACACCTAAGACGCTGATAATCCAGTGATTATGACAGCTTCTCAAAATTCTCAAATTTGTCTGTTTGTGACTAATACAGCATGCTTGTTTTGTAAACTGCTTGAGGCAATGAGGCAAACAAACATGTTTATAGCTGTCATTGAATGTTTTTTTTTTTTTTCACAAACAATCAGTTTTGGAGATTGTGCCCAGTCTGTCCTACATCCAAATCCTACATCCAAATAAAAATGCTTCTGAGCAGAAGCCGGGGCCAGTATCCAGCTCTTAATCTCTGTCCTCAGACATCTGTATCCACTGTGGAGGAGTGAGGGGAGGGGGACGCACCTCGCAGTGCACACGGGTCTCTGCATCCAGATGTGTCCTCTACTTTGAGGATGTGGGCGAAGGGGTTTTTAGGGGGAATATCTGTGAAGCAAACATCTGCTTCCACTTAAAGTGCAAAATGTGCAGTGCTTTAGGTCCTGGGAGCTTTGTGGTAACAGCATAAGATAAGTCAGTTAAGAGAACGTGTCCGAAATCCACCCACATCTGTGGAGCGAGGGACTGGCTGGAGCCGTTTGGCAGCTCTCTTTGTGTACCTCCCTCTGTGCTTGTGTACAGTGTCCTTAGCACTGCTGAGAGCAGATTTGACTCTACTGCTGCACCTTTATTAAAGAAAACAGTAAAGCTATGTGAAGGGAAGTTTTCTTTGACAAGTTGACAGGTATGACTAAAAAGGTCTATTGACCAGCAACACAATATTTCAACAGAGACAAATCATTTTAAGATTTTTTAATGATTTTATGTGTTATATAGTCCAAATGAATATTAATCAAATTTGTATTTACTTTTTTTAAATAAACAATTTTAGTCAGTGCTGGACCGCGTACATGATGTAAAAATCCGATGTGAAATTCGGAAAAAACACTTCTTTTGAACTCTACCGTTCAAAAGTTTGATTGATACCTTTTCAAAAATGTATTTCTTTTAAAATAAATCAATATTTTTATTCTGCAAGGATGCATTCAATTAATCAAAAGTAACAGTAAATACATTTATAATGTTACAGAAAATTGCAATTTCAAACAAATGCTGTTCTTTTGAGCTTCAAAGATTTGTGCAAAAAGTATTAATCAAAATTAATTTTTCCACATTTCAGTTTCCACAAAAATATTAAGCAGCACAACTGTTTTCAAAACTGATGGCAATAAGAAATGTTTCTTGAGCACCAAATCAGAATGATTTCTGAAGGATCATGTGACAATGAAATCTAGAGTAATGGCTGCTAAAAAAGCAGCTAAATAATAATGTTTTAAAATACAAACACTTTCAAACAGTTTGATTTTAAATGGTAATAATATTTCAGGATTTAAAAGTTTTAACTGTATTTTTGATCCAATAATTATAGCCTTGGTGAGCATAAGACACTTCTTACAAACCCAAACTTTTGAACGGTAGTACATTATAGACAGGTAACATGTTATGAAGCATTCCGTGAAAACCTGCAATTTTGATTTGACCCATAAAACAGAGCTGGCCGACAGTCTCACCTTATTAACAACACACTTAATATTACGCAACACACTTGTGGGGTCTCTCTCTCTTTCCCCCTCACTCTGTTCTCCAAAGTATGTGTAATTTAAAAAACCTGCAGTCTTTTTCGTTTTCGGTCTTTTATAATCAACTGCCATGTCCGTGATGTGGTTATGAAGTGAAGTGGTCTTTTTTAATGGAGTAATGAGATGAGAGATGTGGTGCTATGGCAGGAGCGTCAGTGACATTTGGGTAACATATGTAGTTTTACATCATGAAATGAGACCATGTGTGCGCTTGAAAAAGAAGGGAAGGGAGGATGGTGTGCATGCTGGTGCATTGTGCATTTCTGCACCACGAGCGTCACCAAACGAAAAACAGTAGCTCAACGGGCTGAATTTCTGAAAAACATTGGGCTGATTTCGTGCCTCAGGAAATGCCTTGTTAAAAGGCCCTTGATAGTAAAGTATTACGTGATGCCTACCTTTTTGCCAGCTATGTATCCGCCAGCAGCCCCGAAGCTCTTAGTGAATGTGCCCATCAGAACGTCCACTTCATTGGGGTCCACTCCAAAATGTTCTGTAACTCCCCGACCTGTGGGGCCCACGGCCCCGATGCTATGGGCCTCATCGAGGTACAGATAAGCCTTGTACTTCTTCTTTAGTGCTAAAACCTCTGGCAGCCTGACAAGAGAGCCTTCCATACTGAAAGAAACAGACAAAAAGATTTCAGTTAAAATGTGTGCAAGAAAAGATAGAAGTCAGATCACTGACATAGGCAAATATGTATACATAATTTAAATTATTAAAATATTTAAACTGTATTATTATTGTCTATTAAAGGTGCCATGTGTAAGAATTGAGTTAAAAAGATACAAAAAATGAGTTACACGGATCAAAAGAATGAGAAGAAATAAGGGCGATGATGTCATTAAAAAAATGACAAGTTATAGTGTTGCAGAGATATCAACCTGAATTAGCATGCTAAATTACTAGCCCCGGCCCGACAGATAATAATACCAGTTTCGGCCATGGGAGGCGGTATGCGGGCAACATAACTTCCAGCCAAACTGCAATGGAAATGAAAGAAATGAGGTTCGACTCCGAACTTGCAACATTTCTTTTGGATTGGTAAGTAAGATGCTGTTAGTATTTCGATAGAAGTTTGTTTTATATGTTTGTTTAGTTTTTTCGGGAAGTTATAACAGAAATGTATCGAAGGCTGTTCGATATAAGTTCTAAAGTTAGCGATGGCTACATTGCAAGGTGTAATGAGAACTACGTGAGCTATATTATGTTTACTAAATTGATTTCCTGAGGTAACTAAATCTGACATATTTGTTCTCCATCTATGTTATTGACCTCTGCACGCTGATTAAAAAAATGATTGGTCGGTATTATGTACGAGGAATACATTTTGGCAAGTTGTAGCATACTGTATCTTTCAACAGTGTTCGTGTGTTTTTACTCTTAGCTAGTAGAGATGATCGGTTCACGTGCGCCAGGGATCTGTCGTGTAACGTTAAAGGGTAAGTTCGGTGTTTTACAAGTAAAGCCCTGTTTTAAGATTGTTTCTGTTTAAATCGAACAGTTAAGATTAAAATTTGGACACATGCTGCTGTCCCGAGAATTTTAGGTTTTTGTGTTAGCACCCCCCCCCACCTACCTATACAATGATTTCATAGGGGCACTGGAACAATCATTCATATAAACACATTAAACTTTAGTTTACAAAGACGTGAAACTCACCGAGAGGTCTGGGGTGTTCACTGATATGCTCACACAAAAATCGCTGCAAAAGATGCGTTCCAACAGGTGTTTTACCATTTAAAACCTGTATTGTTCGTAAAACCAAAAACTACGATAAAACCTGTTGGAAACCATGGGCTTTACTTGTAAAACGCCGAACTTACCCTTTAACATTTACAAGCGCCAAAACGGTATTTTTTGTTTGAATTGCGTAATAAAAATGACAGAATCGGTGACGGTGAATTCGTGAGAGTTGGCAGCTCTGAATGGCGCTAGCTTGGTCAACAGAAGCAAATGCTGTCTGTCAAATTAATGTAATTCAAACTAACAATAAAAATGTAATATGAACAAAACGAATATGAACATATTCACTGGTGAAGGGGAGTAGCTTGAAGATGTCATTTAAAAATCACTTGACATCAACCAACATTCCCCTGGAGTCAGTTGGCTCGGCTTCGGCTATGGCTCTAGGGTCGTTGTGAAGGTAGGGGCGGAGCATAGAGAACTATGCTGTTTCTAGTTTGTTACTCTAGAGTAGATCAATTCACTTTCTGGAGGTAGACTGCCCCCATCTGGTATATGGAATGTGGAGTATGAATTGATTTGTTTTGCGGATATTACACAAGGCACCTTTAAATATTATAATAAATAGATACACGTAAAAAATACATATAATTTTTTTTTAGATTTTCATAATCCATCAACTTGAATATTTTGCATTTAAAATACCTACCAGTAAAACGTCTCTACTACTTGGCAGATATTACTGAAATCACACCTGTCTCAGATACGGCACTAGGTACTGTAAATGTTATGATCTGGTTGCCTGTACTGTTGTTGCAAGTTTGTGACTCGTTTAAAATCTTCTATAATCATGTGTGGATTTCATATAAAGTTTAAAATCTTCTATAATCATGTGTGGATTTCATATAAAAGTTTAAAATCTTCTATAATCATGTGTGGATTTCATATAAAGTTTATGAACCTTCAGTGTTCACGTCACAGCCCAATGAGCACAGATTAATGCAATAAATGACCTTACAACAAGGGTTATCAATGCTCACGAGGCTGGAAAGGGTCACACATCCATGACTGAAGACTTTGGCCTCAATAAACCAACAATCAGACAGGCAGTGTCCAAATGGGTGACATTACACATCAGAAAAACTCAAAGAAACAACAGTGATAAAGAGGCATAGACAATTTCATTATCTCCATTGCAGCCAAAGTAGGTGCTACTGGTTATTCAATTCAAAACGTTGTAGTTGTTCTCCAACAATGACAGTAAATGGCAGATTTTTGTTTTTGTATTATTTAATTTACTTTCTGCTACTTTGTAAAGCAATTTGAGCTATAATTTCGTATGAAAGGTATTTTATTAATTTGCACAGTTACTAGGGTTGGGCGGTATTTCGGTAATATCGTATACCGCAGGGTCTTAAAATAGCAACGGTATCAGTTTCAATACCGTCATTACCGGCACTTATATATAATAAATAAATATAATTTATTCAATGCCTAAAAATGCTTATGTAGTTGTCATCAAGTGACAGTGTGGAGGAGAAAGAGAGAGAGAGAGAAGGGAGAGGCGGTAAATACTGACGAGGCAATTTGTAAATGTTGCAATAAAAAAGGTGACCGCGAGAGATGGAAACACCTCTAACCTAATGTCGCATCTCCGAAACAACCACCCACTCACTGCTGCGAGGATGCATTTTGCCCCGAGTTCATTAAATAAGCGCATTAGTTTATTATATTTGTTAAAATATTATAATGTTATTTTTTTTACGTTAATAATGAAAACTGAAGAGCACTAGTAAGATGGGATGCATCGGGAGTCAGACATTGACCAATTAATTAAGTTTCATTTTGTAAAAGGCCTTTCTTTAAAGTGAATTTCGTTTTGTATAAATTGTATCCTAATTTTTTTTTTTTATCAACCAATAATAAATAAGAAACAAATATATCAGACAACATAATCATGACTTGATCATGCGCTGGCGCGCCGCGGTCACTTGCATTGAAATCTCATTATAAATTAACCGAAACTCCGAAAGTGTATGTCTCACAGACATGACAGATATCTAAATAAAGCTTGACATTTCATTAAACGAAACAATTCAAAACGAAAAGAAATAGGCCACTCGCTGATTATTTAATCCATGATGTGCATTTCTCTCTATGCGCGTTCATACGGAAATGGCGATCATCAAATTAAACGAAACTATTCCAAACGAAAAGAAATAGGCTAGCCTACTCTCTGATTATGTAATCCATGATGTGCATTTCTCTCTATCGTTCACTATGGAGATGGCGATTCATCAATTTCTTTAAACGAAACAATTCAAAAGGAAAAGAAATATAGGCAGCATACTCTCTGATTAATCCATGATGTGCATTTCTCTCTATAGGCGCGTTCACTACGGAGATATCAATCGTCAATTTCTTTAAACGAAACAATTCAAAAGGAAAAGAAAAAGGCTAGCCTATACCTTCTGATTATGTAATCCATGATTTGCATTTCTCTCTATATATGCGCGTTCACTAGGTGATGGCGATCGTCAGCTTAATCTTTGCAGCACTGACAGAAAAGTTGTATTAATAAAAATCAATGGACGCGTGTCACCGGATTTACAAATGCACTTGTTGCTTGTTAATTTAATTTAAATGAATTAATAAAATGAATACAATTGTCATAATTAAAATAATTAAATATTATTAATTGTCCCATTTTTGCTCATTTATAAATAGTACTTATATCTACCACCCCCTCAGCATCTGGGTTAAACAATTATTTGGCGCCACCATATTATAACGGCCCACGTATTAAAAATAGTCGAGTCTAAATAGGGCTACGGCTCATATTACATTTAATGCCGTCAACAGGGATCAGACACAACGTGCACGGGTTGGCCTTGATTTTTTTTGTTGTGTTTTTTATGCCCGATCTGGTATTCAGTTTCTGAACGGTGTAGACACAAGCCAACAGTTTGGTGACGCTGTCTGAGCCTTATGTCATAATTTTTAATTAGTCACGGTAATACCGTATACCCCGGTAAAATAGGGAGGAGGTTTGACGGTATCAAAATTTGGATACCGCCCAAGCCTAACAGTTACATCCACTTTCATCTGATGCATCTGCTTACATTAAGGCTGGAGTGAATATGATTGTAAACATTCACCTGTAGATGCCCTCCACTATGATGAGAATCTTCTTCCAAGAGCGATGGGTACGGGGTTGCCCTGAGCAAATCGCTTCCTTCAGCAGCTTTTCTAGACTCTGCATGTCTGCAACCAAACACAAAACCGGCACGTTATGACACAATAAGGTATTAACAGAAACACGCACTGTTTGATGGTATTTTACCTACACCAAACAAAAAAACAACAACTCTTCCCAAACCAAAATAAGAAGGATACGCTCATAAATGTTAAGTGGTTGGATATAAGACATTTTTAAGTGGCAGTCATGAGCAGAGGAAATTTAGTTCTGTTAAATTACCTTTAGAAATATGTATGGCTGTAATATTACATCACTAAGCTCTATTCCAAATGACAAACAACCGAACATGCTTTTGTTCTTTTGATATATAGAACAGTGTTTCTCAATCCTCCTTCTGGAGAGACCTGATTTAAAGTCCATGTGGTGAAAAATCTTTTAATGTTGTTTATATGTTTATGTGGTGTTTTTAATATGCTTTAAGACAAACCATGTGCAAATTCATAAGTCAACAACACCATTGTAGAGCATTTTCTCCGTGAAACCAAAGACAGTTTTAAAAAAGCGGTTTGAAATCGCTGGAGTTTCTGACGGCACAAACTGCCTTGTAACCACTCACGTCAACGTGTGATCATCAACGAGTGGATCTCTGAGCTGCTGTGAGTGAGTGGAGGCGGGGCTAGTTTGCATATTCATAGAACAGCGTTTACTTAAATGAGGTAAGGGTGTAGAGTTGTGTTTAAGCTATTTTAAGGCATAAAGTAGGGAAAGTAAAACAACTTTTAAAAATGTCATTTTGGTGATCAAAGATGAGTTTTCAGGGATAAAATTATGGACTTTAAATGTGTCCAATTACTGAGACACAATCTGGCATTGTTGGCAGAACTTACTAGAAAAATAAGCAACATGGTCTGGCAAAATAAACCCAAAAATAAGTGACCTACTTCATCAAAATAAGCCTAATTTGCTTTTGGGAGTGTGAGGGTGTTTATGGATCATAAACATTAACCAAGGCTAAATTGCATCTTACTGCAAAAAAAGAAAAAAGAAAAAGGCTTTCCAATAATTGTATCCTAGGGGAGTGGCTGGAAAAGGCTGAAACATGGAAATAAAAGGGAAATAAATAACAGTGATCAATAGCGATCTTATGTAAAACGGAGCTCTAAATGTACACTGGGATATTCAGCGATGCTATTATTGATTGGTAATATTTTATTGTGCAAGTTCAAATGTGTGACACCCCCCCCTCCCCCTCCCCCTCCCCAAATAGCCTAAAGTCACTTAAGATAACCAGACATGGCAACACTACAAACTAGCCAACAGATGGCAGAGTTGAACTGCAAAATCAAAGAAAATTTAAAAGATGATGCAGGTTTGATTCTGGCCCGTGTCTCATCCTGATCTCATTCATCTTCTCTCTTACTCTAAAAACTTCCTGCCTTCTCTACTGTCTCTATGAATAAAAAGTGACGCAAAGCCCACAGAAAAGAATGTCTTTTATAAAGGTGGCCTCATTTCAAACAGGTGAATGTATGTAGGCCATTGAAGGCCAATGTGGACGCGGCCTGCTTTCACTATCCATGCAGTCCTGAAATACTACACTCACCTAAACAGATCTGCCAAAGGTTTCAGGTTAAGAACAACTATAAGAAGAAGAATTGACAATTGAAATGTAGTACTAGATGAAACAAGGCGTGGGGGGATAAATGTCAAACTATGTTTGGCTAAATCTTTGTTTACTTGTGTGTTAAGTTAGTCACTAGTTTATTCAATATGACAATTACAGTATTTGCAGCTTGGTTATGGATGTTTTGAAACAGAATAATTGTGCTTATAATACAAAAAACATATTCGGTGTGCAGTGGAAACCTACCCACTCACTACCCACAGTCACTTTGACACGTACAAAACGGCAATAATCATTATTCAAAACTATGTCCAGCTTTCAAATGAAACTAACAAAAAAATCCACATTATGTGTACCATATTTTTATGCAATCTTTTCCCAAGGAAAATCCAAGTGTTCAAGCAAATGCTTATGTAATTGATAAACTAACCAGAAGCCAAAACACAGGCCTACATATTCCCAATGTCAGAAGCAAATTCAGAGCATTTGAACAAATTGAGTCTGTTTGCATTCAAATGTGCAAATGAGCATAAGCTGACATCAACCAGAGAAACAGAGATAAATAATATCTACCTTCCTGCAGAATTTATGTGGTTTTTCATATCAAGTTGGATGTGGAATTTTCTTCTGACCATTGCGCAATCCTCAGAAGATGACGGATAAAGAATCAAAATGGCAATGCTAGCGTTAGTGTGTTATGTATTTGTCAACAAACATGTCCTAACAATCAAAATGCGCGTGATACATTCATTGTTATGCAATGACAACATTTATTCTGAAGGTGTACAGGTATCAACAGAGAATCACACCATATTTTTCGCCCCTGCCTCTGCAAATGCTTGCTAAACAGGTTTGGATTATCATATAATTATGAACGTTGTCGTTGACTAATTGATGCACTTCATTTGCTTCAAAGTAAATCATTAACTCATCATATCCGCCCATGTTACATCATACACTCTCAATGAAATCAGATCTCTGAGATTCCAAGTTGACTAAGTGATCTTCTATAGTTCTGACCCTAATCCAAAATACACCTGAACCAGCTTATCAAGTGCGATGGCAGTCGGGTATCCTCTGTCACTTTTATCAAGACCATTTTCAGGTCAGACAGTGACATGTAGAGTCTCCAAGGTTTGCCTTAAGGACCTACAACCTGCAAGAGTACATTCAAGCTTTTGTTCTTCATGCATCATGTATTCCATCCTCTGGAGAAAGATGCACACCAGTCATAGAGTAGTTACACAAGAATACCATTAACTACAATGGATTTCCTAAAGCACAGCCATTTTAAAACCTCAGAAATGCCTCGCTGCAGGCTAATGCTTAAACTTATTCGGCAAACCATCACTAACTGTGAAGGTGATCACCTTATAATGTTGAACCTTAAGCAACTTGTGTTGATAATTGAACACACCGTGACCTGGTATATTTAAATTTTATAATATTGTGAATATGTACTTACTGTTGTGTTTGAAAACTCGAATGGTTGCGCCCGACAACCTGGCTCCCAGGATAAGGGACGTGTGATTTAGCTCATCGCTCAGGATCAAACAGCCCTGGAAACAAGGCATATATTACTGCATGGCTCTGCACGAAGCTCATTACGAAGCAGGAATCTAAAGCAGGAATCCATCAATAACATGTTGTGTGAAATAATAATGTGAGGGTCTTACAAAACACGATCACAAACAATCAAGCGTTATTTATATAGCACCTTTTAAAACACTGTTTACAGTGTTTTACAGAAAGTCATACTAAATACCATACTATAATATAAAGAGTAAAAATAAAAAGGTTGCACTTTATTTTATAGTACGTGCACTTACGTGTACTTACCTAAGAAAGTACTGGTTCTACGTCAGAATGTCGGCTCATTACTGGCTAGTTCCTACATCAGCATCACATGCATGTGTCGGGGTGCTCACATAACCAGCGTCGGCCAATGGTGAGCCTACGTTCTGACGTAGAACGCGGAAGCGCTGCACTGTTTACACTATGTCAACAGCATTGGAGAACGACGTGGAAGAGAAAGAAATTGTTGAATAATGTTGTTATTTTTACACACAAAAGTATTCTCATCGCTTCATGATATTAAGATTGAACCACTTTAGTCACATGGACTATTTATATATATATTTATATAACTATATATTTACTACCTGTCTGGGCCTTGAAAGTTGCAATGACTTTGCTGTCTATGGGTGGTTCAGAATTTAACCTCTCAAATTTAATCAAAAAGATCTTAATTTGTGTTTCGAGGATGAACGAAGTTTTTACGGGTTTGGGACGACATGAGGGTGAGTAATTGTTAAACAGAATTTTCATTTTTGGGTGAACTAACCATTTAAAGTTAGGTTTAGGGGTAGGTTCAGGGTAAGTACTTAGTTATTAACAAGTTATTGTAATAACTATAATAAGTTTATAGTATGTTCATGGGGAACAGGACTGTAAAATAAAGTGATACTAATCCCTTTATTGATACCAATAAAATAATAAAATTGAACTTGAAAATAATAAAATGTAAAAAAACATGGCAGATCACTCTCTTCATAGTATTCTTGCATCCACATATTATACAATAATTTCGATTTTTATTCTTATTCTATTTGTTAATTTATCTATTTTTATTATCTTCTCGCTCTCCCTTTCTGTCATTGAATCTTAATTGTTAATTCTTTTGAGCTCATTTAAATATAATCCTGCCCCAGATAGGGAATGATCTGCCGGGACAGTGGTAACCGGTGAGGTGGTTCTTACACATATAGACTAATAGTAATAAAAACCTTTTAAGGAGAGAATCATTAAAAGTCCATCCTTATATTTTGTCAAAAAAGACATGCAATGACGTCTGAGAACAAAACTGAATAATGACTTCAATCAGTTGAGTTACATTTATGCATTTGAAAGACACTTTTATCCAAAGCATCTAAGGACACGTTTTTCCAGTTACAAACACGAGACGCAGGTAAGTGGAAAGAGAAAAAGAAACTCTTGAGATGCGCTTCCCCCCGCCCCAAAAAGTTTAACTTCTTTTAACTTGAGACATGAGCACAATGGTTAAACACGTCTGTCTAATAGTGTCTGTTTACATAGAACAACAATGGAAAAGCAGAACAATGGAATGCAAACATTCGTTCTGTGTGAATGGACCATTACAGGGCATACTATCACTGAGCATATTCGCTGGGAATCGAACCCCAGCCTTGGATTTGCTAGCTATCGCCAGCTTTACCAACTAGGGGAAGTAGTTAATTGAAATGGACCTTCAGAAAAAAAAAAGGTTTTTGTTCAAATTAATTGAACTTTTTAACATTCAGATCTTTTGTTGTGAACTGGATGACAAAGTCTTAATATCAGCAGAGCCTGGCCTGATTCAACAATTATTGATGTCATCTCCTCTTTACCTTGAGAGGCCTTGAACTGACACCTACTCCAGAGGGGACAAGTTGTTGGACTCACTGCTTAACCAATACCTCAAGGCTGCAACATACATCATGAGGACTTTCTTAAGGGAAGAACATCCCCTTCAGCACAATCCTTAAGAAAGTCCCACAGCCCTCTGGATCACATCCAGATCCTGAGGTCTTCTCATCTGAGCTGGTTATGACAACCACATCATTAGGCCCAGTATAAACAATCCCTAATGAGACGCCCTAAACAAACACTGTCAGTTCTAACTGTGCTTGTTTATCTGATTGAGCATCATTTTTAACAAGGGTTTGTTTAGTGTGCTGGTTCATTGGGTTATTCTGTAGTGCATGAAAAACTCTTTATTGTGGCAATTAATAGCAGGCTCCCAGAGATAATGGATTAATATACAACACTTGTGAGCTCATTTCAGCGATAAAATTGGGTGATTTAAGACAGATGTAAGAAATAAAGAGGATTCATTTTTAAACACTGACCTTTCCGACTAGAGCTGGAATGTTCATGGAATTGGTGGCGAAACCCATTCCAAACGCCATGGCAGACTCCACACCCAAGAACTCAGCCACATGTTGCTCCAGTTTCTCATGGATGCTGAAGTTGCCTATAAAAAAAAGATAATGAAAAGTATAAAATTAACACTTTTATGAAAATCGGTTTACCAAAGTCTCCATGGTCTCTTTTCTTTGTACAATAACAGGGTTCCCACTCTTTTCTTGAAATGATTTTCCAGGACTTTTCCAGGACATTTTCAAGACTTTTTCAGCTGCTACAGTGCGAATCAAGTTATCACAACTAAGGCTGGGCGATATACCGATATTATCATATCGAGATATATTTTGAAACAAATGTGATATTGTACCTATACCGTTATTTCTGTATTATAGTTGTGCAAAGATTGTTGTCTTTCACAATGCCACCTGCTTTCCTCTACTTGCAATGCCACACTACTAAAACAGAAGTTATTCTCTACTTTAGTTCATACACTGCTATTTTACTTGCTGATATCAGTTTAAAAGTCCAAACTCTCACAGTCAAGCTGTATTCGCAATCAGTCACTAACGTTAGAAAAAATTAACTATTATCGGAATTCTAAATTAATTGCATCTGCCCGCACCAAGGCACATTACGCATCTGGTATACATAATGGCATAAACTGATGAGTTATGTGTTTTTGACTCTAAATTATTTTGATTTATCAAATCTTTGTAACCGTTTTTGTCAATTATATTGCTGAAATGGATAGACCTTTTGTAAAGCTAAATGTGTTTAAATGCAAAATCCATTTAGCCTACTGGTGTATGAAATGGATCTGAAGTAAAATATTCTGACAAACTAGGGTAAAATACCGGTATATATCATATATCCCAAGCTTTGGAGAATTGCTATTTTCTACAATTGTACCTTATATTTTGTACATTTAACCAGATATTGCTTAAATGGTTATTCATCTCAATCTTTCTCTATTGTACTTTCTCCACAAAATATGTTATGTTCAATAAATCACCAAAACAATTTCCTTTACTTTATCTGTTTACTGTTTACTTACAGTTGACTTAGTGCATCTGACACCTGCATTCTTCAAGTAAATATGAAAATCACTACAAAAATGAATAAAAAATATTAATATCAAACTCAAATCCTATCCTGCAGTGCAAAAAGGTCAATATAAAACAAAGCAATGTCATTTCAATTAAAATGTTACTCTAAAAAAAATCTGTTATTGTAGCTTCTTGACACTCTCCTGCAGGTCTTCCAGTGATGCTTTCCAGTCATGAACGCTTCAAAACAGAGAGCACAAAGCGCGTATGCGCATCGCAGGTGCAGAATGATGTGCTCAAAGCAACATGGAGTCACGGTGTGCAGCGCTGCGCTGACCAAGTATGCATTTAAAAGTTCACGGCACAAAGCGAAGAAATGTTGAGCGCACAAATCCTTGTGTATATCTGTCCAACAGTTTATTGTTCATTTGTTTCTTCACAGTTTTAAATTCCAGTTATTGTGCGTTTGATGCCGATTCATAGTCCTTGTGCTAACAGGCACGGTAGCGAGTAGTTTAAAAACAGCAACAAACATAATATACAAATACACAAAATAAAGTAATTTTATGCAAATCCACACCCTTTTATCTACAGATCAAGCACTATAATGTGAATATATCATATTGGAGAGAGTTTTACCGTGCATCCTGCTGTAAACGGACGAGGCGCGCGCGCTGTTTGAATACTGAATGGAGAATGATTGACAGCCGCAGAGGAGGGAACAAACGAGTTTCCGTAAAATTTAATTTAATGATGTAAATAGACTTCTGTCCCTCACATTAAGCTATGGAATGGCTTCAGATGACTTTGTGAAATTATAATAAGACCCTCTCAGTCTCAGACCCAAGTCACCCAAACTGAAGTGAAAAAAGCGTGAGGCGCCGAAAAGCGCGCTGTTTGCATCCCTGCGTTTTATTCTCCCGCAATCCGCACACACAGAGTGAGTGCATTACCGGCCGCGCCCGCACTCGGCCATCAAATCTAGTGGCGCGCCGCACTCTATTGCGTTGGGAGTGCGTACGTCTCTAGATCAAGGGCCCGGCCCGAGGATAGTGTCGGGAAATATCGGCCCGGCGGTCGGGTCAAGTTCGGGCTCGGGCAGAGAATCTAAGCTCTAGTTCACGCTAAGAAACCGAGAGTTGTCATCCAGTCTCTTTGGTAGAGAGAGACGAGGAAAACACACAAGCATGCAAATGGAAATTATTGCGACCGGAAAGATTATCGAGCTCATTTTTTTATCGTGCGATTAATTGATTTATTGACTATCGCGACAGGCCTACACACACACATAGTTTACCTTTTTAAGCCCAACTGCAGCGAATGGGGAACATTCAGGCAGAGGGCAGGAGGAGAGGGACGGGAATGTTACGTTGTAGGTTCGGTAGACTCGTTATTCTCCGCTTTTCTACAATGATTAGCTGAAAGTGCTTCACCACGCTGCTGCATCGTGTTGTCACATGTCCGTAGTTTACAGGGGCAAGTCCTACATACTGAGATGTCAAATTGCGTACTTGCTACGCAAAATGCGTACATATTGGCAGGTTTGTGTCACGTGGGGCGCTGTGCTGGCTACATGCAGAAATGAAAGCAGACAAGCGCTTCAGCCCAATATTACCCTTTGAAGGCAGCTGAAAACAGACATTCATGCGTAAAATGTTTAACCCGTTTGCGTTCATCCACAAGGAGGGAAAATTATTTTCCAGGACAACACAAAAGTTTCCAGGACATTTTACTTTTTTTCCCATTTTCCATGTGTTTTCCAGGACTGGAAAATTGGTCTTTCATTTTCCAGGTTTTCCAGGACGCGTGGGAACCCTGAATAAATGGGAACAGAAATTGTCACAGGCCAGAGCACCACAGCTCAACATGTCAGCAAGACATGTGCTGACCACTTTCTTTAGCCACAAGACCAGAGAAAGTGAAGGAAAAACTGAGAGACTGACTCTGCTTGCGATTATCAATAACTTAAGGAGACTTCTGAACAAATCAAATCTAAGACAACAATTTTCCATGTCCACTACAAAAGGTATTCAGGACCATGAACAGGAAGTGTTAAAATCATTCTGACAGGACAAAAGAACAACAGTTCAAGTCTGCCCTCATCTATTTCCCTTTGCTGGATGTAAAATTACATTAATAAAGAAATAAAACATTTAAAAAAAATTATAATATATATATATATATATATATATATATATATATATATATATATATATATATATATATATATATATATGTTTATTAATATATATACATTTCATTTTTTTGTGAAACCAAGAATTTTTTAGACCACAGTCTCTAACCGGTAAGATTAGGCATTCTCAGTTTTAGAGGCTCAGAGAGCGCCGGCATAGGAGAAACAAACACAGTGTATATATAGGAATCATGGAATTAAATTTAATACCTTTTAAGACCTTTTTCAAGACCCCTTCCATACATTTTAAGACCTCATTGCCACTTTAAGTTTTATCCATTACATTGGTGACACCTTAAATTTATATTTGTAAGATAGCACAACTAAACAGTCTTAGTTTGTGATTACCTCCTTATCAGTACAAAATTCAGAAGGGTGGGAATGAAGCATAAGATAATTAATTGAATGACTGACCCAATGCAAGGTTTATTAGAAAGAGAAACCAGAATTAGACCAATAAACAAAACAATTGACAAAACTTATTGAAGAGGGAAAATAAACCTCTCTGAGCTAAAGAGACAATGAGTTCACAAAGTATATTCAAAAGACGTATTTGTAACAACAACTCTTATAACTGTCTGCAAACCATAGCTCTTTTGTAGTACACTTCTCATGACAAACACCTGATGGTCAGACAGTTTACCTGTGATTACCACTGAGTGCTTGATTTGATGCACCAGAGCAGAGTGTCAGTAAACGAATATTCGATCTGTAATTATTATTCGAAAAAAATAAAATACTATTCGAATTTTACTACGTTGCTTTGCTGGTAGTAAATGCTGAGAATCCATTATAAATCCCAATCACTTACTCGCAGTTATAATTAAATACACTGTTTGGCGCTGTGGAGTGTGTTGATTGTAGTATTTGATCACATGTTGTCGTCAGCCTCGTGAAGTTTGGAATTACTTGGATGAAAATGATCTTGCTAAATGATATTACAAAACAGAATTACTTTTAATCAAATTAATTAATGATACTGAGTTATAATATCACCACCACAATGAGAAATCACATGAAATCCAAACAGCAGTCGAATGAGGAAAGACAGCTGTCCATCACTTCATTGACGACTGCAGGTAGCGCTGCTGAATCCGAGTGAGCGAGATGATTACTTAACTGATAGCAAAATGATTTTGACACATATGCTTCCTTTAAGTTTCGTTAAAGAAGCAGTCCTTAAAAGAGAACGCGAAGTGCTGTTAGAAACTTTATTATCTGTCACTGTGTCCCTGCAACATCTGTCAGCGGCAGCGCGTTTTCTACTCGAGCATGTGAATATTATTGTTTTTCTCAACATGAAAGTGAAACAAGATAAATATTATGTTGACTCGAGTGTATACCTTCGTTCTATATGATAAGTGGAACGGTCTGTTTTATTAGCGTTTTTTCCCTTTCGTACTGATTGATCATAAATGCTTCTTTACATTTTTTGTTTACACATATTGTTTAATGTTTTCAACTGAAATAAAATCTTAAGATGCAACTTAAGCTTGTTGTGTATATTTAATCTCCCTATTAGTCAACGATGTTGTTTAACAACCATGCGTAAGGGACATATGCGCTATCACGCAGCGGTAACAGATGACGTCATATCTAGCGGGATTCCATAAACTACACAGAACCCCACTATTCGCCGACGCAATGTTTAAATTCAGGCAAACTTTATACTTTATGGACAAATAACGGAAAGATGATACAAAATTTGATACCGTGGAAAATGGCATATATGACTTTTTAATACTTTTTAAGGGCCTTAATTTTCTCTAAATTGATTTATCAACTTTTAATACTTTTTATGACCCCACGGACACCCTGAAACATACTAAACAAATACTCAACAATACTACCATGATATTAAGACAAAAACAATCAAAATATCTGATACTGTGAGATACAAATGTGACCCATGCCGCATATGTAAAATATAGATAGATATATAGGCTATAGATGTGCCATAAATCTCTAAAGTGTTCTGTTTTTATTGGTACTGCAGAATGATGTTATTGTCTTTTGAAGTAATAAACAGGCCTTGATTAGTTAGACGTTTTTACTCCAGTACTAGGAAAAACTCAGAATCTGACTCACTTTATAGGAAGTGTTCATCCCAAAATTGAATTCTGTTATTATTAATCACTATCATTTTGCTACGACCCAGTAAAACTTTCTTTATTTTGCAGAACATATGAGAAGATATTTTGAAAATGTCACAAGTCTGTCCTGTCATATGTAGCACATGTGGTGTTCTGTGTTCCTGTCTCTGTCTTGACTCCTCCTTCCTTGTTATCTGATTATTGGTTAATTTGTCTCACCTATTTTTCCTCGTTACCTTCCTTGTTTGCTCCCCTATTTAGTCTCCCTGTGTTTGTAGTCCTGTGCTGGTTCGTTGTTATCATGTTCCTTGTGTTTCCTACTGGATCTGATTTATTCTTTTTCTGTTTTTGTTTGTTAGTTTTTGTACTTATATTTACTTTATTAATCCTCTTCCTGCACTTGAGTCCTCAATCCTTTCCACTACCCAGCCGTGACAGAACGAACCAGCCCTGATGAGGACTCAGCGGAAGACTTCGGGTCAACCACCAGTCGTGCCGATTGACTGCCCGCACTATGACCAGATCATGAAGGTCTCTGCATTGGTTTCCTTGCACCAGGAGGGGAGGAATGTGAGAGACTTTGCCCAGGAATTTTTCTCCGCCAGTGAGGGTTTAGGGTTGGGAAAGACGGCTCTTAAGGACCTCTTTAATTATGCCCTGGATAAGCCATTTGATGTGTCGGAGATGGAAGTGCTGAGAGCTTTTGACTTTTGGGCTTTTATTAACGTTTTAGAACCACAAGGGAAACCGCCGTTGTGGCAACAGGCAGCACCTCCGGAGGCAGTTCATCCCACACCGTCTCACATTTGTCGGCGGAGGAGAAGGAAGAAACCCTCCGTACCAGTTCCGGTGGTCCCGAGTCCGGAGGTCCCAGTTCCGGTGGTCCCGAGTCCGGTGGTCCCGAGTCCGGTGGTCCGGAGAAGGAGACACGTCCCGTCTGCCCAGTCAGATACTGTTCAGGTCAGGTCTGCCCAGCCAGAGACTGTTCACGCCCCGTCTGTTCCAGGGCCGGAGGCTGAGCCAGTGCCCGTTCCAGAGCCGGAGGCAGAGCCAGTGCCCGTTCCAGAGCCGGAGGCAGAGCCAGTGCCCGTAGCAGTGCCTGCTGTTCCAGGGCCGGAGCCAGTGCCTGCTGTTCCAGGGCCGGAGCCAGTGCCTGCTGTTCCAGGGCCGGAGCCAGTGCCTGCTGTTCCAGGGCCGGAGCCAGTGCCTGCTGTTCCAGGGCCGGAGCCAGTGCCTGCTGTTCCAGGGCCGGAGCCAGTGCCTGCTGTTCCAGGGCCGGAGCCAGAGCCAGTGCCTGCTGTTCCAGGGCCGGAGCCAGAGCCAGTGCCTGCTGTTCCAGGGCCGGAGCCAGAGCCAGTGCCTGCTGTTCCAGGGCCGGAGCCAGAGCCAGTGCCTGCTGTTCCAGGGCCGGAGGCAGAGCCAGTGCCTGCTGTTCCAGGGCCGGAGGCAGAGCCAGTGCCTGCTGTTCCAGGGCCGGAGGCAGAGCCAGTGCCTGCTGTTCCAGGGCCGGAGGCAGAGCCAGTGCCTGCTGTTCCAGGGCCGGAGGCAGAGCCAGTGCCTGCTGTTCCAGGGCCGGAGGCAGAGCCAGTGCCTGCTGTTCCAGGGCCGGAGGCAGAGCCAGTGCCTGCTGTTCCAGGGCCGGAGGCAGAGCCAGTGCCTGTTCCAGGGCCGGAGGCAGAGCCAGTGCCTGTTCCAGGGCCGGAGGCAGAGCCAGTGCCTGTTCCAGGGCCGGAGGCAGAGCCAGTGCCTGTTCCAGAGCCGGAGGCAGAGCCAGTGCCTGTTCCAGAGCCGGAGGCAGAGCCAGTGCCTGTTCCAGAGCCGGAGGCAGAGCCAGTGCCTGTTCCAGAGCCGGAGGCAGAGCCAGTGCCTGTTCCAGAGCCGGAGGCAGAGCCAGTGCCTGTTCCAGAGCCGGAGGCAGAGCCAGTGCCTGTTCCAGAGCCGGAGGCAGAGCCAGTGCCTGTTCCAGAGCCGGAGGCAGAGCCAGTGCCTGTTCCAGAGCCGGAGGCAGAGCCAGTGCCTGTTCCAGAGCCGGAGGCAGAGCCAGTGCCTGTTCCAGAGCCGGAGGCAGAGCCAGTGCCTGTTCCAGAGCCGGAGGCAGAGCCAGTGCCTGTTCCAGAGCCGGAGGCAGAGCCAGTGCCTGTTCCAGAGCCGGAGGCAGAGCCAGTGCCTGTTCCAGAGCCGGAGGCAGAGCCAGTGCCTGTTCCAGAGCTGGAGCCAATGTCTGTTTCTGTGTTTGTGTCTGTTCTTGTGACTGTTACAGCTCTTGTGTCTGTTCCTGAGCCGATGTCTGTTGTTCCTGAGCCGGTGTCTGCTGTACCTGAGCCGGTGTCTGCTGTACCTGAGCCGGTGTCTGCTGTACCTGAGCCGGTGTCTGCTGTACCTGATCCGGTGTCTGCTGTACCTGAGCCGGTGTCTGCTGTACCTGAGCCGGTGTCTGCTGTACCTGAGCCGGTGTCTGCTGTTCCTGAGCCGGTGTCTGCTATTCCTGAGCCGGTGTCTGCTGTTCCTGAGCCGGTGTCTGCTGTTCCTGAGCCGGTGTCTGCTGTTCCTGCGCCTCAGTCACTGCCCTGGCCGCCCGAGGGGTCTGCTCCGCCCTGGCCGCCCGAGGGTCTTCACCGCCCTGGCCGCCCGAGGGGTCTTCACCGCCCTGGCCGCCCGATGGATCGTCTGCTTCGCCCTGGCCGCCCGATGGGTGGTCTGCTTCGCCCTGGCCGCCAGATGGGTCGTCTGCTTCGCCCTGGCCGCCCGATGGGTCGTCTGCTTCGCCCTGGCCGCCCGATGGACCGTCTGCTTCGCCCTGGCCGCCCGATGGACTGTCTGCTTTCGCCCTGGCCGCCGGTTTAACCATCACCCCCTGTCTCTGTTCCCTTCCATGGACCTGGCCCCTCATCCATCCCCCTGATCCTCCACCGTGTCACCTCCCTCCTGGACTCTTGTTTTGTATGTTACGTCTCGGAGCGTCTGGTAGCCGCTCCTTAAGGAGGGGGTAATGTCACAAGTTTTTCCTCGTTACCTTCCTTGTTTGCTCCCCTATTTAGTCTCCCTGTGTTTGTAGTCCTGTCCTGGTTCGTTGTTATCATGTTCCTTGTGTTTCCTGCTGGATCTGATTTATTCTTTTTCTGTTTTTGTTTGTTAGTTTTTGTACTTATATTTACTTTATTAAATCCTCTTCCTGCACTTGAGTCCTCGATCCTTTCCACTACCCAGCCGTGACAGAAAAATGTTGGTAACCGAACAGTTTTGATGGCTGTATTGACAAAAATCACAGACATTTCTCAAAATATCTTCTTGTATGTTCCAGTTATACAGTTTTAGAAAAACATGAGGGTGAGTTAATGAATGGGGTAAATGAGGGTGAATTTTTGGGTGAACTATCCCTTTAAACTTTGAATTTGAATTGAATTGGCCACACCCCTCAGGTTGTCAAAATAAAATTTTAATGGAGAAGACAGGAAGAGGAATTTACTGACTAATATATCAATACCATCTAATGTTTCTGGAAATCCCCCATATGTTGTTTGTATAATTATGCTTGTGTGTTTCAAACAAAATATATTGTTGACTAATAACTACACTTACAGCAATTTAATTGAACTTCCTTAAATTTAAATTTGAAAAACAGGCCTGCATCCTGTTTGCGGTCTTAATTAAAATTCAATTAAAGTTATGGAATTTTATTAGAAAATAAATTACATTATTAATTCAAATCGAAATGCACAACCATACATAAAATACAAATTAAAGAATTTAAAAACACCACTATACTCATGTGGGCAATTGGAGTCTGGCTCCCATTATTTTCTGCTCCCATGGACCCCTCTCACACACCAAAGTAGCAAAAGGCCATAAAGTTCTGTTTAACAGCATTAAAGCAATACATTTGGCCTCAAGATATTTCCTACCGAATAAGACAGCAGTAAAGAGTGAATGCACAACACTAAGCTTTGGTCTGTGAATAAATGCCTCTCCTTTTACATGATTCCTTTGGAGAGCTTTGTACTCTAAAACCCCATTGATTACTCAGGACCTCTGTTCATTCTCTCTCACAGCAGCAGCTGGAGCGTGATGAGTTTGATTAAACCTGAATCAGGTCTAGGGTGGCTAAACCTCAGAACTTCAGTGTGATAACTGAGAAGCTTGCTCAATACAGAGAAGACACATAAGGGTCTTGACTTGTAACTGGGGTATTGTAGTAGTCTAATGAAGTGAGAAATGAGAGCGAGACCCATGAAGATCTCATTCACCTGTTGGGAGTGTATACACAAGCAGAAACAGCCCATAAAACAGCAAGTTCTCAACCTTAACCTAATTTAATTTAAATGGATGGGAACAGCTCTGAAAACAGTAATGAGTTATGTTCAGGGTTAAATACAAATGAAGCTCGGTCAACATCATCTGTGGCCACAGACTGCCACAGAAAATCATGTTTACGGTAATATTTACAGTGAAAGTTCATGGGTCAAGGAACTGCACCAGAGTAATACATACACGAAGAGTAAAGCATAACATTTTCCCCACTGCACTTTTAACAGTTTGCAATGAACAAGTCAAACAAAAGTAATTGGAATAGCTCAACACAGCTAATGTGGTTTTCCCAAATTCAAATGAAAATGCAACTTTTAATGACTTCTGCAGTCTCTAAATTATTTAACCCCTTCTATAATTATTTAACCCCTTCATGGCATGCATCTTTAGTACTTAGTAGAACACCCCTTTGCTGTTATGATCTTATCTTAGCCCATTCCTCATGAGCAATGGCTTCCAGTTCAGGAATATTCTTGGGTTTGCGTGCTGCTGCAACAGCTTTCTTCAAATCCCACCAGAGATTTTCTATGGGGTTCAAGTCAGATGACTGTGATGGCCCCAGTCTGCAACCAAGCCTTGGTGGAATTTGAGGTATGGTTGGGATAATTGTCCTGTTGGAAGGTACAATGGCACCCGAGCTTCAGACAAAACAGGTGTTTGTCTCAAGCACACCTAATGCAACTAATCAAGTGCTTCATTAGTTGCAACAGGTGTGCTTGAGACAACACCTGTTTTGTAGATTTGTGCTGTTGTGAGGATTCTATTCAGGGGGTTGAATAATTTTGAGACTGCAGAACTTTACACAATTAAAAGTTGTGTTTTCAATTGAATTTATGGAAACATTTGTTGTGTTGAGCTATTTTAATTATTTTTGTTTGATTTGTTCATTGCAAACTGCTGAAAGTCAGTACATTTTGCTAATAAGCCTGATTTGCAATAGGGATAAAATAATTTTGATTACAATTGTAATTTCGAGCTTCACATTTTTTTTCATAGATTTCCATTCCAAATGCTATTTTTTTTTTTTTTTTTACAGAGGGACAAGCCAAATTATTTTCTGTAATAATCGAAAACACACCTAAAGCTTAACAATTTGCACCTAATTTGCAAAATTCCTTTAAACACTGGTGCTGTGAACTGTTCTGGGCTCAGTTCATACGAACTGATTTTCAAAAACAAAATAGAAAACAGATTAATATTTTAAGTAGCTCAAATAAGACAAAAAAAGGATGTAGCTCAATGAAAAATTCTGGCTTATGAGCCCCTTAAGCGCACTGGAGAATGAAAACTTTTGTCTCATAAGAAACTAGTGTAGAAACATTTGCCACCCACTGGTTGTACAATGACTGCATCACCATGGTGAAACATTTAGCTCTCGTAACAATAAATGTGACACTTAAATAACCCATTATGTTGTCGACTCCTCCATAAGTGCAATGTGCTTCAGTGATATTAGTGTTTGACAACTGTAACTTAATGTTAACTCTTTGTACATTTAAATATTCAACACACACACACACGGCAGAATTTCGGTAAATGATTGATGTAGAAGTCTTAAACCCTGTCATCATCAACAAACACAGGCCTTATTGATCCTGCAGTTAGAACAAAAACATACTGTCAACCATGACCACATTATAGTGAAACAGAACAAACATTACATAACATCACATAAATTATGAGTAAAATAGTAATTAAATTTAACTTCGGGAGATATAATGCCACTTTCCAGTACAATTTTAAGGGTAGTAATTCTGTGATTTTGATTCCTGTTCCTTAATGCAAATCTTTCATTAGTCAAACCCTTTAAACACTTTCAAAGAAGATTCATGAATATACTAATTATTATACTTTTTTTTAAAATATAAACTATTTTTATATCCTCTAATATTTTACATATTTCATAGAGTTACTTTTAAATAATATATAATTTCATATTTATTTTATAATTATTTTGAAACACTGGTGATGTAATGTTTGTGAATACAATAAATAATTTTAAAATAATCAGTAACTAATTTGTTATGTTTAAGAACATTGACTGCAAAATTATGTAAAAATGCCCATCCCTAATACGTAACACATACATATGCGTCTAATTTAGAACTGCATCTTAATAAGGAGTTTTGGGGTTAAGTTGTTATTGCTCATGTAACAGAGGGCCTGCAGAAATATATCCCAAAGCAACGACTCTGAGAGATGCAGAAAGAAAGAAATGAATCCCTCAAATGAATAATGAATGATACGAAAAGGACTTTACACACAAATACTCCCATGACTCATGATCACGTGATCTTTTTGTGTCTGTTTCTGATATTTGGCTCAGATTCACCACAGTAGTACATTCTCTGCATAGCACCGAAGATAAAATATCTCAGAGTGCTAACTTTACCTACTTCTACAGATATGAATGATCTGATATCTGATGAAAAAACTATATCATTAAGAGGGATGTGCATTTATACTGTGTAAGAGTGTTTATAAGAGGAGAAAAACAGAAAAGCAGTGACAAAGAGAAAGTGAAATAAAACAGTGACTACAAATTCCAGCTTAACTGTAATGTGTACTGTAACCCAACTGTGCTCATTTGATGTTTTACAGCCTTGCTGATGTTAGAACAGGTAGTGACAGTTTTCAAGCAGATAAGAAAAATGTCATGTATGTAACAAACCAGAATAACCAGAAGCCAGAACATCGGTCTAACCAAAGTACTTAATAAAGATTCAAGCCCAGACGTTTCTAAGCAGCACAGCAGTAACGACTTTATGAACTTTTTTACTTACAAGATTGATAATATCAGGGAGAAAATTACAACTATGCAACCGTCTACTACAGTATCCCATCGGACAGTGCATTGTAGTTTCCCTGACGACAAATTTGATTAATTCATTGCTAATGGAGAGGGTGAATTTTATAAACTCGTTAAATCATCTAAATCGACAGCATGCATGTTAGACCCTATACCGACTGAATAGGGTATAATAGGGTAGGGTAAATAGGGACTGAAAGAGATGCTTCCAGAGGTCATAGATCACTGAATTTCGTGAATTTGACACTATCGACCACAACATTCTTTTAAAGAGACTCGAAAATTATGTTGGCATTAGTGGAATTGCACTAGTATGGTTTAAATCATACTTTTTAGTTTGTAGCAGTAAATGAAAAAATGTCTTAACAGTCAAAAGTTCAGTATGGTGTACAACAAGTCTCAGTACTAGGACCGTTGCTGTTCACTCTGTACATGCTACCCTTAGGAGATATCATTAGGAAGCATGGCATTAGGTTTCACTGTTATGCTGATGATACTCAGCTCTATATTTCTTCACGCCCTGACGAAACTTACCAATCCACAAAATTAACAATGCAAAGCTGATGACTAACTGGATGACAAGTAATTTCCTACTACTTAATTCTGAAGAAAAAAAACAGAGATTCTAATTATTGGACAAAAAACTTCCTCAAGTATTAACCTAGAATACTGTCTAACACTTGATGGCTGCTCTGTCAAGTCCTCGTCGTCGGTTAGGAACCTGAGTGTGCTCTTTGATACCAATCTCTTATTTGAAAGTCACGCGTCTAGTATCTGTAAACCCACGTTTTTTCATCTTAAAAATATCTAAATTACGTCAAATGCTCTCAATTAAAAATGCAGAACAATTAGTTCATGACATCAAGGCTAGATTATTGTAATGCTCTACTGGGTGGTTGCCCTTCACGTTTAATAAATTAACTACAGCTGGTCCAAAATAAAGCCACTAGAGTTCTTACCAGAACCAGGAAGTATGACCATATTAGCCCGGTTCTGTCAACACTGCATTGGCTCCCTATTAAACATCGTATAAATTTTAAAATATTGCTGATTACTTACAAAGCACTAAATGGTTTAGCTCCCTATTACTTGAGCAAGCTCTTAACGCATTTAAGTCCTTCACGTCTATTGCGATCTCAAAATTCTGGCCTGTTGATAATACCTAGAATATCAAAATCGACTGCTGGCTGTAGATCCTTTTCCTATTTAGCACCAAAATTTTGGAACAATCTTCCTAACATGGTCCGGGAAGCAGACACAGTCTGTCAGTTCAAATCTAGACTAAAAACACATATCTTTGGCTTAGCATACACAACACATTATAGATTGCTATAATTCAATGTTAGGCTGCATAGTTTAGAGCCCGGAACCGGGGACACTTCCCATAAATCCTGATGTACTTGGTACATCATAAGAAGGATGGTGTCTACGCTAATATTAGTCTCTCTGTTTATCCCGAGGTTTACCGCAGTCCGCCGGATCCAGGCCATAACCAGATCTGATGAAGGACCATCGCATGGACACGACGACAATGCATCCCTGAAGTGCCAGCCTCATCAGCCCTGTGAAGGCCTCATGGACACCTCAACAAACTCATCTCCATACCAGCGTGATGACTCTGACCCCCCCACCAGATTGAACTGGATAAATATTGTGAAAGTTCTGATCCAATCTGACTTCTGACCTATAATGCTCCCTGAATCATAATCATACACTGTTCATTCGTTGGCCAGAGGAGAACTGGCCCCCTGACTGAGCCTGGGTTCTCCCAAGGTTTTTTTCTCCATTCTGTCACCTGATGGAGTTTTGGTTCCTCGCCACTGTCGCCTTTGTCGCCATTGGCTTTTGGCTTGCTTAGTTGGGGACATTTATTTTTATATTTAACAATATTATTACAACATTATTTTCCAATTATCTCTGTAAAGCTTCTTTGAAACCATCTGTATTGTAAAAAGCGTTATATAAATAAAGGTGACTTGACTTACAATTGTGCCACTGAACATGTCTAATCTCTAAACCACCATCAAGGGTTTCCACACCTTTTTACCAATTAATTTCCATGAAAGTTGTTTGTGAACACTCAATAGGCATTTTAAAATAATTTTCCAACCAATTAAATAGAATTTAGCATGAATTAAAAAATCATGCTTTTTCAAATATTACCTTTCATGCAGTGTGCAATTTAGATATTTGTGAATGTAAAATGTCTGCAACGTTTTAAAGAAACTTGTTCATTACAAATACAAAGTTCTGTAATGAAACTCTAGATGGCCCAGGCTAATAGGTCCTTAACTCAAACGCTTGCAATCATATAATTTTCTATAGGGCACAGCTGATTGGTTCCTACCATATCAGTAAGCCAATTTAGCTCAACCTTCAAATACTTGGTTAGGATTTGCCTTAGCAGTGCAGTGCACTTTCAGAAAACCTCCACCTTCCCTAACTCCACCTGTATAGATCTGCTATGGGTAATTCTTGTATGCTATATTGTACAGCAGCAGCTTGTCTTACTTGCTCACAGCAGCGTGTCATGTATGTAGCAAGTCCCGTACTTGCTCTGCAGCAGCAATAACCATCAGCAGCAGCAGCGTAGCAGATCTATTCCACCAAGACCAACTATATCAACATTGTCAAACCCATTACCATGCCAAACACTCAGTGAGTTGTCATGACAGAAATAAAGTTATTGTCTCCTAAAAAAAATAATCAATTTTGAACTGCTGAAATGAGTCATCAGCAATTCCAGTCGTACTTCCTGTTACATACCTACGTAACAATGTAACAAATTTGCTTAATGCCTATGGTCTTCATTGGCTGCCCACTAACAACTTCTACTTTGACCCGGCCTCAAACACTGTTGTTGTAGCCGAGGCCTGGAAGAAAGTGGTTCGTGTTGTGACATGTCGAGAAGACGCTGTTTTCTGCGCTACGAATCTGAGCAGAGTAGGCTCTCGGAAAGGAGGGGTTTAGAGAGCCTGAATCTTAAATCAAGCCTTTGATAAATTAGGTAATGTATAATGTATATTATGAGAAAATGTAAGTGTTTTTTTTTACCTTGGATGGATGTAAACATATAGTAGGAGACCTCCAAAACAAAATGAGTAGCCTTTAAAATAGCATAATAGGGGCACTTTAAAATTCCCTGAGATTTCCTGGTTTTCCATCACTGTGGTACAGATAACCATTTCACCTCTTAGTCTTAGTGCAAACAAGCCAGCTTTTAACCTACACGATCTACATGACATTTGTAAAAAATGTCAGCATGGGAATATGGGAAGATCATTATGAGTCATTTGATTTATCATAACATATGTAATAAACCTGTAGAGAGAGATATGAAACAGGTCAGTCAATCATCAACTTACATTACAAATTCAAAACAGGTTGGGCCTTTAATAAATCCATTGGTGAAGGAGGATTTCTGTTAATGCTGCTTAAAGCAGGTCAGATCACAAATGGAAAAAATGCTTTTGACCGGTTTATGGTGGCATTTACTAAACCATAATAGTTGCTAAACAACCTACCATGCAAGCCGATTGGATTTTCTGAGCAATATGCCGTCATATTGCTCATGCTTCGCCCACGACCGCTGAAAGACTGTCCCGTTTTTAGCATATTTCCACCCTTATGCCTAGTTCACACTACATGATTTTAAAACGTCGGGCTGAACTGTGGGGTTCACACTAAATGACTTGCTCTCTGTGAAATCAGGAGTGTTCAAGTTGTTGAGCTGTTCACGCCACACGACACAACGTGATTGATCCGCAACAGGAGGTAACGCACTACACGAGTTGACAACAACTCTGTCACCCAACTATTCTATCTTGTCTACAAACCACGTTTTGTCAAACTAGTGCTGCAAACTGTTTGCGCGATGATTTGCTCTGAGAAAAAAACGCAAAAAAAGAAAAAATAAGAGAGTATGGGCGAGTGGATCCGCATATGCGAACTGCAGGGATTGTCTGTGCTACAGAGAGAGTTGGAGGTGAGTACAGCATGTTTTTATCGGAGATGTAGCTGCATGTTTATGTTTGGCTAACGGCAAAAATCGTGTATTTACCCGCGTATTTACCCGGTGACCTCAACCCATGCC
Organism: Siphateles boraxobius; assembly: GCF_051911475.1. Lineage (NCBI taxonomy): Eukaryota > Metazoa > Chordata > Actinopteri > Cypriniformes > Leuciscidae > Siphateles > Siphateles boraxobius. Next base: position 8,414,922 of record NW_027508811.1, on the reverse strand, counting down.
TTGCTCTGATTGGCTGTTGCTCATGACATCAGTGAGGTTGAGTCGTGCGACAGCTCTGGATATCTAGCATGCTAGATATTTTTCTAGGCTCGGCGACGTGTCTGCGAGGCGTCTGCGAGCGTCTTTGATGCGTTGTTGGCTCTTTCATACTAACAGATTGGCGAGCATTCATCGCCCGCTAATCCCCCGCGATTTGCACGCGATAACACCCTGACCTGTCGGCGAGCTCAACAATTTGCAAATCGGGCTTAAATCGGGCTTAAAATCATGTAGTGTGAACTAGGCTTTAGCCATTTGTATACTGTCTGCCAAGGCAGCACTTTATGTGTCTTGTGTCGACACGCCCCACGGAAGAGAAGGGTGGGGTGAGCATTTGCTCATTATCATTTAAAGAGACATGCACCGAAACGGGTCGCTGTGAACAGAGCTTTTTTTGAGGAGGTAGAAAGGGTGTTGTTTTACACAACCATTGTATCCAATTTTAACCAAAGTATGTTACAAACTTTACATACAGACCCTAAAGTATCAACTTCAGGAAAATGGGTTCAGGAAGTTGATAAAGTATCAACTTCTTAAACAAAAAAATGTTTAAGAAAACAATGTTGGATGCTATAGGTGACCTGCTTCTGAGATGTTTTAGTTTGTGGTGTAACCACACAAATACCTAGTTCCTGTCTTGTGCTGCAGACGCCCACCCCATACTGTCTGGTCACCACTGCTACGGTTTTCAGGAAGTCAACATTGTTTTCAGCGAAACCCAGATAGTTGTAGGAGCCCATGTTTATGACGTTCTCAATGGTTCTCCCTGTTAACCTGACAGAGAAGAAACACATCAACCAAACCGTCATTGATATTGATTTATCCTGACTAGCCTGAACATAGAGCATTCTTGTTCTAGGGTAGAACTAAAATCAGTGGGTATAATATAAAAGAACTTTGTGCAGTACAAAGCAGCAGTTCATGTTAGAGCGGCCATTGAAAGAAACAATAAATAACGTAACATGAGCAGAAATTACAGAACAAAATAAGGAAAAAGGTTCAAAAATCATATAACTGTCACTTAATATTTTTCTCCTCTGATGAAATGTATTAAAATGTTGATATAATGTTTTTAAAAGAAGTCTCTGATACACATCAAGGCATTTATCTGATCCAAAATACAGTAAAAAAAGGAGTAATATTTTGAAATATTATTACAATTTCAAATAAGTGTTTTGCATATACATTAAAATGTAATTTATTCCTGTGATGTGAACGCTGAATTTTTACCAGCCATTACCATCTTCAGTGTCACATGTCATTCTAATATGCTGATTTGCTGCTCAAAAGAGTCTTAATATTATCACTGTTGAAAACAGATAGATTTTTTCAGGATTCTTTGATTAACAGAAGGTTTAAAAGAACAGCATTTATTTGTTTTTTCTTGTAACAACTTTTGTTGAACAACAAAGTTTTACTGTCCCTTTTTATCAATTGAATGCATATATGCTGAATAAAAGCATCAATTTCTTTTAAAAAGAAAAAAAAAACTTTTGAATGGTAGGACTATAATATCATATTTGAATATATATTGTAGTAGTATGAATGAAAAAAACAGGTTTATGCTGGTTAGTGCTGGTGCGTTCAAAAAAATGCATGGGCTTTCTGGTAAATTTGGTTTACCAGTTTTGCTGGTTAAGCTAGTTTGTAAGACTTGACAATCAACACCTTGTACCAGGAACCATCACCTATACATCCTACTCTTTTTAACAGTTATAACGGCTTGTTTTATGCAAAGAATAGATTTACCTAAAAGTCCAATTGTAATCATCCGTTACCCTTTCCATGAGATCAAAAACCGGACCGGGTAAACTGCATATGGGGCGGTTCCAGTTGTCTCTGACTCTCATGTACATGTTCCGGGTGTAGAAGTTTTCAAAATCTTGGTAAAGGGGAACAAAGTCCTATAATACAAGAAATAAATTATAACATAACAACCAGAAGCACTTTTATCACAACCTAACATCAGTATTTCATGCCTCCCAACCGCAATATGCTCCATTCATTAAAAAAAAAGAGGGACAGGTGACCCAAGATCAGCCATAAAAAGACACTGTTTACATGTGGGTAGTTACAACCGGGTGAATGTTTCAAAAGCATCTGCTCTGTGAGTATCAGAGTCCAGAGAGACTCACCCACATCTTGTCCTTAAGTAAACTCTGCCAAAGAACAAAGAAGAGGCTATGCAGACTCCTCATTGTGCTGCCTTTATTAAACCTACTTTGAAATGTTAAAAATCCTATTTATGGAGATAGTTAAGACAGCTCCAAATAACAAAGCTGCAACAAACTGCAGTCTGACTTTTCCCCAGTTTTTTTGCATAAGCTTTTGACTGCCACTCAAGTTTTTCTGGTCACCGAGGAGGTGTCTGATCTTCATCCAGCGTTTTAGATCACACAGTCAAAGCATTCTCTTAAGACACCAATAAAGCTCAAACAAAAACTACACTCTTATTGATTCATGTAGCCATTTTTTGTTCTCATTTAACACAAAGCACACAGTTTAAAGTTTTGCTGGTGTGTGACTCAAACATCAATATAGAAACCTCTGTTAAACAGGAAAAGGGAGAATGGAAATGCTGTGAGATTATGTAAATTTTGCTCTTAAATGCTATTGAAGTGTATGGGCCTACATATCAAGCACACTTTGTAAAATGTGCAGAAACCTGTTCATATATTTATTTTGATTGGATATTAATGGCAAAAGGTGGTGCTGCAGCATTCCTACACTGAAATGTCTGTTGCGCTCACTTCTTACTGATTTGTATTTGTACACTTTAAAGATTACAGCTAGCTTAGACGATTTTAGACAGTGCCAATTTGGCTGGAGTGATTCACGCTGATCATAGAAAACATGGCAAGCACGGAGCAAAATATTCCCAATGTGTTCACTCATACCAATTTAACACTATTTTACTAAAGGTGTGATTTATTTAACTCTGTCCAACTTACGGTTTCATTATCTTGCCAACTAAATTTTAAAAAACTCAATCTATGCCTTTTAATAATCACATCTAATGTAATACCACAAGCTTTGGGTGAGAAATGTGCACACAAGAGGTATCTTTTCTCAACGGACAGACTGAGAGCAGAAATAATGAAGTCACTGTCCTCTGGGGTTTAATTGCGTCTTCAACCTCCCCAGCATCACCGCACAAATATCATGGAAATTTTCCATAGTGGCCAGTGTGTAAATCAAATGACATGAAAGAAAACACTTCGTGTTTGAGAATAATTTGTCTCACCTATACTCAACTTTGTACAGTTATTTTTTAATGTTAAGTATGCAACTCTCAGAACATTTGCCTTTTAGATACATAGAGACAACAAAGATGATATTCTCATCCTAAAATAAATCCTACCAACTCAGTATAAGGTTTAGCCTACATGAGGTTATGCTAAATATAATAATAAAGATTTTCTTCCCTTTGTGAATGAAAACTAGAGCAAACTCTACATGGTGGTTACTGTGCAAAATATATTCACTCTCAGAAAAAATGGTACAAAAGTTGTCACTGTGGTGGTACCTTTTCAAAAGGTACACATTTGTACCTAAAGAGCGCATGTTAGTCCCTCAAAGGTACATATTGGTACCAAACGTGCACATATTAGTACCTAAATTATACATATTAGAACCCTTTTGAAGGATACTGTCCCAGTGACAGCTTTTGTACCTTTTTTCTGTGAGTAGATTGAGAGCAAACCTACCTTTTGCTCTTCTCTCTCCTGGGCCTGATGGCATTTCTCTAATCCAATAGCTCTTAGTAAGTCTCTGAAATAGCCAAACAGGATGACAATTCCATAGCCCATGTATGTCAGGACAGCCACATACATGGGAGCCTCCTCGAATGAATCTTCCCCCCTATCTCGAGGCTGATGAAAACCGTTTCCCGTGCCATTTTTCTGCACCTACAATATCACATAATGTTAACAAAACATTATAATATAGTTAATTTTGTTTTAATGACACTTTAATTTAGCAGACAAATGATATTCAAAGATGTACTACAATAACTAAATTGTCCAATATTGAACCATAATACCATAATTCAATAATAAATGTAATTTCTAAGTGTGCTTAAGCCATATCTTGCATAACCAATAGGAAACTTTTAATGACAAATTCCATAGTTTGTTTTTAAAAACCATATAGTTTAACTGTAAAAATTGTTAGTAATCACAGGCAAAACCATGGTGGCTTCTCACTTAAAGGGATAGTTCACTCCAAAATGAAAATGCTGTCATCATTTACTCACCCTAAAGTTCTAAACATGTATGAGTTTCTGTCTTCCTCTGAACACGAAGGAATATATTTTGAAGAATGTCTGTATCCAAACAGTTGTCGGGCCCCATCGACTTCCATAATATATATATTTCTTTCCTCATACCATGCAAGTCAGTGGGGTCCCATCAAATGTTTTGCTACCCATATTCTTCAAAATATCAACATTTGTGTTCAGCAGAAGAAAGAAATGCATATAGGTGTGGAAGAACTTGAGGGTGAGTAGCCTAAATGATGACAGAATTTTTTTTTTTTTTTTTGATGAACTATCCCTTTAAGAGAGAAGCCACCATGTTTTTGCCTCTGGTTAGGTTACTAACACAATTTTAACAGTTGAACTATATGGTTACCATTACCTAATATTTACATAAGAGTAAACATTTATTTCATTACCAGAAGCGCCCATGAACTTTAAGCATATTTTAGTGATGACTCAAACGAAATAGTGAATCGTTCTACTGAAATGATTCATTAAACAAACCGAATCGGTGAAATGAATCGGACCTCTAAATTAAAATTCCATGCTAAGTCAAACCCTTGAACATGTTGTTTAAAAGTAACAGCGTTGTCTGTAAAATCAACATTTTTAAAGAGTATCCCTTGTACCCATTTACCTTTAATTTTTAAAAGAACACTTTAACTTGAAGTATTTTGCGATGAATTGAGTGATGCAGTTCGACATACCTTTTCATTTTTGTGATATCCATTCTTCAAACTGTTGTTTTCCTGTTGTTTTTGGTCACAATAAGACTTCAGGGTTCCGTTGCGTGGATAATGTTCATCTGTTCGCATCATGTTTGCTAAGCGTCAACCCTGAATAATGAATTAGGCTATACTATTGAACTTCTCTGTTCCTCAGTTTAGAGAAGTGTGTGTGTGTCCGTTGAAGTGTAATTCCCTGCTGTGAGTTGACCATCCGACTTCATGCTCAAATGACTTTGATTTGAGTACACACAACTTTGGACCAGGAAGTATTCGCGGACATCAGAGGAACGATGCGACGATACTGGGCGCTCCCTTTGACAGCTTCGAATATGGAAGAGCTCAAGCTTTATACAGTGAAGACACGATGGTATTCAAACTTAGAGACAGTCAGTTATGAATCTGCGTATGGATGTGTTTTACAGTAAATTAAAAGTAAAAGTAAAAAATGCTGCAGCCCTTAAAACCAAGTTGTCAGTGGTAAACGGAAACACGTACTACAAGGTTAAACATGTTGTGCAATATGCAAATGATGTATATTATCTAACAGCTTGAAACGAGTTTACTTAGTTTAAATAGTTTTCACTAACCATAATTTAACTACTAAGACCAAGTAACCAAAGATTGAGAACGGGCCTCTGCCAGGGTGCTCATCTGAGAAGCCCCTCAGAAACGAGGGACTTATGAATGTTACTGTCATTGTTTCAATGCATTCAAGTTGTGGTGTTTTATTATAACCATCCATCCATCCTTAATACTGACCACATGTAAAGCCACGGACGGCTCCTCGTTACTATAGTTACATCAATGTGACTATTAAAGTGTTTAAAAACTGGAGAAAACATTTGTCTACTTTATTGTTACTATAAGAAATGCATTAGATGGAGTGCAAACCCTACCTTTTGCTCTGCTCTCTCCTGGGCCTGATGGCACTTCTCTAAATCAACAGCTCGCAAGATGTCTTTGAAATAGATCAATGTAACTGTGATATAAAACACTATTATGAAAAAATACACTTCATTTTCCATCACCTTCACATATTTAGTATAGTACAACTGTTTTGTTCAGATACAATGGTTTGTTACTAAAACATGGTATATTTTTTATAAGGCACACCAGTGTTATTTATATAGGCTACTATATGGTATTCATCAAAATGTTCACTTTTATCTACATAGTTTTTATGTGGTCATTTGTATTAGTTGTTTATAATTTGATGACACTTTAATTAATATTTATTTCAGTTTGAGTTTTAATAATTAAATGCACCATTTCAGTTTGTTGCAACATTACATCATTTAAGTTATTATATTTAGTTAGTTTATATTAAATAAGCAAAAATGATTATTACTAGTTTTAGTTAACAATAACAACACCGAGGTGGTCTGCATGTGGTTTCATTTTTATCAATAAGGTATATTAAGCACAAAGTATTTTTTATGTTCCATTACATTCTTATATATGACTCTTACATTGCAGTTCAGGCCTTAAAACAGAAGTCTGACACTTTTCTTCCCGGTCTCCAAGATAAGCGTTGAATATTTTTGCTGCCTTCTGCATATTTAGGCCTACCACTCCAACTACATTCAGCAGATTGTGGGAAGTCTTCCATAGAACAAGAGGTCATTGTGATTACACAAATGAAGAAGAATTCTGAAGCCATATTTTCCTTCCCTTGCTTTTTTAACGGGGTTGTGTTCTTGCATAGGGGAGAAGAGAAATAAACAGATGAATGAGTGAATGGGCAAAACATATCTATCTAGATGGAACTGAAGAGAGAATGAGAGTGGCAACATGTGGCACTGGCAGCAGCCTGCAGCTGTCTGAACTAATGCTGGGCTAACCGTGGAACTGTCACTGCTAATTAACCACAGATTACCTCCGTCTTGCGCTCTCCCTCTCAATAAACCCTGAACTGTCCACCTCTATCCCTCATTTCACCACATCCACTGAGCTTCCTAATCCTCTGCCTGTGACTTGCTAAAGGGAGCTGCGCTAGCCTAGATCTGTCAAGCATCATTAGCATTATTAATATTAGCACTCATTATTTATTTCATATTTGCATGGCAGGTACTCTCCCTTTAGACCTCTAATGACTTCAGTTAAGGCATTGTTGTTTTATCACGTTTATTTGCTATTGGGTATTTAACATCTTAATATTAAGGTGATATTTTTTATCTTAAATACTGCTAGCGTTAGGTGAACGACGGGCTAATCAAGCTAATTTCAATATCAAACAGTGTTCCTCGTACGTCCAGTGAAATGTTACTAATGAATCCGTTTTTGACTAGAGAAAATACCGTACGGTATACGTAATACGTATTACTGTACAGCACACTGACCTGATAAATGTTTTCCCTGACGTTATTTAAAGGCATGTGTTCCTGTCACGTGATTATTTACAAACAGAAATCACGATGCCCGATTCGCGAATGTATCACTCTTTTGAGTCGGTTCTTAAGGTCTCGCGTGTCTGTCGCTGAATTCGGAACCGCATACTACTACTCGTACAGTACCGTTATCATATTTTTTGTGTCAAAAATAGAAAGAGTAGTATGCAGTTCCGAATCAGAACTACCAATGAAAGATTCGTGAATGAATCAGTGTATTCGTCCATCGTGGTTGGCAAAACTGTAGGAAACCTTCCGCGATTCAGCAAACATTTGAGTATAAATTATCAGCTCACTCACGTACGTACTGAATCGGAGCGGTTGCTCACTCTGTAAAACGTTACATTTTAAAACATGCTTTACGGCACAGTGAGCAAAAATAAATGGTTATTTACCGAGTAATTGCAATTTAATTTAACAAAACCTTAAAATGAAGCATCTGAAACCAAATCTTCAAATGTAAATATCGTTTGTCAGCGATGAAGAAGATCCTGCACGTGCAACATGTGATGGTAACAAGTAGACCTACATTCAAACTAGCCTATTAAAACACTGACAGCACGCGTTTTTTTTTACTAGTAGGCCTACTTTGGAGTGGCTACCAGTAAACACCATGATAAATATGCAGAGTAATCATGCAATACATGTTATATTTCAAAGTATCGTGGAATTTCAGTCTGAAACCAGCACATATCACAAGTAGGCTACTACTACCCACACTACTGTCGTTTTTTCTGAATGTATTTAAAAAGGAATGTCAAATATGCACCCTGTACAGTAAGTCTTTCAGAGATGCTAACGCACTCAAAAAATTGAATAGGGGAAAATAAACTAGGCTAAATGCTATATTTTTAACTACAAATTCTATAATTAGACTAAAAATTTGAGCCATAGATTTAATTGAAAATGTATTTATTTGAAAGTAGTTTATTTATTTAAGTATTTATTTTTGGTTTGTCCCCTTTTGCTTTAATAACAGCAGAGCTACATGGACTTCACAGGTTAATGTAAAGCCTGATGATAATGTTATTCAGCTTAATTGGAAACCGATCCAATAAGCGTATCCAATAATGAACACTTACATTATGTACATAAAAGTTCAAATGGATGCATACTCTTAAATATTTCTTCATTTTATGTTATTGTATTTATTATTATTAATTTTTTCATAATCCTAAAACTTGCTGCTTATTTCCAGGTCTACATTCGATTACAGTATAAATCCCACATTTCCTCTCCAGAATCTTTTTGATAGTTTTACAAGATTACCGGCTGAGCCACAAGTCTGCCCGGTAACCATACCATTCCTGGCAGTAAAGATAAAAAAAAGAAAGAAAGATTATCACATTTATGCTTGAGGGAACCTTTCCTTGAACTCCTGACCTCATTTAACATGAATACATGTCTTGGTGTGTTTGTGGTAGACACTTATTTTGCTAATGACTATACAAATAAAGTTCAGAAGGCATATGCATCTGTACCCAGAATCTGTTATTTATGGAAAACAGTGGGAGAGTTACTCCTGCAGTGCTTTATTTGGATGTGTACAAAGCCTCTTGAAAAGGTTGAAATGAAAGAATGGCTTTCACATTCCTTTTGATCTTGAATGAGATTTTTTTTTTTATTCCGAGCAATTTGATTGTGATTCATGTTGCGTTTCCTTACAGATTTTGTAGTGCATTCTTTGCATTTCTTTGTGGTGATGGTGAAATGAGATCAAATTTACCGGAAAGGAAAGGTGAGCGCACCTGCTCCAAAGAGTTTCTCCTCCACCTAGTGGTCAAATCAGGTAAGTCTGACCTTTTTACTTGCATGTTCAAGAGGAAAAAAATAAAAGTAGTCATGGAAATGGAAGTACTCTCTTAATTAATAGGGCTTCTTATACAGAATAATTTGAGAGCTGCACTTAATCAAATAATGAAATGAACATTTATGAAAGAAATTGAATATGTATTCATTATCATTTCACTATCCGCTTGGTCTGTGTCATGTCTCGCTCTTGATGTTTATGGGTGATGTCCTTGCTGCTCTGTCCTAGGAGGGGCCAGAGTTAATGCAGTGCTATATTTGTGTTGACCCTCAGGGGCCATTAAATCACATAATTTTTTCATCAGCTGGATCTGACCTGATTTTCTAGACGGCATCCTCAAGCATTGCGGGGGAAATTAAATGGTACGGAAATGTAGATACATTTGTGTAATATTGCATTTCGTTTTTTCTTTTTGCCCTGCAGGGAAAAACAAATAGCTTTAAAACTTTACTTTTATTAGTAATTTGGCTGATCATGAATCTCTTGCATAATATTTTGAGTTGCACAGGATAGTTTAATTTGCACAAATGTATTTTAGTGTAAATCTTTCATCAAACACAATAGACTTAAATAAAATGGCAAGATTTCTACCTTAAAATCTCTCTTACAACCATGTGTTTTATTTAGAAATTTACATAGTGATTGAATTTTTAAAGCATCATCCATTCATTCTTGTGTGTCAATGTGTGTAGATTGTTTTGTACAGACCTCATTTGACTGAAACTAGCAACATTTGTGATCGTTTTATTGGTGGCGTGTCACAATCATGACGTTTAATTATCATACAATTAACAAATTAATTCTGTTTTGTTTATGCCAAATTAATAATTTTTTTTTTACTTGAAATCGAATATAATATAATAACAAATATTATAACAAAATAGGCCCATATTTACTTTAATGCTGTGAAAATAATAATGCAGTCTGATAACACACTGAAACCTTAATTTCATATGAAGGAAGACCTTTGACTATCTTTGTGTTTTTTATACTCTTTGACAAAATGTGGTTGAAGTTTGTACTGCACAAAAATGATTGCGGTTATCTCAAATAATTGCGAATGACCACGATTATCAATAATCGCGACAGGCCTAGACACCTTGGTACAGTTCTAAATAAACAGGCCTTCACAATAGATAATTAAAATACAGTGATATTTAGGTCGAAAGTAAATGCATGTGTAGTATATGGAACCATCCCTGAGGAGTTGTGATATGTGTGGTAAGGTCATGACTGTTTATCTAACCTTGAATTGGACAGGTTGAGCTCCAGGGGGTGGCAGCAGCCAAGTGACATTCCTCAGAGCTGTCAGTGGCGGTGAGGGAGGGGCGAGAAAGAAAGCACCCTCTGTCTGTCAGAGAGGGAAGAACAGATGGTGAGAAAGAGAGAGGTGCTGTAAGCCACTAGTGGGTCACGACCCAAATTGAGTCATAGGTCTGTTTTGATTGCAGGTACAAAACAATTGTAAATGCAAACAATAACATTCAACTAATTAAATCAGGCATAGTTAAGATTGCAAATGATCTAGGCTGGTCAACTTTTAAAGGGTTAGTTCACCCAAAAATGACATTTCTGTCATTAATTACTCACCCTCATGTCGTTCCAAATCCATAAGACCTTCGTTCATCTTCGGGACACAAATTAAGATATTTTTGATGAAATCCGAGAGGTTTCTGCGAACGACTAACGACTTTTTCCAACCATTTCTTCTCTTCCGTGTCAGTCTTTGACGCTGTTGACGTTGTAAACACAGTTCAGCGCTTCTGGGTTCTACATCAGAACGCCGGCTCATTATTGGCTGACTTGTGCAGCAGCATCATACGCATGTGTCATGGTGCTTACGTGAACAGCGTTGAACACTGACAAGGAAGAGAAGAAATTGTTGAATAAAGTCGTAATTTATGTTTGTTTTTTTGCACACAAAAAAGTATTCTTGTCACTTCATAACATTAAAGGGACATTGTGTAGGAATTTCTCCCATCTAGCGGTGAAATTGTGTTTTGCTTTCAAACGAATTGTGCTCTCCAGCGCCTCGCTTTTTCAAATGCGTGTTGCATCTACGGTAGCTGTTATGTACCAAAAAGCTATGACAGGATGTCTTCTAATAGAACTTATGCTGCTTTCAGTTATGTGACGTTGGCTCTGAACGAAAACGCGCTGTGGAAACGCGTTGGCCTAGTACTTTTTGACCCTCTCTGCTGTTATAGTTTTTCAAGATGGTTGAACTACATGGAAGCCTCCGTGGACCTACCCGTCACATGTATACTGTATAAAGATAATAAATTCTTATTTTACGAGGATAAGTCAGATAATTGGCAGAGGTATTTATACACCATTGAGGACATATTTATGAATAAAAATATTGATTTTAGATAATAAAATACCTAAAAAACTACACATAGTCCCTTTAAGGTTGAACCACCGTAGTCACATGGAAATGGTTGGCCTCGGTCTGCTTGTTTGGTGCACACCAGGGTTCGGATGGCAGCATTTACCCATATCCAAATGAACCGCACTAACAGAGCAATTGCAGTTGAGTTCATTTTAATCAAACAAAAACTGCCAAGCGAGAACACAATTTAAAAGGGATTTGAAAACACTTCCTATATGTATTGTTCTTCACATCAAAGGCTGAATGTTGGTATGTATGGCACAAAGTCATCTGTTCCTTGGTAGAAGCTGTATTGAAGCTTTGTATTGGCCAGTAGTAGATATTGCTGGAAAATTCCCCCCTATTGTTCCTTGAGATTATCTTTGCTGTAATGCTCATTTAAAGTTCATATTTAAAACAATAATATTATATAAAACTGTTTAAAGCAATTTTTTGCCAATTATCATACTGTATTTTTTTTTTAGACAAAATAGTATTTAGGATAACCAAGGCTAAACATATTTGTTCTATAAACATTATATTATATACTAAACACATATGTGTGTGAATTATTAGCAGCCAGGAGCATGAAACTATGTGTTGCAACCCCAATACCACATTAACCTATGAAGACAAACTTGCTTAAGTTTTTCAGAAATGTTTCCTGGTAAAAAGTATAGAATTACTAGGTACATATATTAATACATTTCAGTTTTTAATTTAAAGGAGTTCTTTTTTTTTTGGTACAGCATTGAGTCGCCTTGATGTTCACCATATAATCTAGGTCCTGAACTAAAACCTGCTGAGAATTGCGAAAGAAAGATGGAGAAGGAAGATTTGTGAGACGTTCAGCAGAATGAGATAGAAAATGTGGAACAAATGTAATAAACGAGAGTGGAAGTGAATTGAGGGCTTATCGTCTCACAGCTCTTTTCGTGGTCAGAGGGTCAGAAAAGTCTCTTTGCTGCTGTTTCCTTCCCAGCAGCTCTAATTAAGATCTCCAAAGCACATGACTCAGTTATGATGAAGCAGGCGTTTATTATTGGGGAAAAAACCTGCCTTGACTAATGAAAGTTTCAGGCAATATCCTGAGGCACTTCCTCTCACTTCCTCTCACTCTCTCTCTCTCTCTCTCTCTCTCTCTCTCTCTCTCTCTCTCTCTCTCTCTCTCTCTCTCTCTCTCTCTCTCTCTCTCTCTCTCTCTCTCTCTCTCTCTCTTATATCTTTTTCTTCTCTTGCTGTCAGTCAGTCAGCATCTTCTCCATCCCTCTCTTCCTTTGCATCGCTGTTTTATCTCCTCCAACCTGCTTCTGCAGCAAGTCAGTCTCAGTTTGGTTAAACAGTGAGCAACGTCTATGTTAAGGCATGCAGCCATGCTTTGATGCCTGTGTCTGTTACTGTATAGATAAAAATAGTTAGAAGTTTTCGGTCCCTACCCCAGATTATGGAAGCCAGTGCAGTGCAGTTAAAGGGATAGTTCACCCAAAAATGAAAATTCTGTCAGTAGTTTTTACTCACCCTCGTGTTGTTCCAACCCAGTAAGTTCATCTTCGGAACACGAATTAAGATATTTTTGATTAAATCTGAGAGCTGGATCACTCCTCCATACTAGTCCATAGGCTTCTTCAGGTATTGAAACTTGCCGGCCTCGAAAAGTTATTAAAGACATCGTTAAAATAGTCCAAGTGACTACAGTGGCTCAATCTTGAGTTTATCAAGCGACGAGAATACTTTTTGTGCGCAAAAACAAACAAAAATAACGACTTTATTTCAACTATACATTTCCTTCTCTGTTGGCCTCTAGTCAGTTAAACTAGTGTAATTGCGTAGAGCTATGTCACATGTAGGCTCACTATTGGTCGACACTGGTCATGTGGGTGATGCGTGTGACATACAACAACAGATCGTACGCTGTTAAACTAGTAACCTGACTCGAGCTCCAGAGAGATAGAAATGAATAATTGAAATAAAGTCGTTATTTTTGGGGGTTTTTTGCACACAAAAAGTGTTCTCGTCGTTTGATAAACTTAAGATTGAGCCACTGTAGTCACTTGGACAATTTTAACGATGTCTGTAATAACTTCTCTGTGCCGTCAAGTTCAATCCCTGAAGAAGCCTATGGACTAGTATGGAGGAATGATCCAGCTCTCAGATTTCATCAAAAACATCTTAATTCGTGGTCCGAAGATGAACAATGGTCTTACGGGGTTGGAACAACATTAGGGTGAGTAAATACTGACAGAATTTTCATTTTTGGGTGAACTAACCCTTTGAACCTCACAGAATAGTTTGGTTTGCTTCGGTCTGTTGTCCAAATGTGATTTCTTTAGTCTACGCAGGGTTTGTGTATATCTAGAGGACTCTATGGAAGCTTGTTTCTGCCCACCTAATAAAACATCTTAAAAGATAATTGTGACTTTTTGTCTCACAATTACCAGTTTACATCACCCAATTCTGACTTTTTTTCTCAGAATTGCAAGATATAAACTCAAAATTGTGAGTTATAAAGTCCAATTCTGAAGGGGAAAAAAATGCCTTTATAACACAATTCAGACTTTATAACTCGCAATTGCGCCTTCATATCATGCAATTGTGAGATAAAAAAAAAAAAAAACTCACTTACTGAGTTTGAGGGTAAAAATATGCACGGGCACAGCGAGGATCAGCTTCAGAACCAAAAGAATCAGGCTTTTTCAAAGCCCTCATCTCTGTCGAGCAACAATGGAGAAGTGTCAATGAATGAACATGCAAGTACTGTAAAAGTGCAGGAAGGCAGCGTCTTATTTCGTGTAAATAACTTGGATAAACTACAACAGATAAACTTCAACTGTGTGGACGCAAACTAATCGTTAACAATTCTCGTTTTTAATTGATGCTGATATGGATTCTTATTGTCAATATCTTTTAATCTTTGCTGTTTTCTGATACTGCCTGAACTTCACATTATTTGTAGCGCAGCCATCCATAATCGCAGTAAGATTTGTACTTACTTGTCACCTTAATGTGTTTGTTAATTTTAGTAAACAATTAACAAACTTTCAGCTTTCAAAATCTGTCAATTTTAGAGAACAATAGCTATATAAAGGGGCATTTTGCTAATGAACTATCACATAATCCTTATATTTTTACTTAACCTGTTGTCTGCATGAGAAAGAATGGAAGGAGCTAAAAATGAAATTCAACACCGCCCGTATAATTGAAAAAGAAGAGCTGCCTTTCACCAAATATACCTCTGTTACTGATGAAGAAAAATAGATTGGGTCTGTGCAAGACATACAACAACGTTTATAGGATGCATTAGGGCGGGAGGAGGCCAAACTACTCATTGGCCGAGTGATGCTGACATTATTATGATCTGTAACACTGGCTCAAATTGTGTGTAAAGAACAATTCTTTATGACTGTATGTAGTGGATGAAGTAATTCAGTTCCTACTTTAATTGAATCCATGAATCTAATTAGTGGAACAGCTTTTGTTTAGTGTGAATGGAGTTTAAATCTCAATATAGCATCAATATAGCATGTAGTTAAAGAAAAACTACTTTAACTTTACTGTATGCTAATTTCTATCTATTCTTGTTTCACCCTTATATTTTGACTCTAAAGATTATAATGTGCATTTAACTATAAATGTACGCTTCATTCTTTGTTCTTTATCATGTCTGATTTTACCCCAGTAAATCTCCTCTCCAGTGTTTGATGTTTTTTTTCACTCTCCAAATCCTTTTTTTACTAAATACAGAAACTATTTGTCATGACTGCCTGCTTCCTTCATGGCCTGCATTACACGACATCTTTGCTGGGGTCTAGTGAGTAATGCTGAGCATCTCCCTGTAGACCATCCAAGGCTGCAGCCTTCTATAAACTATTGGGACTGGAAAACTGCTCTTCTCTGGAACAACACTCTTGTGATGGTGCCTGCCATCAGAGTATTGATGCATGGACTCCAGGAAACTCACCTCAATGACTGGTAGTAATGTATTACTGTTGGCAGGCAGAGTGTACACACGGGTTTCAAGAGATAGATGGCTGTTTGCAGAGGCCAGTGGGGCTGTAGACGGGATGGATCAGCGTTTCAGTCTGCCGGGAAGGTGTCTTAAAAGACATGGGGAAAATGCAATAGAGAAATAGCAGATTAGGTGCTGCATGGTCAGAAGTGTGACACAAGTCGTTTGAGGAGAGTAGGAAGATTTTGCTGAAATAAGTGAAGGTCATGAACAGTGTCTTTTTTGTAATAAAGGGATAATATTTTCTCTCTGAAATAATATTTTCGCCATTTATAAGGGCTTTTTTATTTTAATTATTTTATACATAACACCATCCGTTTATGTCACTGAATTCTAAATAAACAATTATGACTGGTACCTATAAATTCAGATCAATATAAAATACATAAGCCAGTCCTTTCAGAAAAATGCGGAGTTTTTTGTGATTGTTGCGAGCAAAAATCCTTGATTATGCGGCACGTTTTCTTAAAAAATGCGATGGAATATGCGGGATATTTATTAGATGAAATTGCGGGAACTTGCAAAAACTGCGGGAACTTGCAAAAACTGCGGTTTGATGAAAAAGAGAAAATAAAGTAATTCCCCCAACACCCTGTTCTCACTAGGCTACTACCTTAATATAAAGAGTCATTTATTATTACTTCCTATTATAAGCAAGCATACATCACAGAAAGTGCTGGGAATATTTAAGTTCTCATCTTGTTTTATTCCAGACCTTAATAAACACATGGCTCAAACTTACAAAACTTTGATGAGTCAAACAAGTTCTGTAGCTTTCCAAAAGGAATATGCTACAACTTGTGTAAAAATGAATAAATAAAATAAAAAAAATAAAAAATGTGTGCTTCCTGTTTTACAGCTTTTCGATGATGTTCACGTCACGTAATTACGTCACTTCATAACATTCCCATGGCAACAGGGGAAAATGGCTTCTCTTGTTTGAAGTAAACGCAACATTTTTCAACTTTCTGTTAAGATATGTTTTTTGCAACGAAAATACGGGAATTATGAAATCATGGAAGCCCCGCATATTTTGCGCAGAAATCGGCGAATTTATGCGGCGAAAGTGCAGCGTATTTGAAAAAATGCGGCCCCCGCAGAAATATGCAGACTTTGGGTGATTATGCATTGAATTATGCGATTGCATAATCACGTTTTTCTGGAGGTACTGATAAGCATCTCAAAATAATTAGCAAAATATTATACACAAAATTTGAGTGATTACTTTTTTGAACTAATTTTTTCTTCACATTCAGTCTTGTCAGTATTTTTGTAAAAACTCATTATGAGGCACTTAACATATAAAGAATTAGAATAAGAAATATTTTAAAATAGTGATAAACAGAGAAAATATCTGTAGTGGATTTGGTGGTTCTTTGTTTCTCTGTCTCTTTTAATGTGTGGGGAATGTAGCCTAATCGGCACAAAACTGAACCCAAGTTGTAATCGTTTAACTGTTGAAGAAGTACTATTTTCATGCATACATTTATTTTTAAGTTGCTTTGTGGTTCTTGTTAGTCGTGGTTCTTGCATGTTAAATTATGTGGTTATTGCATATTCAATTCTGCATATATCATAATCAGAATTGTGATTATTAATGAGAATGAAATGAGAATGCATTAATGGGGAATCTGTTGGCTTTGAAAATTGTGCAATAGGAGCAAATACATGAATAGGATTCAGTTTTCTGATAGCAAATCATGTGGAAAAATCATATAATGTCGTTCTGCTCCTTATCTTTCTCACAAATGCCTTTGAAAGCAAGGATGTTTACTGAAAGCCAGTCCTCATTTGCATATCTTGTCATTTATCATTTCAACAAAGAGGTGTCAAAGAACATCACATCAACCCTTTCTAACCATTTCATCAGCGAAAATGGCTATCAGAAGTGTCTGGTGTAGGCCTACCGTGTAATACTGAATCAGAATGTAAGACATGGAAGTCTCAGTGGCTCTGTTTCGCCATCATGTTATTCCAACAACTGTGTTTGTTCACTAGTTTAAAAATATAGATCAAAAAAGCTGTGGATTAGGCTTTGCCTGTGAGATCTGTCCTTGATGTAGAATCATATCTGTCTCCAATCTAGCTACATATTCCCCTACTTTCAACTGAACATTTGCATCCAAGCTCTAGTTTCTGTTTTCTCTGAAAAAGTGTGGTTTCCGTCATAAACATTTTGGGTGTGTTTCACCTGAAACTAATAGAAATCTTTTTAAAACACATGAAAGGCAGACCGAACTACAAAGAAATATTTTCTGACCAAGATTAGATTACAGTTGACAAATTCCAGAGCACACGTTTAAAAAATTGAACAGCCCATTCTGTTCCTCTGAAACCATAATAGAACTATCATGGGAGTCATGCTACTGAAAAAAGAAAACAATGCAGTGAAGACGGAAAAATCTCACAAATGTTAAAGAAAAGATGGACAGAGAAGGCTAATTTGATTGAACATGTCAGCAGGTCAGCAAATTTTCATTTGACTATTGACATAACAATCTGTTGTGCAGCTTATTCTTGCCAAGAACTGCCAATGTTAGAAAGAACAGGAAAATCTACCTGACCATAAACTGACCAATCACAGTTTAAATGTTGTTTATCCCTAGCCAACATTTCATTGTGGGCCAATGTAGGCATGATATGGGCTTGAGGTATGGGCCCCTAAATGGGTTTGGAACATGAACAAACCCATTTAGGGCAAATACTGGGGCTTATTCAGATAGGGCGACATGGACCTATGGACAAACCCATGTGGCTATGTCTGAAACAGTAGAAAGACTTTCGACTACTTGCCAAAAACTTGGAAAACTTTGGTAAATCCCAGAAGTTTCATAACAACAGCAGGTTGGATTGCACCAGGTCAAATTGAAACTGTTGATTTCAGGCATCTCTTTTCATTTAGTGTATAATATTAAGACTGTGACTATGAGTGGTACGTGAGTAGGCCTTTGGAGGCTGAGCTTAAGAAAATTATGTAACTCAGTATGTAGCTGGAATCCACGGATATAAAGTATATGCCTATGTATGATGACACATTTGTAAAGGGTTCTTCCTTCGAGTTCCACTGAAAAAAGAAAGCATATGGGTTTGGAACGATGTGAGGCTGAGTAACTGTAGATAATGACACAATTTAGATTTTTGAGTGAAGTGTTCCTTTAAGATGCATCCAAATGAGAAATACAAAAATAATCACATTATTTCACCCACAACTGAGTGAGTGGGAGCAGGTGATACCTTGAGATTTTCTGCTATTTTCATATGGTGGCAGAAATGAGTAATTTGCATTGATTTGGAGCAGTCTGGTCTGTGTACATTGGAGAAATGCACATAGCCTTTTCAACACTAAAGGGATGTTTGAATGGGATTTCTATATCTAAGATACTGCATAGGCCAAGTCTTTGTGGTTTTGCATTCAATTTTTTTGACAAGGGAAAAAAATGGATGTCATCACCCAAGTCTATTCATGGTTATTATCAATCGAAGTAGTTCATATTTATTCGAGCTTTATCCATGCGTAACAGTGCTGGTCCAAAAGAAGTGCCAGTAGGTCACCCTGAGGAGCCCGATCTCGTTTAATCTTTGTCCTAGTGTGCATCTGAACAAGCAGACTCTCCTTCGTTTTAGGTGGCGTTAGTCCCACAGAGTCCCACACAGAACAATCAATGCAGGAAAAGCTCTCAGAACTGAGGAAAGTTAATGGCCCTGTCTTGTTCAGCATCAGATATGATCAATATAACAAATGAGTACAGTTAAGACTTTTCATCATATCAGACGCTCATATAAAATAAGCACTTTGTTTAAGCAGTTTAAATATTAATGTGTTTAGTTTTGTGGAGAGTTTTTCTTAGATATTTCAGTGTTAAAGTGCCCCTATTGTGCTATTTTAAAGGTTCCTAATTTTGCTTTGGAGGTCTCCTACAACAGGTTTACATGCATCAAAGGTCAAAAAACACTTTAATTTTCTCATAATAGGCCTATGTCACGAAAAAATTGAAGACCGGAAGTAGTGTACATCTTTTAGTAGTGATACGGCTTTTCTGGTTAGCTTTAAACAATGGTGGAGTCCGATAGATACCGCTGGACCAAATCTTTCCGCAACCTGCCTAACACGGTCAAAAACTGACCGATGACAGGGCTGATTACCCCCCCAGTTATTCCAGGGAAACCGGGTTGGTATATTATTGGCTTTAAGTCTATTCCGACCACTTTCCTAGACGTAGATGCTCTCCTTTTAAAAATGCAAACTGCAAACGAAAGTGCTGCCCCAGAGAATATTAAAAGAAGGCCCCTCATCCCTCCTTATTAACCTAACCCAAGACTTGTGGAGTGTTTCGTCCTTCGGGAAAGCGTGAAAAGCTGAGGTATGGCTGTCTACGTCCTGATGCAGAGCAACCAGGTACACTACAACAACAGCTGCGGGTCTAGCCGTTCGCCAGTAAGGTAAACGTTTCTATGGTAACAACGAGTTGGACCAATCAGCAGACGTTGCTGCTACGCTTAGGATTGTGGGTAGTGTAGTTTTTTTTTATAAGATCGCGGATAAAACATGTTTTTCTTAAAACAAGGTTGATTTCATACAAACTTATAGCTTCAACAGGAGCAAAAACGTCCTGGTTGCGTATGCAACCCACCGTTCCCTGAAGGAGGGAACGGAGGACGTAGTCGACGCGACTGAAATGGGATCACGCTAGGGAGCCTATCATCTTCGAGTACTATTGAACGAGCCAATGTAATTGGCGTGCGTGATTCGCATCACACACTCCGCCCCCGCGGCGCGGGTATAAATACGGAAGTGGATGCACGCACTAGTTGCTTTTCGCTGAGGAGCCGAGAGTAACCCGGGGTCAGCGGTGGTCCAGCGGTAGTGGCAAGGGGACTACGTCCTCCGTTCCCTCCTTCAGGGAACGGTGGGTTGCATACGCAACCAGGACGTTCCCTTTCAGTCGATAACGTCGGACGTAGTCGACGCGACTGAAATGGGATCAACCATTGAACACGCCACTAACGCTGCCACCTTCCAGTGCCTAAACCAAAGCCTCCTGATGCCCCCGCAAACTTAAGGCGGGGAAGGACAGGGCTTAGGCCAGGGAAGTCACTGCTGTTCCTACAGGACCACTGGGAAAGCGTTCCCCGTACGTTGGAAGGAAGGGACGCTGCGGAAGCCACATCCAACCCAGAGGGAGGTAATGTGGAGAATACACATATGAACTGGGCGGAAACCGGGCAGTCTAACATATGGAATGTCACTGGGGTGGCTCCAGCCTAAGACGGGGGGAGACACACCGGACAGTGACGGCAGAGAGACTCTGCCGAGGGAAGACACGGGCTCACCGCAGGGAGCCGTATCGTGGAAGAATACACATATGGGGTCACCGAAGGGACCGCAACATATGGACCCAGCCTAACACAGGTTCCACACTGCTTACGAGTGGTAGGCCTAACACCAGACGTTCCGCATGTCCGACGTCGGAGGGGTGTGGAGGAACTCAACAGGGTTCAATTTTAAGGGAACTCAACTGGAGTAAAAAGGCGCACGTATCCAGTCCATAGGAGGGGAATGGCGCAGCAAGCCGACACTTGAACCGGGCTCACGGTGAAACTGGCTTCATGAGAAGGGAGCCCACGGGAAGCAGCGGTTCAACCAGGTGTCGTCCAGCCCCCAACTCTAGAATCTGTTTAGCAAAGTATATCGTCAACGCCCAGGCGGAGCCCTTTACACTCATCATAGAGGAGCTCAACACCTAAGTGGACATGTTGCATCTCGGATCTTTGCCGAAATGAAGGCAAGCACTAAGTGCAACTTTGCATGGAAACAGCCTTCCCTCTCTGCTGAATTCCAACAGATATTTGAAGAGCTGGTCTGAGGTCTATGACTTGCATTCTGTACACGTCCAAGCAAACGGACAGAGAAGCCAGGGCTGGATCTGCCTCCTCCAGGGCAGCGCTTGCAGGCTCACCACCTGCTCCTATTACGGGAGAGGTAGGAACCTTGGGCACAATCCGAGCCGGGGTCTCAGCCTGTGAGAGTTAGCCGGCCCAGACTCCAGGCACAATACGTTGACCGAAAGCGAGCAAGTCCCTACCCTCTAGTAGAGACCACGCGAGCAGGAGAACTGATATAACAGAATTTTTAACTCACTACCTGCAGTGGCTCAGGGGCGGTCTCTGCAGTGCAGTCGCACCAGGGACAAGGCCCAAGAGGATAAAGAGGGACACAAGGATTTACAAGACCTTGCTCCTCAGGAACCTGACGATCAGAACGTGCTTCTGCATACTTCTGCAACACGATGAGCGTCGTTTAAACACCGAGGCAACATCATTTTGAGGGTGATTTAGGAAAACAGCCTACTGCAACCCATTTTGCAGGAAAGAGAGCACTGAAGTGATCGAAAGCTTTCAGGATCTCCTCAGGGGAGAAGACGCACTCAACGACTAGGTTCCACTTCTAAAGGCGTAAGCACGCTACCCAATTCTAGGGGGTGCTCGCAGAAGTGATGGTAACTAACACATGTTCTTGTGATAGCCACCTGAACCTCCGCGTTCAGATGTAAGACCGCCCGGAATCTCCGGGGGAAGAACGCGTGTGCCATCGTGCCCCGTCCCCGAAAGAGTTTCCAGGGGAAGTCAGGAAGGCTGTTGAAGGGAACCAGGTCTAGTTGGGCCAATGAGGGGCAACTATGAAGACCTGTTCCTCTCCTGACATGGCACGTAGGTGCAAGTGACGGGCGCAAAAGACAGGAGCATTGCTCAACACAACATGTGAAGATCACTGGGCTTCAGGAGCATTTTCTGCTCAGCACTTGGGTGTGACAAGTTCACTGAGCTTCAGGAGCATTCCTGCTCAACACCTGAGTGTGATAAACTCACCGAGCTTCAGGAGCATTTCTGCTCAACACTTGAGTACGAAGAACCTCACTGAGCGACAGGAGCATTTCTGCTCAGCACTTGAGTGTGACAAGTTCACTGAGCTTCAGGAGCATTACTGCTCAACACCTGAGTGTGATAAACTCACTGAGCTTCAGGAGCATTTCTGCTCAACACTTGAGTGCGAGGAACTTCACTGAGCACCAGGAGCATTTCTGCTCAGCACTGCGTGTGATGAATTCACTGAGCTACCTGTGATGGACTCACTGAGCTACAGGAGCATTGCTGCTCAACACAGAGTGCGATGAACTTCACTGAGTTTCAGGAGCAAATCTGCTCAACATGAAGAGTGATGATTTCACTGACTTGCAGGCGCAAGGCGACCATGAGTCGCAGTCACTTTTAGAAGGCTCACTGGGGTTAAACGCATTTCTGCGGGCCCCTGGGGCCGCTGAGTCCCAGTGTTTGTCCAAGGGTAGTCCGCTCGGTTTACCCAAACACTGGCGGAAAAATAAAACCGGGGGGGGCAACTGAGCGGCCCCGGAATGGTCATGACCCAGCCGGACCCAGGGGATGGAGTCTCCACTTGCCCTGGCTATAACTGTCGTGAGGCTCGATGGCGGCACGATTGAGTAAGCGGGAGGAGTGGAATAAGGCGCCCTCAGAAGCGTCTGACTCCAAGGAGGAGGTGACGGGTGAGTTTGTGACATGCAGGGGAAGCTTGCGCAACGGTCGCAATGTCTAACAACTCGAGGCACGAATGCCCGTGTAGTCGGGGGTCGCCCAGGCCCCCGTTAAAACACGCCCTTTGTACATGGCCGCTCTGTTGAAGAGGGTTTGGCAGCAGACCGGGATGAACTATAGTCACACAGGGTGAGCTGCTCTGCCACGGTCACCTCGGGACTCGATCGTGAAGCTAGCGCTGAAGCGGTCACATATGGAGGGAGCCAAAGGCTGCGACTACCATATACCCCAGGAGCCTCTGAAAGTTCTTTCAGTGGGACCCTTTCTCACTTCAACACCAGCTGAACACATTCTCATTGGAGAGACATGTTGGACCGAGTACCTCTCCAAAACTAGAAAAGAGATACTCAGCCCGTGGGCGAGATTACTCTCTTCCAGTTGACCTGAAGACCCAACGGGCTCTGGAGCACTCGAGGGGAAGGACACTGTACTGATACTCCACCCTTAGACGCAACACACAGGATGGCCTGCGGTGCGGGAGGTAGAGATCTGAAGCACATGTCTTACAGGTCAAAGTTGCAGACCAATCTTGGGCCAAGATGGTCACGACCCACCACCTAGTAGCACGAAGAACGAGTTTACAACTGGCCTTCGTACCGGCTGGAGGAGCGGCTATATCAAATCCTTCGCCAGCAGGATAAGATAAGCACGCACAAGTCAGGAGCACTGCTCAACACTCGGTGTGATGAATATCACTGAATTTTCAGGAGCACGTCTGCTCAACACCTAATGTGATGACTATCACTGACTTGAGCGGGGTAGCCGAGCCTGAGGTGGGGCAGCAAAGTAGAGAGAGTGGTGTTAGTGTGCTGTGCAACACTTACCTGTCTCCACAAGCGGCAGGGGGCGCGTGAGAAGGCGGATGACCGGGTCCTCGAACGCACCAAGCTGCCTGCTGGCGACCAAGGGGGAGCTGAGGGGTGTAAGGCTATACAGGGTCACACCCGCCAGACTGGCCCTCCTGGGACCCAGGAACAGATGAAATTGCTCTCTCTTTGAAGTGTGGGTACCGCTTGCTCCGCTTTTTTTTTTTTTTTTTTTTGGGAGCCAGCGGCGGAACAGACACACACCCAAACAAAGGCTCCACCCGGCCCTCACCCGGGGGGAGGGAGTGATCGTGCCACTCCAAGAGCATCTCATCCATTCCTGGGCGGCCCGCTCCGGAATGCTTTCGCTGTCGCTTGCCACCTGGCTTGGCAGCGCCTGGAGCGGGCTGGGCGTCTCTACTGCGGCCGGCTCCCTGCTGAGGCCTGGGTGGAGGCTGCTGCGGAGGCCCAGCAGGAGCGGCGGCCGGAGAACGCCCACGGCGACGAGCAGGCGGAGGAGCTGCCACCGGCGGCGGGTGGAGGCAGCAGCTGGCCACCGGGGCAGGATGTGCCGGATGACCTCCGTCTGCGCTTGAGCGGCAGAGAACTGTTTGATGCAGTTCTCCACCGCGTCGCCGACCAGTCCAACCTGGGAAATTGGGGAGACCAGGAACCGAACCTTGTCCGCATCCGCCATACCAACCAGGCTGAGCCAACGAAGGCGCTACTGGACCACCAAGGTGGACATCGCCAGACCGATCACGCACGCTACGACACCCGTACCCCGGAGGGTGAGGTCGGATGCAGTGCGGTGCTCACCTATGAGCGCACGGTCTGGATTACCCTCGTGCATGCCATGGGTGCCCTAGCCTGCAGCAACGCCATGGCACGCAAGAGGAAGGGGCTTGCCCACAGGCTTTGTAAGCTCTGCCCGTCGGAACGGACGAAACTCACAGGCCTTAGGGGGGAGACGAGGATCCCCCCAAAAGGCAGCGGCCGCCGGACACAGGTGCACCTGTGTCGACAGACCGCTCCAATGGAGGGACACCTCGCAACCCTTCACCGTTCCTCCATCAAGGGTAATGAGGGGGAAAAGCTATTCAGGCAGTTTCTGGCAGAGAAAGATGCTGTTCACCACCTGATAAGCTCTCCATGCATTTCGGGAAAGAAAGGCACTGGGGCGGCGAGCTGAGAACCAGCGCGGCCCGCCCCAAGATACCAAACTCCAGATTCCAACCGAGACTGAACGGGACACGGTGGAGGTTCCACTCGAGCCCGGCAGCCTCGGCGGCCCGTTTCAGCATAGCTGATAATTCTGGATCCGGCTCGGGCAACATTGAACTCCCGGAGGGAGACAATGCAGCCGAGTCATCATCTCCAGAAGTCAGCTCACCCTCTGATGCTGCAATCGGCGTCCTGTCCTCCAGGGGAGCCCCGAGTGAAACCGCTGGCCCACCCATTACAGATGGACCAGCAGACAACACAGGAGGCTCCAGTGGTTGCAGTGGAAGGGAGGAGTGAGGAGCCCACAGGGAATGGTTACCGGGCGGGACATCCAACACTATCCTCCGGTCACCCATCCCACACAGCACCCGAGGGTGGGGCATGGTAATGGGGACTCGCTCTCCGCGAACGAAGGCGAGTCTCGCCCTCAACACTGCGACAGTCATGTTCCCACAGTGAAAACATGAGCTGTCCACAAAAGCTGTCTCAGCGTGCTGTAAGCCAAACACGTGACACAACAGTTGTGACCATCAGAGAGAGACAGGGAACGACCGCACCCAGAAACGCACGGGCGGAATGACATCTTGAAAAAGACGCAAACGCACCCGTGTTGCTCTTTCAGAAAATAGGACCGTCACCAGTGCCGGAGCACACAGGGAAATGACCGCGGCAACACTGAACAGAGAACTGAAACAGTGAAGCACTCACTTTTCCGCCCTCTAACCAGCCATCAACACACACAAACATTTAGAAATTTGTTGCTGTTAAAACAGCAGTTGAGAGCTCAAAGCTCGCGATCACCGCTGCACTCGCGCTGTAGAACACCAGCACTGGGAGAGTCTTCCTGAAGAACACCGACACACTCGCTCGTTGTAGACAACAGCACTCTCAGAGACATCAAACGATCGGCTCCGAAGCGAAAGGCAACTAGTGCGTGCATCCACTTCCGTATTTATACCCGCGCCGCGGGGGCGGAGTGTGTGATGCGAATCACGCACGCCAATTACATTGGCTCGTTCAATAGTACTCGAAGATGATAGGCTCCCTAGCGTGATCCCATTTCAGTCGCGTCGACTACGTCCGACGTTATCGACTGAAAGGGAACCTTCGTTTCACAACCTCATGGCTCGTGGTCAGTCTAGCTCGGATGGTTTAGACATTATTGCTGATAATCTAAATCCTAATCAAGAAATACTTTTGACCGGAAGTTCTGTATCCCTACTCCGCGTTCCGGAAGCAGGAAGTGTGACATAGGCCTATATACACTGCGCATAACCACATTTTTCACTGATTCTCAAATGACTCGTCAGATGATTCAGTCTCTCCTTTCTGAGAGTCTACTCTGCTCTGATTGGCCATACGTCACAATCTGTTACGATTGGTCCACAACTTACAGCGCTTGTTGGAAGCTAAACCCCAGTACCATTACTGGCATACTGTCTCCTATGCTCACCATGGGCTGCAATTTATTTGATAAAAAATACAGTAAACGGTAATATTGTGAAATCTTATTACAGTGTAAATGTAATTTATTCCTTTGAAGACTGGAGTAAAATGGCTACCATCAGTGTCCTTCAGAAATCTATTTAATATGGTGATTTGCTTATTGATTTCTTATTATCAATGTTAAAAAGTTGTGCTGCTTTATATTTTTGTGGAAGTTATTGCGTTCAGTTTTGAGAAACTTAATGTGTCTTTGCTCAATGAAAAGTGGTTACTTTAAAAAAAAATCGTACTGACCCCAAACTTTTGAACAGTATACAGTATGTCAAATTTCATTATGATGTGGTAAGATGTGGATGTGTAACAACTTCTGGACTCTAAACAGTCACCTGAGAAGAGACATTCAAATTTAATCGTTATACATTAAATTGATACTCAAACATAGCTTAAACTAAATATTTATTGTTTTGTATTAAGGAAATTTAAAATGATAGTTTCAGCAAGGTCAGCCTTTTCGAACACCAGACAAAGTGCTAAAAGCCCAAGTGCAAAAACCTGTTCATGTTGTGTTGCACTTTATGCGAGTTCACTGATGGAAAGGCAGCCTGTAATGGATAACAAGACAGCTCAGGCACAGGCGACTGAATGGGGATCCGTTTGGACAGATCATCAGAGGTGAGATACGTGGGGAGACGGGTGACAGTCTCAAAGCCTGGGGTTACTGGATTGAGCGACAGGATTGTGTCAACTCCCCCAACACATAACGAACTCTCGCCTTCTAATTGGCATGAGGTGTCAGAGATGTTGACTGTCACCATTATCATTTTCATTTTGAATCAGATGCTCCATCAACACCCTGGCGTTGTTTGAAAGGAGAGAAGGTTAGCACTCCACTTGACAAGGATGGAAGAGGTTCTAGTGACCTTCAACACACATGTGGTTAAAGCATTGCCATCTACTCTCACCGTGTTTGGGATGGTTGTATAGTGGTTAAGGCTCAAGGCTTGTAGCTGGAGGTGTCCATTTGTGGTAATATTGTGGTGGCTCATATTGCCCCATATTT
Source organism: Siphateles boraxobius (assembly GCF_051911475.1). Lineage (NCBI taxonomy): Eukaryota > Metazoa > Chordata > Actinopteri > Cypriniformes > Leuciscidae > Siphateles > Siphateles boraxobius. The sequence continues at coordinate 8,387,179 of NW_027508811.1, read as the reverse complement.
AAAGTTTAATGGAGCACACTAAATTAACTTTTTTTTACATTTGAAATAGTTTTGCTGTCATCTAAATCTGACTTAATGTATAATATCACTAATAATTTAAAAGCTCTGTTAAATGTTCATTAAGTCTGAAGAATAATTTATGAACCAGTTCATCAATGAACTGTATAAATGAACAGGTTCACTAAAACAAATCAGACTTTCTAACATCACATCTGATTACATTTTATTTAGGTGTACTTGATTTTTGCTTCAGCTCGTTTGGCTGTAAGGTTACATGGATTGTACTGTGTGACATAAAAGTAGTGATGTGGTACAACAAAATATGTCTTGTAGCAAACGTTTTTTTTTCATAGAATAGCTCATTTGAAAACATCTTGGTTACTAGTGTAACCCTCTTTACTTGATTGAGGGAACAGATACGTTGTGTCGAAATACAGGCACTAAGGGTCACTCTTTTTGGGGGAGCCCCAAACACCTCTGGCATATTCAGAAAAGGCCAATTGAATTGGCGTGTGGAATTTACATGCCTGGCCACACCCTGGACTTACGGGTATATAAGGCGGCCGGCGTGCATTACACACTTCGTGCTCCTTTGTTCTGAGGAGCCGAGACGGTGTCTCAGCCCTCTCAGTGGCAGGAGGGACACAACATCTCCGTACCTCCATCAGGGAATGAGGGTTACACCAGTAAAGGTCCGCAGTCTCTCCTTCCCTCCTTCCTGCTGAGGTCTGGCTGCCGGTCCAGTTTGTTACGGGGCTGGTGTAGCCTTCGCGGGGGGCTGCCCTTGGTGGCCAGCAGGCAAAGCTTGGGCTCTCTGGGGTCTAGAGGAAGATCTACATGACAGTGTCACCAAAAAGGCCAAGCGTACTTTCTCGCCATCTCGCATTTTGGCAAGGTTAAACCATAGGTGGTGCTCCTGGACCACAAGTGTTGACATTGCCCGATCCAGCGGCTGCGTCGTAACCTTTGTAGCCCAAAGGGGATAATTGGGTGCAGTATACAGTTCCTGCGTTACCTCTGGGTCAGGACTACCCTCGTGCAGATCTTTCAATGCTTTGGCCTGATAGACTTGCAGGATGGCCGTTGCATACGAGCCAGAGGCGGCCTGGGCAGTAACATTGTAAGCCCTCTCCGTGAGAGATGAGGTTATCTTACAAGCTATGGATGGGAGCCTTGGACGATTCCTCCAAGTGCACGTCCACCTGGGAAATCTCCAAGGTCTGGCAGAAAAAGTAGCCTTCCACAACTTCGAGATCTCCTCGTGAACTTACAGAAAAAACGGAACCAGGGACAGAGTGCGGCTGTGTAAGCCAATCATCCAACTGCGAGCATTCGGGACAGGGTGGAAGAGTTCACTCAAGCCCGATGCTCACGGCGGCCCTGGAAAGCACGGCTGCCAATTCGGCGTCAGCCTCAGACTGAACCATCACACTCGAAGGTGGAAGTCTAGGCGAGTCATATGCCTCGGGATCTATAAGGCTGCCCTCCGATGATGCAATTGACAGCTCATCCAGATCATCTTTCTCATCCTCCCGAATGAAAAATTAAGCTTACCCATGGGTGAGCCTTCTAACTCATCCAGAAACTGGACCCGGGGACACAAGCTTGCTGAGGAATGAGAGGCCCGTGAGGATTCAGTCAGCGCAAACTCTCTCATTATAACCCCCAGATCGCCCTCAGATTGCCACTCCCAAGTGTGACCCTTAGTAGGGATGGGTATCATTTTAATTTTAACGATTCCGATTCTTATCGATTCCTGATTTCGATTCTAATAAGATAAAAAATAAAACGTTGATTTCATTCACATTAGGTCTTATCGCAAAACATTTAATTGTAGCTGAATATCATGAACAAAAATCAACAGGCTAAAGAACACTTACACAAGGAACGTTTGCCTGTGGTTTAAAAATACCATAGCAAAAACAACTAGCCTAACTAATATACACTCACCTAAAGGATTATTAGGAACACCATACTAATACTGTGTTTGACCCCCTTTCGCCTTCAGAACTGCTTTAATTCTACGTGGCATTGATTCAACGAGGTGCTGAAAGCATACTTTAGAAATGTTGGCCCATATTGATAGGATAGCATCTTGCAGTTGATGGAGATATGTGGGATGCACATCCAGGGCACAAAGCTCCCGTTCCACCACATCCCAAAGATGCTCTATTGGGTTAAGATCTGGTGACTGTGGGGGCCATTTTAGAACTCATTGTCATGTTCAAGAAACCAATTTGAAATGATTCGAGCTTTGTGACATGGTGCATTATCCTGCTGGAAGTAGCCATCAGAGGATGGGTACATGGTGGCCATAAAGGGATGGACATGGTCAGAAACAATGCTCAGGTAGGCCGTGGCATTTAAACGATGCCCAATTGGCAATAAGGGGCCTAAAGTGTGCCAAGAAAACATCCCCCACACCATTACATCACCACCACCAGACTGCACAGGGGTAACAAGGCATGATGGATCCATGTTCTCATTCTGTTTACGTCAAATTCTGACTCTACCATCTGAATGTCTCACCAGAAATCGAGACTCATCAGACCAGGCAACATTTTTCCAGTCTTCAACTGTCCAATTTTGGTGAGCTCTTGGAAATTGTTGCCACTTTTTACTATTTGTAGTGGAGATGAGTGGTACCCGGTGGGGTCTTCTGCTGTTGTAGCCCATCCGCCTCAAGGTTGTTCATGTTGTGGCTTCACAAATGCTTTTCTGCATACCTCGGTTGTAACGAGTGGTTATTTCAGTTAAAGTTGCTCTTCTATCAGCTTGAATCAGTTGGCCCATTCTCCTCTGACCTCTAGCATCAACAAGGCATTTTCGCCCACAGGACTGCTGCATACTGGATGTTTTACCCATTTCACAACATTCTTTGTAAACCCTAGAAATGGTTGTGCGTGAAAATCCCAGTAACTGAGCAGATTGTGAAATACTCAGACCGGCCCGTCTGGCACCAACAACCATACCACGCTCAAAATTCCTTAAATCACCTTTCTTTCCCATTCTGACATTCAGTTTGGAGTTCAGGTGATTGTCTTGACCAGGACCACACCCCAAAATGCATTGAAGCAACTGCCATGTGATTGGTTGATTAGATAATTGCATTAATGAGAAATTGAACAGGTGTTCCTAATAATCCTTTAGGTGAGTGTACATTTCAAGCATTATTAAAGAAAAGTTAACACTCAGTAATTTAAAAAGAACAAATAAAAAATTAGCAACAAATAGATACAAATGAACAAAGGTACGATTGAAATAAACAGTGTTTTAAGATTTTCAGGTATTCAGGTACAGAAAATGTAATCAAATGTAAAATATCACTTCACTGTATAAATAAAATATACATTACAAATATAATTGCAAAAGTTAATCAGTCAAGAACGAGTGAATTTTCTCTTATTGTATGATTAGTGTTATTATAGAGACGGGAATCTACGGTCACTTTAAGAGTTGCCCAATATACTGTAGACATACCTGTGACGTAAACGCGAACGCAACGAGAGCCACCGTGAGCAGATTTGTGTTTTTACCCTTTAGACGGGAACGCGTTTTTAAGATTTCCACTCTGGAGGGTGGTATCACTTTTTTGCGTTTTTAAGCCCCAAGAACGCTGTCGCCGTGTAAACGAAAGGCACACCTGATAAAATATTTTTACGTTTTCACCCGCGAGTCTTCTCGTGTAAACAGGGCCTTAGTGTCGGTATTTTGACACGATGTCGAAAGTGACCAACAGAAAGGGAACAAATTAACTAATATCTCGCTATTGAAAAATAGTTAGCATGGCTGCTTTTATTGTGAAAGTTGTGGAAATAAATAAATAGTATAAATTGAAATTCAGCTCAGGGACTACTAAGAGCACTGATAACATCAGGCTCGACATGAGTCATAATAGATGAGTTTTTACTATACAGTTACTGTGGGGTCTTCTTTGACCTCTATTTGTTTGCTGCAGTACCCGGAAACCCCTTGGTGGCCTCCTGTGGGAAATAACCCAGAGAAAATGAACAGAGTGAAGCACAGCAGTGAATATGCTATGTGATTTAAAAGACCCAGTGGCTGCCTCTGAAAGCAGTCATTTTTGAGTGGTTGCATAACAGACACGACAAATGAATACGATTTATTAAGAGTTCTAGTATTGGTTTATTAGCCTTAACTGCTCTTCGCGGCTGCTGTGGATATGAGCTACATAGGAAGTACTTGATGCATCAAATAACAGCTCTTTTAAGGTCATTGGTCTTGATGGATGTTTCAGGAAAACTGTTTTTGTTGGTCGGTTACACCTAGCAAAAGCATTTGAAAGTGTGTGTGCCACAAAGCAAAAAAGTCACTTTCCTTTCCTTTATCAATTTAATGGCTTTATAATGGCCAAATTCAGCACTCAGCGGTCGGGATTATTCAAATTCCCGGCTGAATGCCTTGAAAAAGTGACTGTTGAGTCCAGTGGCCTAAATTAAGTGAGTGTCTTTGAGAGATCCTCATTTCCATAACACCAAAAGTCAGAAACAATTTAGCTACTTCAGCATGATTACCATCCCTATCCGGCAGGTGAGTAATTGGCTGTATATGTGGCGGCTCTGTATTGTTGGTAGGAACAGTGTCCTTAGTCCTGCTCAGGGTAATTGGATCTTTAGCCTTTAGGAGTCGTGATGACTATCCAATCAGGACAAGGGGCATTGGATCAGTAAAATCCAGTTGCGCTCTGTCATGTCCAGTGATGAGAAGACAAGAAAAGGCTGTTATGTTGATTTTCCAAAAAAGGCTTTTCTGTTAATGTTTCAACCCATCACAGAAGAAGAAGATGTGGGCTAATGTGTCATCCCTGTTTTTATAAAATCCCTTTGGACGTTTTTTTTCCTAACCTTATACTTAGGATGTTGTTGATATTATATGTATCTGCATGCTTACCAAGCATTTGTTGAAGGTGTTGTGCTTGGTTATATTTTTTGACTAGAAGACAATAACTGTAAAATTGGCGTTTCTGTAAATATAATAACTTTTGGACTTTTTAAATAAACTATTATATATATATATATATATATATATATATATATATATATATATATATATAAACATAAACATAAACATAAACTATATGAACACACACACATATGTATAGTTTTCTTTTAACTGTTCACTAACAGTGTTCAAATATTTTTGTAATATAATGGCTTTACAAATAATTACTTATTGATATAACTTTATTATTAAAACCCGTTTTAAATAATCTTTACACGTTTATAGAAGTGGCTGTTTGTAATAACCCCATAGAAGTGGCTGTTTGTAATAACCCCATATAAGTGAACAGTGAAATCTAGATAAATATCTTACCTGACACTGATATTAAAATGGGCAGTCTTTGCAGTTCCACAATTTGGCTCTGTTTATACATTTTATAATTCAATTTTTTTCGTCAGATACCATCCATATTGAAATGAAAGCATGTGAATGATGTGCAAACCTGGCTTGTGCACAATTCAGAATTGAATTGAGAAAGACTCCTAAATTAAAATTGAATTCTTGAATTTGAATTGAATTTGAATTGATGTCAAAAACAGGATCTAGAATTACAATTCGAATTTGAATTAAAGGAAGCAGAATTGCGATTCAAAACAAATTCTAAGAAATTCATATAGATATTTTAAGTGAAGTGTTTAACAATGAAGCTTTTCAGTATATGTCAGATATGATTGCATTACTTATTCTATAAATGATATTAGTTTGAACTACTTGTACAGATTACAAGGAAATATTTTCCCCCAGCAATGAATGTTAAAAGCTCTAGTCACAGAACAAATAATTAAGTTTGATTTATTGTAATTGTAATGTTGTGGAACATGATAGAACATGACTCAGAACATGATAGAACATGACTCCCAGAATTACTTTAGTAAATCTTTAGAAGAAAAAAAAAAACAATTTTAGGTGGAAATATATGTGTGCATATATATATTAGAACAAAATGTATGCAGGGTTGAGGAGTGAGTTAACTGTGATGAAATTATGTTATTGAATTACAAAAGGAATGCAATTGTATTTAGTTGTATTACTGAGGTAAAATGTGTAATTTAATTAGTTACTAATCAAATTAAAAGGAAATTGATTTACATTGATAAATTAATCCAAATAAAATAATCCAAACCACATTTATAATGAGTAACTTATAACAGTAAGCAATTACATTTCCAAAGTAACCTTCCTAACACTGAATGTATGTGAGATTCAACATATTCTTTCTGTTGTGAGACTAGGGTGACCACCCGTCACGCTTTGTGTTGTACCGCACAGCATTTTCCCCCACGTCGCATATTGAGAAAATGTCCCGCATTTTTATCAGTCTGTTTGTTTTTAATTATCATATTAAGAAAATGTGCATGCGTTCTTTTGCCTTTTTAAGAAAGCATTTTATTTATTCTTTTTGCGCCGTAGTTTTTCACCTATATTTAACAGCGCTTCGTCAGAAGTAATAAACTGCCAATAAACTAATTTCATGTTGTTTTATATTTTATTTGTTCATTATTTATTTTGTTGGATTTTAGTTGGACTTAGTCAGAACTGTTTCAAAAATAGTGATCTGCATGATGCCTGCTGCCTTACTCAGTGATGTTGAATTTAAATGGCAAGTAAAATAAAGACATGTTATGTTACATTGTGATGTAATTGTATTGTCTGGAAGGGACCTAAATAACAAAAGTATTTCAATCAGCTGAAATGCAGAATACAAATGTTTTTATTAAGTTAAATGGACCTTATATAACAGTTTCAGGTTATGTTTTAGTGTTGGTAACATGTTCCACATCATCCCACATTTGGTTTGTTTGATGGTGGTCACCCTATGTGTGACTGTGTAGAATTTCTTTGAATTACCATGAATTTTATTCCACTTCCTGTCATTCCAATTCAAATTCAACTTCCTGTGGGGCGGAGTCAATTCAATTCAAATTCAAATTCAAATTCATGAATTGAATGGAGGCCAATTCTGAAATTCTGAATTTTGCACAAGCCTGGTGCAAACGGTAGCTCAGGTAGGTGAAAAAACACTTGAGGAGAAGCATTAGTAAAATACAATATCGGCAATTCCAGACATTTGCATTCTGGTGGGATTAGATTTATCAGAGGACTGTTGAGTTTGCCAAAAACAGTAGTTAATTTGCCATGGAATTTTTACTCAGGTTGTGTGAGAAAAACACAGTGCAGATTCAGACAGGATTTAAATCCCCAAGTAGGCCTGTGAAAAATAAATATTTCCCTAATTCCGATCTGAATAGGGCTTTAGATGAAAATTAAGCCCTATTCAGATGGTAATTGTTTCTCATGGGGTCGAAAGGTATTTTCAACATTTACAGGGCCTAGTTAATGATTTTGTTGCTGTCAGAATCCAGAATGTCAGTGTTTTTCTCCCACCACCCGTGAAAAAATCCCCGGCTGAATTACCTATTGTTTTTTTGTCAAACACCAGAAAAGCACATAAACATTTGAAATGGAAGCAACTATATACATTAAAATACAGATTAAAATATGAATTATTTCCACAATTTGAGATAGATTGTAGTTAAAATGGTTTTCTGTCTTGCTCTTTGTTTATCTTCCTATTATTAAGCAGGAGATTTAAATAATCACATAATAATTAGAATTTTATTTTCCTTATATATGAACTTATTCTTATTCCAAGCATAGGACATTCTATTTACAGCAGACAATCATACGACTGACCACGTGAGCAGTATGTTCCCGCGTTCGTAGGATCACAAAACTCGCTTCTCCCCTCTAAATAAATCGGCATCCGAATGCATGAGTTTTATCACTGAGGTGCCATGCAAATTTATTTTTTACAAACATCCACATGAGAAACAATTACCGTCTGAATAGGGCTTTAGAAATGTTAACTTTAGTACTTTAAACTTAAAACTAAAACTGAGCCAAAATAAAGCTAAAATAAATGCTTAATGTATAAAACAAACATGCTATCTTCAACCAGCAAATTTTCTTTAAATGTGATTTTATTAATATTGAATTTTAATAGTTTCATATGGAAAGTCTTACACAAATGTTAAAAAAATAAAGTCTCTAGAAACCTATTCTCTTTTAATGTATCTGTACATTCTGAGACCATACCAAGTGCTTTTCTCAGCTTTTTTTGCAACTTTGTGGAATCTCTGTGGATTTGGTCAAATTTAGGTGGCAACAAACTCTTTTTTTGAGGGTAATTTGCAAAACAAGCACTTTAAAAACGTTAAAAGTTTTATTTCACACAGGCAGCATGCCTGCATTGGCTTGTACCAAGTGAATGTAATAGAATGTGTAAAGAACATGCAGAGACATAACAATGATAAAGGATACATGAGTGTCAATGAGTAATAAATAATTGCAGCCATGCAGCAATAGAGCAATAGTGAGCAGTCGCAGGAAGCAAACAATCATTCTAGGGGACTGAAAATATATTAAAATTGGATCCTTGACACATATGGGAGATGGAAAGAACCATCCTATTTTCATTTTACCTATAGAAATTGCATTTCGTTCACCTCTGACAGTCTGAGCCCAGTTACTACATGGCAGCCCAATGATTTTTCCTGGTTTATGAAAGCTCAGTGAGGCAGCCGCAGCTGGTGGAAGGCAGAGATTTTATTTGAGAAATAAAGTAAGCTAGCGCTACAGTTTATGTGCGATGCAAAAATCATAACCGTCCCAAGTTATCATTCTTTAGTGACCTTTGTGCATTGTTGACATGGAAACGCAGATCATGAATGTTTAATGGGAAAACGAGTCTAATGAGAGACCCAGGATGACACTAACTCAAAGCCGCAGGGTTAAAAGGACAAGCGGCATAATCAACCCTGCCAGCAGAACACAAGGAGAGGGCAGAGAGAGGACGTCACACATGAGCAGAGGTGTTAGTGGCACACATTGATGATGTATTCATATTCACAGGCTTACCCAGACGCACGTAGACCACATAAAATTTACCTACACGCACATTGCTTTGCTGTTGCCAGAGATAAGGCACATCCCGGACTGCAGAGAAGTAAATACTAAACATTCAGGATGAATGTTTCTATCCTCTCAGGCAATATTTTTCTCTCTTGGCTTTGAACCTCTAAGTCATGAACTAAATCTCAGAGTTTAACCTTAGCCAGTGCTCCGACGAATTGTCATCATATTTGCAGAGCAGAACTAAGATTGTGGGTAACTTTCCAGCATTATAGTGTGCTTTATATTCCAAGTCTTCTTAAGACACATTATAGCTTTGTGCAAGGAACAAACTTAAATTTATGATGTTACTCACTGATCTGCTTTACTTTCAGTGAGCATTGCAACCATTGAGTCAGTGAGATGGGCTCGACAACTGGGTCAGTGCATTTTGCAATTATGTATAAAAATCCTACTTTTATGTTCTTTTGTATCTATATATAAATGAAACTTTATGTGACCACTTTTTGCTAAACTGTCAATTAAATAATACCTATTTTTCACTGAATAAACTTACTGAATGATGTGGCTTAAATTATGTAATTGTATGTGTTTGACTTATATACTCATAATTATCAGAATGTATACTGATTCCAAGAAATATGTAAACCTGTTTAAATATAAGAGAAAGTCTCTGAATTTTGCTGACATTAAGAAGTCTTTGTTTTTTAATGTTATTCAGTAAGCTATAGATAAGCTTCTCCAAATGGTATTAAGCTTAGCCTAATGAAACTTTATAGAATGCTATAGGGCTGCAATAAGATGAACATAAAGTGGAGTAGGGACTGAGGTTTCCACCTTGCCTTCTGTCTTTCTGGAAAAGCTTTTCTAGAGTTCAGTACATCTGTGCTGTAGGCTTGTTAATATGCATTTTTAGGTTCTTTACAGGAGGTCAGTGTGTTGTAGGAATATTTTAGGATAATGAAACTATAAACAGTGTCAGAGGATTGCTCCGAGGTGAGCATTTCTACATTTCATAAAGGTCAAAGGTCATTTGTATACTTTGTATAGCATTTTGTGTTTGTATACTTAATTACAGTGGTGAAATTTTTCCATACTTTTCATAAATGTTACCCCTAAGCATCATAATTGTTGATAACCAGATTTAAGGGAGAATTGGCTTTGATCATGAATATAAACTTGTTCTCTAAGGGTTGAATGTCAGAGAACATGAGAGGCAATATGATATTGGAGCCCGTTCTCATCCTTTGGCGGCATATGTGACGCCATATGACAAAACGGCGAAATACTACGCACATGGCACCCTTTAGCGTGAATATAACACGCGAACCCAAGGCGTCATAAAGTTGACTGGCATCCTTTAGCGTAAATATGAGACGCAGACCCTACCCCACACCTAAACCTACCCATCACAGTGCGTGTTATATTGACGATAAAGGGTGCCATGTGCGTAGTATTTCGCCGTTTTGTCATATGGCGTCACATATGACGCCAAAGGATGAGAATGCGTTAGATATTGCTATAGCAAAAACATGCCAGACACTCTCAATTCACTTGTTTCCTTGACATAGTGAGGATGTAACTCTTCTTCAGTTAGCCAGCATTCCTCTCCTGTTCTGATGCGATACAGGGAACAAAGGAACTCAGGAATGATGTTTTAGAGGCTAAAGAAAACCTTCTGTGTGTTTCTCTGACATTTCCGTCGAAAAGGCGAGGCAAGATAAAACCCTGTCTGCAGAAAAAATTCATTCCGCAAGACAACGCTGTAATGATTATGCTCACTGTCAGCTTTAAACATTTGAATAAATCTCCAGCACACTAAACATTTCATTCAGCAAGCTTCATTTACATAACTCAGTCTGCGGACACAGACATGATAACTGTGCTAATTACAGTGTAGACCTCACTAGTAAAACAACACATGCGTTAAAATCATACATTAGGATTAACTTTTAATAACTCTGAAAGTTTCGTGTTGCTGCATTCGGGATGTGAATAATGGTATTGTACAGTTAATACCACACGGATTAGGAATGTCTTTGCAGGCATCTTTAATGCTGAAAGTAACTTCCTGAGCTGTGTGGAAGATACCATAGTCCTCCTGCGTCTGGAGTTTTGTGGAACCTTATAGATAATGCATCAAGGAGACCAATCAAGGTTAGCGCTAGTTCATATTTATATTCAAATGTATTTAAATAATACATTTAGGTATTCTGGCATGCAGGAAAGCTTTAGTGACCTTTGCTCTTCAGTATTTAGCTGAACTGAGGTTGTGAGGTGACGGAGCAGACCACAAATTTGTGAGCATTTATCTTTATTTATTTTATCATTATCTACAAAGCTTCAAAATGGACTGAAGGTCACTCCTGAGAGTTCAATAGTTGCTGGCTCACAAAAAAAGAAAATCTTTCTCCTGGAATTCTCAAAAGGTTCAGGCCGGAAGTAGTAAAGAAAGTGAAACCGTTGAGAGAAATGGGGGAGCTGGCATTTTTTTGTCGCTTTGTTGTGCTGCTGACCTTTGGAAATATCACAGATTAGATCTTTAATTATTTATGAAGGGCAGCAGTGTTGGGTTGAGGCTGAAACAGTCTTGTCACACATGATGAGGTTGTGTTTTTGGCGTATTAAGAAGGACAGAATGAATCAGGATTGAAGGTTGCTCTTAAAGTACACTGAAAAGGCTATGTTAGTGAGCGGAAAGCATTGGCAAAACGTACATGGTCAAAATTGTGCATGTGGTGTCTGTGTTGTTTTTTAGGGCTTGTTGCACTAAAATAATTATTCAAATCAAGTAATGGCACAATTTCTGCTTGTCAGTTCTGAGTGAAACATTCAGCATACTGTCATGATCAGTGATCTTTTATTCGGACTGCACCGCAACTGTCACAGTGTTGGGTTGTGTTTCCCCGGGTGTCCACTAGAGGTCTCTTTCCCTTACTGTCACCATTCATTCTGGAACTGCATTTCCCATGATCCTTTGTCTGTTCTCATCACTCATCATTGCACGCAGCTGTTTCTCATTACATTGTTAAGTTCTGTGTATAAATACCCTGTCTGTGTCAGTCCATGTCACGGAGTCGTTGTTATTCGTCACACCACTTTGGAGGTCTGTGTTCTTGCCTTTTATTGTTTTGATTCTTGTTTATGGATTGCCTTTTGGTTTTGACCCCTGCCTGGACTGGTTTTATGATTTTGGAAATCCCCGAATAAACTGCTATTGGATCTACCCCTGTTTCCTGTGTGTGGTATCGTGACAGAACGACTCCGTCACGATGAATAGATCCAGCAGTTCGGGATTCCATAACCCTTCTCCTGTGTATGGGGAAGGAAGGGGACCACAGAGAGGAGGTTCGCAGGTCGGGGAGGAAGCGCCTCGACTAAACATTTTTCAATGTTTTGGCTTATGGGCCCATCAGACTGAGGAAGCAGCGGCGGCTAAGGCTTCAGCGAACTCGTCCATCAGAGATGGTGAGTCGTTTCTGGGGACTCGTCTGGCAAAGTTCTCCGGAACTCGGGGAGGTTGCAGGGGAGGAGGTGGTCGACAAATTCCACGACACCATCCTCCGCCTTGCCATTCTTCTGATCCGGAGCCGCCGGACTGGTCCAGTACAAGATTCTCACCGCTGGTTCCACCCCGCACAAAGTCATCATCGTGGGGCTCATCTACCACAAGGTCCTCACCACTGGTCCCGTCCAACTCAAGATCCTCGCCGCTGGTTCCGCCCAGCACAAGATCTTCGCCGCTGGTCCCGTCCATCTTAAAGCCCTCGCCACTGGTTTCGTCCAGCCCAAGGTCCTCCTCACCACTGGTCCTGTCCAGTCCAAAGTCCTCGCCCCTGGTCCCGTCTAGTACTGAGGCTGCAGCTCGCCATCAAGGACGGAGGAGGAGGAGAAGGGCCTCGTATCTCCCCAACAACCCGGTGGTCCCGAGTCCGGTGGTCTCAGTTCCGGTGGTCCCAGTGCAGGTGGTCCCGAGTCCAGTGGTCCCGAGTCAAGTGTCTGCTGTTCCTGAGCCGGAGCCAGTGTCTGTTCCTGAGCCGGAGCCAGTGTCTGTTCCTGAGCCGGAGCCAGTGTCTGTTCCTGAGCCGGAGCCAGTGTCTGTTCCTGAGCCGGAGCCAGTGTCTGTTCCTGAGCCGGAGCCAGTGTCTGTTCCTGAGCCGGAGCCAGTGTCTGTTCCTGAGCCGGAGCCAGTGTCTGTTCCTGAGCCGGAGCCAGTGTCTGTTCCTGAGCCGGAGCCAGTGTCTGTTCCTGAGCCGGAGCCAGTGTCTGTTCCTGAGCCGGAGCCAGTGTCTGTTCCTGAGCCGGAGCCAGTGTCTGTTCCTGAGCCGGAGCCAGTGTCTGTTCCTGAGCCGGAGCCAGTGTCTGTTCCTGAGCCGGAGCCAGTGTCTGTTCCTGAGCCGGAGCCAGTGTCTGTTCCTGAGCCGGAGCCAGTGTCTGTTCCTGAGCCGGAGCCAGTGTCTGTTCCTGAGCCGGAGCCAGTGTCTGTTCCTGAGCCGGAGCCAGTGTCTGTTCCTGAGCCGGAGCCAGTGTCTGTTCCTGAGCCGGAGCCAGTGTCTGTTCCTGAGCCGGAGCCAGTGTCTGTTCCTGAGCCGGAGCCAGTGTCTGTTCCTGAGCCGGAGCCAGTGTCTGTTCCTGAGCCGGAGCCAGTGTCTGTTCCTGAGCCGGAGCCAGTGTCTGTTCCTGAGCCGGAGCCGCCCGAGGGGTCTTCACCGCCCTGGCCGCCCGAGGGGTCTTCACCGCCCTGGCCGCCCGAGGGGTCTTCACCGCCCTGGCCGCCCGATGGGTTGTCTGCATCGCCCTGGCCGCCCGAGGGGTAGTCTGCTTCGCCCTGGCCGCCCGATGGACTGTCTGCTTCGCCCTGGCCGCCCGATGGACTGTCTGCTTCGCCCTGGCCGCCCGATGGACTGTCTGCTTCGCCCTGGCCGCCCGATGGACTGTCTGCTTCGCCCTGGCCGCCCGATGGACTGTCTGCTTCGCCCTGGCCGCCCGATGGACTGTCTGCTTCGCCCTGGCCGCCCGATGGACTGTCTGCTTCGCCCTGGCCGCCCGATGGACTGTCTGCTTCGCCCTGGCCGCCGGCTAAACCATCACCCCCTGTCTCTGTTTCATTTCATGGACCTGGCCCCCCATCCCTCCCCCTGATCCTCCACCGTTCCACCACCCTCCTGGACTCTTGTTTTGTTTGTTTTTTGTGGGTCTTGGAGCGTCTGGTAGCCGTTCCGTTGAGGGGGGGTTATGTCACAGTGTTGGGTTGTGTTTCCCCGGGTGTCCACTAGAGGTCTCTTTCCCTTACTGTCACCATTCATTCTGGAACTGCATTTCCCATGATCCTTTGTCTGTTCTCATCACTCATCATTGCACGCAGCTGTTTCTCATTACATTGTTAAGTTCTGTGTATAAATACCCTGTCTGTGTCAGTCCATGTCACGGAGTCGTTGTTATTCGTCACACCACTTTGGAGGTCTGTGTTCTTGCCTTTTATTGTTTTGATTCTTGTTTATGGATTGCCTTTTGGTTTTGACCCCTGCCTGGACTGGTTTTATGATTTTGGATTACCCGAATAAACTGCTATTGGATCTACCCCTGTTTCCTGTGTGTGGTATCGTGACAGCAACACTCCACTACCTGAGTCCATCATTTGAATTTCCTCTTTACAATGCCAAATGTGTGCTCATTATCTCCACGTATCTTCCATGATCAGTGGAAAATGTATGCAATGTAAATCACTTTAGATATTGTGAGTTAAACATCTCAGTCGCCTTTTTATAATGCCATTATAGTATGGTTGTTAATCTCATGGGTCTGTATATTAACCCCCGGTGTCTTTATTATAAGTTAGTGGCTATTTTAAGTACAAGTAGCAATAGATTTCATTTACACAAAGTGAAAATAGCTGCGATATGCTATTTACACTAGGTAAAAATAGCTGCGATATGCTATTTACACTAAGTGAAAATAGCAATAGGTTCTATTTACACTTATGGCAAAGAAAATATTGCTATTTTTATATAGTGTAAATAGAATCTATTGCTATTTACACTTAGTGTAAATAGCATATCGCAGCTATTTTTACCTAGTATTTTATAAACAGTACACACTGTTCCTGAGCAGTATGACCAAAAAGTTAGCTTGTGTACAGCACATTTTACGGAGGATAGCTTCCTGAACCTTGGAGAGTACAATACCAACTATACACATCAAAATAAATTAGAAATATACACTTAAGTATGTTTTTGTTGTCGCCTCAGGACTTAAAGGCAAGATTTAAGATTTGTTTTATTAAAATATCCAAAAACCTCTAAAACAATGTTATATATTTTGTTCACTTGTGTACTTAAATTATCCCAAATGTTTCCAATAGGGATGAGTCACGATTTTCGAATATTCGATTAGTTGATTTTATTATAGAATATCGAATAGGTTGTGCGATTATTGTCTTTAAAAAAATCCCCATGTTTTCGGTTCTGATGCGGTGGTGACACATTGATGTAACCAGAGGGTGATGCTGCCAATAACGCACCTAAAAGCTATCAATCAGCTCTTAGACAACAGAATAAGATAGGCCTACACATTCTCACACCAGGGCATGTGAACGGAGTGGTAATATGTCCTCCAGAGCCCCGCGGAGAGCCCCTTTCTGAAGATTCTCGCTCAGTCTATACTCAGCGCCGCTCACTCAACCCAGAATGTGACATGCTGGTTCAAAAACATGTGAAATAAGTAGGGCTGCCCTTGCACGACTAAAGTTTTTTCTAGTCGCATAGTAATTGTTAATTTAAGCGATTAGTCTAATCGCATATTTATATTAATTTAATGACTTAAATATATATGGGAGAGAATACTAAACCATAACAAGCGCTTTCGTAATATTTTGCCTATTCCGCACAGAACCGGCAAAGTAATGATCATGCATGAGTCATTTTAATTGTTTATTAATAAACTAGTGTTTTCTGTGTCAGTGTCAGCTGCAGAGATGAAGTTGACGATACTGATATTGAACGTGCCTATTGAGAGAAATGCACACTTCATACCAATTACATAAGGATAGAGTAGCCCATTTCTTTTCGTTTTGAATTGTTTTGTTTAAAATTAGACATTTCAAGCTTTCTATAGATATATTTCTCAGGTCTGTGAGGCAAGTAGCCTATACGCTGAGTTTCAGTTCATTTATGAGACGAGCTCCACGTGCAATGCAAGTGATCGCGCTGTCGTTTCCGTGTCCTGTTTATATTGTCTGCTATATTTGCTTCTTATTTATTAAATCCAGGCAATTGGTTGATGAAACATTGATTAAAATTAAGATACAATTTATACAAAACGAAATTCACAAAAACAAAACTTAATTAAGTGGTCAAAATCATGTCTGACCCACTCCATTTATCTCCCTATATATTGCGCATCTTATGATCCTATCTTACTCATCTCATGCGGTTCCCTTTTCATATAATAAACATAGATGAAATAAAACAATATAATTATATTATTTAAACAAAAAAAAAAAAAGTTTTATATTTATAAGTTATATTTAAGTATCACTCCACTCCGCTTGCCTAAACATACATTTGGGGGAGGGGTGCGATTTTCGAATAATAATCCAATAATACCCAGCGATCTTCGAATATTATTTTTGCTTGAAATGCCAATCCCTAGTTTCCAATAATGTTTAAATCCAGAAAAATCAGCTATTTTAACCAGTGTAATGGCCTAGTGTAATGGCCTGTGTTGTTGTGTCGCCTGTGAATGAAGCAATATCCGCACTACCCTTGATTTCCGTAGAAACAATGGAAACATCAAAGATGTTTTAATATATTATGAGTTTTATTAGACAGGTGAGCAACTGTTTGGATACTTTTATCGACAGAATAAAACACGTTTTTATCATGCCTCACAAACAATACTATTTTGTCAAGTGGCTAAAAAAGCATAATCAGAAAGATCTTTAACAGTAATACAGCATTTTCTCCACCATATAATATATTTTAAAATTAATATCATGTCATTTAGCAACGTAAATCATCCAGCTTTTATTAATATGATATTCTAATATTGTCTACCTAAAAGTTCAGGGACAAAGGTGACAGATGTTAATCAACTTTAATAGTAACTTTAATTGTAAAATATGCATACATAACAAAGCAAAATGAGCGACCGACTAGGACAAATACAGTAAGCATAATAAAAACAGCAACGTAAAATGTCCCAGGCTCTCGGCCCTCCCTGCTTCACGGCATCATCAAGCTACTGCTTTTTTTTTTTTTTTTGAAAAAACTACATCTAGCGGCGAAACTTACATACTGTCCCTTTCAAGTTGTTACAGTGAAGAAGATAAATTAAACTTGTAATAACATTGTATCTGAAAGGTAAGAGGGTTACAAAATAAAAACTTTTTTGAGCATAATACTTAAAGGATTAGTTCACCTCAAAATGAAGATGTCCTAATAATTTACTCACCCCAATGCCATCCAAGATATCCATGTCTTTCTTTCCTCAGTGGAAGAAAATTATGTTTTTTGAGGAAAACATTTCTGGATTTTTTTTTGAATAATGGACTTCAATGACAATCAGCGTTTTGAAGTCTCAAAGTCTCATCAGTTTCAAAGGTCTTTGAAGTGCTTCAACGGACTGTGCGCGATCGCAGCTGAGGAGGAGGGTCTTATCTCGCAAAACGATAGGTCATTTTCCAAAAAAAAAAAAAAAAATATATATACTTTTTAACTACAATTGTTCGGATTGAGCTGATCTGCAACGAGCCGGGAACTACGCCATCACGTTGAAAGGTCACTGTTGATGTCGCCGGCGCCGGCGGAAGTACCGCCCTACTGTTTACAAAGCAACCATTACAATTTGAACTATCCTCCTTCGCACGGTCGAGTGGGCCGGTACTTCCGCCGATGCCGGCGACATCGAGCCTGACCTTTCAACGTGATGACATAGTTCCCGGCACGTTGCAGATCAGCTCAATCCGAACAATTGTAGCGTCTGGACCAATCACACACACAAAATTTTATCTAATGAATAGTCCGGCAAACTCACTCTCCCAACAAAGATCAGTTTAACTTTCCCCGAAACTAACATCCCAATGAAGCTAACACCAATGGCAGAACTCGGGGTCCTGTTACATAGATAAGGATTTTTACGACCTCAAAAAGGAAATTCCTGAGAGATGTGACACTCACTTAATTCTCCTGAGAAGGAGAAATAAACCCTGTTAATCCTATATATTATATATATATATATAACCTTTTGAGAAATGTACAAACAAGTATCTAATTTTCACATCTAATGATTTCCTTCTGATGTTGTTTTGGCCTATGTTTTCTTGTAAACTCTAATGGGTTAATGTTTAAGACTTTGCATACAAATATGTGTGGCATATTTGGTCTCTATAAACTCCAATCTTCGTTCCCCATTTGTAAATTTACATTACATTTTGCTAACGTTGTGACGCATGGGTATTATAAGAATATTGAAGATACTTTTTTTTAAACACCCAATGAAATTACAGATTCAGATGTGCTGCCTGAACACAAAGAGTCATAAAATCTCTCCAAAGGAGCAACTTCTTATTGGCTCACACACCCCCAGAGGGTGTGACATCTTCACCCTTTTAAAAATCACTGATCAAGATCAGCTCTCGCTCTCTCTTATCTCGCTGGACTCTCTCGTCTCCCTGGAAGCTCTTGGCTTTCTCACTCCCTTGAGTCTCTTAGTCCTGATGTGAAGATGCTGCTAAACTAGAAGTTTTCTAAGGAGTTTTCTAAGGACCCCAAGCTTGTGCCAGGCTGCAGCCTTGTCTTTCCATTCACCAAAGATCCTCTGACTTCAACTGGTTCTCTCTCTCATCAAAACAACATCAGCAAAGATTAACTGGAGTTGTATGTGTAGAGTAGTTTAAATGTTTAGTCTAGTTAATAAAGTCTTGTTCATATCACACGTAAAGTTGTCCTTGTCTCAAACTCATATCTGGAAGTCAATAATCATATCGAACTTGACTACTTGCTCTTAGTAGTACTTTGTAAGAAAAACATTTCCTATGCCCCGGAAATGTACATTTCTATTAATTAATTAATAACCAATATTGAGGGTTCACAGAATAAACTGACTAATTGGTTGTAATGTTAATGTAGCTACATCAAGTTAATCTGATTAATCTGATTAACTGGCACAAATGTTCATAATCAATTATAACAAGTTATGATTGGTTATTAATCAGATCAAATCAAATCAAAATTTATTTATAAAGCACTTTAAAATTCAAAATGGACACAAAGTGCTGTACAGTAAAAACAATACATGAATACATAAAAAGCCATAAAACAAATACACAGCCATACAATGAACCAATAAAATCAATATAACCAAACCTGGATTATCAATTTCAATTACCAAAATTTATTATTTTAATATTTCATAGAGCTAATTCGCTACACAATTGTAGTTAAAAAGTGTATATATATATATATATATATATATATATATATATTTCGCGAGAAATATATTATCGTTTCCCGAGATAAGACCCCCCTCCTCAGCTGCGATCGTGCACAGTCCGTTGAAGCACTTCAAAGACCTTTGAAACTGCATTGATTTGGACTTCAAAACGCTGGTTGTCATTGAAGTCCATTATTCGATGAAAAATCCAGAAATGTTTTCCTCAAAAAACTTAATTTCTCTTCCACTGAGGAAAGAAAGACATGGATATCTTGGATGGCATTGGGGTGAGTAAATTATTAAGACATTTTCATTTTTAGGTGAACTTATCCTTTAATCAGAATCCATATTTGTTTTATGATGTACTATTTTTGATTATCATCAGTTACTAGAGCAGTTTGGATGGATTTTTATAGATGCAAAATCGTTTTTGACGTCTTCCTTTAGAAATAATTCTAGAATCACCTCGCCAAGGATCAGCAACGACCAAGAATATACACACCACATTAGCAGTGCAGCTAATAATGCATTCACTTTTAGCATCAGACCAAAACAGCTTTGACTATCAACTCGCAAACAAACATGAGAATGAGCACTGGAGGATTTGATATCTTCCCTCGAGTGACTATGGCATGTTTGATATGCAAATTTTCTTCGGAATTACAGATCCTCTACGTTCCGTGAGGTAGAATTCACTGGAGGAGAATTGAACAACTCAATTGCAGCTCTGCGCTGTGTGCCTCCGAATGCTGGGGGAAATGAAAGCCGTCATTCAGATTCAGCAAGGGCATCAATGAGAATAGTTTAGCAACTTAGTACGGGCTGTGAGACTCTGGGTCTGCCTGATGATATTACTTTCACAAGCACGACTTAATTGCAGACATAGGAGGTTCTCCTAAACAGTTGCACTATTTGTGTGTGCACTGTAAAAGCTCTGTAATAGCACTGAAATAAAAAAAATCTTGTAATTGATCTTTTTAATGCATACATATTGCATTTTTAATGCACACTTTTTTAAAAAAAATACTGGCAAAACTTGCATCATGCTATTCAAATGAGTCATTAAACTAAATTTAATTTAAAATATATTTAATATACTATTGTGACAAAAGTAATTGATCAGATTATTGAAACGAGTGTTAATCAGGCATATATCCAGTGTCTGTGCAGTGTATTTGAGTACATTTCCATAATTTTAAAGAGCTAATTCAGGTGTCTGCATCTCAGACCCAAATGCACACTCAAAATCTGACCTTACTGAGCATCTGCTGGTATTCATGATAACAGAGAGGATCAAAAGACTAGTATTAACACCCCGTAGAGACTGACTAACTAAAGCCTTACTGTGACAAGAGGTACAAAACAAGCAAATGGTGGAGACAGAGAACTGGCATCAACTTGAGTGTCACAGTGGGACCATATTTGCCATAATATGGAGACAGTGAGGTGGGAAAAGCAAATGATCATCTTATTGTTTTAAAAAGAACAGCGAGGCCTTTCAACAGCTGCAATAAGAGGTCAAGACAATTCTTGGTCTAAATTACCATTGTATAAGGTTAAAATTAATAAGAATTATTTTTTATTTTCCTTACCAAAAAGGTCATTCACCATTTATTAGCTTATTGAGATGCTGACAGTGCTCAAACTGGATTTTGTTGATGTTTTTCTTGAAATTGCAATGCCATTTGCAGCAGTTTTGTGTTTTTGCAGCATAAACTGGGTAATTTATTTATCTTATCAGGGACTATCAACAGGATCATATTTCCATATTTCCATGTTTGTTTTTTTTAAAACACACAAAGAGACATACTTTTAATTAACACACAAGAAGCAATACTGGATGCAAAACTTTTATTTACTTTGAAAATCTTATCAGCTGTAAATATAATTTTTTTTTCTGCTGTGAAAATAAAGTGGCATATTTGAAACGTCTCGGTTACGTATGTTATCCCTTGTGCCCTGAAGGAGGGAACAGAGACGTAGTCGACGTGTCGACTGATTGGGATCACGCCAGGGAGCCAGTCATCTTCAAGTACTATTGAAACGAACCCTCGGGTATAAATACGGAAGTGGATGCACGCACTAGTTGCTTTTTCGCTGAGGAGCCGAGCTTAACTCGGAGTCAGCGGTGGTTCAGCAATAGTGGCAACGGAAGTACGTCTCCGTTCCCTCCTTCAGAGAACGAGGATTACATGCATAACCAAGACGTTCCTTTTCAGCCGCTCACGTTCTATGTTACGTAGTCGACGTGTCGACTGATTGGGATCCCAATTAAAACGCCACTAGTGCTGCCACCTTCCAGTACCTAGACAAAAGCCTTATGATCCCCCCGCATTATTTACATTTACATTTTTATTCGTTTAGCTGACGCTTTTATCCAAAGCGACTTACAATGGCTATGTATGTCAGAGGTCGCACGCCTCTGGAGCAATTAGGGGTTAAGTGTCTTGCTCAGGGACACATTGGTGTCTCACAGTGGATTCGAACCCGGGTCTCTCACACCAAAGGCTTATCCACTGCGCCATCACCACCCCTCCATTTGAGGTGGAGATGGGACAGGGCTTAGGCCAGGGAAGTCACAGCTGTTCCACAAGGCCACTAGGAAAGCGTTCTTATTCGCTGGAAGGGAAAATGCTGCGGAAGCCACATCCTGCCCGTAGGGAGGTAACATCTGGAGGATACACATATGGACTGGGCGGATTACTGGGCAGTACAACATATGGAATGTCACTGGGGTGGCTCCAGCCTAAGACAGGAGGGAGACTCGATGGGAACATTAACCGTCCACAAAAGCTGCTTCAGTGTGCTGTAAGCCCAAACACGTGATGCAATAATTGTGACTGTCAGAGAGGGGAACGACCGCATACAGAAACCTACGGGTGGAAGGACATCTTGAAAAAGATCCAAACGCACCCTTGTTGCTCTTTCAGGAATCTCTTTTTTTCCCATCACCAGTGCCGGAGCACACAGGGGAATGACTGCGGCAACACTGAACAGTGAAGTACTCACTTTTTCCGCCCTCTTACCTGCCGTCAACAAACACAAACATTTAGAAATTTGTTGCACTCTTCAGAGACATCAAACGATCGGCTCCAAAGCTAAAGGCAACTAGTGTGTGCATCCACTTCCGTATTTATACCCGCGCTGTGGGGGCGGAATGCGTGGTGATAAATCACGCACGCCAATTCCATTAGCTCGTTTCAATAGTACTCAAAGATGACTGGCTTTCTGGCGTGATCCCAATCAGTCGACTTCGTCGAACATGAGCGACTGAAAGGGAACTGTAACATCATATAAGCTAAAAGCAGTTAGCAAGTGTAATTAAACATTTTTTTTATGTTTCTGTGTCTATAGTTTTTATGTATATGTTAACTTGTCATAGAGGGATGTAGAATTGGGTGCGTAAAGGAAAACATGCATGTTTCTTCTTTTCTTGTCCAGCCTAATTTCCCTAACCATGACTACTGCTTGCAGAAAACACCACAATCTCTTCGGTCAGTCTTCTCTCTTCTTGTCTTTGTACACTGCATATAAAATAGACAACGTGAGAGAGACTTTAGCAAAGGAGATGTTACAAGTCTAGAGGATGTCTAAAATGCAAAATCCAGACACCTTGTTATGAAACTGCTCAATGCTCTGCAAGAGGGGTCAGTCCAATGACATGACCTTGTCTCCAAACTGTCCCAAGGTTGGCAGATGCTTTGCATAAAACAATACATTTTGAAAAATAAGGAAAGCTCAAATATAAAGTATCCACAGACAGTGAGGTGCAAACTTAGATCACATGTGAATTTATATATATATATATATATATATATATATATATATATTAATTATATTAAGTTTCAAAACGAAATTATACTATCTGGACAGCCGTTTTAAAAGTGTGAATTTTTTTTATATACTGCCGATTTTTTTATAAAAAAAATAAATAAATAAAAATTCAGATTCCCAATGTGGTTGTTGGACCTCACTGTATTAATCGGTAAGTGTCATTATATTTTTCTGTCTATATATAATACATGTTGAATATAGTGGCTGAAACATTTTACAGGATGTGAGCATGTTCACACAATGGGTAATCATAGACATTAGGCCAAATGAGATTGAAAGGCATCTTTGAGTGAATTTGATTAGCATCTCTCTGAAATTCTCCATATTCCAAACTCAATTTGGGTTCTATTCTATTCACAAATAATCGAAGCCTAATTTTAGCATGGACATTTTACTGGCAATTGCATCATCTCATCTTCAGGGTTATGTTGTTCTCGAAGGTGGAATTAATTGCTTATTGTTATGAGAAAGATATGGGATGATTTTGGCACCGCTACTTGCTCTTTCCTTTTAAAAAATGCACTTGTTTTTATTGTAAAAACATAGGGCAGCTTCTCTCCAACATATATGTTAAAACCTATTCACACCACACCACTCCTTTTTGTAAATGATGTCAGTCTTTACCTTTTTTTCTTTAAATTCATACATTTATTTATATTTCTGCAATACTGCATCTGTAAACTTCATTTTTCTCTCCATGAGGGATCTACAAACTGGGGATGCGCCGAAGAGTCAAAGAGAAAGTCAGATTGAGCTGCTGAAAAACATCAGTCATTTCTTTCCAAATGTTGCAGGTTCAGCAAGTTCATCAGCCAAGTGATTCATTTAAAATGCTGTCTTTACAGATACACAATGGGATTAGTGTGACAATATAACAGTGTAAAAATTATTGATGCCTATTATTTAAAGAAGAAATTAGACACTGTATATTAAAGGTGCTCTAAGCGATGTCACACGTTTTTTAGGCCAAAACATCATTTGACACATACAGCCAACATCTCCTCACTATCCGCTAGCTGCCTGTCCCCTGAACACACTGTAAAAAAAGCTCTCTGCAGACACCCCAGCCTCAAACGGCAACAAAAACAAACTGGGCTAACCCGCACCACGAAACATAACAAACTGTTCCAGCCAATAACCAACAAGAAGGTTTTGGGGGTGGGTTTTGGGGGGTTAGTGCGCGGATGAGGAGGAGGGAGGGTCTAGAGAGCCTAAGTCCCTCCCCTTCCGGTGGACCACCATGGGACCTTATTTCTGAAAAATATTGTATGGTAGTCACGAGAGACAACAAATATTTGGATCCCGTTTGAATTGTGCCCTGAATTACACATATGATGTTTGTCAATTTAAAAGATATATTTTAAAGTCAAGAAAGTCGCAGTTTGATGTAAAACTGTTGAGGTATAAGACTGTGAAAATATGTAATTACAAAGACTACAAACCCAAAAGGCGCGCATGTGACGTCATACATTTTCTCTCAATGAATGAAGCTAACTTTACTGAAGCTAACGTCTGTCATTTTTTCTATAGTCTTACGTTATAATCGTAACGTTACGCCGTCATGCCTGTGTGTTTTGTACCAGACTGCACACATACGAGCTTGGTGACGTACATAGTGCGAGACGAGAGATGTAGTTCATTTTCACATAAAACTAAATGTTACTCTTCTGTTTTATGACAAACTGTGACTTTCTTGACTTTCATAATTATCTTTTAAAATTGACAAACATCATATGTGTAATTCAGGGCACAGTTCAGATGGAATAAAAAGATAAGTTGTCTCTCGCCATTGACTACCATACATATTTTTTCCGAAATAAGGTCCCATGAGCCGAAAGCGGAGGGGAGGGACTTAGGCTCTCTATACTTTAAACGTCCACAAGAAGTGATGTCATCCGACATCGCTTAGAGCACCTTTAAATCGCTATTTGGATAAAGGCCACGTTATAGCAGAATATGGTTGTCAGTCGTGTATTTGAGTACGTTCTAATACGATTACGTTCACATACAGTTCAGTTATTTACAGGAGTGACAAGCACATTCTATAACCGAACTCACACCCGTACATTTTCATAACTCACAACCATATTCTCTTAAAACCCGCGCTGTGAACGGAACCAGACTGGATTACTAGTCGTCTGTCACGTCATACAGTGCGAGAGAGATGCTCTGCGCTGTACAAACATGTGTCTACCGTGTGTTGCAGGTTTTCATCTGTCATTTCGGTAGCTTCCGAAAAGGTTTAGATCCAGTCACGGTTCTCCCAACAGTTTTGTGTTCTATGCGTGAATCAAATGCTCCGCTCTCCACCCAGATATAAAATCTGATGTCGGTTAATGAAGATTTGACGGATAAACTCGCTGCTCGATTGGAGTCATGTCAAAAGTGATGATGAGGCTTTTCAGTTTTATCACTTTGATATTTGTTTAGTCACTGTCGATATGGTTACTGGTAAGGAAATACAGTATTCGAGCCACTAGGCCTACTGTAAGTTGCTGTGTGAACGGGACATTTAGAGACACCTGTAAATAAGTGCTTTTGTCAATCCCAAAAAACAATAATGTGAACGTAGCCAAAGTTACTATTAAATTAATCAATTGATTTTGCTGTTTTAAAATGAGATTATAAATTGGGGTAAATTGTGGCAGCTATTAACAACTATCTGTCAAAAATTGCCTAAATGTTGCTGAAACAGAAGCAGAACTTTCAGAACGGAACTTTTGCTAAGACTTTTGAATAAAAAAATCTTTTCAGATGTTTGGAAAAACACCAGCAATAAAAAATTATCAGGAATGCATCCATACTTCATGTATTATGATGCATCCCCTCCATCTCCATAACTAATTATGATCCAGATTCAAACGGCAGGATGAGCCAGCTGTTCGGATGGTTTAATTTGCTGATTGGTGAGGCGTATCTGATGAGCTAAAGCTAAAGCTCATCAAACAAGTGCGGAGTCATCCTTCATCACAGCCCATCCGCATCCGGCAATAATTTCTCTCCGTAAAAGCTTATTTTGGAGTTAAACTGGTGACATGCAGTTTTTAGACAACTTACAGAAGGGTTGCAAAGTAGGTCAGACCAAAGGATTAGTTTACCCAAAAAAGAAAATTCTGTCGTTTACCAATCCTTGTGTCATTTCTAACCCATATGATTTTTCCCCCATTACGTGCTATACAATATTTTTATGGATTGCACTTTTGTCTATGTTTTTGTCTATGAAATTACAATGATTTAAAGGCTTTCAAGCTTAAAAATAAGACACAACAAAAGCACCATAAAATTGTCAAAAAAATTTGTTCATATGACTATATTTCCAGTCATAAACTTTAAATTAGGTCCTCACACAAAGCTATCATATGGCTTCAATATATATATATACATATATATATATTATATATTAACCATTTCATGCATAGAGGTCACAGTGGACGGCTATTAAAAAGCCATTTTCTTGTATGCATGGGTTCTGACAGCATATTACACATCAACCACTACAGTGGACACTAGTGCTTCATTCTATATAGTGTCTTATGAATAGTTAGCGTTCGTATGTGGAATTTTTGTTACCAGTAAAATTTAATTATGAAAAATAGGCAATATGAAAATTATTTTCAAATAAAGTATTTTCTTTGTTCTTCAAAAGGTACATCTTGAAAGGGTGGGTGGGGGGGGGGGGGGGTCTTATATTCAGGGCTGTCTTTTGAACATCAGAATTATCCGCTAATAAGGGTAAATCGATGTTCTCTCGTAGACTGGAAGGACCGTGAGCTACATACATTTTCTACATAGACTGAGTTTCCACAAAGTTGTACCTTTTCACACTTGTAGAGATCTTTGATGGAATCATGTCCTCACGCGAAGTTCAACTTATATGAAGTTCTTCTCTGTCTGCTTTTGGAACGGGAACAAACTCAATTGTGAGTATTACAATTGAAGCTGTATTATATTTTTGGATATATTTTTTAGTTTTTACATGATATATGATTTATATGATATATGATTATATACATGATTGTATATAATTTTATTCATTGGTTTGTTAAATACACACAGTATTACGGAGCTATTACTGTATTACAGTATCTCTTCAGTTAAAAACATAGTCACACCGTCCAAAAAATTGATTTGTTAAAAAAAGAAAGAAAAAATAGTTTAGAACGACTTGAGGGTAAGTAATAAATGACAGAGCTTTCATTCTTGAGTGAACTGTTCTTTTGAGTTTTGGTAGTAGCCTACCAGAATGACAGTGTGAAGTAACCTGCCATTTAAACTCTCACTTCACAGATGGTCTGTGACTGGATGGTTTCATGCATTGCATTGTCTGAATGGCTCATCTGTATGGGTCAGAGCTGATCAGACTGCACAAGCTGTTTCCCACAGAGCCCTGCATTCAGCATGTCTGACCATTCCAGGACATGAACTCTTTACCTATGAATCGAGGGAGATGTGTGCTGCATGGAACTGGAGGAGTCAGTACCACCTTTGCATCTGGCCAGCAGAACGCATGACATCACAGAAGAGCTGACCTAGAAGGGGGAGTTTTTAAAAACCCAGAGAGATAAAAAGAAGTCTGAAGAAAATGCAGGAATATATCAGTGTTTAAGCCTTGTGTCAGACAGTTTTTTTTTAAGTACTCCACAATGGCCGATAAGAGTGAAATGTAGTGGAGGCATGTCGAATTTGCCAGGGGCAATCCTTTACCCATGTTCCCCGAGGCACACACCGCGTTGTTATGTCTAGAGGAGGAGGAGGAGGAAGGCGCAGTGCCGGCATAGCAGTTCTGACACTTTAAAGAGTGCAAGCACATCCGCAGTGCACCCCCGTGCCACCTCCACTCTGCATTAGTGTCAGCTTCATTCCTCTGAGTCCTGGACACTCTCCCAAATAGACCAATCATCAAGATCCCTGTGTGTGTGAGAGAGGGAAAAGCGTCCTCAGCTATCCTCGTGACCATGACAGAACCTGCATATCAGCAATCAGTGAGTCAAAGTTCATACATTACGTCTCTCCTTACAGTGCATTTAGTCATAAATAGCTGAAAAGGTACTGTATATGTGTGCTGAAGTCATGTTAAAGTAATTCAGTCGAAAATGGAAATTCTGTCATGAAGGAACACACCTCCATGTTTTCCATTAATCACATAAAGATATCACATGGCTTTTGAAGCTTCATTTTGTTCATTTTTGCAGTTTTAGTCAGTTTTCAGTTTTATAACTACTTCTATGGGATATTTGTTTTTAAGAAATTGCTTATTGTTTTTATTCAAAAGGATGCATTGCATTGAACAAAAGTGAGGGTAAAGGCATTTATGATGTTACAAAAGATTTTTATTTCAAATAAATCAAGGATCATGATTTATGATCATGTCACATGAAGGGTCATGTGACACTGATTAATGGCTGATGTAAATTCAGCCATCATGAAAAATAGAAAACATTTATACCCTAGGGTTAAACTGCAATAATATCACACAATATTATTGTTTTTACTGTATTTTTGATCAAATAAATGCAGCCTCGGTGAGCATAAGAGGTTTCTTTAAAGAAAAATTATTAACAAATCTTGCCGACCCCTAAATCATTTTGATAATGAGATTTGTTGACACTATTTAGAAGATTTCCAGTGTAGCTTTGTAATGTTTTTTTTCTTTTCAAAATTCATTCTTTTTAAACAGCATACAGGTTTAGAACGACATAATGGTGAATAACTAATATGATATTTTTGTGAATTGCCCCTTTAAGCTTAGCTTTTCCCAATCATACAGACTTGCTGCTGTTGTCGCTTGCTTTTAATAGAAAGAACAGAGCAGTAATCCAGAGCGATTCCTCCAGAGGAACACATGATTAAGATGTCAGTGAATCAGGTGATCTCATGGCAGCAGTAAGCAAAGCAGTGCTGCAAAATATTTCCATCAAAGAATCCATAACTCTCTTATTTTCTCCTTTCTCTCCCAATCCATACCCCACTCACTTCCCACAATCCTCTATTGACCCTTGGGATGATACAGGGGGTCTCCTAATTGAGTTCCCTACCTCTGTGTTCCTTGTGACTGCGTCTTGATAATTAAGAATTTAATTATAGCTGAAGGGGAAATATCAACAACAAAATCCTGATATTTTAAACATGAGATTATTGCCCCTGCAAGGATTCCAAGGCAAACGATGAGAGAGGTGATCTATAGGCAAGTTACTGCTATGCAAAAACATTAATGAATGAATTAATTAAATAAAAGCAAACCAGTAAGCTAAAACTTTTCCACAAATCCCTTGTGCCTGCAATGAAGGACGCTGTTTGACGTGAAATCGTGGACATCCTCGCTGACTGGGATCTTTTGTGTTATTCTGTGTACGTTGAGCAGCTGAGAGCTACAGAACAGTGAGTTCCGGCCCTTAGCCTTGGGCTCCGTGGTGATTCTCTCTTCGTTCAATCTGCACCGCTGCTTCATTTCTGCGGGGAGCCCTCCAGCAAGAATTTGTTGCAAGCAGATGTTTCAAAGCAGAGAAGGTGATGTTTTGGGTACCACTGAGACATTAGCCAGAGCATGAGCAGATATTTGAAAGATGCTACAAGAGATTAGGGATGTTTTTATTTTTTGTGCTTTACTTTATATACAAACTGATAAACAGGCCAAACACATGAATTATTAAAATAGCACTTAAATATGTATAACCTTTTATTTTGAAACTTAGCATTCCCTCCACCATATTCTGGTCAAAGACTGCCTATTTATAACCATCTGAGTGACCAAACACAGTTTTCCCAGACACAGCCTCAGCTTTATTGTCTCTCTCAGGGAGACTAAGAATGCAGCAAGGAGCCAAACATCCATATGATGCTTTTTAAAAAACCATTATATACAAGAACTCTACACCCTTGCCTCATTTATGAATTTGCAAATAAGCCCTGCCTCCACTCACTCACCAGCTCAGAGATCCACTCGTTGACGATCACATGTTGATGTGATTGGTTACAAGGTAGATTGTGACGTCAGAAGCACAAGTGATTTCAAACTGTGTTTTTGATACTGTCTTTGGTTCACTGCTAGCCTGGTTGACACCAGACCCTTCTCAGTTGTAACTGAGAGTGGGTCTGGGGAAGGTTCATTCACAGCCTATTTCCAAAGGGGCGTCACCAACTGACGTTGCTCAAATGCCTCTGGGTACAATTGGATAGACCTAAAACCAATCAGAGCGATAAAGGAGATGACGCTTCAACGTCGCTGCGCTATCGTCATCGTGTTAAGCCCGCCTCAACGTGTGTGATTGGTGCCTCGATTTGGAAAAATTGGAAATGGGCTTGAATGGGCTCTTGGCCAGACGGACTTGCAGAGCAAATCTCAAATTTGCCAGAAGTTCGTCAGGGTTTTCCCAGACTAGTTCACTGCAGTCTTAAGGAGAAAATACTCATCAATGGTGTTGATTTATGAATTTGTGCATTGTTTGTCTTAAAGCACATTAAAAGCGCCACATAATATAAACAATATTCAAAGCTTGATTTTCACCACAGGGGGACTTTAAACTAGACGCCAATTTGAACTGCTCCTGCTGGATTGCATCTATGTTCTTTAATTTAGGTCACGCGTAGAACTTTCCCTTCCCATCTGCACTTTTTTGGAATTGCGCTCTCACGCTAAATTTGTTTAATTGTTTGTAATATTTAGTTGGCTTGCTTTATTTAAAGTCCTTTAACGAAACCCAGAACATCTTATAAAGCTTTTATGTCACTAACTGGCCAATACAGTGATTTATTTTTTATAAGCTCTTATTGTATCAACATGACTTGTTTCCAGGAGGACTGATCAAGAAACCTGTGTTTCGGTACTCTTGGAGGTTGTCACGCCAGCCAATCAGATTAGAGCTTAAGTAAGTGCTTTCCAGGTTTAAGCTTAATTTTGCCCAACATACAATTTTTTTTTCATATAGACCAGACTAAAAGACATAGTCACTAAGAAACTTAATGCAGTTGTGTCCTTATACCACAGGAGCTTGCTCTTGTTACTTACTGACAACAGAAAGAACCAAACAATTCAGAGAGAATCCTCAGATGCGTGAAATGGTCAGAAAGGACTGTGACCACTCCTTGGACATATAAGGTTGAGTTCTGAAAATCTAGCTTTTTTGTTGTTCAATCTGTTATACAATAAATAATTTTGCTCTTACTTTGGGGGAAATTGTTACAACACCAAATGTCTTATCTCTTTTATGCTCTCTGCAACCTTTCATGGTGACATGAGGTACGGGCCACTGATGCAAAGCAAACATAAGGGGCCTGGTTGCTAGGATACACATGTACAGTCATAAAACAATCTGCCTCTCTTCAAACACTTGATGCTACAATCATTTTCCCCCATTGTGGACTGCACAATTTGTCTTCACAGGTTTCCCTGATTGCAAGAGAATACCATTTGTTACATGTCTGTCAGTGCAGCTCAGTAGTGCCTCATCCATTTTTTAATACAATTTTATTTAATTATCCAAGTATATCCAAGTGCTTCTAATGAGAGTAATGTAGAGTTCTCTGTTCGCTCCCCACAACTTGTTCCTTGCAGAGGGTCGACCTGCTCTGATTGCCTGATTAATATGTTTTGAAAGCTGTAATTAAGACAGGGGTCGACATGCACATAATTCTATTATTTGATCTACTGAAGCAACACATTTCAGAGTTGAGTCACTCTGCCATGAAAGAGGCTTTGAATTTTAAATGGCTATGTTTCAGTGGAGTGGGTTCTTCCTTTTACTTTTTCATTTCCAAAGCATAATACCTCACTTTGCTATGCATGCGTTCATTCTTTTTCAATCTTCTCTTTAGGATTCTCACAGTCATGGAGAACCTGGGGATATCAGGACATTTTTAAATTGCAACATCCAGGCCTGAAGATCGGAGTCATGGAGAATTTGGTATTAAATAAAACAAATTTTCCCCCCTATTTATGCTCTGCTATCTGAAATATTTCCCAAGCTGGAAATTTCTAATTATGAGTGAAATCCATAAAAAATATCAGTCACACTTTAGATTATGGTCCAATTCTCACTGTCAACTAACTATTAACTATGACCTTTGCCTCAATAAACTCCTAATTACTGCTAATTAATAGTAAGGAAGTTGTTGAGTTTAGGTATTGGGAAGGATTAAGGGATGTATCATGCAGAATAAGGCATTAATAAGTGCTTTTGTAAGTACTAATAAACAGCCAATATTAATATGCATGCTAATAAGCAAGTTAATAGTGAGAATTGGACCCTAAACTAAAGTTTTAGAGAAATACCTGATCCAGTTATCCCAAGTGACAAGAAGATTCGTTAGTCAAATTCATTGGTCAAAAAGTTTGGGAGCCTTCATTTCTTTCAACTGAGCTAATGAAATGCCTTTAGCAGGTAACTACTTTTCCTAGAGGTTATGCATAATGAAATGCAATACAAATTTATAATGTAATTACTAAATCCATTTTTAACAGCTATTTCGATGAGCTGTCTAAAAATTACTTTTATTCTAATATATAAAAATTACTTTTTACCAGCCATTTGTGAAAATGTATGGTCAGTATGCTAAAGGATTCTTTCTGATGCTGAGTAATTAGGATCTGCTAATATGCAGCAGGATCAGTGGACTGATTGCCTCATCAAATGCAACATTGCCAACTGTTGTTCCGCATGACAGGCAATTTTTTTGATGTAGGTCTGAATCTCACTTGCAAAATTGAAGATCTATTTTGATGGCAATCGGCACAGGGCTGTAATGGGAGCTGAAGCACGTAAACAGAACCGAGACTTGCTGTCAGGTGCAGCTGGGGGAAAGACATTTACTCCCATCTGAGGCCAGGGGCTGAATTTCAATGTGAAACTCGTTGGTTCTGGATGAGTTTAGTTGTTATTGCATATAGGGGCTTTAATATGCTGAAAACACCTGTTGTCTTATCTGTTACCCATTTTGTCACAAAATTTTACGTTTGTTTATTGATGTCTGGCAAACTTACACATTTGGTGAATATTTCTGATTTAAATATGTCTTGTAATTTCATGTAGTTGGATGTTAGATTGAGAAGAAAATTATAAACAAATCAATAAAATGTTGCACCGTATGGGATTGTTTTCTAACAAAAGTGGGTTTATGAATTCAATCGTCATACATTTAGGGCCCTATTTTAACGATCTAAGCACATCGTCTAAAGCGCACTTAGCGCACAAGTGTACTTAGGGCGTGTCTGAATCCACTTTTACTAGTTTAACGACGGGAAAAATGGTCGGCGTGCCCGGTGCGTGGTGTAAAAGGGTTGTCCCTATTCTCTTAATGAATAATGGGTGTGTTTTGGGCGTGACATGCAATAAACTAATCAAAGTCTCATCTCACATTCCCTTTAAAAGCCAGTTGCGCTCGCACCATGGCGAATTCGCTATTTACATGGCGTAATTTTTAAGCGGAAAGACTGATTGCTTCTGTAGCGAGGAAACGGATCTGCTCGTGCGCGAGGTTAAAGCCGGATTATGTACCATATCTTTATGTACACAATAATAATCTTTTACATTTTAGTCCTTTTATTTTTAATATTTGGCATGTTTTTGTGCTGCTGCGCGTCCCTGTGTGTGTAATAAGCAGAGTGTCCACGCGCTGTGCACCCGCCTTTAGGCTCATATTACTATTGTACCCTTTAAATAACAAAAAAAATTAAAGCTGCAAGCAGCATTTAGCGGTGTTCAAGCAGTTAAGGCCTTTAAGGCCGTTAAGCACAAAAGCATCAAAAGACATTAAGTTTTATTTAGCATTAATTTAACCACTGACATAATAGATGGAAAGGACCATTTACAGCCAACACAGGCAATTTACCATATGAAATATATGGTTTTAAAGCTTTTTAACAGTTATAGCGCCACCTATGGTCTGATCTCCATGAAACTTTGCATGCTTCTTCACCATGTTATGACACATATGCTCATCAATTTTTGTGAAGTTCAGATTTTTTATTTTTTATTTATAGGCTTTTGACTGTATTATTTAAATCGAAATCGGAGATATACATATTGTCCGGCTTAAGCCAAGGATCACAGTGGTGTAAAAAGCTTGAGGCTAGGACCAACGGCCTAGGAGTTATGAGCAATTTAGTACTTTTGGTTGCTGTAGCGCCACCTATGGGCCAATTGGGGTCATACTCTTGATAGGTCCTCCCCAAAAGTGTGGCCTACCATCTGGCCGAGTTTCAAGTCTCTAGGCCTTACGGTTTGGGCTGCAAGATGCGTTTTAGGTTTTTTGTTTTTTTTAAAATAGCAATTACAAAAGATTTTCAGCACTTCGTGCTTGAACACCTAAATATACTGCGCCATTGACTTTAGACCAGGTTTTTTTTTTATGGCACAGTCTATTTCAGTTGCCTCAAAATAGCAACGCGCCAACAATGTGCCCGAACACACCTCGTTTTCAGACCAGTAAATGCATTTGAAACAACATGGCGCAGGATGTGAAAACTGTGAAAAATGTGTAACTGCGTCGGAGCTGAAACTAGTAAAAAACACATGTCGCGCCTGACAACAATCCAAGCAATTCCCAGTGGACAAAATCAAGTCCTGCCCTACAATTTTTCTTGCTTGAGAAACCATTTCATTCGGATATCACAGCATAAAAGAAAATACAATCGCAACTTTCGTTTCATGCTGATATTAAGTTTATTTTTTACATGACAAAGGTTTTTTTTTTGTTTTGTGTAGGACAGTGAAAATGTCTAAAATCTGAACTACTGGCCAGAAAGTTTGCCTTTCTGGAAAAGAAAGCCTTTTTGTTGAAACTTGTCCAATTTAATCATTTAAAAGATTTACTGCTAGCCAGCACAGCCTGCTATTTCTGCAAAAAATCTAAGATGAACTCTATGTCCAGGACTCATAGAGTAAACCCACCTACCCAACCACCATTATCTACAAAGGTACAGAGATTGAAACATGTTTCATCCAGGTCAATTATGAGCACGAGAGCACCCTGCAGTTACATAACAGCTGAAACAAAGCAGCTTGTCACGTTTTCCAGCCTCGTTTGAGAGAGTTCCTCACACTAATGAGCTCTACAGATGTGTCAAAGCCAGCGGTGGGAGCGTCATCTCTGTGGTAAATAATGGCCAATTACCCAGCTCAATTAAGCTTGCTCGTTTCTTTTGTGTGTGTGTTCAGAGGCAACATCTGTACAACTGCATTTCGGTTTAGTGGTTCAACACTGTAGCTCTGCTCCTCAAAACCTGGGGAGATAAACATGGGTCATATGTGTGTGAACTGAAAGAGGACACGACAGTATGCGACTGACAGATAAAAAAGAAGCGGAAAAAACAGACAAACTTTATGCCGGCTTGTATTCTCATCCCAGGTGTGCAAGAAAATAGAGCAGCCTGCTGAAAATAGGTCACTGTCTTTTTTTCTTCTCGTGCTGATACTGGTCTATTGCAAATGTTTTTTTATGGACATAGAAAAGACATAGTGCCTCTGAAATCATGATCAAAGATATTGAGACATATTTGAAGATTAATAAGAAATTGAAATCAATAAAAAATCTTTAAGTTTGTTTAATTTTATGTTCTGGTTTGTTGTCAGCTTACCGAATGTTTAGCAAAACATTGCAATTTCAGTATTTTTTTCTACTTTTATATCTGCCGTGCAGTTCAAACACCAAGTATCTATGGTGCATCTCTTGCATAGTACTGAGAGTGTGATGCTTTTGATAAAGATGCCATACTTACTCCCAGAGGATTTGATCCTTGGTTAAATTGAGCTGCACCAGATATGTTTAGAAGACCCCCTGTATTTCTGCTTTTATCCAGGCGGAGAACAAGAAAATAGACATATAAGTACTTAGATATGTTTTTCCTTTTCGAAATAGTTAATGTCATTGTTGTGTGTTTGCGTTTCATGCATTATTCATTTCAACAGTACGGTCTAATTGAGCATAAATGTCATGCTGCCTGAAATATATTAATTATAATTAGTGGTCAGTCAATATTTTTAATTATATATATATATATATATATATATATATATATATATATATATATATAACTAAAAAACACAAGCAAAAACAAGAGCGATAACTAAGCTAAATATAAATAACTGATTTTTGAGTGTCTGCTTTTTCCTGTGAGAATTTTTTTATGCATTTTCTTTTACATAATAAAATAAAACCAGTAGCTGTAGTTTGCCTTTTTTTGCCAAATAATTTTGTCAGATAAATAGTTATACCAAGTTTAGTGTTTTGTTATTCCTTCTTATTAAAAAAATTACTTAAAATATTTAAAATATATTTCCTCAAATGTTGATGGATTATAGGATAATTATAGGATCACAAACAACAAATATCCCTTTCGGATATCACTTTTGGCAACTACTATATTTGTTATTTTACTATATTTTATTTAGTTTATCAGTTTATGTTTATATCCTTTAACATTTTCCATTAAATACATCAAACAAATACACACATCATTACATATTTGTAAAATCTGTATTTTTTAAGTTCCTCTTCATTCGGTCATTTGACGCCACGTCGAGACCGACGAATAGGAATCTCGCTGGAGAGGCCAATCTACCTCGGGTGAAACTAAACGAGCCAATGTACATTGACGCGCAATCATTTGCATCAGCTGTTCAGCCATGCAGCGCAGGTATATAATGAGCAGAAGGTGCGATTGCACTTCAGCTTTTTGCTTCGGAGCCAAGCACTTCGATGCTGTCTTCAAGTCTACACTGTAAACTAGGAGCAAGCTTTTCGGGACCTCTCCACATTGCTGTGGGCGACACAGCGCAGCAGCGGGAGTGATCTCAATCTCTCTCTCTCTCTCTCTCTCTCTCTCTCTCTCTCTCTCTCTCTCTCTCTCTCTCTCTCTCTCTCTCTCTCTCTCTCTCTCTCTCTATCTCGCTCTCTTTTGTTTATTTTCATTTGAGCAAACAAAAGCTGTTCGCTGTGACCGTGCCCCTGTGTGCTTCAGCACCAAGGAGAGCTGTCCCCAAAAGAGCTTACACAGATATAATGCATCTTTCTAAAGATGACATTCTATCTGTGTGTTTCTGGATGCAGTCGTTACCTAGGATTGCGGGATGGTCACGAACGCTGTCTCGTGTGTCTGGGCGTCAAACATGATGAGGCAGCGTTCATGGATGAGTCATGCACCCATTGTGGGAAGATGACCATTTCGGAGCTACGGTCGAGACTCTCGTTCCTGCAAAGGGGTGGATCCTCCGTGCCTCTGCATTGATCTAACCCTCCCCAGAGGGTTGCTTCGGTCGGTGGCACGGGAGACCTGAGGATTGCGGTGAGAGCGCTTCCTTCGGGGAACCAACCCCCTAGGAACCCTCATCCCTCTCACGCTCTGCAGCCAGTAGAGCTGCCAACAGAACGTGCTGGACCATCTTCGAGGCGTGTACCAGTCGTTTCCTTTGGTGCTCCCCGCGGGTAGGAGTGCCCTTGGAAAAGGTGTTTAGGTATGCTGTGGTGTTCACAGATACCTCTTCCACCGGCTGGGGTGCCACGTACAACAGGAATGCAGTGTCAGAGGTGTGGACTGGCCCCCAACTGCAATTTAGACATCAACTGCCTCGAGTAACTAGCAGTAGGTCTCCTCAGATAGACCTGTTTGCCTCCTCAGAGACACCCCACTGCCAGCTGTTTTACTCCCTGACCGGGGGAACACTCGGCACGAGCGCACTGGCACACAGCTGGCCCCGGGGCCTCCGCAAATATGCATTTCCCCCAGTGAGCCTACTTGCGCAGACCCTGTGCAAAGTCAGGGAGGACGAGGAGCAGGACCTTCTGGTGGCTCCCTATTGGCCCACCCGGACTTGGTTCCCAGAACTCATGCTCCTCATGACAGTCCCTCCCTGGCCCATTCTTCTGAGGAAGGATATTCTGACTCAGAGATGGGCACCCTATGGCCTATGGCACCCGTGTCCGGACCTCTGGAAATTCCATGTCTGGTCCCTGGACTGGACGAGGAGGTTCTAGGTGACTTACCGCCCCAGAGGTACTTAACCTGCAAGTGCTGGTGATTGTAATTAGTGATCAGCTGACATTCAGTTTTTCATATAAATACAATTTTAAGTAAATACAAGAAAAAAACGTCTCGGTTACATATGGTAACCCTCATTCCCTGAAGGAGGGAACAGAGACGCCACGTCCCATCACCACATCTGCTTCCGCCCGTTAGGGCGGCCAGCTTATCAGGCTCGGCTCCTCAGCAAAAAACTGAAGTGCAATCGCACTTGCTGCTCACTATATACCTGCGCTGCATGGCTGAACAGCTGATGCAAATGCTTGCAATAGTTTTAATTTTTGGATGAAATGTTCCTTTAACAGTGGCTGGAATACAAAAATCAAAGAATGTTCTTTATTTTTTTCTTTCATAACATCTCCTTGAACTCGTTGATTCCGAGTGTTTAATACCTAAATTGACTTCTGAGTTCCATCTCAGTTCTACGGAGGTTGGTATGTGAAGGCAGCTCATTATTCTATTGTAAAATGATAAATGAATTATAAATGCTTGACTGCATCAGCATGAGCTCTGATGCAGATAGGCCTATATATCATATGGAACACAGTCCGTTTTTACTGAAGCTGGAATGTGTATGATTTTAGAAGGAATTTTATGATTTTACCATTGCACCTTTTGATGTTGTCTACTTAAAAATAAGCTAAAAGTGTCACTACCATTTTTTAAAAATGTGGCTGTATCCGCAACTCTCATTAAGTTCCAGTGCAGCAATGTTGATATGCTAGACGACCAACCTGTAAAAACACACACAATGTGTCAGAGGGGTCTGATTTGGAGTCTAGGCAGACGAAAAAAGCGAAGCCTGTACTCTAGACTCCCCAGGGTTTAAATTAACAATGCTCCCATCTGTTCGGCTACTTTGAGCATGTCTCTAATGACAGGCCTTACTTAGCCCAAGACTAACCCACATCCAACAACACTGCACTGGCAAACTAGATCTATCTTTACACGTAACCTTGAGAAACTAGGACTACACAGAAGAGTTTTTCTGGCCCACTTGGTTTCGTCTCATCTATGATAAGATGCTACGTCCCATGAGAGCATCATACTGTAGTATAGAAAGACTGTTTTTGTCCTCTGAAATGGAAATAAAAGATCAACAGCTTTATTGGGTCAAATTAATGCAGCTGTGCATTTAAAGAGGATAACAGAAACCGTTTGTTTCCTTGTGAATATGCCATTGTTTTTAAATCTGGAAAAGATCAGACTTCCGTCTAATGCTGCCCTCCCCCTTACACCAACCTGAGCATATATTTTGACTCGTGTCTTAAAAACGCTAAACACGATCTTTAATAATTTGGCATTAGACATGCAGATTGCATCTCTAGCACACCACATCAGCATGCATGTTTAATGAGATTTGCAGTGGAAAGCGATCCTGTGGTGCAAAGTCTCATCTAGCAGGAATGGGTGTGTGTGTGTGTGTGTGTGTGTGTGTGTGTGTGTGTGTGTGTGTGTGTGTGTGTGTGTGTGTGTGTGTGTGTGTGTGTGTGTGCGTGTGTGTGCGTGTGCGTGTGTGTGTGGATTCAGACGGCCCTTTTTTTTTTTCTCTGCCCTGTGGCCTTTTCTGCTGTCTGTTCCAGAGTGGCAGTCATGTCTGGACTGCGGGGAGAGAGAGACGCACTTGACTCCTCAGCGTGAGTTTAGATCTTGCTTACGATGAGCTCTCTGTCGTCTTTGATCCTGAGATTGAACGCTCATCTGTGTGCCACAATGAAACGTCTCAGAGCAAGTTTTCGCTCTCTCTTTATCTTTCTTTTGTTTTCTCTTAGGATCCGCCCTCTGTGACAATGTAAGGTTAATGATCGCTGTTAAGCCACAGTCTGTTTTTGACCTTAAAGGGATCGTTTACCTGAAAATGAAAATTCTTTGAACTATTTATTGGGCAAGTGATCTGTTAGATGCTATATTTCAGGCATTCTGATGTTATACAATAGCTTATAGAAATGTAATTGATTATTCACTGAATTTTTTTGACCCTGTTGTGACAACCAGTTGGGTCATTTTATATTTGTAATTTAATTGTCAAATAATTATTGAGTAGTTTGCATTTGTATGCTGCATTGAAAATAAGTGCTTTACCATTTAAAAAAAAATGATTTATGCCGTTGCCTTCCATTATGTGCAGTAACTAAATAAAAGGGGGGAAAGTGTTGTTGTTCACAACTCTTTAAAGATCTAAAGATCTCTGTTAAAACTATTTTTTGCCCCTTGCAGCCACGATGATCAATCTCATTTTGCAGCTCAGAGAGCAGACGTGCAACCCTGCATGTAACTGAGTCCAAAAGCATCAAACCTGCAATTCATTTATTAGAGAATTTGGCAGAAACCTATTGCCTTGAGAGAAGAGAGTCTGTGCTATTACATCGCTTGATACAGTAACGCAATTACACTTTGAGCAGCCGGAGTGCAGCAGGAGGCCTGAGATATGGAGCCATGGAATGTTCATTCCATGTTCATTTGAGTCAAATCATACCAAAAGTAAGGTTTAAGTGGCCATCAATGCGACGTAGCAGTTAAAGACACTTGGACCCTGTTCTGTAAACTCAAAAGGTTGATACATAGTGTGGTTCTAGCGCAAATTCATTTTAATATTGATATCGATACATAATGTGTGGATCTAACACAAATTCATTTTCGAATGTTTGCATAGTCAAAGTTCATTTATATTGTTTATTTATATAGCACTATTTATACAGCAGCAGCTGAGCAATGTACAACACATCATAAAAAAACATCAAGCAAAATGAGAAATACATAAAAATGAAATAATCAACAATGAAATGCATAATTTAAAGGCATCATAAAAAGCATATAATGATAAGAATGTATAGAAGCCCATCAACAGAAATTGCATACAGAATCCGCATAGTTGGTGTACATCAAGAATGAGAAGCTGACTGACTCAATAGTCATACTTAAAGTATTTGCAATATTCTGCAATCATTTAGCGAACATTGAAAACCAGTTCACTCAGAAGTAGTGAGCTTTTAATTAAGACTCACTGAACAACAATGTCCACATATTAATATATTGAAAGCATCTAAAACATAACCATGTTATGTATAATTAACTTTAGAAGATGTACAAATTCTTTGAGATTCATACAAAATTGAATTCGTAGTGGATTTATATTATTGTTTATTCATTTTATTATATAAAATATTACAAATGAAGAAAATAAAAAAATAATAAAGCTGCAGTCTGCAATTTTTTATGTTCAACATTTAAAAAATGTATATAAGCGAGTACATAATGAATCCATTTTCCAAAAACTATGTTTTTGTCTTATCTTGAATCACTTTACCTATAATAAGTGTTTATATTGGGACTATTTTAGACTGGTATGGGTCGTACCACTGCGGAGTAGCCCAGTACCTGCGTTACTTGTCGTAGACATAAACAGAGAGAAGTAGCTCTGGCTAAAATGCTCTTCCGCAAGACGCTAACAGTTCTGTTTATTAAGCGCTAAAGCGCCAAAAGTTATGGACTGTAGCTTTAATTTAAAATATTAAGGCTCGGTTTCACAGACGGGGCTTAGATTAACTCAGGATTAGGCCTCAGTTCAATTAGGATATTTGAGTAGCTTTTATTAACGGGCCTTAGAAAAAAAAACATTACTGGTGTGTATTTTGAGACAAGACAATAGCACTGACATATTTTAAGATATGCCAGTGCAAGTTGTTTTTAGTTAAAACAGCTCAATCATGCATTTTAGTCTGAGACTCGGCTTAAGCTTAGTTTGTTAACCCGGGGAAGAATACAATCCATAAGACTGTTAAAGGCCCTCAAGATAACCAAAGTAATCTAAAACAATTTCATTATATTTACTGTAGCAATATTTTTAATCCAGTACTTGGTGCAATTCCAAGGTGCCAGATCATTGAATTTTGTTTTTGAACTGTGTTTTTGATAATAGACTTACTGACCATTGATCC
Organism: Siphateles boraxobius; assembly: GCF_051911475.1. Lineage (NCBI taxonomy): Eukaryota > Metazoa > Chordata > Actinopteri > Cypriniformes > Leuciscidae > Siphateles > Siphateles boraxobius. The sequence goes on along the minus strand of NW_027508811.1, from coordinate 8,345,029 downwards.
AAGTTCTAGTCTACTATAGTTTTATTAAGTTGGATTTAGCATTCCCCACTAAGAATTTTATTTTCCCATGTCTGTATGATATCAATTTCCTTAAGAGTCGCCCTTTGAAGGAGCGCTGACTGTTTGGATACATTCTGAAGCGCCATCATGCCTTTCTTGAACAAGTCTTTCTCAGCGTATTTTCGGGTCAGTCAATGAACTGTGGAAATTGATTGTGAAGGAAGTAAATATGCACTGAGAAACAAACAGCACTTGATGCACAGTCGCTCACTTCAGAAGGGCTGTCGCTACAAAGACGAATTTACCAAAACTTGAAAGCCACTGCGAGCGAGAATGGTGAATTCAGCGAACCCACTGCCAATCAATATGAACGACAACTAACAAAAGACTGTGAGTCAACAGCTTCTGCTCAATCTAGACTAATAGATCAATTCCCTAGCAAGGCCATTCAAGACGAGGCGTTTATTTGAAAAGAAGTATGCAACAAAATATATCACTCTATTAAAAACCATGTCCGATCAGACAGCCATTCAGGTAGGGTAAAGACTGATTATAACTCTCAAAAGTGGAAAAAAGGCATAAAAGCTAGTTATAAAAGTTTATAGGTGGCTTTCAAAATTCCATTAGTGTCTAGCAAGAGGTAATTGAGATAATTAGCATCATCATTTCTAACTAAATGCTTTTTAATCTAGGTCATTTACTTCATATTAAGAGAGATAGAGACTTGGGGAATGTGTCTTTTCAACCCTTAGTGGAATAGGAAGTAATTTAGGTAAAAATAGGTTTAATGGAGGCCAGTTAAGTAATTCTGCAAGTGTTTTAAAAAAAAATGAGCCTATTGAGAGAAGACTGCATGGCATTTATGTCCACTCAAGACAGAAAATCAGAAAGCTCTACAGCACCACTGGGTTTTACAGCTTCATTGAAAATGACAGTTGCACTTTCTTCTGAGAGAAAAACAGAGGAGAGGAGGGAACAAACCTGTGCAGTTATCATAGTGCTGGAAAGCAGACGGTAAATGGATTTTTATTTCACGTTTGTGTACAGTTCTGTGTTTTCAGTTTTTGTGTTCGGGATTAAAAAAAAATTGTCCACTGAACCTTTAAAAAAATATATTTTTTAATTTTTTGTTTGAAAAAATGGTATGGAAGCTGTCATTGTGTGGAACCCTTTCAAAAGGTATTAATATGTACTATTTAGGTATTAAAATGCACCCTTATATATGCACTAATATGCAGCCTTTAGGGGTAAATGAGGTACAAATGTGTACATTTTGAAAGGTACTGACCCAGTGACAGTTTTTGGACCATTTTATTTCTGAGAGGAAAAGTACACAAACTATTAATCAGACTGCATGTGTTTATCCTTCACAGCTTTGTTGGCGTTAAATTAAATATATTGTTCACCCTGACCAAGTTCCGTTAACCGTCTGATCCCTATAATGAGACCATTGTGAAATTTTTATATCTATGGATTACCGCCATCAGTCATAAGGTTTACGGTTTACAACTGCGCCACAAGTCTGGATATATAACTGATTTTAGACACCATAATTTGATCCTCATTTGATGATTACTGCAGCCGTGACCAATAAAAATGCACACAAACATCTTTTTTTAATGCTGCCGTTAATTCCACAACATTAATTACATAGTACTATTTTACCACATTTAGCAGCTTAAACTGGATTATTGGTTGGTTACTGAATAAGATGCAGGTTTTTGCTCTGAATACTGCATGCAAAATTGGTGCAATTGATTACTCTGCACCATTGAACTGCCTGAAACATTGGTTTTGAGCACCGACAATGCTGCTGTCCAATGTGAATTCATGTGATTGGGTACCATTTTAGACGGATGGGTAAAAAGATATGACTGTTATTGATAATTCTGAACAATATCTCTGCTGTTAGTTTTTCTAGAGGGCAGTAAGTGCACTAGCACTTTCTTCCAAGTTGTGGGGAGTTTGATTTTCCAGTACAAGCTAAAACCGGTGTGATTTCTCATGGTTCAAATCCATGTATAACCCTATGATGTAGATATTTCAGTTTTGGCTATTGCTATTGACTTAAGTTGGCCAGTGGCAGTGGAAAAACATCTTAAATAGAAAATGCAACAGTGTTGTCAATAATGTGTTGGAATACCTACTGAAGAAAGCTATTTTAACAGATTTAGCGCAAAGTTTGACTCCTTCATTGGTATGTATAGAACAGCATGCTAAGTGACCCTGTTTCTTACCGGAAAGACTCCATAATCTATCCAGTAGCCAAGATGTATAATTATGTTGGAGGAAAGAGCTATTTTGCCTTGTAACAATTGACATAATACAAACATTGAGTGTGAAATCTGATTTGGCCATTTCAAAGTTTTCAAAGGCATTCCTTAATTGTGTTTTTCTGTTAACCTCAGCCATTGTATCAAGACTTTGTCAAATTAACCGCATACTCTTTTGGATTGTTCTGCGAGATGCATTGTAACATTGATATAATGACTCAAACTTCATGACATATATCTCCATCTGCCACAACCAGATTACACAATGTTCTCAAACGCCATTAAATTTGTGTTGCCTCCAGGTCGTTATTATAATACGGCGGTATCAGACTCCTGCGAGAACAGGGACAACGAACCACAGTGCTCAATTACAGGAATGTGGAAGACAGGATGGATCTGCTTTTCTTGTTATCACCATTTCATTATAATGATGGGAATATTAGATCATAGCCTGTCATGCCTTTTGTTGGGTTTTTCCCCCTACTTTGCCGTACACTGACGTGTAAGACTGAGACGCATCACTCCTCAAGCTATTCATTTCATGTTTCTTACATTGACACTTCACATCACACATCAATACAAAAGCTCTGATGAAGGAGAATGAGTGACCCAGTTGAGAGATGAGGTTGAGGGGGTCAAGAGACTGGTGTCTGGAAAAGAAAAAGAAGAAAATGCACCTGCTTCTCAAGAGCACATACAACCGATATGGCATGGGATGCCACTGGTTATGTCGTTTGACACTAATGGTATCACAATATAAAAGAAAAATAAAGGAGACTAGATTATTGTAAGTCCACTGAAGGCAAGTTTGAAAAACCCAAGTTCTTCAGTATTTATTCAAAACAAGATGAAACAAAGGCATGATGTGGCATGAACTCAAAACATGAATGCCTACAAACAGTGGTTACACAAAGAATACTTGACAAGGACACGTGGAAAACATGAGGGCTTAAATACACACAATACTAATGACAAGACAAGGGACACCTGTGAACAATGAACCAATCAGAACATGACACATAAGACAAGGGAACACATGGCAGGAGGATCACATGACTATAACAAGGAATAACATGACTGACATGAAACATGAACCAAAATAAGTGATAACTATAATGCATGGATGTATATTTGAGCACTGAATTTCTACCAATATTTCCAACTCCAGATTTAATGTATTATAAGTATTTTGTTTTGTGACTTGTACATTTTCTCTTTACAAATGAACAGTTGTGAAGAACATGATCTTGCATGCATCATCATTGCAATGACCAATATTGTACTGCCTAACACCTCGGACAGCGTGGGCCGAGGCACTGAGAGCTGAGATTTTCCAAAATACCATGAAGTAATGCAGAGAAAGTATCAGCTGAACCAGCAAAAAGTGGCAGTAAGAAGAATTTTGCAGGACTTTACACTATCCCTAATTCAGGTAAAATATGTTCACTAGTAGTTGTTAGGATGTGAAAAGTATCGGTCTGGCTGTGTGTGTCCGATATTGCTGCAAAACTTGAGGAATATCTTTTGTCATGTTTTTTTAACCCTGTAAGGCTTGACATGAAGTAATAATTGTTAAAAAATGGAACAGTTAATTGTACTTTTAGACAAAAGTTTGTATATGTCTTGTATAATTGGTATCATATCTCATACATCAGACTTTTATGGCTTGTATATTTTGATATATAGTGAAATATAGCCAAATATCTGTCGCCAGAACTATTAACCCAAAACGAAAACTAAACATTGGCTTTAACCTTACTACAGTAAGTTAGCCAAATCAAACACAGAACCATGTTTAGCATGCCTGTAAATAAACAAGCTGTCATGGTTGATTAATTCACTGTCTCTCTCTCATCTTGCGTGCTGTTGCGTGTGGGTGTGGCCGCTGATTATCATTGATTAGCGGCGCCAGCTGGTTCCACTTGTTTGTCCCTTTATATGTCAGTAACTGCTGTCTCATGTTGTCAGATCGTTGTTTGGTATCCCGATGTGTTCCTGTTCCTGTTCCTGTTCCTGTTCCTGTTCCTGTTCCTGTTCCTGTTCCTGTTCCTGTTCCTGTTCCTGTGTCTATTGTTGGATTGTGGATTCCGGATTCCACCTGTCTTCGTCGTGTTGTTTCTTCTGGACTCTCCGCACTTACACTGGATTACAGAGCACCGGCACTTGGGATTATCATCGGATCACAGAGCACCTTCACCAGTTGTCCACCGAGGTCCCTGCGTCACTTCTCCATCAGCGCTGGTGTCCGTCCGACCGACCAACTGTGTTGCGTGTCATCTGTGTGTGTTTCTGTCTGATCTCGCTTGAGATAATAAAGAGCGTTATTTGCACTTGCATCCTGTTTCTGTCGTTACGTAACACAAGCATGTAGATAAACAATAAATAAAAGCTCTAATCAAAGAATAAACAACACTAATTCCAAGTTTGCTGTTGAGATTTAAAAAAAGTTTGTAACGTTAGGTATGAATGAGCATTTTACAAGCTGGTTTGCAGAGCCAAACAGCGTTGTCATTTGTTTACTTCCTTGCTGCAGCGTACAATTAACAATACGAACTATTGCAAGAAAACACATCAACGAAAAATAAATCATACTTACAGGTTGTGGCCCGTAAACAACAGCGTCTGTTCTTAAAGTTGGAACTGCTCCATCTTTCAGAACAAGCCGTTGTGCGAATCCTGCATTGAACTCGCAAAGATTGTGGAAGCTTTCCTCCGTGTGCAGCACAGAGAGCGAGATTTGGGTAATAATTATGAGGAAACCTGTTAAAAATAAATTTTAACCATTGATCCCTAACTCCCCCAATCCTAGGAAGGCTGAACAAAGTGAACCTGCAATCCGGATAAAAATAACAGCGTTTCGATGGCATTGCGGCAACAACGGCCTAGTATACCACAACAATTCTTCACCACCGCAAAAATGGCCTAGCCCTTATTTAGTATTCTCGGAGGAGGGGTTTATGTAAATATTGGGGTTACTGACGTCAGAAACCCTGGAGGAATGTCGTGTAGTCCCTACCGGCCATTTGCTGTAGTCCTTAGAAATTGATTTCTTTAAAAGCAAATATCTCCATTTGCTTTGAACTTTGAGAGCTGTAACTTTGCAGATGTTGTTTATGCTCAAAAAGCAACATTACACACTAGCTAAAGTTAGAAAAGTGAAATCATGTTTTACCACCCATTTAAAGTCCTAAAATATTTTTAAAATGAATTAAGCTTTCAGTATGTAGTTCCATATTTAAATGCATTTTACTCCCAATATCAGTAAAGAAAAATGACGAAATTCTGCGGATTCTGTTTGGACTTGCTTATCAGTAATTGTGAATATATTTTTTGGTCTGATTGGGAAACTCTTTGAAATATGAACAAAACTCCTTATATTATACATACCATATATTATATGACCATATATATTTCACCTACATACCCCCAAGAAATGTCGCTTTCAAAGGAACATAAAGCAAATTTAGAAACCACATTGGACAATGCAGGCACTGCATGTCAGAGCATACTGTAATCAAGGTCGCTTCCCATCTTCTAGACCTGATTTTCATGTCTCAGTGTTCACTGCAACTCCTGACACATTGGCAGTGCATTTCACTTGGCAGATCTCTGCAACTCGAAAGGGCACCTCAGCATCCAAAGCAGAATGGCCGATTCTTCTGCTGCGTCTCAGTATTCAGTGTGCGTATCCAGGGCTAAATGATCTCTTCCTCTCTCTCCTCCGCTGTCAAGAGCTCTGGAAGAGTGAGACAGTCACACCTGCTTCCCCTCCGAGCTCACAAGGACAGTGTGCCGAGGTCCATTGTATCCACAGGACGTAATATTAGCATTTTTTTAATTGCCGTTTATGCTTGCTTTAAAGGAATTCTCCTGAAATGGAAATTGTGTCATTATTTTCATGTCATTCCAAAACTGTATGATTTCTTTTCTTCTGCGGATCACAAATGTGACAGAAAGCTCCATTAAAAGGACTCTATAATACTCATGCTTAAAGACTTTGTGTTATTAAGTCAAGGCATTGTATGAGAAACGCACTGAAATTGTAACTATTTTTGACATTTCTCTTTACAGGTTTGGAATGACATGAGAGTGTGTAACTATCTATTTAATCTCCAAAGTTTGGATGCTTTTTAATCAGAGAGACGGTGCTCCCAATACCCAATTTTTTTTATTTATTTCTCTGTGGTTTTATATTGTGGTTTATCTGGGACTGGATGAGCTCCATCTGATGCTCATTAATTCAGAGCCCCTAATGGAGGCCGAGATCTCTGATAGAAAGATCAGTCTTCTCACTCCCCCGTGATTTCATGATCAATTCTCTGTAGGCTGCCCAGCAACAGAACACTGCTTCCTGTCCACTGAGAATGGCCCACCAGCTTGAATGAAAACAGTGCTGTTTATCCATATAGTTTATAAACTAATGTAAGATTTCTGTAATGCCATAGACTGTATATAAATCATATAAGATTGATCATTTATATTGGTGTCATGATTCTGGTTTGGTGGCATGATTCTATATGGCATGACCTATAGTGGGGAAAAATGTAATTTATATTTAAAAGAATGAAATTAAAGGGATAGTTCACCCAAAAATGAAAATTAGCCCATGATTTACTCACCCTGAAGCTATCCTTGGTGTTTATGACATTCTTCTTTCAGACGAATACAATCGGAGTTATATTAAAAAATGTCCTGGCTCTTCCTATTTTCATTGTGGCAGTGATTGGCTGTTTATCTTTGGAAGTCCATCAAAGCGCATCTATTCAGGATAGAAGAGCTCCACGTGTCCCCGGGAGTTAATAAAGTCCTTTTGAAGTGAAGCGATGCGTTCGTGTAAGAAAAATATCCATATTTAAAACTTTATCGACTAAAATAACTAGCTTCCAGCAGACGGCCGTACACATCGATTTACGCAAAAAGAGTAACCCTTGAACTTGACGCACAGCGTAATGACGAACGTGGTTGCCCAGTCCTGTGTGTTTGAACCGCGAGAGGCGTCAATTGCCGCCATTATGTTGTGCGTCAAGTTCAAGGGTTACTCTTTTTGCGTAAATCGATGTGAACTATCCCTTTAAGGGTACGTTTACATGGCAACGAAATGCTTAAAACGGAAAAGTTTTTCCTTTGAGTTTTCCGCATACAGAAGACATCATTGTCAGGCACCCAAAATGCCGTTGTCGTGTAAATTAACGGTCAAAACGCATACAAAATCTTGTTTTTAGTTGAAAACGGTGTCGTGTAAACAGCCCCTTAGTCAATACGCTAAGCTGTATAAAGCTTTGACCAGCTTATTTACGACAAGGAAATAATTTATTAGATCTGCTATCCTTTCACTGAGAAGAACACTGCAGATGACAGAGTAGAGTGCATGATGTCCTTCACTTTGTATTGAATGTTATGTTTTGAATGTAACGTCCTTGTAAACATTGCTCTCGTAAAAACAATGCCTGGTTCACATCACAAAAACCCTGATTTTAAGAGCCTTTTCTCCTAATGGAGCTCCTAACAAAAACATCACGCGTATATAATCAAAACGACCAAAACACTAAACATGAATAAGCAATAATCAGTTCTTCCAACATCCTATGATATGACTATGCAACTGCAGAACCTGGCCGCAAACAAACTTGGGTTTGTCTGTTTAATAACAAGTCTTACTCCTATTTTTAATAACATACTTTACCATACAAAGCCATTTCTTTCTAGAGAGAAAAGGACAATGTGTATAAACAGATAACCCTGAACTAATTATCCTCTAAAATCAATAGATTCTGCTGTTGCTTATTAAATTTAGAAGAAGGGAGCGATCTGTTTAAGCTTGTGTCAGTAACACAAATATGCAGAGTAAGCTCTTTCTGCCTTCATCTCTGTCCTACTGGGAGGCTTTACTCTGTCCATCACAGAGCAGAGGGAGAGAGTGAAGGAGAGAGGGATGGATTAAAACAGCTTTGTCTTTGGCTAAGTGGATTAGCAGCAGGTAAAGCTCTCGCTGCATTTCCGCCGTTATGATGTTAGCGCGCGTCCTGTCCCAGCCATCTGCCATTTATCACTGATTGATGAGCCAGAGCAGGCATCACTTTCAGCAGCACGTCCACACATACAATTGTTTTTCGGTCACGGTGGGGTCTTTCCACTGACTTCTGTTGTTTTTGTTCTGAGCTAATGATACCCACCCAACCCCTAAATCTCTCCCTCACAGAAAACGTTTTACAGTTTTAGATTTTCATTGAAAGATTATTTAGAGTGTTTATTGGAACAGTTGGATGGTCCCCACCAATGTATAGGGAATTTTAGGTTTTAATATTCTTGTGGGGGTATTTGGCATCCAAATTATAATATTGGTCTATAATGCTCTGCAGGTTCATAATTTTGATTCAGTTTTGAAAGACTACTTCTTACCTCTTAATCTGACTCTAGAAAACTTTACTTTCAAAGGTCAGTGAAAATTATCGGTATATTCTGTACATCCAAACTAATTCAAAATCATTTAAACTGAATATGCAGTGAATTCATAGTTCACAATTGAACCAAATGGGCCAAATTAACCTACAAGATTAGTAAAACCTAAAATAGGGTTATAATATATACCTGTACACACAAAGATTTTTTCTTATAAGAATGATTGAATTGGATCATCAAAGGTCAGCAGCAAAGACATTGGTTAATAAAATTAGATTAAATACATAAATTATATTTGTATTATTTAACATTTAATTATTGGAGGTTTGCGAAATATTCTGAATTTGCATTTCACTGTTTTATTCATTTTGAGGAATACGTCTCAGTTACGTATGTAACCCTAGTTCCCTGATAGGGAACGAGACGCTGCGTCAAACGCTGTGGGAACGCCCCTGCGTTGTGCGTCATGAAGCACGTATGGAATCAGCCCAATGGAGAGATGGAACGTCATAGGCGGGTGACGTCATCGACCAGGAAAATATAAAGCACCCCAAACACAAGCGCAACAGCTTCTGATAGGCCTGAAGGAAGCGCTAGCGGGAATGCCGGGAGTATGGTGGAATGACGCAGCGTCTAGTTCCCTATCAGGGAACTAGGGTTACATACGTAACCGAGACGTTCCCTTTCAAGGGAACTCGAGCTGCGTTAAACGCTGTGGGAACGCTAATACCCACGTTGCCATAGGACCAAGTGACCGCCATGTGAGAACTAGCGCACAGAGGACGAGAGCACCTGTGCCCCAGGGGTAGAACTTAAGTCTAGGTCGTAGAAATTAATGAAAGTATGCGGTGAAGACCATCCAGCCGCATCACAAACGTCACTGAGGGAAACTCCTGACAGTAAGGCTTTAGAAGACGCCATACTCCTGGTAGAGTGGGCTCGTACAGCCAAAGATGAAGGCTGACCAGCCGACTCATAGGCAAGTGAGATAGCCTCGACCACCCACATGCTCATTCTCTGTTTAGACGCGGGACACCCCTTCTTGGGTGGCCCAAAGCACACAAATAGTTGTTCTGACTTCCTCCACAGGGCAGTTCTGTGGACATAGGCGTCTAACGCCCTAACAGGGCGGAGTAAATTAAGTTTCTCCTGGTCAGACGACAGAAATGGAGGAGGACAAAAGGCCTGCAGAACTGTAGGTCTAACAACATTAGTAGGGACCTTGGGAACGTAACCTGGTCTAGGATGCAGAAAAGCCTTAACCATGCCAGGTGAAAATTCCAGGCACGAGGGTGAAACCGACAGAGCCTGCAAATCTCCGATTCTCTTTAGTGAGGAGATAGCAAGAAGAAATATAGTCTTAAACGTGAGAAACTTCTCAGGAACTTCTTCGATAGGTTCAAGAGGAGCTAGGGAAAGACCTTCTAGTACGATGGCCAGATCCCAGGCCGGCACCCTCGTACGAGCTGCTGGCCTCAGCCTCAGTGTGCCACGAAGGAAACGAGTTATAAGCGGGTGTCTCCCAAGAGAAACTCCACTGAAAGGGACGTGGTAAGCAGCCAGTGCCGCCACATACACCTTTAGTGTGGAGGGGGATGGCCCTGTGGAGAAGCGCTCCTGCAGGAATTCCAGCACTGCACCCACTAGGCAGTTAACTGGGTCCTGCAGGTTATCTCCACACCAAGAAGTGAAGAGTTTCCACTTCAAGGCATAAAGCTTCCTCGTGGATGGAGCTCTGGAGTGAAGAATGGTCTCAACAACCTCGGTTGAGAGACCAGAGTTCATGAGCTGGGCCCCCTCAGAGGCCAAGCCCACAATACTGGGCGGGGGTGAAATATCATGCTGCCCGCCTGAGAGAGTAGATCCCTCCTGACCGGGAGCTCCAAGGGAGAGCCGTCCAGGAGAGAAATCAGGTCCGCAAACCATACTCGGGCCGGCCAGAACGGGGCTACTAATAGTAGGCTGACCCCGTCCCGGCGAACCCTCTCCAGAACTCCAGGTAGCAGAGCAATCGGGGGAAAGGCGAACAGACGTGACCTCAGCCACGGCTGCACCATAGCGTCCAACCCCAGAGGGGCTGGATGGCTGATGGAAAACCACAGATGACAATGCGTGGTGTCCTTGGAAGCGAATAGGTCCACCTCGGCGCGACCGAAACTCAACCAAAGGAGCTCCACCACCTCGGGATGGAGTCTCCAATCCCCCGGCCTCGGCCCCTGTCTCGACAGGGAGTCTGCTACCACATTCAAATACCCAGGAAGATACATTGCTCTCAGAAATAGTAACCTCCCTTGGGACCACAGGAGGATCTGATGGGCCAACTTGTAAAGCCGGCGAAACCGCAGCCCCCCCTGATGATTTATATAAGAGACCACCGACGTGTTGTCTGACTGAACTAACACATGATGACCTCTCAGGTCTGCTAGGAAGTGTTTCAGAGCCTGGAACACCGCCAACCTCTCTAGACAATTTAAAAGCCGTGATAGATGATGGTCCTGTGACAGCCCTTGGGCTGGATGACCACTCGTGACCGCCCCCCACCCTGTGAGGGAAGCATCCGTCGTTAGCGTTACGCGACGACAAAGAGCCCCCAACACAGGCCCTTTGAATAGGAACCAAGTTTCTTTCCACATGACCAGAGCACGAAGGCAGCGCCGCGTGACTTTGACCGTGCGGAGCGGATTTCCCCTCGGGGAGAATCCCTTGGTCCTGAGCCACCACTGTAGCGATCTCATGTACAACAGGCTGCAAGGTATAACGTCGGACGCTGCTGCCATCAGACCCGACAGTCTCTATAACTGTTTTACAGTATACATAACTTTACTTGTTACTTAAAAAAGTGTCTGATTGAATAACTCACATTAATTGTAATCCGTTACCCCAAACATTGGGTATTACTTTCCCAGGTATTCCTGTATTAAGCAGGATAATGTACAGTCATTATCACAATATTGTTATATGAAGTCATTATCAAACATGAAATCCCTTCAGGTTGATGCAAGACCTGATCACCCTGTCAAGGTTTATTTTGTGATAATGATTTCACATTTTCCTATACATACAGTAGGCCTATATAATAAAATGGCATACATGTCTTTTTTTTAAATTACATCATAGGGTAATAATGTTAGGGTGTATTGTGTTAATGCACTCTATGTATCCTAAGACAAGCTATATTTGTACAATTTTGTGACGTTTAGAATAATCTGAATATAAGACTTGACTCATGTATATTAATTAGGTTCATTCATTAGTTCAACCTGTTTTGCTTAAAAGGCAGATGTTGGTAAATAAGTATTGCCATATTTATAGCCAATGTATGATTACTGTTAATCATGTACAGTATGTATTTCCCATATAGTAGGAGACGGGGCATATGATTAATACACTTCTGTTCAACCCAGTATGCAAACTATTTTATTCTCATATGGATCTTCCATTGAACAAGCAGTTATATAAAGATAAAACAAATCCATATATTTATGATATGGGTTGTAATTTATGATTACAAGGGTCTGTAATGATGAGCAGGCACAGACAGACTCTGTCAGCATGAAGGGGATTGTGTGTTCTGAAGCGTAAGAGTGTCTGTCCTGCCATATGTGGACATTATGTCCATGTGCTCTCCTTTCTTGATGTGTTAGGCTGTGCATATATATGTGTATGTATGCATGAGATCACCCACACTAAGCCACCCAATCGAGCATGTCTCCCATGGGGTTTCACAGCGCCTTCGCAACGTAAATCAAAGGCGTGGAAACAACTCACCAGTTCAAAGCGGAGCAGCAATGTGTATTGTTCTAGATGGTTCTGAGAATGGCTCACTCCGCCATTAAACAGGGTGAGGCTCAGTACAGGGAATAGAGAGGGCAGAGGCGGGCTTTGATGCCACTAGATTTCATGTTTAGAAGTGAAATGCCAGGATAACACATCCTAAACTAATGGAAGTACATCCTGGTGTGCATAATACAAACCTGATCCCAGGTCAGAGGAGTTATGAGAAGCAGGAAAATGTACAAAATATATGAATTTAATTGGAGGCTGTGGTTGGCGCTCAATGGCGTTACCGTATGTATTTCATATATATTTTTTATGATTAATGGTTGATCATTATGGAAATACATTATTTTTTGCATGAATCAATGCTCTTGATGTTTAAAAATTGCCTGTTTACTGACAAGTTTGCTATTGCTGTGTGTTCAGGTAACCTTTGATTTAATATGGAAAAATTAGTGAAGTAGTATATGGTCCATTTCTCCATGTAATGTAATGTAAAAAAAAAAAAAATCCCATATATCATTTAGTTCATTTAGATCAGGGGTGCGGAACTCAACAGACCTCAGCTATAGCCCTGGAGAGATTAGGTGTGTTTGACTTGAAGTAGACCGATCGCTGTATGACATCACAGTACCATGAGAGCGTTTAGAGAGCAGAACACACCTTTTAGCTTCAACCTTTAAACATACCTGACATAGCTAATCAAGTTTTTCTGGCTTATTTGAACATGCGTGTTGGATAGGGCTGCAGCAAACGATTATTTTGACAATCGATTAATCTAACGGTTATTGAAACGATTAATCAACAAATCACTGATTATTTATCCGGTTAATCAGTATGCTTTGATCGATTATTTCACTTTTGCAATTAGTTAAAATATTGAGTTATACCTATTGTAAATAATAAATAAAACAAGAATTCACTTCAGCTTTTGAAAATGTTTTTTTAATAAACTTTGAGCAAATTGAGCTGACCAATCTACTTCTGGTTTTCTTTTCTCCTCAGAAGTCATCCGTAATCCTGGTACTGTGTTTTTATTAAGTCTGGGAATTGTAATTACTGTTTAATAAGACTAAAAACACGAATATGTAATAATGTGCATATTTTTTGAGGATCCTCTCTAAAGTTTTTTTTTTTTTAACTAACTATCGAGTTTATGGTCATTAAATGGCTTTCCTGGGGTAAATGTGATGCAACATATTGTTTGCAAGCTGTTTTATTTATGTCTTAGAGATGATTAATTTCAGTAAATTGTGTATCATTCAATATGCTTTTTTATGTTCATTTATGTTTATTTCGTTCTGTAACTTGATGACTAGATGATAGGGTCATGTGCAGCTTGACCTGAGGCGCTATAGCGATCTGTCACACCACATTAAAGAGTGCCAAAACTACATGTATTGTTTGAATTCCATTGTAAAATTGAGCTAAGACATTCTTTTATATTAAAAGTAACCTGCTCTGTCTTATCTGTCAGCGTGTTGTCTGTACGTGTCCTCTTTGCTCTATGATGTACCTTTCACTGCGTGAGAAAAAGGGACATGTGGCGTGAGAACAGTGTCAATTGTGTGAGTTTGAATGAGTGAGAGTTGGCGGCCCTGCATATGACAGCATTTTTTTTTTGTAGTTATGTTAAACCTTCCCACATTCTACGGGTTCAGCTTCGTTTGCACTCCGAAGCGCCATGCCTTCTATTGGTTTGGATCCAGGAGGGTTGCATTACAATATTGCACTACAGCGCCCCACTGGTCAAACCTTGTTATTGCAGGCCTTTCAAATAGGTTATGTGAGATCAAAAGACTAATCGCCAGCACAAATATTTGTCGACAATTTTTTTGTGTTGGAGCAGGGTTGGAACTAAAATCTGCAGGGCTACGGCCTTCCACGAACTGAGTTTTGCACCCCTGATTTAGTTAATTTAGTTATTATGTTGTTGAAAGTGGTGTTGTTGATATTGATTATCTGACACTTAAAATCAATTCTATAAAATCAATTTTGGTATTAGTCATAAAGTTGACATTTTAGAAATTGTGTTGAAAAGATGATTGAATTAATCTTTTTAAAAAATCTCCATTTGTGTTCCACAGAAACAGGTTTGGAAAGACATGAAGGTAGAGTAAATAATAACAGAACATTGGGCAAACTATCCCATTTAAAACTGCTGGTAAAAATGATAGGCAAGTGCATATTGTTGATACTTCAGATATTTCAGGAAACTACACAAAGGCAACCTCCAGCTGCCATGAGGACTCATTCATTGGTTTCTCTCTCTATCTCTCTCTCTCTCTCTCTCTCTGTCTCTCTCTCTCTCTCTCTCTCTCTCTCTCTCTCTCTCTCTCTCTCTCTCTCTCTCTCTCTCTCTCTCTCTCTCTCTCTCTCTCTCTCTCTCTCTCTCTCTCTCTCTCTCTCTCTCTCTCTGTGTTTCATTCATTCAGGTCCAGCATAAGAGACAGGTAGGACATCAATAGTGTTTGTAATGCTAACGGGTCAGGCTTTGTGTTTCTGCTGTATTCAGTCCTTGGATGGGATTCATGCTTAACAATGTTTCACAAGACTTCTGAGATCAGAGGCTCTGATAGCCAACAGGAGCAGAAGGATGGAGAGAGAGAGAGGGTTTGCTCCTTGGCTTTTCTCCATTATCCCCCACAATCTCTTATGTGGGCCTTGTCTGTCAGAAAATCAATTAGAATATGTGGAGGAATGGTACAGTATGTACACATATGGAAATCAGTGTTGAAAAAAATTAAGCCTTGGTGAGCAGAAGAGACTTCTTTTAAAAAATTAAAAAATCTTACCGTAATAATAATAATATAATATATATGTATAGCAATAGCAATAAAATAAAATTGCTTCTTATAGGTACTAAATCAACATTAAACATTCTCCATAATTTTTCAAATCCCATTGAGAGCTCCTTCATCTCCCCCTCCCATCAGGTTAAGAGTCTGCGTGTCATCTTTGATAGCACCCTATCTTTTACGTCTCATGTTAATAATATTACCCGGTCTGCTTACTGCCATCTTCGAAACATTAACCGTCTGCGTCCTTTCCTCACGCCACACTCCACATTCTTGTTCATAGTCACTTCTCGTTTAGATTACTGCAGTTCCCTTTTGTTTGGCCTCCCGCATAAAACCCTCCATAAACTTCAACTGGTCCAAAACTCAGCTGCTTGTATTATCACTCCTACCTCCTCAATTCATCACATCACTTCTATCTTACAACAGCTCCATTGGCTTCCCATCATTTACCGTATCAACTATAAAATACTTCTCACTTTTAAAGTCATTTATGATCTTGCCCCTTCATATCTTTTTGACCTCTTCCATATACCCACACCCGCTCGCACTATTAGATTCTCTTCTTCCATCCATTTTACTGTTCCCGTGTAAGCCTTGTTTCTATGGGGAGCAGAGCTTTCAGCTGCTCTGCTCCTCAGTTCTGGAACTCGCTTGCACCGGATCTCCGTAATATTGATTCCCTCTCACATTTTAAATCCAAACTCAAAACCCATCTGTTTAGAATAGCTTACTCCCTCTGATAACAACTGCATTGTCTTTTTTAATTGTATTGTATTTCATTGTTTTTACTTAAATAATGTTATTTTCTTGTTGATGATGTATGGTGACCGTGAGTGTCAAGAAAGGCGCCTATAAATAAAATGCAAAATAATAATAATAATAATAATAATATCAACCTTCACCATTTGAAATGCACACTTGAATGCATGATTTTTTTTGTTTTGTTTGCAGTTCATATTTTACTTTGTTGTCCTAGATCTTTGAAGATTAAGTTTATGAGCTGGATAATTTTTTTGGACAAACATAGGCCCACACTTTTTCAAACGTGATTTATTTAAGATATTTATCATGGTAGTTTATCACATCCAGCTTACTTGGCCTCAAGGTTTCCACATGAAGTTATCAACCTTGGAAAGAAAGCGATGGGATGCGATAAGGTACTGTTATCAGACACATCTGTTTAACCTGCAGGTTTTTTCCGCCCTGTGACTTTGAAAGAGCAAGACAGCTATCAGTGAGAACTAATAGAGAACTCTGTCGCTCTGCCTTAGGCTGCTTACATTTCTAGATTTAAAGGAATAGTCTACCCAATAATTCATTCACTCACCCTCATGTCATTCCAAACCTGTATGACTTTCTTTCTTCTGTGGGAATCAAAGAAAGACATTTAGCTGTATGTCCATGCTGCTCTTTTTGCATACAGTGGATGTATTTTGGGACCAGGGACAGCCATGGTAACCATTTATTTTTATTGTAAGGAATTTATAATTTGATTATGAACTATCCCTTTAAAAGCAGAAGCTTGTCAACTAAATCATCGCCTGCTTGTTTCTCCAGTTTCATTAACTAATCCACCTCTCTTTCTTTCATCCTTCCTCAAGGTTACCATTTGACACAGGTTGAAGCATGCGGCTTGTAAAACAGATTGCATTTATGATAATGAGGCAACTTGAGGGTAACATCAAACCCTATTTTCATTCCATCAACTCCAAGGCTGACATATCCAATCAATTTGAAACTGATTGGGAATCAATTTCCTAATGATAGAAAATCAATATATAATCTGTGAATGCAAGGTGAGATCTTGGTCAAGGTACAGTAGAGGTTTTCCCACAATCCTGTACTTCCAAACAGACGGTTTTATCTTTCACTTTCAAGTACAAAGCTTTCAAGAGAGTAATAAGAAATTCACATCTATCTTTCTCAAAAAAAAAAAAAAAAAATGCAAGCAAATAAATAAATAAGGATCATTTAGGCTCATAGCTGCCGAGTCTATCTCTTTTTTTTTCTCCTCTGAGAATGGAATATTTCTTCTAATAGCTGCAGTGTGCGCAATTTTCATTCTGTCATTTCTGGCCTTCGAGATATCCCAGCTAAGCTTCTGGTGAGGTGACCCATCACTCTCCGTAGTTGAGCCAAGCTCTGAAAAAATACGCTGCTTTACTGCTCACCATGTGTGACGGGCTCTCTTGGCATGTGTGCAAGATTGTGAGTGTGTGCACAGCCTCGGTTTCCTTCCTCCCCTGTTCCATTGTAGGAGACCTTTGGTGTGAAAGGCAATCTTATTACCCCCAGCCCCGCGATAAGGAGGACTTGCTTGCTCACAAAGAATGAAACAGAGAAAGCGAGCCTCCGGAGTTTTTGGTTTAACCCAGGGCCAAACATTTTGGTGAGGTTTTCCACCCATCATTTCAGGGAAATTGGATCTTTGGCTGAGAGGTATGTGTTTAGGAGATGGAATAAGGTGTGAAATTTCACCACATCCTCCTGATGCATCATCAGCAACACTAGTGGGAAGACCTGTGAATCGAGTCAGCAGCTCAGAAATTAGGGTGCGCTTCCCAAAAGCATCGTTATCCAACTATGGTTGCAAGTTCCGCTGAATTGTGTTGTTAACTACGGAACTTGTGACCATTGGGAAACACACCCCTGAACAGCTCACATGTGTCTAGGTCTGAAAATGATGTTAACTCAGCTCAAGGGATGCAAAATGCAAATAGGACATATAGGACTTGTATTGAAGACATGATAAAAAATGTTTTAAATCAAGACTGAGAATTTCAACCACTTGTGAGAAGTAGTTCTTCTAGCACAGCGTTTCTCAAAGTGTGGGGCGCGCCTCACTGGTGGGGAATAGAGACATGACAAGCGGGGCGCGACAAACGGGAGGAAATTTTGTCTTTTTTTGTGCCAATCTCTATTAATTCCTTTATTTATTGACCATACACTCAAAACAAAACAAACAATGTTTTAAATACACATTTAAATGACACCTTTTCACACATAGGTTTAAACGTTTTTCAAGGCGACCGTTATTTAGATCGTATCACTATATGGTTTCCATTGCACCGCAGCCACAATAGCGATCTGTTTTTAATTAATTTTTCTTATTTTATTCAAAATTTCACAAATGTGTTAGCTATAGCAGGAAATATCGGATATTCCGATTGTCAAATTTGTGTGAGTGGATGTGTTTTGTTGTTTGAACACCTTTATAACGATTGTGTTAGTTGAGCTATGCGCCATGGGCAGCGCAATGTGTTAGTTTGTGCCGCAGTTCAGAGAATCAGATCTGTTGGATTTACAACACGTGAATTCATCCACTTCTCCCAAAATACATGAAAGTAAGTTGCCGGTGAACTGGTAGAAGAATAAAGTAAACTTGAAAGTTACATACACAAGTGTATCTGATATGAATAACACGTGTTGTCTAATTATAATGTAAATGATTATTATTGCCGCTTCCATAGACATAAGTGTCTATCTTACGAATTCTAAATGTATTGATTTTTTAGTACTTATGTGAATTTAAATGTCTGAAACCTAAAATAAATATTATGTGGTTGAAAACACTGAATAGTTGTGATGTATGAAAAGCGCTGAGCGCGTTCGTCTCTGGCTCAGAAAAGATGTGTAATGGTGCGTTCAAGTGCTATGGTAATTATGGTAAATACCAAACGCCGACGTGGAAAATGCACATGAACACCCCCTCATGTGGTATTTTCCACTGGGCAGCTCGTAGAATATTTTGATGGACAAGTTGCCAAGATGAGATAATCTTTGACATTTTCAAAATGGCGGAGAACAACGCAAGAGTCATGAATGGTAAAAAATATGTACTATTCATGATCTAGAAAATATACAGCATATTATTTACCGTTTGAGTTTTGATAAATCATCTTCTTGCTGTAGCAGATGACTTAAGCAATCTAAATAGTTTTAGCTAAATAACATGTCTGGATCTCCATCTTTTTACCACATTACGACAACAAAAGCACTTTTGTTGCAACGCAACATACTGGTAAATACCAGTTCACAAGTGGAAAATATCATATTTTCCATAGCACGTGAACGCACCATAAGTTAGCTACTACAAAACAGGCTCATTGCAGATATCTAAATCAGAGAATATCATAGGTTCGGCCGGTTGGCGGGTGGATGATTTATTTTTAACAGCAGATCCGGGTGACGTTAGAGCTGATCTGCACATCTCTAGTGCACGAACCAGAGCCCCCTTTAAAGTTCAGGTAACTTACAAGTCAATGCTCAGACTTTTCTTTGTTTAATTTGCACACTTAACATGGGTTGAAGCTCTTAATTTTGAACTTTCAAAGTGCACCAGATTAATGAATTTATCTTTAAAATGTACATAATTTTCTAATGGGGGATCATGTCATGCAAACACAATTGCATTATTATTTTTATTTACTTTTGAACAAAGTCTTATTTCATGCAAAGTGATGATATAATTGCACTTTCATTTTAACAGTTAAACTTAAAGCCAATTTTTATTAACATTTTTTTGTGGCGATTGGTGACAGGTGGGGCTCGGAACCCTTCCCTACTTCCAAAGTGGGGAATGGCAGAAAAAGTTTGAGAAACACTGTTCTAGCAAAATCTTTTCCAGCTGAGATCACAGTGCTACTTCAACTATGGGCACAATAACAGTCGTAATTGGTATTTGTTGTGTGAAAATTTGAATAATTTCCACAGTAAATATGGAGAAAGTTTATGTTTATTCCATTGTTTTTTCTAAATTATCATAATTATTGATAATTATTATATAAAGCATGTATTAATTCATTTTGATCATGCATTTTTATAGTTTAACATTGAACTCTGGATCTGGGACAAATGTAAATATATTAAAATATATACTTAACATGCACTTAGAAAATAAGCTAAAAAAAAGCATTTTCTTGTAAAACATACTCCAACAATATTTATTTTATTTACAGCTTCAAAAAATCATTTTTACAGTGTTCATTGGAACAAAAATCAACCCCTCTGTCATGAAAGTTGAAGAAGCACCAAACTATTCTTGCAAGAAGACCGTTTTTATGAGAAGCATAATGAGACATGATGCTGAAAATTTGAAAACTCCACATTATATACCAAACGTGCCGCTGACAACCTTTTGCAGTGCAGAATGTTATATTAAAAAACAATTTTGATATCCTCTCTGGCACTTTAAAGGAAATGAATGTCATCCAGTTGAAATTGGTTTCCTTTTCCCTTTAGTATGTTATAACCTCCGCAAAAACTGTTCCCAGTTTGCTGCTCACTTTCATTTTTTCAGTCTTTCAAAGATATAATTGTGAAATATTGCTGTGCCTTGTTTTACACACAAACACCTTTTGATTTCTGTCATTTGTAAAAAGAATTAGACCTGCTGAGCAAGATTATTGACAATTATTGTTGTAAATTAATTATGAAGCAATATCGATATATGGAAGAATATCTAATAAATAATTATAAGATAAATAACATGAATCAACAATTAAATATAAATGACCAAATAATCATTTGATAATTAAGAATATTTGTTTAATAATAATAATAGTGATATTTTCCCCCTTCTCTTTGTGGCTTATACTATATTTAATACAAAGAGCCAAAAGCCTAAAGTAAAATTGGTATTTATTTCATGTCCAACTAGCTTTTATTTTCTGAGTCTAGCGCAGCCAGTGCTCTAAATCAAAGTTTCTCCTCCAGGTCTCCCAAAGTGTTGTTCACCGGTGGCAGTGATAGCGATCCACCTCATGCTAAAGTGAATATAGTGGTGTCGTGGCACACAGAGAAAGTGAGGGAAGGAATCCTACTGAGAAATGCCTGCGGAGAGCCATGGAGGTGAGCAGCTAATTATGAGTCTATCCCCCTCTTCCTCTTCCTCTTTCATTCCTTTCCTTTCCTTCAGAGGTTCATCTGCATGTTTCTGAAGCTCTGCAATTACCACAGCAAAACCCCTGGTCACTACCAGAGGGAAGAGGATGGAACAGGAAAGAAAGAAAAAATGAATAATATTAAATTACATGAATAATTAAATACATACTTAGTCTCTTGGATTGCAATTTATCCCCAAAAATGCTTTTGGATCCCAGCATTGCATTATATTGCATATGTGACCTTCAATCTGCTGTTATAGAGATACAAGAGGGAGAAATGATGTTGCTGAAAACGCTTAAAATAAGAAAGCCATCATCAATTATAATGAATGAGTATGTGTCTGTTCCACTTGTAGTCATTTTTCCACGCTGACTTTCATTTTCCCAACACTAAAAATAATTCATTTGCTCAAACGCTCTCCAGTTTGTATGTCCAAAATGCTTTTTGATTTAATGATTCAACATTCAAATTACATCCCCTGCATGATCCACATACTTCATCTATGTCTCTGCATTCTGCAAATAGTACCGGCCACAATTTCACCAAGCTGCATAGGCTTGACTTTAACCCAGACTGGACAGGACTGCTGGTGAAAAGTGTTTTCCTGATGAACATTAACCTTCACAGGGTCAAGTGTACCATCAACTTCCAAACAACTTGACTCCTTCGACAGAAATGTAGACATATAGTGTCAATTAGAGTGATATAGAAAGCCATTCTCCATAATGATGTACAGTTGGCAGTGTTCAAGATAAAGTTGTTTGCATTTTGGTACCTTGTGGCAGCTGACACTAATTCTTAATAATATGCCGTCTCATAACTTTAAATTTCCTACCTTTACAGTATTTCTTGAGAGACAAGAACTTGAGGGAGAAGTAAAGCTATCAAAGTGTAGAACTATGTTTTACCGTGCTTCATGGCATAAAGCGATCATGTGATGCTCAAATTGGCAGCCGTTAGACTGGAAGTTCAGTCTTTCAGTTAAAAAAGCCTAACAAAAATGTTTTCTTAGCATGTTTTAAACTAGAATCAAAATTGTTGATGCCAATGTTGTCATTTTGTTGCTGATATAAATATTTCTGCAATATATCAGTTCTGGAGATTTTGTTCTTTCCCCATTCAGGTAAATAGAAGTTGCCTTGACTAAAGAATTGAAAATAGCTGGTTGGGTGTGTTTATAGGCATTAAAGGGGTCATCGGATGCACAATTCACTTTTATATGGTGTTTGCATTAAGTGTGTCTTTGCAGTGTGTGGACACAACCACCATTCAATGAAAAAAATCCATTCACTCCTTTTTTTTATCCTCAAAAGGCTGCACCAAGGCTGCATTTATGTGATGAAAATACAGTAAAACTGTAATATTGTGAAATATTATTACAATTTAAAATAACTGTTTTCTATATGAATATATTATAAAATGTAATTTATTCCAAAGCTGAATTTTCTGCAGTCATTAATTCAGTCTGCTGGGTCGCATGATCAGTCAAGAATCATTATAATCATGTTGCTCAAGAAACATTTATTTTTATTATCAATGCTGAAAACAGTTGTGCTACTTAGTCGGCATGCAACGGAAGTTTCGATAAGCTTTTCTTCCCTATTGTGATGTATAGCTGAGTGAAACAGATTCTGGAATGAGAAAAATGTAGGGCGAGACTTGATTTCGTCCTTCAGGAATTGATTGGATCGTAGGAAGTTGGGTTGATGTCTATATGGAGGCAGATCTGAATGTTAGTTTGCATTTAGTTGCAGAGGGTATTTAGTCCCATCCTCAGTCGAGACACATAATGCAGAGAACAGACATCGTTTTGATTAAGGATTACGAGGGCATATTAATTTTTAATTTTTTTAAAATAATGATGTGCACGGATAAATAATTTATAATAAGCACTACAACATTCTGTAAAAGAAATTGTCAATTTTGGTTTCATGGCGAATGTTGTGGTTGCTGATTTCACAGAAAAATTAGATCAGAACTTTAGTGGGTTACATGCGACATTTGAATCTGTTAGGTCTGAACATCTAAATGAATCTCATGTGCCTGATGAGGACCTAACAGCTTAATACATTTCATATGGTTGTAAAAAATGTTGAGCTTTAATTTCAGTGTCAGCCATCTATCTACCTTCTTTGTTCTTTGTTTTTGTCCGGTACCTAGGGCAAATTTGAGTTTTGGATTTAATGAGTAAACAACACAAAAATGTATTTCATTTTAGCTGTACTAGCTTCCCTGTAATATCTACTTATCTATCCATCATTCTCAGAACAAAAACAAGAGAAATTTAGAAATCCATGAAAGGCGGGGTATGTTTTTAGAGCCGCAGTGAAGTGAAATATTCAGTGTGGGAGAAGATGACACTTCAGTGCATCTACCTGACCATGTACATGTAGGCAGATCCATTAGGGTTTCAGAGCCATCATCACTGTTTTCTATGTTCTCCAAAACCGGGCTTGTTCGAATGGCCCTTTAGCCTCTCTAACATGTTGTTTTGCTTTTACTAAACCTAATGTTTCTTTCTCTTTTGCTCTTCCTGTGCATCACACTGGCTGTACTTTTCTCTCTAAGTCCCTAGTGGACTGCAGAACACCTCGCTAAAACATTTCCATCGTTGTCTATCTGTAGTCCTGAAGCGTGGGGTGGATAATGGCCGGTCATGGCTGACAGCTCATTGGGTTACTAGGGTTATGTGCTGTGCTGTTCAGTATTCTCATCATGGTGCATTTCCTCCTCCATCACCTCCAGCTCGTTTTAATACACCTCTATAATGCCTGTCTCACCAACTCCCACAGCGTCGTGACATCCACACATCATGCCATTAGATACACGGCCTTGCTCCCAATGCATGAAAAGAGCTGAATTACAGGAGGCTTATGTCCAAAATATTAGTCACCTGTCAACTCAGTGCTTATTTGTTTTGTATCTATAAAAAAAACACAGCAGACATTTAGCAATATTGTCGCATGAAGATATTACCCTCTGCTAAAAGCACACAACCCATTATGGAAGCTTATTTACAGCACAGAATAAAATAGTTCCAATGGTGAGATACTGTATGAACTCGCAATTGTGAGAAAAAGTAGCATTTACCTTTTTATTTATTTATTTTTATTCCGTAGTGAAAATGAGCTTCCATAACACGAAATTTGAACTCCAAATTGAAGCAAATCTCCTGATGAAATGTGGTTTCGAACACCTTTGTGCATGGCCAAATCTAATATGAGACCTTGTTAAATTACAGGTGAACTCCATTTGCAGGTCATAATACAAAAGGACACATCTCTGGTGAATTTTCGAGATGTCTTCTGCCCTAGTGGGTGTACAATGGAGGCTGATGGGTGCTGCTAACCGCTAGCACACAAGCCTTTGGAGAGCCGCTAATGCCCTGCATATATTGACCCAACATCCATCATAGTTCCCATCGTGCTTTCCCACCAGATGCAAAGTGCTGCTGCCTGTTTTCCAGAAGCTAAGTGAGAAATGTTTACAGATTGAAAATAAGCTCTTTGAGAAAAAAAAATCACGTAACCCGCTAGCTGCTAATTGTTGGGAAATTAAATGTGTCTCGCAACCAGCGTTGGGAAGGGTTGAGGAATCAATGTATTGATTGCACGTCCAGCTTACTGTTTCTAATCCTGCAAATCTTGTGTTGCTGCTAGAAGTGCCGTATTGAATATCTGAAGGAACCAGACGTGCTGCTTAAGTGTAATTTATGTAATGCAGTGGATGTGTGTGTGTTGAGTTTCATTCCAGCAAGTGCTCACTGATTTCGGGAGCTATTAAATAAATTTATTTAGCTGCGGTGGTTGACAGGATCAACACAGGGGAACTCCAAAATGAACTCATGTTCTTAGGTATTCTTTTAAGCAAAACTAACAATGACATAATCATAGAACAAATAATTTTACATGATCGAGAATTCATTTAGCACAGTATGTATTACAGGTTTAGTCATCCAGTGAAATAACACACCAACGTGGGGAATGCGATGAACCCAAGTGCAGGAGTTTATTAAACACAAAACTGAAGAAAACAAGTCGCTGGAGGTTCAAAACAGCACAATGTAAAGAAAGCCAGGCTTATTACATCAGTGATTCAGAGAGTTAGTCATTCCAGTGCCTGTTTAGGTTTAATACATGAGCTCTGTCATATTCTGTGATTGTTTCTGAAGAACGCAAGCCCTCATGCATCGTGCTGTGTGAAATACAGAATACAATTTTTTTTATCCGTCATGTGTATGTTGGAGTGTTTAGTAAATCTGAATGGATCCATGTACTGTAGTAGGCTTTTTTTTCATCTCCATTTGGTCAGTATCGCAACTTGACGTTTAAAAGGTAAACAAGCTCTAAAAAGCTCTTAACAATGTATTTGCTGTTGCACTGTCCAACAAAATTACTAAAACTTAAGCTAAACTTAAAATGTTAACTGAAATACATAACTGATAGTTTATAAATAATAGTAAAATAACACTGATCACCTTATATACCCTGTCCTGTATTAGATTGCAACAAACTCTGAAGAAAACTCTGCATGAGAAATCCCTTATAATAAAACCTATCTAGTTTAAATGTTTTCTTCACTTAAGGGGTTTGCTGAAACTGAGCCAAGAGCTTTAAGTTGGCCACTTTAGGGATATTCTCTTCCTGGCTGTTTGGTCCCACTCTGTATAATGTTTGAAAGGATCCCAATGTTAGTAACTTTTTAAGTTTATTTACAGCAAAGTCCCTGATCATTTCAATCAGACCTTCACAGTTTGTGTGGCCCATTTCAGATGTTTTGTGAACCTGTCACAGTGTAATGCAATTTTTGCCAAGAGGCTGTTATTGATGGATGGGGCAGCAGCAACTGTATTGTTCCCAAGAAGGTCTAAAATACCTGGAGAAAGCTATCCGATAACATTCACATACATCTCTCAAAGGCAGCTGCTTGGCTGTTGCCCAAAAACCTGATCCCTTGATTGGACCTAATACCTGTAAACATTGTGACGCATTCCTCGTGGAAAGAGTTAATATGTGAATAAGTACTAAGCAAGCAACTAGTTAATAGTTAATATGTGTACCCATCTAAAGTGTTACCAAAATCTCTGCTGCATTACACAATTGCACATTATTCAAAGTCAATCTAAACCGTTTTAATGAAGATTGCAAAAAGAAAAAAAAATACGGTTGAATAGATAATCGCAAGAAGTGACTAACCTCTTTTATTATTCAAAATGTACAATTTAAAAAAATTCAATAAAATATATATTTTTATGCTCAGCTAGTTTAATAAACATTGCTTTTCACAAGAAAATGGTCATCTAAGGGTTTTGCTGAGTTCCACACATACAGTGCTGTAAACTTAATTAAGTCAGTGAAGTAATTAAGTCAGCCTTGAGAAAAAAACATCTTAAGCTTTTGATAAGATTAGATAAGATTCATGCTACAACACATACAAACCATTATATGGACTTGTTTAGCCATGACAGACAGATGTTTTCTCTGCAGGGGTCTTTCTGTTGATCTCTACAAATGAAATTTCGGAGCGCTGCCGTCACGGTTTGGATGAAGGTCCATTCTAGTTTCAAACAGAGCAACTTCCTTTGATTCCCATCATGCAGTGATGTGTCGGCAGAGGGACTTGCTCTCAGCATGAAATATTGAAGAAGTCGACCCTCTTTTGAGAATCAAAAAGAAACATAAACAGCGTATGTTAATAAGTTTCAGAGTACTCATTTAATAATTGATATATTACAAAGTGCGGATTGGTTTTAATTTCACATTCCTGCTTAGTGTGATCCTTTTCATTTGCAAAGCCACAGTTTGTGGTCTGACTGATGGGTGGGTTTGGGATCCTCTTTCCTGTTCCTCTCTTTGTCTCCAACAGGCGAAGAGAGACAGAGGGGGAGCGAAGCCTTGAGGTAGTATTCAATTATGAAGAGGGCTGCCACAGTTTCAACGAATGTTTGAGAGAAGCTCGTAAATGATCAGCATCAGAGAATAAGTATGCACGTATGTTTGTGTGTGTGTGTGTGTGTGTGTGTGTGTGTGTGTGTGTGTGTGTGTGTGTGTGTGTGTGTGTGTGTGTGTGTGTGTGTGTGTGTGTGTGTGTGTGTATGTGTTTTTGTGTGGTGTGCTAATTTCTGTCTGCCTGACTCATTTAGACACATTCTGATATTCATCTCTCTGACAGGCTGTGACATTGTGCAGCTTTAACAAAGACATCCAAACTAATGCACTGTAAAAACTATACAATCACACACAACTGCATGAATTTCAGGCAGTTGTTGCCTTCTGAAGTGTATCTTAAAAGAATTCTGTGGTTATTCACTCACCATCTGTCATGTCATGTCATCTTCACACATATAATGACAGTTTATAGTGACCCTATCTGTCAGAAAAGTAGTCAATGTGATTCGAGTTCCACATTCTGAGTCATATAACAAAAAAGACAATACATTTATAAAAATATTATTCACTGATAATCAGTCAGCTCCAGTAAGCTTCTAACTCAAATTGTTATGACCAAATCATTGAGTTCATGAGAACCCCCTAAAAATATAATTAAAAACCATGATGTGTATTGCAAATACTATAATGATAAATACTTAAAATGATTGTGTATGTAGTAAAACAATACAAACGATTTAAGTTCAGAAACATTTTAAGTCCCCCCTCCCTAGCCTCACAGTGCTTTATTCCACTGCCTGCTTTCCATCTTTACCTCACCTACACACACACGTCCAGTGGGAGAAAACAAGTTCTTCAATAGTTGTGGAACTACAGTAAGTGGGCTGTCAAGGCTATCTTATTCACTTTAATCATCGGATGAAGTAATTATTTTCTCTTTAATACAGATGATGCTGTGTCATTAATAAATTAGTCATGACAAAAAAAAAAAAAAGAATGATGATATCCGATCTATTGTTCCATGAGTCCGCTATGTCAGTGATTATAATGTTGTTTGTGAGCTTGTGTACTATAGCATGTGAGCTGATATTAGGCTACTATTGTAGATCTACCGATGTGTTGGGATTTTCTCAATATGATGTTAAGTGGCAGATCAGTGGACTTGTCTGTCCCAGATGAAACTTAAAATACTATGTGAAGGACACAAAATAATTTAATAATTATAATATGACCGCGGGTTGAACCAGAGTAAATGAATGCGGAGGCCAGCTTGTAAGAGCCGTGCGAGTAAACCTCACCGCCCTGGCATGCTAGAGAGCCCACCTCCCATGCCAGTGGCTTGGTACGAATCCCACTCAGATCGGTGCAAGTACGACCAATTGCACAAACATGTTTTTTTTTAATAATGGGGAAGCATAAGATCCCATCTTCCTGAGTAGACTTCATTCATTTGATTATTCTCATTTAACAATACCACTTTGTTTGTTACCTACTCTTATCCACTTAGGTAAGTGCATGCAGGGTTGAGAGGCAATACAAGGTAAGAGCTTCACTCTGGGTTTGGTCACCATTGTTCAGTTGGTCCTTTAGCTGCCTGTGAGGCTGCGGTTCTTGACAGTTATTGATGATACAGTCGCTAACTGGGCTGCTCTCATTCTGAATGTACCACCGCAGAAAGAGCCATGAATGAACATTAGAGGCAGATCAAAGGAAATGCAGTTTTCCCCTATGGCACCATTAAACGAATGCTTTTCTAATGCAGCGTCCAAATTAATCTGCTATTTCTGCTCTGCATTTAAAACTGAGGATGGCAACCTTCATGCAACATCATCTTGTGTGTCTATATTTTATGAGTAGAGCTCACTTTGCTGTTCAATATTGTAAATCATTATTTTTAATTATGCCAATGATAGGATCAAACTAATTTCACTAAATTTGTATTTACAATACAAAAGATCTGCTGAACAATTGAATTGATTATTTACATAATAAGATATCAGGTTAAATGTTTGCTGTAATATATAATATATAGATAGATAGATAGATAGATAGATATATAGATAGATAGATAGATAGATAGATAGATAGATAGATAGATAGATAGATAGATAGATAGATAGATAGATAGATAGATAGATGTTTAAGTATTTTTCATATACTGTATATACAATAAGACACCATGTTCGAATATATTCATGCAAACTAATTCTATTTCCACTGTTCCGTCACACATAATCTATCAATAAATATTATTGTAATTCAGACACTTTTATGTAGCTTGGCCAAGAGCAAAATCAAATGTCACTGTGGTGCTTCTGAGAATATTTCTAAACAAATTACATGAAAAACACAGGGGCATTAGTTAAGCATTTCATTTATTTGTTTAAATTTCCATCTCAGGCAATTGATGGAGCGTGTCAGAGTGGAAATACACAGCATCATTTGAGCTTTTTCTCCTGACAGCCAAATAAAATTGGCATAATGTGTTTTCTATACAAGAGGTTCAATTTGCCACAAAACTTTTTTGCATGTTCAACACGGGAAAGTAAAGGAAGGAAAACTGAAATTGACATCTCAAAATAAACAACTAAAATGTCATTAAAATCATTTACTTCAATCAATTAACACATTCATACAATGCATTTTAAATTATGATCGGCACTAATGCTGTAGTCTGTACTAATGTTCAGTGCTCACTGTAAACATTAGGATCAAATATAGAACTCAAAGGAACAGTACGTCCAAAATGTATGTTTAAATTTGGGGTCTGTCATATTGTCAGTTTTGCAGTTTCACTTCTCATTCATTGCCAAAGACATTGAAATGTCAGTAAAATTCAAATCTAATATACAGTATGTCACAAAAAAGAGCTTAAGAGTTTACTGTGGGCCAAACTAAACCTCTTGATAATGACGTCTTGTATATTACGTTGAACGTCAAAGCTTTACCGGTTAAAATGGCTGACATATTTATCCTACAACACTGCTTAAACTTTAATTCACTTTTTAAACTGCATTGAAAAGGAAAGCATTTCATTATTCAAACAAGTCATCTGCCTCTTTGAAGTATTAAGGTGGCAAAATGAAATGCAAAAAATACATTTGCATTTGCACTTGTCGAGGCAACAATGTGATACCTCGCAAAGAGCTTGTAGAGTAACTAAAAAAAAAAAAGAAAACCCTGAAGAGCTTGTTTTCACCACTCTGTATCCTCTGGGAGGAGATGACAAACACAGCAGAAAACTAGATACAGTTCTGCTTTGCAAAAATGTTGCATATTTAAATGAAAAATAAAATAGAAATATGCTCTCAGTAAACTACTAGTTTAGTTGTTTTTTTATACTACAAGTATACTATATTAGTTTTGCACTTTAAGTATTCTATTACATTCATATTTACATGTTAATTTATATACATGAACCTTTAACTGTAATTTAATTTCCACACCTGTGTTTTTTAAAATAAGTTGACACAGCCAGCACAAGTATTTGTGATCATTTTTTACGAAACTTTCATCGCCCTACTTTTTTGTATGAATACTTGAACATGCCAAACATCAAAGGAAAGAACAGACCCTGTTCTTAAAAAAATATTCTAGCTTCATGCATTCTCTTTTTATCAACACTTGAATGTGGCTACGTTTCCTAAAAAAAGCAACATTTTGAACAAAAAGCTGAAAATATCACGTTTTTGTCAAAGACTATGTCTGAATATAGATTCAGAACGATGATCTTAGATGGAGTAGATTGCTTCCATCAACAACCCCAAAGCTTGCACAATCCTATACCTCTTCCTGGGTCGACATTTCATTAGGTAATGTTTTGATTTATATTAATGTTTGATGATCACGTTATTTTACGTACATAAGCGATGCTTCTATCGCTCGTTTCTGCTTCTACTTCACCTGTGTTTTGATACTCTTTTAGAAGATGCATAATGCCCTTACCATAGGGTATAACAGGGAAAAACATGGATGCCGTAAATTCTGTCAATGGGGGGTAGGTGTTGTGTTTTCATCAATGGCGGGGAAAGAGTTAAGTAGATTTGAAGTAAACTCATATGTACATTACCAGAGGACTACACAAAAATTCACATCCTCAGAATTAGTAACATATCTGTTTTCATCCTAATGTATTACTTCTGAATACTTTGAATATAACACATGAACATCTGTCTTAAAGGTTCTTATTCCAATGAAGAAAGAAACTCATATGGTTTTGGAACAATGAGAATGAATGAATGAGGCATTTATATAGCGCTTTCATATGTACTGTACTGTACACCCAAAGCGCTTCACAATCATGTCAGGAGATGAGGACTCTGATGAGGGTGAGCATTTTGGCGTGAACTATTCCTTTTATATCAGTGGGTCTTAAACTTTTTGGTCACTTTAAACCTTAAAAAAATCTGTCTGCGTTCACGATTGCAGCTTGTAGGATAATTCCATACGCTAAAGAGTTGCTTTTGTATGCCGAGGAACTTCTATGTCGGGCTTGTTCAGTCATTAAGTCAATGGTCTGAAGAAGAACGATTCAGTGGAATTGACGTTCGCTGCGGCTTTATAAAGGCAGTGCCCCAACCGCCATTCATGCACTTGAATGCCTATGCAACGGCTGTTTTCTTTCTCTTTTTTTCAGCTGATCTTCCATGCGCCCCTTGCAGTACCTGTGTGCCCCACACTTTGAAAACCAAGTGTTTTAGGGTGATAGTTCCATACTTTATTTTAAAACATTTCCATAACCATGCTAACATAATTCTGGTCAGCAAAGGGAGGAAACATGGATTTGGTTGCTTGGAATGCTGTGCACGTTGTGTGTAGGTAGAGTGGCCAAAAAACACATTATGCCGGTGTTGTGAAATTGTGCTGACTCCTATTTTGTGACGTTTCTTCAACCTCTCTTAGACACAAAAGAATGGCTTTTTGGAGAGATGCTGTTTTTCCCGAGACTAAGCAGCCAGTGCCAAACAATAAGATGAATATGGCTGATAAATATACAATAAGTAAAAGCATTCTCCTGTCAGTGTCTGTTTTTGTGCAAACTCATTCAAATTGTGCTGAATGCGAAAGCCAAATGCAATCAGTTTGAATAATCTCACTGTGTGGTACACCATTCATCTCCATCAGCACAGGGCAATAAAGCGTATTTTCCATTATCTCTAATTAGGTCTTGGTATTTTCCAGAGCTTATGTCATCTTTAACCTGAAAGTGTTGTTGAGTTAACTTCAGCATGTGCAGGATTCTACATTCTCTATTTGTAGACACAGAGATAATTAAAGTCACGGAGGCTACATTCAGACTGCAGGTAAATGTGGCCCAAATCCGATTTTTTTGCTTCTATGGGACTCAGATCTGTTTTTCTCATGACAGTGTAAACTGCACAAACCACATGGAATCACCATCAATCGGATCTTTTCAATTCCGATTTGTGCCACTTCCATATGTGGTCTTAAAAACTTTTACGTCACTCTAGATACCCGACATTATCAAGAGAGTTACGAAAGGTAGTCATTGGAAGGACAGTGATGTGTCAGAACTTAAGTATTACAGTGACAGTTCTATATACAAGCAAAACATGAGGGTTCGTATCATAAATGTTTAAAAACTCTGCGCTCTTTTTTCATATCCTTCGTCTTTGTTTTTTGGCTCTTCAGTGGCAGATCACACTATAAATAAATCACTTTACTTTAATGTCGTCTGTGTTCACTTACGTATGATAGTGTGCTGGGTGACATCTTTTTATCGTTCTTTTGCGCATGCAGGTCAGTTCCAGACCATGATCTGTACACACTGGAATCTGCTATTGGCCACATTTGAAACAACGTGAACAACTGTACAAAAGAAGAGAAAAAAAAAATCGGATCTGAGCAATAAATTATAATAAAGCAGTGTGAATGAAGCCTTATTCACACTGCATATCACAGACACAAGCATCATAGTCATTGTATTTGTCATATTACAATGCCTTTTTATGTTAAAAATAGCATAATTTAGGAAGTAGCAGAATTTTCATGTAAATATTTATATTTATAAAAATTTAATAAAATGTCATTTGTGGTAGAGCAAAGTAAAAATTTGTTTTGATTGTTCAGATTTTGAAAAATATTTTGTAAGTGTTTAATTTAGTCAAGATGCATTTTTCTACTTGAGAAAAGCATAGTCAGTCAAAGTGAACAATTTAATTAACAATTTAACAAATTTATCAGAATAACTTATCATGTAATTGCAAAGTTACTTATAGTCAGTAAAATGTCTGTTGTGGAGCATCAAAATAAAGTGTTAGTAAATATTAAGCAGACAGTCTACTAATAAACAAATTATATAGTTAGTTGACATGTAGTTATTAGAATGTCTAAAGTGGACCATTGAAATAAAGTGTTAACAAAAGGGTCTACAACAAATTAAACTACACGAAGTTCCAAAGAAGCGTCTTTGAATACACACACAATAACTTGCAATGGGTGTTGTATGTCAGATATTAGTGTTTTCTTGGTCTTTATATCTTTTTCAGTGGCTCTAAGATTCTGTTTAGTTAGCTTTGCTTCTTTATATGGTGCCCCTGGGACACAGTGCCTCCGATTCGATGCTTTGATGCCATTGGACTGCCTTTAAGGACAGGCTTGCACGGCTGATTTAAAGAGCCTTGAGTTAAAAAAAAAAAGTGCTCTGCTCAGCCCTTCTTTCTGTGTGTTGTTGCCAGCATCCAGGGTTTTGATCACATCTCACCATTATGGCAAAATATGACAGATATCTGGAGGCAAGCTTTCCAAGAGAATGCAGATTAGCATAGTGCATCACCTAGAAATTCATCTCTCAAACAGTGATTCTCCTTGCAACACCCAAGATAATATATTGAAAGTATTGATAGCAAACAGGCACAGTTGGTAAGCATGATACTTATTGTAAGTTAAAATATTGAGGCAGAAAGGCAATGATAGCCTGAACATGACAGATATGCTGTTTGTCAGTCTGAGAGAAACCTCTGCATGACTGTTAGAGATAATCTGCTGTGACACAGAGGGTCGTAGGAACTATGTTCCAAGAAATATATCCAAAGTGAAATCCTAATTTTCTCCCGGCCTGGGATGTTTTCCTCCTCGGAAATCCCTGTCATATTGATCCATTTGAAACTGTCATGCTTGGTAATAGCGAAGATAATCTTACATAAACCCAAGTTGCGTGTCTGCCCACTGCATCTCGAGACGATTTACCACCACCCGCTCACAATGAATAAATAAACAGGGAAAGGAGATAGAATCTTAGAATTCACTCTATGTAGGTCTTAATTGTGTAACAGAGGTGACAAGCCTGAAAAAAAGAAAACTGCTGAAAATTGTATTCGAATTGATGGGTCTGTGAGTGTAATGTGACATTAAATACATGCAGCATTTGTTTTACATCAGTTTCTGCTTGGAAGAGCGATCCTAACCTTTAACCAACATCAAATGCAGATTGTTGCCTAGTAATTAAAATGAGTCGTTCAGATTGGTTTTATTTGGATAGCATTTTTTCCTCAATGTTGGAGAATTAGTATTTTGAGCAACATTTGTGTGGAAATATTATGAAATATGATGTATCCTCTAATAATTTGGGGGGTATATTTTGCTACTATTTTGGATGGTTGGATGGACGGACGAACGGACAGACAGACAGATAGATAGATATAGAATAGAATTTTGACTTTTATAATATAGACTTTTTCAAAAGTATTTTGAAAAAATTTTCAACTGTATTTATTCACATTTAAAATGTACTGACCAAAAATATTGATGGTCATTGTGTATCAAACATTTTTGTCTAGTCAAATAGTCTCTTGAATGACAATGTTCATTCCATAAATAACACCTACCTCCGACTAGCAATAGAAAGCAGCAAATCATGGTTTATGACTGTGACATAACGTCCTGGTTGCGTATGCAACCCACCGTTCCCTGAAGGAGGGAACGGAGGACGTAGTCGACGCGACTGAAATGGGATCACGCTAGGGAGCCTATCATCTTCGAGTACTATTGAACGAGCCAATGTAATTGGCGTGCGTGATTCGCATCACACACTCCGCCCCCGCGGCGCGGGTATAAATACGGAAGTGGATGCACGCACTAGTTGCTTTTCGCTGAGGAGCCGAGAGTAACCCGGGGTCAGCGGTGGTCCAGCGGTAGTGGCAAGGGGACTACGTCCTCCGTTCCCTCCTTCAGGGAACGGTGGGTTGCATACGCAACCAGGACGTTCCCTTTCAGTCGATAACGTCGGACGTAGTCGACGCGACTGAAATGGGATCAACCATTGAACACGCCACTAACGCTGCCACCTTCCAGTGCCTAAACCAAAGCCTCCTGATGCCCCCGCAAACTTAAGGCGGGGAAGGACAGGGCTTAGGCCAGGGAAGTCACTGCTGTTCCTACAGGACCACTGGGAAAGCGTTCCCCGTACGTTGGAAGGAAGGGACGCTGCGGAAGCCACATCCAACCCGAGGGAGGAAATGTGGAGAATACACATATGAACTGGGCGGAAACCGGGCAGTCTAACATATGGAATGTCACTGGGGTGGCTCCAGCCTAAGACGGGGGGAGACACACCGGACAGTGACGGCAGAGAGACTCTGCCGAGGGAAGACACGGGCTCACCGCAGGGAGCCGTATCGTGGAAGAATACACATATGGGGTCACCGAAGGGACCGCAACATATGGACCCAGCCTAACACAGGTTCCACACTGCTTACGAGTGGTAGGCCTAACACCAGACGTTCCGCACGTCCGACGTCAGAGGGGTGTGGAGGAACTCAACAGGGTTCAATTTTAAGGGAACTCAACTGGAGTAGAAAGGCGCACGTATCCAGTCCATAGGAGGGGAATGGCGCAGCAAGCCGACACTTGAACCGGGCTCACGGTGAAACTGGCTTCATGAGAAGGGAGCCCACGGGAAGCAGCGGTTCAACTAGGTGTCGTCCAGCCCCCAACTCTAGAATCTGTTTAGCAAAGTATATCGTCAACGCCCAGGCGGAGCACTTTACACTCATCATAGAGGAGCTCAACACCTAAGTGGACATGTTGCATCTCGGATCTTTGCCGAAATGAAGGCAAGCACTAAGTGCAACTTTGCATGGAAACAGCCTTCCCTCTCTGCTGAATTCCAACAGATATTTGAAGAGCTGGTCTGAGGTCTATGACTTGCATTCTGTACACGTCCAAGCGAATCGGACAGAGAAGCCAGGGCTGGATCTGCCTCCTCCAGGGCAGCGCTTGCAGGCTCACCACCTGCTCCTATTACGGGAGAGGTAGGAACCTTGGGCACAATCCGAGCCGGGGTCTCAGCTTGTGAGAGTTAGCCGGCCCAGACTCCAGGCACAATACGTTGACCGAAAGCGAGCAAGTCCCTACCCTCTAGTAGAGACCACGCGAGCAGGAGAACTGATATAACAGAATTTTTAACTCACTACCCGCAGTGGCTCAGGGGCGGTCTCTGCAGTGCAGTCGCACCAGGGACAAGGCCCAAGAGGATAAAGAGGGACACAAGGATTTACAAGACCTTGCTCCTCAGGAACCTGACGATCAGAACGTGCTTCTGCATACTTCTGCAACACGATGAGCGTCGTTTAAACACCGAGGCAACATCATTTTGAGGGTGATTTAGGAAAACAGCCTACTGCAACCCATTTTGCAGGAAAGAGAGCACTGAAGTGATCGAAAGCTTTCAGGATCTCCTCAGGGGAGAAGACGCACTCAACGACTAGGTTCCACTTCTAAAGGCGTAAGCACGCTACCCAATTCTAGGGGGTGCTCGCAGAAGTGATGGTAACTAACACATGTTCTTGTGATAGCCACCTGAACCTCCGCGTTCGGATGTAAGACCGCCCGGAATCTCCGGGGGAAGAACGCGTGTGCCATCGTGCCCCGTCCCCGAATCCAGGGGAAGTCAGGAAGGCTGTTGAAGGGAACCAGGTCTAGTTGGGCCAATGAGGGGCAACTATGAAGACCTGTTCCTCTCCTGACATGGCACGTAGGTGCAAGTGACGGGCGCAAAAGACAGGAGCATTGCTCAACACAACATGTGAAGATCACTGGGCTTCAGGAGCATTTTCTGCTCAGCACTTGGGTGTGACAAGTTCACTGAGCTTCAGGAGCATTCCTGCTCAACACCTGAGTGTGATAAACTCACCGAGCTTCAGGAGCATTTCTGCTCAACACTTGAGTACGAAGAACCTCACTGAGCGACAGGAGCATTTCTGCTCAGCACTTGAGTGTGACAAGTTCACTGAGCTTCAGGAGCATTACTGCTCAACACCTGAGTGTGATAAACTCACTGAGCTTCAGGAGCATTTCTGCTCAACACTTGAGTGCGAGGAACTTCACTGAGCACCAGGAGCATTTCTGCTCAGCACTGCGTGTGATGAATTCACTGAGCTACCTGTGATGGACTCACTGAGCTACAGGAGCATTGCTGCTCAACACCAGAGTGCGATGAACTTCACTGAGTTTCAGGAGCAAATCTGCTCAACATGAAGAGTGATGATTTCACTGACTTGCAGGCGCAAGGCGACCATGAGTCGCAGTCACTTTTAGAAGGCTCACTGGGGTTAAACGCATTTCTGCGGGCCCCTGGGGCCGCTGAGTCCCAGTGTTTGTCCAAGGGTAGTCCGCTCGGTTTACCCAAACACTGGCGGAAAAATAAAACCGGGGGGGCAACTGAGCGGCCCCGGAATGGTCATGACCCAGCCGGACCCAGGGGATGGAGTCTCCACTTGCCCTGGCTATAACTGTCGTGAGGCTCGATGGCGGCACGATTGAGTAAGCGGGAGGAGTGGAATAAGGCGCCCTCAGAAGCGTCTGACTCCAAGGAGGAGGTGACGGGTGAGTTTGTGACATGCAGGGGAAGCTTGCGCAACGGTCGCAATGTCTAACAACTCGAGGCACGAATGCCCGTGTAGTCGGGGGTCGCCCAGGCCCCCGTTAAAACACGCCCTTTGTACATGGCCGCTCTGTTGAAGAGGGTTTGGCAGCAGACCGGGATGAACTATAGTCACACAGGGTGAGCTGCTCTGCCACGGTCACCTCGGGACTCGATCGTGAAGCTAGCGCTGAAGCGGTCACATATGGAGGGAGCCAAAGGCTGCGACTACCATATACCCCAGGAGCCTCTGAAAGTTCTTTCAGTGGGACCCTTTCTCACTTCAACACCAGCTGAACACATTCTCATTGGAGAGACATGTTGGACCGAGTACCTCTCCAAAACTAGAAAAGAGATACTCAGCCCGTGGGCGAGATTACTCTCTTCCAGTTGACCTGAAGACCCAACGGGCTCTGGAGCACTCGAGGGGAAGGACACTGTACTGATACTCCACCCCTAGACGCAACACACAGGATGGCCTGCGGTGCGGGAGGTAGAGATCTGAAGCACATGTCTTTCAGGTCAAAGCTGCAGACCAATCTTGGGCCAAGATGGTCACGACCCACCACCTAGTAGCACGAAGAACGAGTTTACAACTGGCCTTCGTACCGGCTGGAGGAGCGGCTATATCAAATCCTTCGCCAGCAGGATAAGATAAGCACGCACAAGTCAGGAGCACTGCTCAACACTCGGTGTGATGAATATCACTGAATTTTCAGGAGCACGTCTGCTCAACACCTAATGTGATGACTATCACTGACTTGAGCGGGGTAGCCGAGCCTGAGGTGGGGCAGCAAAGTAGAGAGAGTGGTGTTAGTGTGCTGTGCAACACTTACCTGTCTCCACAAGCGGCAGGGGGCGCGTGAGAAGGCGGATGACCGGGTCCTCGAACGCACCAAGCTGCCTGCTGGCGACCAAGGGGGAGCTGAGGGGTGTAAGGCTATACAGGGTCACACCCGCCAGACTGGCCCTCTTGGGACCCAGGAACAGATGAAATTGCTCTCTCTTTGAAGTGTGGGTACCGCTTGCTCCGCTTTTTTTTTTTTTTTTTTTTTTTTTTAGGGAGCCAGCGGCGGAACAGACACACACACAAACAAAGGCTCCACCCGGCCCTCACCCGGGGGGAGGGAGTGATCGTGCCACTCCAAGAGCATCTCATCCATTCCTGGGCGGCCCGCTCCGGAATGCTTTCGCTGTCGCTTGCCACCTGGCTTGGCAGCGCCTGGAGCGGGCTGGGCGTCTCTACTGCGGCCGGCTCCCTGCTGAGGCCTGGGTGGAGGCTGCTGCGGAGGGCCAGCAGGAGCGGCGGCCGGAGAACGCCCACGGCGACGAGCAGGCGGAGGAGCTGCCACCGGCGGCGGGTGGAGGCAGCAGCTGGCCACCGGGGCAGGATGTGCCGGATGACCTCCGTCTGCGCTTGAGCGGCAGAGAACTGTTTGATGCAGTTCTCCACCGCGTCGCCGACCAGCCCAACCTGGGAAATTGGGGAGACCAGGAACCGAACCTTGTCCGCATCCGCCATACCAACCAGGCTGAGCCAACGAAGGCGCTACTGGACCACCAAGGTGGACATCGCCAGACCGATCACGCACGCTACGACACCCGTACCCCGGAGGGTGAGGTCGGATGCAGTGCGGTGCTCACCTATGAGCGCACGGTCTGGATTACCCTCGTGCATGCCATGGGTGCCCTAGCCTGCAGCAACGCCATGGCACGCAAGAGGAAGGGGCTTGCCCACAGGCTTTGTAAGCTCTGCCCGTCGGAACGGACGAAACTCACAGGCCTTAGGGGGGAGACGAGGATCCCCCCAAAAGGCAGCGGCCGCCGGACACAGGTGCACCTGTGTCGACAGACCGCTCCAATGGAGGGACACCTCGCAACCCTTCACCGTTCCTCCATCAAGGGTAATGAGGGGGAAAAGCTATTCAGGCAGTTTCTGGCAGAGAAAGATGCTGTTCACCACCTGATAAGCTCTCCATGCATTTCGGGAAAGAAAGGCACTGGGGCGGCGAGCTGAGAACCAGCGCGGCCCGCCCCAAGATACCAAACTCCAGATTCCAACCGAGACTGAACGGGACACGGTGGAGGTTCCACTCGAGCCCGGCAGCCTCGGCGGCCCGTTTCAGCATAGCTGATAATTCTGGATCCGGCTCGGGCAACATTGAACTCCCGGAGGGAGACAATGCAGCCGAGTCATCATCTCCAGAAGTCAGCTCACCCTCTGATGCTGCAATCGGCGTCCTGTCCTCCAGGGGAGCCCCGAGTGAAACCGCTGGCCCACCCATTACAGATGGACCAGCAGACAACACAGGAGGCTCCAGTGGTTGCAGTGGAAGGGAGGAGTGAGGAGCCCACAGGGAATGGTTACCGGGCGGGACATCCAACACTATCCTCCGGTCACCCATCCCACACAGCACCCGAGGGTGGGGCATGGTAATGGGGACTCGCTCTCCGCGAACGAAGGCGAGTCTCGCCCTCAACACTGCGACAGTCATGTTCCCACAGTGAAAACATGAGCTGTCCACAAAAGCTGTCTCAGCGTGCTGTAAGCCAAACACGTGACACAACAGTTGTGACCATCAGAGAGAGACAGGGAACGACCGCACCCAGAAACGCACGGGCGGAATGACATCTTGAAAAAGACGCAAACGCACCCGTGTTGCTCTTTCAGAAAATAGGACCGTCACCAGTGCCGGAGCACACAGGGAAATGACCGCGGCAACACTGAACAGAGAACTGAAACAGTGAAGCACTCACTTTTCCGCCCTCTAACCAGCCATCAACACACACAAACATTTAGAAATTTGTTGCTGTTAAAACAGCAGTTGAGAGCTCAAAGCTCGCGATCACCGCTGCACTCGCGCTGTAGAACACCAGCACTGGGAGAGTCTTCCTGAAGAACACCGACACACTCGCTCGTTGTAGACAACAGCACTCTCAGAGACATCAAACGATCGGCTCCGAAGCGAAAGGCAACTAGTGCGTGCATCCACTTCCGTATTTATACCCGCGCCGCGGGGGCGGAGTGTGTGATGCGAATCACGCACGCCAATTACATTGGCTCGTTCAATAGTACTCGAAGATGATAGGCTCCCTAGCGTGATCCCATTTCAGTCGCGTCGACTACGTCCGACGTTATCGACTGAAAGGGAACTTACACTTATTGACCATTTACATATTTATATGTGCTTGACCCATCTGTTTCAATAGGAAATACATCGAACGAGGACCTAAAACTGGCATTTAAGTTCTTGCCTAATACAACCATCACCCTGTCCTTTTTTAGATCAGGAATCATATCTCAGACATTTATATGCAGCTCTAAATAGCCAATACTTATGTTTCATGTATGACTAAACCTGACATTTGTGTCTATAAAAGGAAACTGTGCATAAAGAGACTGTGAGAAAGGTTTCAGTATCGACTGCACTAGCATCTGTAAAAGCCTCGGCTTCTCTCTCGCTCTCAGTTTTTCTCTAAGTCTTTCTCTTTACCTCTGATCAATATTACAGAATTAACATTTCCAACCCCCATTTCAAAACCACAAACCCTCTAAATTAGTCATTAGAAACGTGTCTCAGAGGAAGCACAATCTGTGAGTAAAGCCTGCACTCATTCAATAGTGGATAAAGCAATTTCACCCTTACATTCACCTCACACAAATAGGATATACTCAGCACAGTTTTTTTTATTATTATTATGCATTACTTGACTTAATGTCAGGTGGTTTTTATTTTTTTAGAGGGATGATACTAGGGTGATTCAATTAGCTGTGCTCTGTGACATAGTAGCTGGTCTACGTTGGTCACTGTCCAACCACTATGTTCTAAAAAGCAATTTGACCACCTTTGATCAAGACAGACCAGAGTATGACCACCTTAGACCAGCTATGAACCTTCAACAAACATTGCTTACCATCTTAAACTAGTTCAAACTAGAGTATGTTAAAGATATACATTGAACAAAATGGAATCTTATATAACAGAATATTTTGATCATGCAGTATAATGGGCGGTTATATATTGTTTTACATAATCAAATCTTGGAGAACAAACAGAGGATTCTAGTTCAGAGATGTCATGCATAGGTAGCTGGGGATTTCTGCTTCCAGCGTGCTGCATTAGTGTAATTGCTTTTTAGATCCATTGATCTTTGAGAGCATTAGCTTGGTGATCATTTGAATTAGTCCACTGTTTCTCAAGCCTGAAATTCTCTCTTCTAAATATGATCAGCCGAATCTATGATCTCTGAGACATCTAAATGCGAGACATTTCAGGTGTGATTGTTCGACAGATCATTTTCATTCATGTGGCAGTCAATGTAAGGCTTCACGGGGTCAGTTTACTGCTGTTTAATGCACTGACTGCAAGCTAAGAGCCATGTGAAAGAGAGATGAGGTGGATTCTGTTCAGTCTGATGAGGAAATTAATGCTTTGGTGTGAGTGAAGATGAGATAGTTGTTGGAGAAATAGAAATGACCTGTTCTGGTTTTTTGACCTGTTCTCCATTTTTATGATGGAGATTGGAAAAAGAATAATAACTAAACCAACAAGAAAAAAATTCTTTCAAATACTAATATAAAATTTGTAAGAGTTATAATAAGATTATTTTTCTTTTTCTACAGAAAATTGCCCCAAAATATTGGGCTTAAGCTACATTTGCTATTTCAGATGGCGAGATTTTAAAGACAGAATGTTATCTAATTTATATTCAAATAAGCTACACCCCTGAGATGGTGAGCAGCATGAATAAGTTGTTTCAGAATGGAAACGCACACACGAAAAAATGATGACAAAGTCAATCTGGTACCTGCAATTGCTCCACAAGCCTAAATGAAAAATGACCTTGACTGACAGATTTCAGTTTGAAGACTTCATCCAAGATGCATCTTACATACTTTTTTTTCTGGCATGTGAACAAAATTGGCTGTGAAAGATAAATGATTTTCTTCACTGCATGTGAACAAACAAGTGTGTGTTCTTTTAATTGAGAACATAAAACATTTATCTTGTCAGCACCTACAGTGTTTCAACAGTTTTGCCCTTTAGTGTGGTATTTTACCGCCACTAACAAGACAGGAAAAAATAGCTGGATTATAAATGAAAATAGAAAAAAAGAGTCTGTCTAATTGGCCTCATGCACTCCTGAAAATAAACTAAATTATTTTCTCACTTTCTCAATTGTTTCAGTGAGTAAATATTGCATATATATATATATGTTACGTTCCAGACCCCAAAAGGGAGGGGAACTTGATAAACCACCGCTCGGGCCCACAAATGCCAGTAAAGGAGGTATGGAGTCGCGGTGCGAGAAAGGACACAATTTCCAAATACCGTACAAACTAGGGATGGCCCGATACCATTTTTTTACAAACCGATACGAGTACGAGTATTTACATTTGTGTACTTGCCGATATCGAGTACCGATACCGATATTTCTACCGCAAAAGTAACTATAGGCTCCCAGAAAAGAAGACAGAAGACTATTTAAGAACACAGGTTAGAAGACTGTTTTTATTTTCTTCTCTGCTTGTTTTAACAAGTCTAAAAATAAATAATAATGAGTAAAATAATAAATGTATTAACACACAAACCACTGTTAATTTAACATAAAAGCAAGCA
The DNA here is from genome assembly GCF_051911475.1 of Siphateles boraxobius. Taxonomy (NCBI): domain Eukaryota; kingdom Metazoa; phylum Chordata; class Actinopteri; order Cypriniformes; family Leuciscidae; genus Siphateles; species Siphateles boraxobius. The sequence continues at coordinate 8,301,502 of NW_027508811.1, read as the reverse complement.
GTTACTGCGTGCATGGTCTGACATGACTGAATGCGCCCAAAGTGCGCTCCCTTAATAGTCTAATTCCAAAAAAGCTGACAGTTCATCGCGATCTCACACATCTGTTATTATCAATGAAGCTGCACAATGAATCTTTCATAATATCCACACTTTGTTTGTTATAATTAGAGAATTTGCCAGCATACAGAATTCAGCACTGAACAAAAAAGTTTTGAGCAGTGAGGGGAGTCTATCTTAAATGCTTCTGATTAGCCATTGCGTTCAAGAAATCAACACACATGTCTGTGATTGGCTACATCGCTCAACGCTGCAAACATGTTATGAATAGAAACTCTGGCCTGTAAATCGTTTCTATTTTGTTTTAGTTGTTCTTCTTGCTTTTCTGCAACAGACGAATGAAAATCTATTAGTTTTAATATGTTGTATTCATAGATATGTCTAGTTTGCGGGAGTCCCGCGAATCGTTTTATTCTCCCGGAACCCGCACACACAGAGTGAGTGCATTACCGCCCGCGCCCGCGCTCGCGCTCGGCCATCAGATCTAGTGCCGCGCCGCACTCTTTTGCGTTGGGAGTGCACGTCCCTATGCCTCAGTTCACCTCGACAAAGCACTCGCGGCGGCCAGTTTCGTTTCGCAAAATGTACGTGGTATCGGGGCGTGGCGAATTTTTATGAGTACGAGTACGAGTATATGAGGACAGTATCGACCCGATCCCCGATGCCAGTATCGGTATCGGGCCATCCCTAGTACAAACTAAACTTTTATTTTTGCCACGGTAATGATAAACAATTTTTCAGGGAGGAAGGGGAGATCTGGACGGACCAAAGAAAAGAAATAAACAAAAGATACCCCACCGCTAACCTATTCTAATTATACACATCCCCTATCTGGCACACGGTCAAGGCACCCTAACCAAACTTACAGATAGTGGTCCGCCCAGGTCTAGCTGGTGTTTCTAGACAGAGAAGTATGCCTACGGGTGATGTATACCCCGGGGTAGCTCTAAATCTACTCCCCCAACTCCCTATAAACAATAAAGAAAAAGAAATTAATAAACAATAAAACTATACAAACATCAAATGCTCAGTCCTGCTGTTTACAAGTTCCAAAAGTGGAACACAAAGCTAGATTTACTAGCTAGAAAATCAGATTAAAACATTGTCAAACGTTCCAATCATACTCTCAATAGAGAACAATAAAGTTATCTTAAAAAAAGTCACAAAAAATACCCACAGAGGGATACCAACCACACCAACAGCAGGAGCAGAAAGCAGAGAACAGAGCAGAGAGTGAACTGATTCAAACTAGGCTTTTTAAAGAGCCCAGCCAGCTGCAGCCACTGACAAGCGGGAGGAGTTCCAAGATCCAATCAGTCGTTGAACCACCAATCAGCTGCCGGAACTGTTACAGAAGCCATCTTACCTGTTAGAAGAAATACAAACACACAAACCACAAGCAATGCCAGAAAATAATCACTATAATACATACCCAGAGCTCTGGGGACGTAACACGCCACCCCCCCAAAAGTTGTGCAAACCACCATTTGCACATCATTTAGTCTTGGTACACACGGGACAACGCGTCAGCAACTACGTTAGATGTTCCTTTGACATGAGTGATGCAGACATTATATCCCTGTAGGATCAGAGCCCACCGCATAAGACGACGGTTCTGATTGTACATTCTTTTGAGGAATGTAAGAGGATTATGGTCTGTGAATACTCTTACAGGCACAACACTAGAACCGACATATACCTCAAAAAACTGTAAGGCCAACAATAAAGCAAGTGTTTCTTGTTCAATAGTAGAATACCGGGACTGGCATGGATTGAACTTCCTGGAAAAAAAACAAATTGGCCGATCTACACCTTCCTTATCTTCTTGCACAAGGACTGCCCCAGCCCCCACCATACTGGCGTCTACCTCCAATTTGAAAGGTTTGTCAAAGTTAGGAGCGGTTAGCACAGGAGCGCTACAAAGCAGTACTTTTGCTGACTCAAAAGCAGAGTTACACTCTGCAGACCATTTAAAAGCTACTTTTGGACTGAGCAAAGTGGTTAGGGGTGCTACTACCGTTGAAAAGTTTTTACAAAAAGTCTGGTAGTAACCCACCATTCCAAGAAAACGACGCAACTGACGGTGTGTTTTAGGGGTAGGATAGCTAGCAATAGCTTCCACCTTGCTAGCAATGGGAGGCACTTGCCCACGACCCACCTGTTTCCCCAGATATGTTACAGTAGCCTTACCGAATTCACATTTAGCCAAGTTGAGGGTTAGCGAAGCGTTCTCCAACCGCTGGAAAACCAAACTCAACGTGGATAGATGTTCAGCCCACGTGGGTGAGTATACTACTACGTCATCAAGGTAAGCTGTACAGTTAGGGACGTCATCAAACACAATATTAACTAACCGCTGAAATGTAGCGGGTGCATTGCACATTCCAAACGGCATAACCGTATACTGTACAAAGGTATCGGGGGTCACAAAAGCCGAAATATCAGAAGCCCGTGGGGTTAAAGGCACCTGCCAATAACCTTTAAGCAAATCGAGTTTACTTACAAAAACAGCCGAACCAATCCGGTCAATACAGTCTTCTATCCTGGGCAGCGGATAGGAATCTGGCACAGTTACTGCATTGACTCGACGGTAATCCGTGCATAGACGGGACGTGCCGTCCGGTTTTGGAACTAAAATACACGGAGAGCTCCAAGCACTATGACTACGTTTTGCCATATCATGTTTTAACAAGTAGTCAACCTCATCTTTCATTAACTCACGTTTTTTATATTAACCCGATAGGGATGTTGGCGAATAGGATATGTACTGCCAACATCCACATCGTGCATCAAAACAGACGTGCTCTTAGGTACATCCTGAAACACAGTAAGAAAAGACTGTATTAAAGACACCAGATCATTTTTTTGACTGCCATCCAAATGTTCCATCAACGAAGGTAAGTTTTGTAGCATCTCTGAATTACTAAGACGTTTACACTGTTGTAATGAGTGACGCAATTCCAAACCATCATTATTGCTCTCTTCTAGGTCCACAGTAGGCACAGGCACCACCAATGCCATGCTGGAAGCTGCAGACTGGACCGGAACACTAGAGGGATTGTCAGAAGAATTACGCACATGATAGGCTTTCAGCATGTTAACATGACACAAACGAGAAGAGCGCCTGCGATCTGGTGTTTTAATAATGTAGTTAGTATCACTAACTTTGTGCTCCACAACATACGGTCCAGAAAAACTGGCAGACAGTGATGAACCTGGAATTGGTAACAAAACCAGTACTTGATCCCCTGGCAAAAACACATGGTCTGTTGCTTGTCTGTCATACTGTTTTTTCATACGTGACTGAGAGGAAGAGAGAGACTCCTGAGCTAGCATGCAAGCAGCATGCAGCCTCTCCCGCATCTGACTTACAAAGTGTTACACATTCTTAGGGTTGCTACTAGGCACATCAGATAGAACACGCTCCTTTAACACTTTTAACGGACCCCTAGGTGTGTGTCCGAACACGAGGTCAGCAGGGCTGAACCCCAACGATTCCTGAACTGTTTCCCTAACAGCAAACAAAACAAAGGGCACCCCCTCATCCCAATCAGCACCTGTTTCCATGCAATACTTCATCAGCATGGTTTTGAGTGTCTGGTGCCAGCGTTCAAGAGCCCCCTGACTCTCTGGATGGTAAGCGCTGGAGACCTGATGCGATATGGACAATGTTTTTAATGCAGAAGAAAACAGTTTGGACATAAAATTAGTTCCTTGATCCGTCTGGATCACTCTGGGGAGACCAAAGGTGGAAAAGAACTTGATCAAACTCTTTATAATCGTCTTAGCTGTAATTGTCTGGAGAGGAATAGCCTCTGGATACCGAGTGGCGCTGCACATAATGGTAAGCAGAAACTGGTTACCTGTCCGAGTTTTTGGTAATGGACCCACACAGTCAACAATCACCCACTCAAACGGTTCTCCAATCACAGGAATCGCTTGAAGTGGCACACGAGGAACAGGTTGGTTCACTTTTCCTATAAGCTGGCATACATGACAGCTTTTACAGTATTGCACAATGTCTGATTTTAATCCTGGCCAGAAGAAATGTCGGAGGACTCTGTTGTATGTTTTGGTTACCCCTAAATGTCCGGACCATGCAGGGTTATGAGCCAGTGACAATACTTGTTGTCGTAGTGGAGATGGAACAACTACCTGCCAAACTGTATCCCAGTCCTCACCTGTTTTATGCGCAGTCCATTTACGCATTAGAACACCAGCGTCCACAAGGTAAGCAGTCCCCTGTACTTTTGCCTTTTCAAGAGAGACCACAGAATCAAAGCATTTATTAAGGCTAACATCCTCTTTTTGCCACTCAATCAGCTTCTCTGGTGTGATGGATGGCAACACATCTAACTGGGGAGCGACTCCGCACCCCGTTTTCTCAGTCTGCACAGAAGGTAACCCCTCTGGTTTAGGTACTACATCTACAGGTTCAACCCGTTCAAGAATAGTGTCAGATAAATTCACTGTATCCCCCTGCATACGAGCCTGTGCCCGTGTTAAAACACATGCAGGGAACACTTGAGGGTACTTCTGAAGTAGAACAATGTCAGAGACATTAGACTGAGGTCTGTCTGTTACTTCTAGTACTGGAGACACCTTACCTCCAGCAATGTCGTTTCCTAATAATAATGCTACCCCTTCCACTGCCAATGTAGGCACCACCGCAACACGGAACTGACCTGAAACCAAATCAGAATGCAAGTGAACCCAGTGTAAAGGCACAGAAATTGGGTTAGTTTCAATACCACACAGAAGTATATGTGATCCACAGTATGTCTGGTCAGACCATGGCAACACATCTGTAAGGATAACTGACTGAGCCGCACCAGTGTCACGCAAGATTTTAATTTCCCTCTGGTCTTCAGTTTTTCCTGTGCATGAAACATACCCTACAGACACAAATGGAGCATACAGCAGGTCTGGTTTCCTTGAGAGTACCTCGCTAGCACATCTAGCTTCATGGAAAGAAACAGATTGAGTTAAACCAACACTCTTACAGAAAGGCGGAGGTGACTTAGACTTGTTCTTAAGTAAGGAACAATCTGAGATTAAATGGCCTTTCCGGTGGCAATAAAAACATTCCCTCTCTTCTTTCCTAGGAACAGTAGAAGAATCCGAAGAGCATGATGCACCGACCACTGATGAAACGAACGTCCTACACTGGCTGGATGCCGTGAACACCGTTTTATGCGTTAAGGCATATTCATCGGCCAGGACGGCTGCCTGACCCAACCTCGCCACCTTGCTTTCACTCAAATGCATCACTATTCTTTCAGGTAAGTTGTTCTTAAAATCTTCCAACAATATCTGATTTCTCAAAGCTTCATAAGTAGATGTTTTATTGGCTGCACACCAGCGGTCAAATAAGGACTCTTTGTCCCTGGCAAATTCAACAAATGTTTTACTACCACTTTTCTTATAATTTCTAAATCGTTGTCTATAAGCCTCTGGCACCAGCTCGTAGGCACGCAACACGGTAGCTTTAACCACATCATAATGTAAACTGTCCTCTATAGAGAGAGAGGCCACAACCTCTTGGACCTTCCCAGTTAGCTTACATTGGAGGAGTAGAGGCCAGACCTCTTTTGGCCACTTTAGGGCAGCAGCTACCCGCTCAAAGGCAGAGAAGTAGGAGTCTACCTTCTAACGAAATGGGGGACCCACCGCAATGTTCCTCCCCACATCAAAATGATCTGGCTTGCCCACTGGGTGAGAAGATGCCCCAGCCGCAAGCTCCTTTCGCCGAATGTGGATTCGAGCTTCCATGTCTGCCTCTATTTTCCTAATTTCTATCTCATACCTCCTTTTGTCTTCCCTGTCTTTTAGGTCTGCTTCCAGACGGGCCGTTTTGAGCTTCAACCGAGCGACCTCTACAGACTCGGGGGACACAGGAGACAACGGGTTGTACATTGGCAGAGTTCGAGGCACCGGAGCTTCCCCACCTCCCCTCGACCGTGCAGGTGAAGGATTCTCTACGGCACCCTCGTCCTCCCTCTCATCCTCTGTTTCCACATCCTCCACAGCCATCACTCCTGCCCTTGACAGACTCAACAAATGGCTTTTGATCACCATTACTAAATTTGCTATAAGAGCCTGCCTATCAACTGTAATATTGTAGTAGTCCGCTAGTGCTAACAAATCCACCTTACGCAGGTTAACCAATGAACCCAATGAGGACTCCGCAATAAAGCCTGCCACATCTGAAGTAGCCGCCATACTCACACATCATCCAGTACAATCCTGCACTATTCAGTACACAACGAACACTACAAACTACAAATACTAACAAACTACAGGACAGAACAATAACTACTATGCAAGTCAACACTATTTGGCCTTTCTCACACCTCAACACCACACCTCAATCACCAAGCATTAAGTGGTCCGAGCAACGGGGCACCAAGATCCCGGACGAGCCCCCATTTGTTACGTTCCAGCCCCCAAAAGGGAGGGGAACTTGATAAACCACCGCTCGGGCCCACAAATGCCAGTAAAGGAGGTATGGAGTCGCGGTGCGAGAAAGGACACAATTTCCAAATAGCGTACAAACTAAACTTTTATTTTTGCCACGGTAATGATGTGAATGATAAACAATTTTTCAGGGAGGAAGGGGAGATCGGGACGGACCAAAGAAAAGAAATAAACAAAAGATACCCCACCGCTAACCTATTCTAATTATACACATCCCCTATCTGGCACACGGTCAAGGCGCCCTAACCAAACTTACATATGGTGGTCCGCCCAGGTCTAGCTGGTGTTTCTAGACAGAGAAGTATGCCTACGGGTGATGTATACCCCGGGGTAGCTCTAAATCTACTCCCCCAACTCCCTATAAGCAATAAAGAAAAAGAAATTAACAAACAATAATACTATACAAACATCAAATGCTCAGTCCTGCTGTTTACAAGTTCCAAAAGTGGAACACAAAGCTAGATTTACTAGCTAGAAAATCAGATTAAAACATTGTCAAACGTTCCAATCATACTCTCAATAGAGAACAATAAAGTTATCTAAAAAAAAGTCACAAAAAATACCCACAGAGGGATACCAACCACACCAACAGCAGGAGCAGAAAGCAGAGAACAGAGCAGAGAGTGAACTGATTCAAACTAGGCTTTTTAAAGAGCCCAGCCAGCTGCAGCCACTGACGAGCGGGAGGAGTTCCAAGATCCAATCAGTCGTTGAACCACCAATCAGCTGCCGGAACTGTTACAGAAGCCATCTTACCTGTTAGAAGAAATACAAACACACAAACCACAAGCAATGCCAGAAAATAATCACTATAATACATACCCAGAGCTCTGGGGACGTAACAATATGTATATATATATATATATATATATATACAGGAAATATATACAGATGTGAGATTATTTTTATACAACAGTTCAAAAAACAAGAAGTTAAAATTGAGTAACTTAAATGTACTTCCACAGAGTAGTGGTGTTTCGTCTCTGAATGATTCCAGTGTTGTGAGTCACTGAATCATTCACTCAACAAATTGGCTGATAAAGACACTCATAAAAGATGGTCATTTGTTTAATTCTCGAATGAATAAGCATTTTTGAACAAATTGGTTGAATAAATGTTTCAATTACTAACTCATAAAGATGGTTGCTGTGTCCGAAACCGCATACTGTATAGTAAGTACTACATTTGACTTATGTAGTAAGTCCGAAACTTGCTTCATTTCACTCCCATTCACAACTGGCCTCATGGGATAGTAAGGTGTCCATCGGATACGTACTACAGAATCTTGACGGAAGTAGTAAGTCATCCAGGTACTTTTCGCTTAATGTTTCATGAATTCGGACTTACTACTCGGCTCACATACTCTTTTTTGTCTACTACATGGAAGTAGGCATAATAAGACACAACTTTTGTTTTAGAATGTAAAACGTTTTTGAGCAAAAAGTTGAATTAATGATTTAGTGAATTACACATAAAGGCAGCCACTTGTTTCATTCTGGAAATAATGAGCATTTTTGAACGAATCGGTTGAATGAATGTGACACACTCAAAGACAGTAACTTGATGTAACTTTCATAAAGAGCTTGGACTGATGTCAAGATTTAATCGGGTCCTCACACAGAGTTGTATGGACTATTTTTATGATTGTACTGGTAAAACATCCTTCCCTTTCAAGGGAACTCGAGCTGCGTCAAATGCTGTGGGAACGCCCCTGCGTTGTGCGTCATGAAGCACGTATGGAATCAGCCCAATGGAGAGATGGAACGTCATAGGCGGGTGACGTCATCGACCAGGAAACTATAAAGCACCCCATAAACACAAGCACAACAGCTTTCTGTGCCTTCAGTCGCGCTATATGTGAATCTGTCCCTGTGTGAATATTGTCTGTCTTTACATACTCTGCACCACACAAACAATTTATATATATATATATATATATATATATATATATTAAGAGAGATATGGCGAACGAACAGCAGTTTAGGAAGTGTGTCCCTCCCTGCTCGCGTTATTTTACGAGTGGGGAGACACACGTTCTTTGTGTTGTTTGTTTGGGAGTGCAGCATGCCCAGTCACTCTCGAGGGAGCTGATTGTGAGCATTGCGAGCGTCTGCCATTAAGGACGCTCCGCTCCCGCCGGGCGCTCTTCGAGGAGAGCGGTTCGGTGCGCGCTCCCCGCGGTTCGGGTCCCGCTCTTGCCGAGGCAGAGCGACGACGCGTATCGTGGGGATCGCAGATGGATCTCTCAGCGGGGTTAGAGACGGGCTCTGCCTTATCTCTCCCTTCACCTGTGAGATCCAGTGCCTCAGTCCCGTGTTCGGAAGCACGCGCTGCGGTTTCTTCCGCTCGGGCTGAGGCACCAGTTACAAATGAGTGTGATGTGGAGGATTCGCCACCTTACACTCCCGAAAGTGATGAGCTAGTGGAGGTATTAACAAGAGCTGTAGAAAAACTCAGCATTGTATGGCCAGTGACTAGACAGGAGTCTGTTTCTAAATCAAAATTAGATGAGAGATTTTTGCCGTCACGAGTGCAACCTCCACGCCGGTGCTTGCTGTTTTTTCCCGATCTCCACACTGAGGTGTCGAAATCGTGGAAAAAACCGGTGTCATATAGAGTGTTTAGTCCCCAGATTTCAACATATTCTAATATTGTGGGGGCAAAATCATATGGTTATTCGGCTATGCCTCGCGTGGAAGAGACGCTTGCGAGTTTTCTCTCCCTCGAGGCTGCGTCATCTGTTAAGGCACCGGCATTACCCACCAAGCCTCTTAGAAATATTTCGGTTTTTGTGGGTAAAGCATATTCGGCGGCGGGTCAGGCTGCGTCATGTCTGCATACTATGTCTATTATGCCGGCATACCAGGCCGACCTGCTGAGGGACGTGAGTGAGAGTGAGGAGGTCAGTGCTGACGTGGTTCGCGAACTGCGTCAGGCTGCTGATTTATCCCTGCGCGCAACCAGAGAGTCGGCCAAGCTAGTGGGTCGATCTATGGCAGAAAAACAAATGGAAAAAAAATAAAAATTCATGTCCCTGGGGCTGCTGAGCGGGAGCAGCCCCGGCCGTCTGCGAGCTCATCATATAGGGCGCTGAAGCAGAGTGTCGCGTCTCGTGCTCCCCCTGCTGGACAGTGGGCTCAGCCGCGGCACTCTCAGCCGAAATCTCCCAGTAATAAAACTGATCTGAGGACAGTTATATTAGCTAAGAAGGCTTCGCCTAAGAAGAAGTCCTGGCGCCACGGCGCGCAGGACACTGAGGGTGGTCCCCACCGAGGCGGAAAGGTGTTCACCTCTTTCTACGGTGCCCATTCTTCCTCGGTGCCCTCAGGGGCCCGTTCTGCCAACCCCGCCTTCATCCCGGGGCGCAGACGGTCCCAGCGAGCGATTTCCCGAGGGACGCTCGCTCCCTCTGAGGAGGGTTTCAGAGCGGTTAGACCAGTTGTTCCCTGCCGGTGTGCCGTTACAGGGCGCTGCATTTGCTGCTCAAGTTACACCAGAGGCCAGTCTCGAGAGACTGGTACCCTTAGTAGAATTTCTGGCAGAGTGGAAAAGCCTTCCAAAAATGTCTCATTGGGTCCTGCAGACAATAGAAAGGGATTATGCTATCCAATTCAGGTGTCGTCCACCAAGATTCAGAGGGGTTCTGCCTACAGTGGTGGGCCCCGAGCAGGCTCTGGTTATGGAACAAGAGGTGAAAGCACTCCTTCAAAAGGAGGCTATAGAACGGGTTCCTCCTCCCAGTGTGGAGTCAGGCTATTACAGCCGATATTTCATCGTTCCAAAATAGGATGGGGGGTTGCGTCCAATTTTGGACCTGCGCCTATTGAATCGCTCGGTAGGGAAGCCAAAATTCAAGATGCTCTCTATCAAGCAGATCGTGTCACAAATCCGATCCGAGGACTGGTCTGTCACGATAGATCTAAGGGACGCGTACTTCCACATTTCCATCCTTCCACAACACAGGAAGTTCCTGAGATTCGCCTTCGGGGGCGAGGTGTACCAGCACAGGGTTCTTCCGTTTGGCCTAGCTTTATCTCCCCGCACTTTCACAAAATGCATGGACGCAGCACTAGTGCCCCTGAGGCTTCAGGGTGTTCGTGTCCTCAATTACATCAACGATTGGTTGATTTTAGCTCAGACAGAGCAGATGGCTGTTCGACATTGAGATGTCGTTCTCGTTCATATCAGGAAGTTGGGGTTGAGACTGAATGCAAAGAAAAGTGTATAATCTCCTCAGAAGACCACTTTTCTGGGTGTCGTTTGGGTTTCGGTTTCGATGCAGGCGCGACTCGCTCAGACCCGCATCGTTTCGATTCTCTCAGCTGTGAAACAAGTAAAGCTAGGCCAGCTACTTACTGTAAAACAGTTTTAGAGACTGTCGGGTCTGATTGCAGCAGCGTCCGACATTATACCTTGCGGCCTGTTGTACATGAGATCGCTACAGTGGTGGCTCAGGACCAAGGGATTCTCCCCGAGGGGAAATCCGCTCCGTACGGTCAAAGTCACGCGGCGCTGCCTTCGTGCTCTGGTCATGTGGAAAGAAACTTGGTTCCTATTCAAAGGGCCTGTGTTGGGGGCTCTTTGTCGTCGCGTAACGCTAACGACGGATGCTTCCCTCACAGGGTGGGGGGCGGTCACGAGTGGTCGTCCAGCCCAAGTGCTGTCGCAGGACCATCATCTATCACGGCTTATAAATTGTCTAGAGATGTTGGTGGTGTTCCAGGCTCTGAAACACTTCCTAGCAGACCTGAGAGGTCATCATGTGTTAGTTCAGTCAGACAACACGTCGGTGGTCTCTTATATAAATCATCAGGGGGGCCTGCGGTTTCGCCGGCTTTACAAGTTGGCCTGTCAGATCCTCCTGTGGTCCCTAGGGAGGTTACTATTTCTGAGAGCAATGTATCTTCCTGGGTATTTGAATGTGGTAGCAGACTCCCTGTCGAGACAGGGGCCGAGGCCGGGGGATTGGAGACTCCATCCCGAAGTGGTGGAGCTCTTTTGATTGAGTTTCGGTCGCGCCGAGGTGGGCCTATTCGCTTCCAAGGAGACCACGCATTGTCATCTGTGGTTTTCCATCAGCTATCCAGCCCCTCTGGGGTTGGACGCAATGGTGCAGCCGTGGCCGAGGTCACGTCTGTTCGCCTTTCCCCCGATTGCTCTGCTACCTGGAGTTCTGGAGAGGGTTCGCCGGGACAGGGTCAGCCTACTATTAGTAGCCCCGTTCTGGCCGGCCCGAGTATGGTTTGTGGACCTGATTTCTCTCCTGGACGGCTCTCCCTTGGAGCTCCCGGTCAGGAGGGATCTACTCTCTCAGGCGGGCGGCATGATATTTCACCCCCGCCCAGTATTGTGGGCTTGGCCTCTGAGGGGGCCCAGCTCATGAACTCTGGTCTCTCAACCGAGGTTGTTGAGACCATTCTTCACTCAAGAGCTCCATCCACGAGGAAGCTTTATGCCTTGAAGTGGAAACTCTTCACTTCTTGGTGTGGAGAACACCTGCAGGACCCAGTTAACTGCCCAGTGGGTGCAGTGCTGGAATTCCTGCAGGAGCGCTTCTCCACAGGGCTATCCCCCTCCACACTAAAGGTGTATGTGGCGGCACTGGCTGCTTACCACGTCCCTTTCAGTGGAGTTTCTCTTGGGAGACACCCGCTTATAACTCGTTTCCTTCGTGGCACACTGAGGCTGAGGCCAGCAGTTCGTACGAGGGTGCCGGCCTGGGATCTGGCCATCGTATTAGAAGGTCTTTCCCTAGCTCCTCTTGAACCTATCGAAGAAGTTCCTGAGAAGTTTCTCACGTTTAAGACTATCTTTCTTCTTGCTATCTCCTCACTAAAGAGAATCGGAGATTTGCAGGCTCTGTCGGTTTCACCCTCGTGCCTGGAATTTTCGCCTGGCATGGTTAAGGCTTTTCTGCATCCTAGACCAGGTTACGTTCCCAAGGTCCCTACTAATGTTGTTAGACCTACAGTTCTGCAGGCCTTTTATCCTCCTCCATTTCTGTCGTCTGACCAGGAGAAACTTAATTTACTCTGCCCTGTTAGGGCGTTAGACGCCTATGTCCACAGAACTGCCCTGTGGATGAAGTCAGAACAACTATTTGTGCGCTTTGGGCCACCCAAGAAGGGGTGTCCCGCGTCTAAACAGAGAATGAGCAAGTGGGTGGTCGAGGCTATCTCACTTGCCTATGAGTCGGCTGGTCAGCCTTCACCTTTGGCTGTACGAGCCCACTCTACCAGGAGTATGGCGGCTTCTAAAGCCTTACTGTCAGGAGTTTCCCTCAGTGACGTTTGTGATGCGGCTGGATGGTCTTCACCGCATACTTTCATTAAGTTCTACGACCTAGACTTAAGTTCTACCCCTGGGGCACAGGTGCTCTCGTCCTCTGTGCGCTAGTTCTCACATGGTCCTATGGCGACGTGGGTATTAGCGTTCCCACAGCGTTTGACGCAGCTCGAGTTCCCTTGAAAGGGAACGTCTCGGTTACGTATGTAACCCTAGTTCCCTGATAGGGAACGAGACGCTGCGTCATTCCACCATACTCCCGGCATTCCCGCTAACGCTTTCTTCAGGCCAATCAGAAGCTGTTGTGCTTGTGTTAATGGGGTGCTTTATAGTTTCCTGGTCGATGACGTCACCCGCCTATGACGTTCCATCTCTCCATTGGGCTGATTCCATACGTGCTTCATGACGCACAACGCAGGGGCGTTCCCACAGCGTTTGACGCAGCGTCTCGTTCCCTATCGGGGAACTAGGGTTACATACGTAACCGAGACGTTTGTTGTTTTTTGTTGATGATGCTCTTGTACATTTATGGTGAAGCTGATCCGTCTTGACTCATAAGAATGAGATGCTCAAGTTAAATGCCGTTCAAGGACATATATTGTTTAACAATAAATAAACAAAACACATATGTTAAGTCCTATAAGTGTTTTACTCCAACACACACTTAACGCTCATCCACACTCTTCTTGCGGTTAATGACTGTTGCGCTGGTATCAGCACCCCTTGCTGGACTGGAATTAAAGCCTTTATAACAAATTTCTCCCATTGCCTGCATGAGGAGTGCAGGGCACACACTAAGAAAACTAAATGGAAAATGAATAACAATTAAAAGTTAAAGAAATATCGGCACACACACACACACACAAAAAAAATTATAAATGAAGGTAACTGATATGCAGGCTACTTGAATTGAAAAATTGGCACTTTGATTAACCATGGAATAGGACCCTTAAAGGCTGTGTCCTTTCATCACTAGGGTAGGATTCTAAGAAGAGTACTACAAACCTGGTTTCTGGGATTTAAGACTGTCCGAGTTGCTTGTAGGTACTCAAGTGGTTATTACTGTGTCTGCATTATGTACTGAAAAGGTCAATCCACACCGGATTCTCTGGCTGGGCTACTAGACATTTCGTGACAAAGAACAGGCCAGCGTGGACATGCCTCTGGGGGGAAAAAAGCCCTTTCCATGGCCTTCCAGTGCATTTTGAATAGCTCTTGTCAGAAACTAATCTCTCGCCTAGTGCAGTTGATAAGAAACCTCTATGAATGAAATACTGTACATGTACATGTTATGGTTCATAATGCATTGTCACATTAAATAAAATTGTGCATTAACACTCTCTCTGCTTTTTCCAGAGGCACTGTAATGAATCTTTAATGAAGCTTTCTGAAATGCGTGGTCCAAAAGATAATTTAAATTGACCCAGTGCAGAACAGTTAGCTATAACTTTGTTGCATTAAAAGAGGATAAACTCCCCCTTAAATGAGATGAGAGGGTATTTTATTTATACTTTTTATTCAGGTGAAGTGTTTTCATATAAAAAACAAAAATCATTGCTATTGACAGCTGGGGAAAAGGTCACATTTCCTCTTAATTATAAACGTCATGCTTTTTCTAACATTACAAATGTCAGCGGCATGATCTTAAAATGTATTATAAGACCACATTCTTCCATAATAAGTTGCACAAATTGCTAAAACAGACACCAATGGAAAACTTTTAAAATACGCGATCTGTACACCACTTAAAGCTTAAACACTTTCTCAGAGTGTGCCTGTCAAAGTTAGTGGCAAGAATTCGTTTTTGAGACTAATTCTAAATGAAAGTCTGCTGATTGACACGGCAGGCTATTGATCTCTTTATACGTGGCCACTTAACAGTCCTGAACTCATCTGAGAACCTATTCAGAGGTAATCAAAAATGCCATGTAGCCCCAACAATCAAAGCTCACCAAATTATTCGCTCCGTTTTCTTGATCCACTAAGGCTGGTTACTGTCCTTTGGAGAGTTCTTACAAAAGAAATCAGCAGACAGAGTATTGATCTCTGGAGGTGTGGTAAATGGAGGCTTTGACAAGATGGCTCTGAACACACCTCTTCATGTTGATGGCCCGCTCGGGGAAAAGCGGCTTTCTATTAAATGGTACACGGCAAAGCAAGAGCCTTGAAATCGCGGTTAAGCATCAATAAAAAGCTTGGAGGCACATACCTTAATGAGAAATATGATCTGGTAGACGAAAATGAAATATATAAGGGTGCGGATTAAAATGAGTTTAGATGATAGGTTAATGACATTCTGAGGTAATGAAAATGTTAAGAATTCATTAGTTGAACCGCATTTGTTTGTAGAATGGCTGTGCAAAAATCTGCATCATATGATGCGTTCAAGTCATGTCGGAAAGATTGTATTTATAAATTGAAAAAGAAAAGAAAATTCAACAACACACCCACTGTGAAATGAGACAGATGCTAAGTTTAGACAGCCCGTTCTCATCCTTTGGCGTCATACATGTGACGCTTTGTACATTTCGTTGAAATCTTACGCACATGGCATCCTTTAGCATCAATATGAGACACAGAACCCAAGGCGTCATACAGGTGACGCTCGTCTAAATCCAACGCACATGGCATCGTTTAGCGTGAATATGAGACGCAGGTCCCAAGGCGTCATAACCGTACCCTACCCCAGACCTAAACCTACCCATAACAGTGCGTGTTATATTGACGCTAAAGGATGCCATGTGTGTAAGATTTCAACGAAATGTCATATGGCGTCACCTATATGACGCCAAAGGATGAGAATGCGTTGGTTTAGATGCCATGTTTAGATGCACACCTGCATCATTTTATAAATTAGAGTTAAAAAATCTCGCTGTATTTAAAATAATAATAAGTATACATCGACATTTTGCAACCACCAAAGTGATTTGAATGCACATGATGTTGTAATTACAACTGCCCAAATTCGAACTTCCCAGTCAGACTTGAATACACCAACAGGGCTCTCAAGTTTTGAAGACAGGCAAGAGTGACAAGAGTAAAACTGTTGGCTAAGTTACAGACACTCGTGAAAAACTGATGCTAATTATCTGGGAAACATTCTCTAACAGCAGTCAAGTTGTCATTGTTTGTGTCAAATAAGTTGTCAGTTTGTTGTAACCCCAACTGCTCCCGACGAGCTGGGTGGCGCCTTGCATGGCTGACACCGCCATCGGTGTATGAATGTGTGTATGAATGGGTGAGTGTGAGGCAAATATGTAAAGCGCTTTGGTGGCCATTCGGTCTGTGAAAGCGCTATATAAATGCAGTCCATTTACCAACGTTAAAAAATGGAGATCATGACTTACTCTGGGCTCAAAGTGATGCTCGGAGCTCCAGTGGTTTCCTCTGTGGTTGAACGAAACTTTCTGAAGATGTTGTAGCAGAATCACGTGAACAATTCCAGGATATGCTTTTTTTTCATTGGTTGTTTTGTTGTTGTTAAATCTTACCCAGATACAATAGTGCTGTTTTCTGATTGGCTATTGTGTAGCCAATTCCTTTTTTTTTGACTGGCTGATAAGTGGCAGGCTCGACTAAGAACTCCAGGGGAGACGCACTTGATTCCTGCCGGTTCCATAGTGAGAGTGGCTGGGCCAGAGAAATTTTGGGCGCTGCGGCATATTAAATATATTATAAATAGTTTTTCCGCGTGAGAAATACAATGTGTGGCGGAAGTGCGTGACAAAAGCCCGAAATCAGTTACTGTCACGCTCAATGCGTGACACTTGAGAGCCCTGCACCAATATATTCACTATAGAGTAACCTCTGTAGTCCCATTTAGCCACTTTTAGCAATCGCCTTTTACAAGACAAATAAAAGCTTTAAAAATAACAAGGGGATTTTACTGAAGTTGTAGAACTATGTTGTAGAATAAAGCGTAAACATATCTTTAGCCTGTGTCTACCACACCTTATTTTAGACATTTAACCAAAACTCATTCAAAAAACCCATTGACTTCAGGATATTCAACACTATCTCACGACAAATTTGTAGGGAATCCGTACGAGTAATCAAAAGGTGGCTAATTCTTATGCATTTGTACGATTTGTCTAAACCCATGTGATGGGTAGATTTAGGGGCGGGGTCAGGGGTAGGTAATTCATATGAATTCATAAAGTTACATTTTACATTTACATTTATGCATTTTGGCAGATGCTTTTATCCAAAGCGACTAACATTGCATTTCAAGGTACACATTTACATTCTCTAGTTATACATTCTCAGCTATATAGTCCTGGCTGTGTAAATAGGACAAAAAACAAAGGGGATCGGACTGATACAAAAGCACCAAAACACTCTTCTAGCCAATCAGCAATAGGAGGTGTATCCACTTGTTAGGGGGGAGGAGAGAGTGAACAAGTGGGACATTTGTAGAAATACTGTAGAAAGAGAGATAGCACAGATGTTACTAAAGAGGAAAAGGTCAGGTGAATATAATTGGAAGGAGGAGGATCACGATCAGGCAAGAGCTAGAATCCGCATTAATATTAGAAAGTGCTGGAGAGACGTTAGAGAGCGGGACGGCCTGAAAACGGACGCCAAGGTTGCTTTGTTTCTGCTCGTATACGTGAGTAACTCATTGACTCAACATTGACAAAAGTGAGAAACGTTTTACAGAACCAAGATATGTTGTTGTTCACAGATGATTCATCCATACTTGCACCAGCTGTTAGTTGTTTCCTGTGTTGCATAGCATGTTCATTATTTTGGGGGCAATGGAGGGAGAGGTGTGTTTGTTTGGGTGTCGATCTTAAATATAAACAGTGTTTCTCAGAAATTGCTTACTGCACCTTTAAATGTCTAAGAAAAATATTTCACAATTTCATATTATTTATGGCATTTTTATACCGTGTTTATGCTGAATATATTAAACACGCCTTTTTGCATTCCTTATTTGTAACCAAATGTGTAACAAATGAAATGTGTACCTGTGAGCTTTATTTCTGCATCCATATCTAGGGGATCAACTTTTGTACTTTTCCAAAAGGGATGTGCATTTTGATCACGTTTTATATAATAATCAAAACTCTGGGCAACTCTAAAAAGTTGTTCACTGTAAAAGAAAAAATGAAATATCAAAAGTCATTCTGGATGTCATGATAGAACTGCTTGTTACGTTTATTTGCATGTTCATCTATCATACACATTCATAAGTCTCTCTGTACTGTAACACACAAACATATGCTTTATACACATTCACTGAAGTGTTAATGAACACACAGCGAGCACCATCAATGACCTCTTCTAAGTAGTGCACAAAGATTAAAGTAGCTCATGTGATGGGTAAATTCACTTAAATAAAAACATGACGTTAACAAAATCTCGACACACAAAAATCCATAACGTGACATTTTAGTTTGCATTTTAGTTTGCAACGTGACATTTGCATGTATAAACATTGATGTTAAAGCACATTTCAAAGTGCACCTTGTTGGTGATCTATATAACCCTATTGTTTTGTTCACTTTATTGACTGTTAAGTGCGTGTGTAATATTAGATAATATCAGTGTGTTGATCAAATGTGACTGGTCATTTCTAGATCAGTGTTAAGAGCAGTTATTTGCCTCTGCTCATCGCTATTATGTCTGTCACTAAACGTTCTACAAGGAATTGAATTAGCTTACTGCACTCTTGCCTCTTTGACACCTTAATGAAAATAAAGGGGGAGAAACACAATGCCGGTAATTACAGCCCAAAGTGGACAAAATAAAATGCTTGAAATATCTTGTCTTTACAAAAATGTGATATAATGTTAGTTGACAACATCCCATTTAGTAGCGTGAAGACGGGTTTGTTGGGTGACAGCAAATTATGCTGCTAATTAGCCACGAACACAACACTTATAGAGGTGGAAATGATGACACAATATCCCAAAACATCACATTGTGTGATGGTGATGCTGTGAATATGTAACCTGTTATTTCAGCTGAATTAACTATAATGTACGTATATGTGTTAGTTTCTCAGTGCACTTTACAAAACCGGCATGAGAGAGACTTCAAACTGGTGAACCGTGCTACTCAAATAAGCCATGTTTCATAGAACCCAGAGATATTGTAAGATAAATATTTATGATGTTGATTCTGCTAAATATAATACAACATTCACTGTACATTTGATTCTACTAACCTCAGTCAGGCTATATTAATCTTCTGAGAAGAAAACAGTTTGGGAGAGATGTACAGTCCAAAATCCTGTACTATGCCATGTCTAATTTTTTTTTTTTGTCAAAGTCGCATTTAAAAATGTTATAACTCATTGAACAGAACATCTGTCCCTTGTTTTCATTTCATAACATTAAATACAACATGTACCTTGACTAAGGTCTACTGCAGGGTTAAAGACTTTGAAATGACAAAAGTGTTTATTCCAGTGCAAGCTCAAAACATTTGTTGTTTTTATAATGGAGGGATGTCTCTAAATCTAAATTATGTCATTATTCTAAACAATCTGTGCTTGATGATACTGACCAAAAAGTAGTTATGGTGACTTTGGTGTTAGTTGTTTGATTGCCTTGAATCGTGATGTGGAGAAATGCTGGAGTTAGACTGTATCATGATAAATTTGTTCACTATTGCTACAATATACATGTGCAAGCATTCACTAACATGGCGTAGTCATTGTAAACAGTAGATGTAGCCATGAAGTGATAATATAGTATATTTATATATTTATAATTTACTTCACACATTTAAATATATACTGTACAATGCACAATGTCCCCTCTCAAATTAAATGATTCAGATATTTTAAATCAATTAAGATAATGAGCAACAGCCTGGCTGTGGCATCCAATTAGGAGCATAGGCAACGACTCCCATACCATTAAAATTAGATTTTCTTTGTAAACAGGTGCAGCGTTATTCAGTCCACAAAAAAAATAAAATATTGAATTCACTGTTTACGGTTTGACAGCCCCGAAAAACCACTAACAGCTCAAAACAAAACCCTTGAAATGCCTGTTATGCCTCAGTTTGCTTGAGCTGGCATCATTGGAGGAGTTGAATTCTGCCATGTAATAGAAAAACGGATATTGTAAAGCTATTTCACTCTGGAAAGGTGGGCAGTTTTTGTTTTCCCTGGGGAAACTCAGGCATAAAAAACGAGCTCTGGAATCTGGCCGCCCTGCACACCTGTGCCGTTTGTGCTGTCCGAAGAGCACTGAAACTGGAAGGTCACCTTCCCACACTGAACTTCCGTCATACCCTCTTGTCCAAAATAACTCAGTTCATTTCCATCCAGAACCACACTGGCCGTATAGAAAGTGTCAGGCTCTATCTGAACCGGATACTCAAACCAAGCAGGGAAGGTGTTGCTGGATCCATCTGAAAAGTACTTGCTAAGATTGGTTCCCAGGACGACCCCTTGCCGTTTGAGCTCGATCTTGGCGGTGTACTCAGCAGATCCGCAGCTTGAGCCGTAAAGCCCGAAACCGGCAATAAACACCCGCTTATCGACGGCAAACTGAATGCTGTCGCAGCGTCCGCGATAACGCCACTGGTTGCTGCGGTAGGCGCACGACTGGAAGCGGTGGCACTTCTGTGGCGTCAATCCCTTACGAGGTTGGCTGACAAACTGCAGCTCGGGTTTCTTAGCCGCCGTGTACCACAAGAAAATGTCATTGGTCTCGTTCAGCGTTAACACTCCTGATTGCGCTGCACCATTTGCAAAATCATCAAGACCCATGGTTGGGATACGGATCAGGTATACGGATTGGCCCAATACCTTGCGTTTGTTGTCGATACTTGTGTTCATCTCCCTCCGCTGACATTCGGCATCTGCCCAGCTTAGTGCCGCTTCAAACACTACAATCTCCTTAGCGTTCAGAGTCTCTCGTCTGAGGATGCTCTCCAAGGTCTGAGCGTCAATGTCACAAAAACCCTCAGACTTAAGTGCCAGCTCAGCCTGAGCGTCAATGACTTCCCAGCAGCGTTGCGTTAGGTCTGGCTCTTCAAACAGACAGCTCTGAGACAGAAGAATACACGCATTCTTTGCACTCAAACTAGTTTCCAAGAAGTTGACGCAGGCCCGAGCCAGGTGTGGGACTATGTACTTTTTGGCTGCGTATAATGTTGCCAGTACGGTGTCTGCACTCAAGTCAATTTCGTCACAGTAAATGTACCTGAGAAACAGACAAAAAAACAGGGTTAGCCAAAAAGGGTTAGCCGCCATCTGCCGTAGTCATTTAAAACAGATGTAGTACTGTAGGATGCATTGTAGGCTGTTATTACTGGCCCAGCTAGAAGCTACTATTTTATGATGTGCTACCAGCATGATCCACAATGTGTCTTAGGTCAAAGAAAAGCTGTACTGGGAATGGAAATACTATATTTTGCAACACCTCTTTATAACAAAAAGCACTACATTTTACAATAGCTACAACTTTGTGGAATAGGAATGAACTTGGCCTGTGATTGTGTCCTTGGGAACAGATGTTAGGCTGAATTGATCACACTGGGATTCAATCTGTAGATCTTCTGCAAATCTAATACTATGTCCTGCAATGCATTCTGGGCTAGAAGTGATAACCTATATAGAAGTAGCATAATAAACACAATGTTCTATGGGAGTCTTCGGCAAACCAAAATACAGCATTTACACTTCTTTATGAGAGTGGAGAAGGAGGGAAGAAAGACACAGAGGGAGAGAGAACAAAAATCTCTCTCAAGAGATGGAGGGAGTGAAAGATGTGCCAGCGCAAGAGGAGAGAGCGAGTGGAGAACACAGAAGGACTCTCATGAGAAATGGGTAAGCATGAGTTAAGATCTATCAGATCTTCTGTCATGGTCCTAAGCCCTCTGAGAGGCGGACAAGCTAAGCTCACTTCATTATTTATTTTCTTCGTGTTTAAGCTACAGTTCTATATAATATTTAAGTATATAGTGCCATCAGTGTTCAGAGTTCACTCTGATATATATAAAAGACATTGGGAATAAGGAACAGCCATTCTGGAGATACCAACGCATACTCATTGGGAAAAATGCCTGTGGCAACATTTCTTCAAAATGATTCTTGCATGTTTGCTATACTCTCAATGTAAAATATCCAATGAATAGCGCTAAGCATGTTGAGTTTTATCTGAAACCGTGAAATCTGGCAACGTTTTATTACGATGGTTATTGTACGTATGGTGGCACTTTGGAAATGAAGCATCCAGCGAGTGGTGTTAGATAAAACACATCTGCTGGAGCAACTGTGCCATTCATTTCTACAAGTCTCATCTACAAGGCCAGCTGAAGGCTGGTTTAAGCGTTTTTTTTTAGTTTTTTTTTTTTTAGCAGAGATACAGTTAACTGGCACTTAAAGAAATTAGGCAAATCAGAAATACATTGTACATTAGAACCTGGTTAAACTGAATTGCTGTGATAAATGAATAAAATGCAGATTTTTGTGTAGAAAAACCATGAGTGGCGCAACTTTTTCATGAATTTGCCCCATAAAGTCATCATAGGGAGCATTTTGAACTTAAATGATCTGAGAACAGAAAAATGACATTTAAGAAGTCATATTAAAATATTTGGTACCTTAAATGTATTCAAATGAAGCTAATTGCACAGTTGATTTCAATTAGACAAATCTCCTTTCAAAGGCCATATCGTTTTTTAATGGTCTTGAACCGTTCGCTGTAAAGAAATTACATGTCGGTGTAGTCGATTAACCTTCTGGAAGAAGTCCAAAGACGAGTACTTAGATCAGAGAGAACAATTTTCTTCACTCCTGCGCTTAATTGAAAACAATAATAACTAAATAATCTGTACAGGAAGAAGATAATGGTTTAACCAGGCAGATGAGGAAAGGGTCAGCCGGCACAGACCAGACAGATAAGGTGCAATTGCAAAAGGAGTCTTACTTAAGCATAGCCAGAAAGGCTGGAGGCTCCACATCAGGGATACGGATCTCATCGTTGTCTTCTGCCAACTCTCCATAGAACATTGCATGGAAAACAGAGCTTCCCACAGCAAGGACATACTAATGAGGAAAAATATGTATATAGTATATAAATTGATTTGACATGATTTCTGTTATCGATTAGCATAAGGAGCTATAGTATCCGTCACTTTATTTGAAATAATTTACTTTAACTCACAAGCAGTAATTTTCAAACATCGGAAAACAGTGCAAACCCATCAAATCAGCTTTGTATTGAAGGACACGTGGTGTGAATGGAAAAGGTTTCATACTGTTATGCTATTGTTCAGTCTCTATTTTTCCAAAGTGACCAAATTTCATGACCTGACACTAAAGTCTCTCTTCACTTTAACAAAAAACCTGATTATTCTCCTCACACTTATCAAAAGAACCTTGCAGGT
Source organism: Siphateles boraxobius (assembly GCF_051911475.1). NCBI lineage: Eukaryota > Metazoa > Chordata > Actinopteri > Cypriniformes > Leuciscidae > Siphateles > Siphateles boraxobius. The sequence continues at coordinate 8,278,330 of NW_027508811.1, read as the reverse complement.
GGCAGGTGATGGTTTCATGTAATCATCCTTAAATTACATACAATCGTCACAATAACACATTCTTTATTATAAACCTGAATCAGAAAGGCACAGCTTGCGATCTTTAATTCCTCAAAGGTTGCCCTTCAGGGTTTCTTTCTTCTGAGTCGATTGCATTGTAAAGGTAACGCTTGGCTGTTTTAAATTTCGACCTGATCCCATTCCCCTGGAGTCACTTGAGCGTGAAGCACACACAAAATTTCACCCACAAAGGCCGATGCTTAATTATGGCTGTAATTTCCCCCTGGGTTTACAAGACACGTGAGTGCCATTCTTGTGAATGGCATTTGCTTTTCCCTCCGAATCAAAGAGTGTTGCACAATGGTGTGAAAGTGGCTGCTGGAGCTAAAAGTTATCTTGCTGATGCTAATGGGTGCACGACTGCACGTAGCTAATGATGAAATCAGAGGCCAACACAGCAATGCAGATACATTATATAACATGAGCAGAAGTGAATATTTAAAATCCATTTTAGCATTACTCCCACATAGCATTTTTTCCAGTTAGTGAACTTTAGTTTGGCCTTTTTATTGCTGCGTCAGTAAACGTGTGTTTTTCTCCCTCAGGATCCCTCATGTGAAAAGCCCATAGCAAATATATTGTAACTTTAAGGAGCACCAAATAATTTTGCAAAGCACTCACATACAAGGAAGCCTTCCCTAGAAGCAAACATAACCTTCTCAAATAAAAATGATAATGCATATCTGAACGCCAGCCAAATGGACATCATAAAATGGTGCTCTGTTATAACTCTTCATGGCCCATTGCAATATTGGCTGTGGCCATGCAGCAAAGCAATACAATGCCCTTGCTTAAGTGAGCTTTATAAAGCATCACATATCAGCCATACACAGGTTTCAGTTCTACCCTCTTAAATGGATAAAAGATGAGTCATGCCTGAATTGTAGGCACCAGATTAACCCTGTCTTTTTGAATAAAGTCTGAGAGTGAAACAAGAACCGATTTAAATGGGGTTTTGGTACAGTTCAAATTGGCCTGAGGTAAAAAAAAAATGTCATACATAATAAAGCCAATCCAATGGTCGCCATGAAAATTTTAGAACAAAAGCAATTGCTTTCGAAGAATATCTTAAAGGGTTTACTCAGTGGAGATAAATTAGATCAAGGGTTTGCAAAGTCATATGTGGAAAATATTATCTGTATGAACTTGAGAAGAAATTTTTTTCATTCATTTAATTTTTTTTAATGCGTTTGTATAAACATTTTGTCAGTATCTACTACTTCAAATAAATGTTGGTGCTTTTTTTTTTTTTTTTTTACAAGTATGGTTGTCAATATAACAAAATAGTTATGATTAATCGCATGATTTCCAAAATATCTTTATACACTGCATAATGACAATGTTAAAATATAGTGTCAGATCTAAAAATTTATATATTTTCCATGGATTCCCTAGCACCCCTTGTCGACTCAGTCTGAAAACCCCCTGAGTTAGATCACTATATATGCACTAATATTACAATAGGGTATGATGTTGAAACATTATATGAAACAGATCGGTCGAATGTGTTTTGTGTTGTCAAAATCGGACATGCTTTCATTTTACTAAGCAACAATTAAGCAGCTTATTCAGAAAAACCTTTGGGAGATTCAGCCACAGTGTACAAAAATAAAAGTACTTTATTCACATACTAAAAAAAATTGCATGTGCTTTTGTACAGGAACTTTGAGCACAAACTTTGATTAATTAATACAGTGTAAATCAAAATGAGCAAGACTCCCCCCACTTCTGTTGGATTTACATCAATTATTTACGAGTGTCTCAGAAAGGCACATGGCCGGCTAGACTGAAAACAAGATAAAGACTTGAAGCACAACAGCAGTGAAGCACATCGCAAACTCTAAATCCTGATTATATTCTCTTGTAATGCTGAGGTGACTGTAGTGCAGGTCAGTAGGTCTTACCTTGTGTCCCGGGAGCCTCTGAGTCCCTCCGGACTGACCGACAACAAAGTGAATGTCAGCCATCAGTTCATTATTGAACATCACCGAATTTCTGCAAGAGACGATTTGGAGGGAAAATTTTTAGATTAAAAAACAGAGAAACATTTCTACTTGATTATAAGCAAGAGGTGAATCCATGTTTATGTATTTCTTTAGACTAAAAAGGAATTTTCATATAACATGAAATTACTATCAACTTTAAAAATGCTCTTATTCTATTGTGAGTTAGGAAAATCTAAATCTAGTTAATTTTGAAAACTTTCAGAATAGAACAGGATCTTTCTCAGGAAAATCCCTGGCCCCTGTGAAATGGGAGTCTACAATGGCATCTTCTTCATGTATTATTGTGGTCCCGGCCACATAGGAGCAGTAGGTAAATAAGAAACGCTGTTCCAAAGGGACTACAAAGCCAGGTCCGAGAGCGCACATTTGTTTTGGCCAGCATGGGGCTTTCCCATGACGACAAAGTAAATATTACCCTTTGACAGAGAGGAAAGCCGTGGCATATAAAACAGAACTTGTTCCTTTCTTTTGCCTCCTCTAGGACAATGCATACAGGACAGAACAGAGACCGACAACCACACAAATGGACATTTTAACATTTCAGAACATTCTCAAACAATCTCAGAGCCATTGAAAAACACTCCAACAATGACATTCAACACCCACACCTGAACCTAGTGTACCCTTTTAAGTGTTTAAGTGTGCATGTAATATATTCTTCCAAATATTCAGTGTGCTCTAAAAGTCTGAAACCAGCAGTGAAAATGCTCCAGTTTAATATTTTAGTTAGTATTAAATAGTTTATTTAATAGTTTTAACAAGTTATTTATTTATAATAAATAATTTTATGATCATTACAATTGTTTGAAATTTTCAAATTGAAATTTTTTTTTTGGAGTTTAAATCACCACAGCTTTCAAGCTGCATGAGCTCCACAAGTTACCCATTATGATTTGAAAATGTTTGAGAAAAGCATCTTGGTTCAATTTGATTAGATAGTAACTAGAAATAGTGCTGTATATTTCTTTAATTACATTTTCATAACCCTAAAACTTCTTATTTGCAGGTTTAAGTCCCAGATTTTCAATGTGCTCTGAGACTTTTGGACCCCACTGTATCAGCTATCACTTTATAAAGGCTCTGTTTGACGCCAAATGTTCTCTGCGTAACAGTCTCTGGTCTCCCTCTCTGAACACATCAAAAGTTGACCTACCTCTCCCTGATCGTGGAGTAGAGACCCTGCCAGTTGCAGCATTGGATGGTGTTGTTGTTGTTCAAGTTCTGCTGCTGGTACTGCTGCACCGTGGTGGCCGACGCCGGCTTCATAGTGGGGAAGATCTCCGCTGCCATCTTCTTCTTCTTCTTAGTTTTCAAGGTGATGATCTCATAGCAAACAGGGGGCAGCTTGGACGAGCTGCTGGGACTCCCCTTTTTAGAGCCTTTGCTGGACTTGCTCTTAACTGACTCTGGAAGCATCAATAAGAACGTCAGACATTTCATGTTCCTTCCCTTGGCATCCACCATGAGTGTGTTCACCTGCAGAGCAGTGGGAAAGCATGCAGAGAAGATGTTGGGAAGGAAAGGAAGGATCTGAGAGAGGTGACGACTTGTGAAGAGGGTGAGGAGCCCCCCAAAAGCACAGCAATTAACTGAAACAGAAGAAAAAAGGAAAGAAAGAAGGAAAAAAAATCCACTCCTAATCTTCACCTTCTGAGAGCAAACTGTCAGGGAATATAATCTCCTTCTTCCACCAGAAGAATGAAGTCAATACGGAGGCTGACTTTTCTGTCTTTTGCTTCTAGTTTGATCCGCTGGTGGACCGCAGAAATGAGTCTCCATAACTGTGGTGCTAGATAAACGTCCCTTTTTCAATGTCTTCTTTCTCTCTCCTTCAGTATCTGTGACAGTCCAAGATTTAGTGCTCCTGCAGTGGTTCAGAAGAAGCTAGTCCACGCTGTCTCTCTCTCCTCCTGACACTCTGAACACACACTCACACACACACACATCACACATGCACGGAGCTCTGCAGGATTCTCTTGCTGTGGACCTGCGCTCTGACGAGTGTTTTGCTGACTGTGGTGGCTGAATGGACGGATGGAGCGGAGAGAGAGTAACCCCCTACCGATGGAAGCCAGACATCCCCCACAGCCCAGCCAATAAGCACTCTCGAGAGCCACGATTGGCTGCAGCCGCCATGCGCAGCACCTACTAGAATATGCTAAGACCTCTTTGATTAAAGTTCCTGCCCCTTTCCTCTTAGAATGATGCATTCTGATCTTCAGCATCTCCCTTAGCAACCTATTGTTGATTAATATTTATAGCATAATAAAAGTCATTAAATATATAAAGAGTGTGAAGGAAATGGGAACTCATGTGAGAACAGAATGCTTTATTTCAACTATTTAGTTCATCTGGTTAAATGTCACTCTTTTTAAAAGAGCATATAGCTTAATTAAATTATTTAACAATATGGTTCTTCTGAGTGATTTTTTTTCTTCCAATAGAATAATCATTCAATTAATTTAATAGCATATTCTGTCTTCCATTCACCCTCATAGTGTTTCTTACCACAAAGCAGTGTTTTGCAGCCTCAGTCTTCCTGTCACAGATTAAATGAAGGTTCAAATCTCCTCAGTACATTGCGGCTCAGCACAGAATACAACCTGTCTTCACCTGTGAAGAGCATTTTCGTTTTAACTCCCAGCTACTACCATAGACATGGCCCTACATGTCATGTTTAATGCATGTAGGACAGAGCTCGGCTCTAGACATCTTTTCTGCTCTCACTGAATTACATTGCTAAGCCTTTTGTTCCTCGGCTGAGGAACACATTACAGAAATCAAGGAACCGAACACATTTCTGTAAAAGCACATAAATCTGATGAGATTGCTTGCAGCAGGGTCTGAATTTCTACACTGTAATAAGACAATAAGACCTCTTAACACTGAGTTACACTTTTCCTATCCATCTATCTATCTATCTATCTATCTATCTATCTATCTATCTATCTATCTATCTATCTATCTATCTATCTATCTATCTATCTATCTATCTATCTATCTATCTATCTATCATGAAAAGGAATTAATTGCTTGAAACGAGTGTTTATGAGAACATCTGGCACCTGTCTTGACTGAAGAGGTCCCTCTGCCCCCTCTGCTCTGGACAATCATTGTTCTCTGCTTCTGCTGGCCACTGGAGATGTTGCCCTGGAAACCGTGTTCACAGGATTGTCGGGGATAGCCGGGGAGAAGATGAGATTTAAGAGAAACTGGCAGAATGAGATTTTTTTCCCCCTGATTTTTCTAATCTGGATCTGCCTTGATTTGAGCTTTGCCCCTGCTGAAACAAAAGCTTAAACCAGGTTTAAACTGGTCTAGGTAAGCTCCCATCCTGTCCAAGTTGGTGCTTAGCTAGTTGGTTGGTCAGCTTGTCTCCCAGTTTTTGACCAACTGACTGACTAATGCTCAAACCAGCTTGATCAACAGCTTGTATACAGTATTTGAGTCGCTACTGTTTGAACAATGTCAATCACCTTTTTTGTTCTTGCATTAGCAGTGAATATCCTCAACTGTTATATTGACTAAAGCTTCATAAAAATGGTTTCATTCATATTATGTTAAAGCCTTATAACAGTTAAAGCATGTTAATGTTTCATTTAATAAAGACCAATATTAGCGTCCACACCAATGCAACGTTCTGTAAATACAACTGCATATAACTGTGTGCTGCTGCAGTTATTTTCTGTGATAGCTGCTATTTACACTGTTTAAATAGCAATAAATTATATTTACACTAAATAAAAATAGCAGCATTTTCTTAGCAATATGCTATTTACACTAAGTGAAAATAGGGATAGATTATATGTACACTATGTACTAATACTAGCAGTAGGCCTATTTTCTTTTCAAGAAGTGTAAATAGTAGTTGGATGCTATTTATATGCTACTTATACTACAGGGCTGTTGAATGCTTGATTCTGATTGGTTGAGAACGTTCTAAGGTGTGCAATTATTATTTTCAGGGCAACGCACGGCTTTAGTTTCAGGCAGGTTTGACCGCATTACAGTTCCATATCACTGCGCGTAGTTAACTGTAATAATGGAAAATAGGATCCAATTGACCCTTCGCTAAGCCACGCCCGAAAACTGCCACTAGCCAATCGTGTCTTAGCAACCGTAACTAGGCGCGGGAGGTCTGGCAAGCTTTCGAGTGAGGGAAACATGCCGAAGCGTTGTGCGTATGGATTATGCAAATCTGATACCCGGTATCGTAAAAGTTTGGACGGGAGAGTGGAATTTTTTTCAATATATCCCTCGAATGCACTGCAGTCCCTTTAGTCTTGCTCTCTCAGATATTTCATATGTTCGCCAAAAATGACTAATTATCTCATTGGGAATGTCTGACACCGGTGCACACACACTGTAATAGACGTGCTAGACGCGAAAGCTTGACAGGCGTAGCAACAGTAACTAAGGAGGGCGGGGCTTAGCGAAGGGTCAATTCATAACAAGAAAAAACATGCAGCCCCATGCACTTGATCTGCAATTTTCGATGTCTAACTTCACAATCAAAGGACACATGCAGTTTAATTTTAATAAATAAATTATGTAGAAAATTAAACTGAATATATAAAATAAATTGATAGTCCTGCTGCACGGGTTTTCGTAATTATTCCAGATAATATAACAAACAAATAATTATTGATAGGCATACTTATTAAAGGGCTTTGTGTGTTTAATTTATTAGGTTATCTACTGTCAATTATAGAAAACAAGAACGAATTAATTAAAACGAATTTAATTATTTAATTAATAAATAGCCTGTAATAATATTGACGCATGCTTTTGTCTCATTATTGCAACCTCTCTCTCTCTCTCTCTCTCTCTCTCTCGCTCTCGCTCTCTCTCTCTCATAAATTCATTAATAACTGCATAAAGCCGGGACACACTTAGGCCAGTTATGAATGTAATTTGATACTTATGTTATGACTGATCATGCCCAAACGCGTGTTCAGCGCGTTCAGTCTGTGTTCACAGTCGGTGTTTAAGACCTGCTACAGTCGATGTAAACAGTCAGTCTTCGAATGTTTCAGCGAGTCGTAAGTGTGTCCCCATCATTGGTCTGCTATCAGTGGCTCAAACCTACGTTACTAACTCTAAAATGACGTTTTGGAATTAATTAGAAACGGAGGCATGGGATTAGATGCGTAAGAAATTAGTCCTACATACAAGAGCGTTTTAATGGCAAAAGCTTGACAAACGTCTTGAAATGCATCATCTTAACAATGTTTTGAGGTGTGGTAACTGTAGCATGAGCGGAATAATCGACTTCAGGCCGTTGAATTACTAGAAAAATAATGCGCACTCGAGGTGTAACGGCCACTCCGCTTCGCGTCGTGACAGCATTACCACCTCGGGTGTGCATTATTTTTCTAATAATTATATGGCCTGTCGTCAATTATGCCTTACTTATAAATAGGGGCAATACTATTTGCACCTTGTGTTGTACATTAAACGGTATGTGATGTGTAAATTATTATATTTATTTAAATTATTAAATGGATGCTGAATTATTGGGACAATAAAGCCCTCTCTATTTTCTTGATTTTTATTGTAATAAATGCCTTTCCAATCTCATATGTGATGGGAAAAGGGAGTAGAGCTAGTTCGGCAAAAGGTGGATTTGAATTCAGGTCGATTTGCGTCACAACTTTCTGCTTAACACACTACGCCTACAATATTGCTACTGTTTACCTTTCAGCATCTTCCGTAATTTTGTCTGGCCCAACCAGACGTCAGTGAGTGGAGTTAGTGTAAATAGCCTCTGCCAACAAGGCGGGCTATTTGCGCTTAGGCCGCGTGTCCACCAAAGCTTTGCTGAAAACGCCTAGATATGGGCGCTTGAGAGCGTTTTGGCAGCGCATTTATTTATTTTTTCAGTTGAGACACTTTGCTTGTTATGATATGGAATATCCGCGAAAGTGTTACTAGTATCTCATTTCACACATATTTTGTTTCTGTGTTGATTCTATATTAAAATGTCAATACAATGTAAAGTATTTTCTCTGGCTCTTGTTTTAAATTATTTTGTTCCGTTATTATGCTTGTTGTTGTCATCTGTTGACGCTGAACAAGCAGAATGTGGCGGTTGGTCGGTGTGATATTTGTTCCGCCCCTCCTCCACTGTGATTTGGACTGTTGAGTAAAAAGTGGCAGAGTGCTGTGTTTTACCCCAAAGTTGAACATTCTTCACGCTTCAGCTTGAAAAAAACGTTCAGCGCCTCGTTACGCTAATGGCGTTTAAAAAAACACGCCGCTCCCATTGAAAACAATTGGAAAAATACGCCAGCTGCGTGAAAAAACGCTTTGGTGGACACAAAGATTTAGTGTAAATAGACACTGTATTTGGCTCTGCTGCTTTAAATGTTTAAGCTTTTTCAGTATCTAGGACAATTGATTGATTGTCAGTGTTTCATTGTTCATCAGCTGAAAAAAAAATTCTAAAAGTGAATCTAACTACATCATTCTGTGTTCTTGTATCGTAGTTGTGGTGTGGACTTTTCTATCCTAATAGAATTAAAGCCATCATTAAACCTTTATAGTTACAGTTATTGTCCTCAGTGTGAATCACCCTTAATACTAGTATCATACTTCACTTCTGTTTAATTTAGAGACGAGGCAAAGCTTACAAACTTGCAAATTGTATCTTTTCTCAAGGCATCCATTAACTAAACAGAATTTAAACTGTTGCACTAATACTTGTTATGAGAGTGATAATGATATACAGATGCCTGTTATTCTCAAAAGCTGTGCTGTTTGAGTAATTGTTCAGTCTCTCGATGGTTTCATGCAGTGTAGCGGTTGCACATTTCGCTAAAGGCTTGCTAGCCTCATTAACACTTTGCAAGCATAACAAATTGCATTTTCCATTTTTTTCACCACACATAGCGTGAAATAAAAATGGCAAAACAATGCTTTATGTAATCATGGTAATGAGATTCCCATCTTTCACAAAGTAATTTCCACGGAACTGACAGGCTTTGCGATTTTATGAATGTTAATAAGTCACACATTCAGCAAAGAATCACTTCTGTGACTCTTTCTGCACGACTGAGGAAAGAGAGCTCCGTGAGTATGCGTGGAAATGTGTGACCTCTCTGTCTCTCAAAACAGCCAGAGAAGACGAGACGAGTTGGACCTCCGTGGTGGCTCGGATAGATCTCCATTCTGTAGGGACACCTGCTGGGAGTCTTGGCTTAGAGGAAGTGAAGCGGAGCTGAGAGACAGCCGTAAAGGTTGGCACAGAGAGGAAGGCAGGCAGGTGCTGGATCCGGCAGGCTGGCTGTTGTCCCCCCCCCCCCCCCTCCTTTTCCTCCCCCATTAAAACGGACAAGAGCACCTGACAGGTGGGAAGAGGGGAGGAAGCCATGGCTTCTTTGGACCAGGGATAGGGCTCACGCTGCTGTCCAAACAGGAGACTTGCTGGGTAGAGTGATCTGAGAGGATTCGTAGCAGAAGGGGGCTGGTGGACAGAGGGAGTTGGCGGTCTGTTTGCGTTCATGTGGACATGTTTGTGTGTGGTGCAGCACTAGTCCAGTTAAACTAGATAATAAGCATCCATCTCCCCATGCTGTGCTCAGATATGGGTGCAAGGACATGTTTTGATTATTGCTATCTGCTCGGGCAGCTGTACGTTTTGCTCTGGAAGTGCTTTTGGCATCCAAACACTAAATTACAGACTTACAGTAAAGTGGAACAAGTTGACCTGAGGTGAAGATATCTTTCAGACAAAAAGCATTTTCTAATCTGTCCTGAGTGAGAGACTGGGAGGTCTCACTCTGTGACACTGAAATCAAGTGTTTGTTCTGCGTAGATAACCTGATTCTGCTGCCTCTCACAGAAGGATGGCAGACCCCGCTAGAGCAGTAGACTGGGTATCGACTGTCAATCTGGACGAAACCTGTCCAGCACTCCAAAAGAGAGCCATTCTTTAAATCAACATGCTAGTTCTATCATTTGAAGGACAAACACAAAACATCTTAATGATAAAAAAACACGATTACTAACTACCCTTAACACATAAAAAAGAATGTTAGACTTCTACTGAATAATCAGTTGAAAAAAGTGAATGCATGCACATGTCATACAAGTAATGAATTAAAAAAATCCCTAAACCATAAAACAACTGGGTTCACATCAATGCTGACTTTAAAAAGGGTGAAATATCATTATACCATACATTCACTGGCCACTTTATTAAGTACACCTTGCTAGTACCGGGTTGGGCCCCTTTTGCCTTCAGAACTGCCTTAATTCGTCATGGCATAGATTCAATAAGGTGCTGGAAACATTCCTCAGAGATTTTGGTCCATATTGACATGATAGCATCACACAGTTGATGCAGATTTGTCAGATGCACAGCCATGATACAACAATACCGTTCCACCACATTCCAAAGGAGCTCTATTGGATTGCGATCTGGTGACTGTGAAGCCCATTTGAGTATCGTGAACTCATTGTCATGTTCAAGAATCCAGTTTGAGATTATCTGAGCTTTGTGAAATGACGCATTATCCTGCTGGAAGTAGCCATCGAAAGATGATACACTGATGATACACTGTGGTCATAAAGTGATGGACATGGTCAGCAACAATACTCAGGTAGGCTGTGGTGTTTAAACGATGCTCAGTTGGCACTAAGAGAAACCCAAAGTGTGTCAAAAAATACCATTACACCACCAGCCTAAGCCGTTGATACAAGGCAGGATGGATCCATGCTTTCAGGTTGTTCATAAGTCTCAACTAAGCAACGTTCCCTTTCAAGGGAACTCGAGCTGCGTCAAACGCTGTGGGAACGCCCCTGCGTTGTGCGTCCTGAAGCACGTATGGAATCAGCCCAATGGAGAGATGGAACGTCATAGGCGGGTGACGTCATCGACCAGGAAACTATAAAGCACCCCATAAACACAAGCGCAACAGCTTTCTGTGCCTTCAGTCGCGCTATATGTGAATCTGTCCCTGTGTGAATATTGTCTGTCTTTACATACTCTGCACCACACAAACAATTTATATATATATATATATATATTAAGAGAGATATGGCGAACGAACAGCAGTTTAGGAAGTGTGTCCCTCCCTGCTCGCATTATTTTACGAGTGGGGATACACACGTTCTTTGTGTTGTTTGTTTGGGAGTGCAGCATGCCCAGTCAGCTCTCGAGGGAGCTGATTGTGAGCATTGCGAGCGTCTGCCATTAAGGACGCTCCGCTCCCCCCGGGCGCTCTTCGAGGAGAGCGGTTCGGTGCGCGCTCCCCGCGGTTCGGGTCCCGCTCTTGCCGAGGCAGAGCGACGACGCGTATCGTGGGGATCGCAGATGGATCTCTCAGCGGGGTTAGAGACGGGCTCTGCCTTATCTCTCCCTTCACCTGTGAGATCCAGTGCCTCAGTCCCGTGTTCGGAAGCACGCGCTGCGGTTTCTTCCGCTCGGGCTGAGGCACCAGTTATAAATGAGGGAGATGTGGAGGATTCGTCACCTTACACTCCCGAAAGTGATGAGCTAGTGGAGGTATTAACAAGAGCTGTAGAAAAACTCAGCATTGTATGGCCAGTGACTAGACAGGAGTCTGTTTCTAAATCAAAATTAGATGAGAGATTTTTGCCGTCACGAGTGCAACCTCCACGCCAGTGCTTGCCGTTTTTTCCCGATCTCCACACTGAGGTGTCGAAATCGTGGAAAAAACCGGTGTCATATAGAGTGTTTAGTCCCCAGACTTCAACATATTCTAATATTGTGGGGGAAAAATCATATGGTTATTCGGCTATGCCTCGCGTGGAAGAGACGCTTGCGAGTTTTCTCTCCCTCGAGGCTGCGTCATCTGTTAAGGCACCGGCATTACCCACCAAGCCTCTTAAAAAAGAAATATTTCGGTTTTTGTGGGTAAAGCGTATTCGGCGGCGGGTCAGGCTGCGTTATGTCTGCATACTATGTCTATTATGCAGGCATACCAGGCTGACCTGCTGAGGGACGTGAGTGAGAGTGAGGAGGTCAGTGCTGACGTGGTTCGCGAACTGCGTCAGGCTGCTGATTTATCCCTGCGCGCAAGCAGAGAGTCGGCCAAGCTAGTGGGTCGATCTATGGCAGCTCTGGTGGCCGCAGAAAGACATCTGTGGTTAAATCAGACAAATATAAAAGAAAAAGAAAAAGCTTTCCTTTTAGACACTCCTCTCTCCCCCCTGGGTTTATTTGGTGATGCTGTAAATTCTGTCATCGATAAATTCCAGGAGAAGGAAAAGCAAACAACAGCTTTTAAGAAATTTCTCCCTTTAAAAATTCATGTCCCTGGGGCTGCTGAGCGGGAGCAGCCCCGGCCGTCTGCGAGCTCATCATATAGGGCGCTGAAGCAGAGTGTCGCGTCTCGTGCTCCCCCTGCTGGACAGTGGGCTCAGCCGCGGCACTCCCAGCCGAAATCTCCCAGTAAAAGAACTGATCTGAGGACAGTTATATTAGCTAAGAAGGCTTCGGCTAAGAAGAAGTCCTGGCGCCACGGCGCGCAGGACACTGAGAGTGGTCCCCACCGAGGCGGAAAGGTGTTCACCTCTTTCTACGGTGCCCATTCTTCCTCGGTCCCCTCAGGGGCCCGTTCTGCCAACCCTGCCTTCATGCCGGGGCGCAGACGGTCCCAGCGAGCGATTTCCCGAGGGACCCTCTGAGGAGGGTTTCAGAGCGGTTAGACCAGTTGTTCCCTGCCGGTGTGCCGTTACAGGGCGCTGCGTTTGCTGCTCAAGTTACACCAGAGGCCAGTCTCGAGAGACTGGTACCCTTAGTAGAATTTCTGGCAGAGTGGAAAAGCCTTCCAAAAATATCTCATTGGGTCCTGCAGACAATAGAAAGGGATTATGCTATCCAATTCAGGTGTCGTCCACCAAGATTCAGAGGGGTTCTGCCTACAGTGGTGGGCCCCGAGCAGGCTCTGGTTATATAACAAGAGGTGAAAGCACTCCTTCATAAGGAGGCTATAGAACGGGTTCCTCCTCCCAGTGTGGAGTCAGGCTATTACAGCCGATATTTCATCGTTCCAAAATAGGATGGGGGGTTGCGTCCAATTTTAGACCTGCGCCTATTGAATCGCTCGGTAGGGAATCCAAAATTCAAGATGCTCTCTATCAAGCAGATCGTGTCACAAATCAGATCCGAGGACTGGTCTGTCATGATAGATCTAAGGGACGCGTACTTCCACATTTCCATCCAACACGTCGGTGGTCTCTTATATAAATCATCAGGGGGGCCTGCGGTTTCGCCGGCTTTACAAGTTGGCCCGTCAGATCCTCCTGTGGTCCCACGGGAGGTTACTATTTCTGAGAGCAATGTATCTTCCTGGGTATTTGAATGTGGTAGCAGACTCCCTGTCGAGACAGGGTCCGAGGCCGGGGGATTGGAGACTCCATCCCGAGGTGGTGGAGCTCCTTTCGGACCTGATTTCTCTCCTGGACGGCTCTCCCTTGGAGCTCCCGGTCAGGAGGGATCTACTCTCTCAGGCGGGCGGCATGATATTTCACCCCCGGCCAGTATTGTGGGCTTGGCCTCTGAGGGGGCCCAGCTCATGAACTCTGGTCTCTCAACCGAGGTTGTTGAGACCATTCTTTACTCCAGAGCTCCATCCACGCGGAAGCTTTATGCCTTGAAGTGGAAACTCTTCACTTCTTGGTGTGGAGAGCACCTGCAGGACCCAGTTAACTGCCCAGTAGGTGCAGTGCTGGAATTCCTGCAGGAGCGCTTCTCCACAGGGGTATCCCCCTCCACACTAAAGGTGTATGTGGCGGCACTGGCTGCTACCACGTCCCTTTCAGTGGAGTTTCTCTTGGGAGACACCCGCTTATAACTCGTTTCCTTCGTGGCACACTGAGGCTGAGGCCAGCAGTTCGTACGAGGGTGCCGGCCTGGGATCTGGCCATCGTATTAGAAGGTCTTTCCCTAGCTCCTCTTGAACCTATCGAAGAAGTTCCTGAGAAGTTTCTCACGTTTAAGACTATCTTTTTTTCTTGCTATCTCCTCACTAAAGAGAATCGGAGATTTGCAGGCTCTGTCGGTTTCACCCTCGTGCCTGGAATTTTCGCCTGGCATGGTTAAGGCTTTTCTGCATCCTAGACCAGGTTACGTTCCCAAGGTCCCTACTATTGATGTTAGACCTACAGTTCTGCAGGCCTTTTATCCTCCTCCATTTCTGTCGTCTGACCAGGAGGAACTTAATTTACTCTGCCCTGTTAGGGCGTTAGACGCCTATGTCCACAGAACTGCCCTGTGGAGGAAGTCAGAACAACTATTTGTGTGCTTTGGGCCACCCAAGAAGGGGTGTCCCGCGTCTAAACAGAGAATGAGCAAGTGGGTGGTCGAGGCTATCTCACTTGCCTATGAGTCGGCTGGTCAGCCTTCACCTTTGGCTGTAAGAGCCCACTCTACGAGGAGTATGGCGGCTTCTAAAGCCTTACTGTCAGGAGTTTCCCTCAGTGACGTTTGTGATGCGGCTGGATGGTCTTCACCGCATACTTTACTTAAGTTCTACGACCTAGACTTAAGTTCTACCCCTGGGGCACAGGTGCTCTCATCCTCTGTGCGCTAGTTCTCACATGGCGGTCACTTGGTCCTATGGAGACGTGGGTATTAGCGTTCCCACAGCGTTTGACGCAGCTCGAGTTCCCTTGAAAGGGAACGTCTCGGTTACGTATGTAACCCTAGTTCCCTGATAGGGAACGAGACTCTGCGTCATTCCACCATACTCCCGGCATTCCCGCTAGCGCTTCCTTCAGGCCTATCAGAAGCTGTTGCGCTTGTGTTTATGGGGTTCTTTATAGTTTCCTGGTCGATGACGTCACCCGCCTATGACGTTCCATCTCTCCATTGGGCTGATTCCATACGTGCTTCAGGACGCACAACGATCAGGGAACGTCTCGGTTACGTATGTAACCCTCGTTCCCTGAGTAGGGAACGGAGACGTTACGTCGGATGACGACGAATGGGGTTTCGCTTAGAACACCTATCAACTTCGAGTATTACAAAACGAGCCAATGGCAAAGAAATGCCATGGGTCTGCGGAATTTGCATGACGTAACTCCGCCCCACCTCGTGGGTATAAAAGGAGGACGCCAGCAACAGGCAGATATGTTTCTTCGCTGAGGAGCCAAGACTGAGCTCAGGCGATCCCCGCGGTACAGCGGAAAGTGGCAGGCAGACGTAACGTCTCCGTTCCCTACTCAGGGAACGAGGGTTACATACGTAACCGAGACGTTCCCTTTCGTTGTCACTCCGAGTTACGTCGGATGACGACGAATGGGGTTACCAGTCTAATCACGCCACCTTCTCAGCTGTCTTCCAGTGCCCTGCGTAAATCTGAGATCCCTGTCGTGAGACTGGCACGGACGAAGGACTCCTATTTAGCACAGGAATACCAAGGTACACTGGGGAGCATATCCCAAAGTTTAGGGGAAATATGCAATTACTGCCAACCCAGAGGGGGGGGACTTAGAGAATACACATATGACCCGAAGGAGACATATGGAGAACACTGGGGTGTCCAGCCGCAGGTGGAATATTTCAACCCCAGGGGTGGCAAGGTGGCTTGCCAAGGGAAAGACACACGCTCAGAGAGGCTTACAGTGGAAATACACATGTGGGGGTCGCTCAGAGGAGGGACCATGCACACGGGAGGCACCTAGCCAACGCACAGGCAATAGACACTGGCGCCAACGTCAGGAGTGCTGGAGGAACTCAGGGCTTTTCGGGGAAGCTCACCTGAGGAGAATATCGCACGTATCCAGTCCGTGGAGTGGAATGGCGAGCAAGCGAAGACACCTGAGCGGGTCCAGTACTAGCTGGTTGAAGCGAGTACATGAGAGGACACTGGCTCCACTCGGAGATTGTAGAATCTGGCGAATGTGTTAGGTGTCGCCCAGCCTGCAGCTCTGCAGATGTCTGTTAGCGAGGCGCCATGCGCTAGAGCCCAAGAGGATGCCACACTCCGGGTGGAGTGGGCGGTCACACCAAGGGGGCACGGTCGACCTTGCTGCTGGTATGCCAAGGCAATGGCGTCCACTATCCAGTGAGACAACCTTTGCTTGGAGAGAGCCTTTCCCTTCAGCTTCCCACCATAACAGACAAAGAGCTGGTCTGAGGTCCTGAAACACTGCGTCCTGTCTACATAGGCGCGGAGGGCGCGTACTGGACAGAGCAGTGCCAAGGCTGGGTCTGCCTCCTCCGGGGGCAGCGCTTGCAGGTTCACCACCTGGTCCCGGAAGGGAGTGGTAGGAACCTTGGGCACATATCCAGGCCGGGGTCTCAGGAACACGTGAGAGTAAGCCGGCCCAAATTCCAGGCACGCTTCGTCAACGGAGAATGCATGCAAGTCCCCCACCCTCTTGATGGAGGCCAATGCAACCAGGAGCGCTGTCTTCATAGACAGGAACTTAAGCTCCACTGATTGCAAAGGCTCAAAGGGAGCACTCCGCAGGGCAGTTAGAACCACTGAGAGGTCCCAAGAGGGAACGAGAGGAGGACGAGGAGGATTCAGTCTCCTCGCTCCTCTCAGGAACCTGATGATCAGGTTGTGCCTTCCAACAGACTTACCTTCGACTGGGTCATGGTGTGCGGCAATAGCGGCAACATAGACTTTCAGGGTGGAGGGAGACAGCCTTCGCTCCAGCCTATCTTGAAGGAAGGAAAGCACGACACTAATCGAACATCTCCGGGGGTCTTCTTGAAGAGAAGAGCACCAGTTGACGAAGAGGTTCCACTTCAACGCGTAGACGTGTCTCGTGGACGACGCTCTAGCGGAAGTGATGGTAGCCGCCACCGTAGGTGGAAGGGTACTCAAACCTGCTTCGTCCCGTCCAGGAGCCACACGTGGAGGTTCCAAAGATCGGGACGAGGGTGCCATAGGGTGCCCCGTCCCTGAGAAAGGAGGTCCTTCCTCAGGGGAATCGGCCAGGGACGTGCTGTCGCGAGGAGTACTAGTTCGGAGAACCCGGTCCGGGCGGGCCAGTATGGCGCGACCACAATGACCTGCTCCTCGTCCTCCCTGACCTTGCGCAGGGTCTGCGCAAGAAGGCTCACTGGGGGAAACGCATATTTGCGGCCCCGCGGCTAGCTGTGCGCCAGTGCATCCGTGCCGAGCGTGCCCTCGGTCAGGGAATAGCCCAGGGCGCAATGGGTCGAGTCGTGAGAGGCAAACAGATCTATCTGTGCGTCCCCGAACTGGTCCCAAATCAGCTGAACCGACTGGGGATGGAGTCGCCAATCTCCCGGGAGGGGCTGAAGCCGTGAGAGCTCGTCGGCTGCACAGTTCAGGGCTCCAGGGATGTAAATGGCATGAAGCGACCTCAGATGCTTCTGACTCCATATGAGGAGGTGGCGGGCGAGTTGCGACATACGGCGGGAGCGTAGACCACCTTGATGGTTGATGTACGCTACAGTGGCGGTATTGTCTGAACGGACTAGTACGTGTTGGTTCTTGAGCACGGCCCGGAAGCGGCGCAGAGCAAGACGTACGGCCAGCAACTCGAGGCAATTGGTGTGCCAGAGGCGACGGGGTCCTGTCCAGGAGCCCGCGGCAGCACGTCCATTGCACATGGCACCCCAGCCCGTGGAGGAGGCATCTGTCGTTACAACAACATGCCGCGAAGCTCGTTCCAGGGGCACTCCGGCCCGTAGAAAACTGAGGTCCGACCACGGGGTGAAGGTCTGACGGCAGGTCGGAGTAACTGTTACTCGGAGGGTGCCGTGTTGCCATGCCCACCTCGGGACTCGGTCGCGAAGCCAAAGCTGAAGCGGTCTCATATGAAGCAATCCGAGCGGCGTTGCCGCGGCTGCAGAAGCCATATGCCCAGGAGCCTCTGAAAAAGTTTCAGTGGAACCGCACTCTTGCCCTCGAACTGTTCTATCTTTCAGGCAAGTCAGCAGTGACTGCGCGCGCGCTAGCTCGTAAGCTGCGCGGACATGGCGACCGAGTCGATATCCATACCGAGAAAAGAGATCCTCTGCACGGGGCAAAGTTTGCTCTTCTCCCAGTTGACCCGAAGGCCCAGACGAGCTAGGTGCCGAAGCACTAGGTCCCTGTGTTCGCAACCTGAACTCGAGAGTGAGCTATGATCAGCCAGTCGTCGATATAACTCAGGATGCGAACCCCGTGTTCCCGAAGGGGAACAAGGGCAGCCTCGACGACCTTCGTGAAGATGCGAGGAGACAGGGCTAGCCCGAAAGGGAAAACCGCGTACTGGATGCCTGCCCCTGAAAGAAAACCGAAGGAACGGTCTGTGTCAAGGAGAATAGAGACATGAAGTAGGCGTCCTTCAGGTCGATCGCTGCAAACCAATCCTAGGCCGTATGCATTCGAAAACGCGTTTGAGCATCTTGAACGGCATCCTGTGAAGGGAGCGGTTCAGCACGCGCAAGTCCAGGATTGGCCGTAACCCACCGGTTTTATTAGGGACAATGAAGTAGGGGCTGAGAAGCCGGCTGACCTCATCTCGGCTGGAGGGACAGTCTCGATTGCGCCCTTCGCCAGCAGGGTGGCAATCTCTGCTCTCCTGATGGGGGCATAGCCACCAACAAAAGTGGAGCGGACTCCCCAAGTGGGGAGGAGACCGTGCGAACTGAATCGCATAGCCGAGCCTGATGGTCCGCGCGACCCAGCGGGACAGACGGGGAAGCTCTAACCAGGCTCCCAGGAACTGAACCAGCGGGATCATGCGACCACAGGCGTCCCCCCGGAGGGGCAGCGAAGCGGAGTAACTGGCCCAGACGTGGACGGCATAGCGGCCCGATGTGGGGGCACAGTTAGCAACCGCGCCCTGGCAGAGGGGCCAGGGGAGGACCAGGCTGGTCGTCCCGCGGGGGCCTGCTCTGCCAGGGGTCTGGCGACAGAGGGGGACAGGGGCAAAGCGGTCCGTGGACGGCACGCCATGTCAACCACCTCTGGGACAGAGGGGGACGAGGAGAGCACGGCTTGTGGGCGGCGCTCTGTGACGTCCGAGAACTCTGTGCTCAGAGACGGGAGAATCAGCTCTTTGGAGAATAAGGATTCTTCCCCGGCCCTCCCCGGGGAAAGGAGTGGTCCTGCTACCAACTCCTGGAAAGAACTGAGTCCCATCTCTGAGGAGCCCAACTCAAGAGCGCCGCTTAACCCGGCGTGTAGCGGGGTGCGGGGCTGGAGAGGACTGTGGCGTCCGGCCGCGGCCCCCAGAGCCGGCCCGTGAACGGGCGGGGTGGGAGCCGCGGGAGGGCGCCCTCGGCGGTGGGCAGACCGAGGGATCTGAGCGGACGGCGGGGCCGTCGGGACAGAATCAACCTCAGTCTGCTCCATCGCCGAGGTGCCCGTCTCACGAGCGCCGCTTAACCCGGCGTGTAGCGGGGGGCGGGGCTGGAGAGGGCTGTGGCGTCCGCCCGCGGCCCCCAGAGCCGGCCCGTGAACGGGCGGGGTGGGAGCCGCGGGAGGGCGCCTTCGGCGGTGGGCAGACGAGGGATCTGAGCGGACGGCGGGGCCGTCGGGACAGAATCAACCTCACTCTGCTCATGGGCGGCTGAGAGCTGTTGGGCTAGCCCTCAACCGCACCGCCGAAGAGGCCGACCTGGGATATGGGAATGTCGGACAGACGGGTCCGCGCGACATCCAGCACATCAGACAGGTTCAGCCACAGACTGGTGAGCATCACCTGACCCAGGGAGCGTACGGCCACTTTCGTCGCTCAGAGAGCAAGGTCAGTGGCGGCGCGCAGCTCAGTGAAGAGCCCTGGGTCAGTCCCGCCCTCGTGCAGGTCCATGAGCATCTGGGTCAGGTGGACCAGCAGAATGACCATGGCATGCAGTGAGGCGGCTGCCAGTCCCGTGGCGCTATAGGATCTCGCCACAAGCGTAGACGAAAACCTACAGGCCACGGGCGGGTGCTTAGGATTGCGCCGAGAAGAAGCACTCTGAGGACACATAGCATCGCAACAGAGCGTTCAGCCGGGGGAACCCCAGTGTACCCAAGGGCAGCGGCCCCATCGAGGGGAGGAAAGGCGGATGAGATCAGCGAGCGGTCCTGAGAAGACAAGGGGGTCTTCTAGGACTTCGAGATCTCATCATGCACGTCCGGGAAGAGAGGTATTGGGGTTTGCCACGGACGAGGGTCGGCGGCCTTACCCAAAACCAATCGTCCCAGGAAAGCATGGCCGTCATCTCCGGATCAGACTCAGGCACAGCCGTATGCACACCGGAAGGTGGCAGCTGTGACGAGCCCTCACTTCCAGAAGACTCAAGCCCACCTAGTGATGCTGCAACAGACATGGCATCTTCCTCTGTAGCTTCAACTGAAACACGCGGGCCACCAGAGGGTAGACTCGCGGGAATCAGCAGTTCACTAGCGGGCACCGTCATTGAAGAGGGGGGCTGGGGTCACGGACACATAGTCGGCGCCTTGTTCCAGACCGTAACCCTCAGGTCACCCTGGCCACCCGCCGAGATCGGGGGGTGGATGAGGGGACTCTCACTCTTGCGAGTTCACCGAGTCTCGACCTATTTATGACGCGATGATCACGTTCCCTTGCGAGAACATGAGTCACCCACGAGCGCTGTTCAAGCATGATCAAACACACTAGACAGCGCTCGTGCCCATCAGAGTCCGATACCAGTCCGCTGCAACCAGAAATGCACGGGCGAGCCGTCTTTAAAAAGACGTGCCGCGTGCGAGCTCTTTTATGAGAGGAGAGAAAAAACTCCGCGATGTTGAAGCGCACAGGGAGACACACACACACTGGCAGATTACTGCACAGATCAGCAGGCACTGTGAGCTCGCTGCAGATCGCCGTCACACCAACACCGGAGAGAGAAGCTCGTCTCGTAGAGCGAAGTCAGAGATGACTGTGGAGTGAAGAAATGCTCTTGGCTCCGAAGCGAAAACATATCTGCCTGTTGCTGGCGTCCTCCTTTTATACCCACGAGGTGGGGCGGAGTTACGTCATGCAAATTCCGCAGACCCATGGCATTTCTTTGCCATTGGCTCGTTTTGTAATACTCGAAGTTGATAGGTGTTCTAAGCGAAACCCCATTCGTCGTCATCCGACGTAACTCGGAGTGACAACGAAAGGGAACTAGGGTTACATACGTAACTGAGACGTTTTTCAATCTTCTATTGTCCAATTTTGTTGAGCCCATGCAAATTGTAAATTCTTTTTCCTGTTCTCAGCTGACAGAAGTGTCACCCGGTTTGTCTTCTGATTCTTTTTTGCAGACCTCGGTTGTAACGAGTGGTTATTTTAGTTACTTATCGAACTCAGCCATCTTGAAGGGCATCTCAATTGTCTAATTGCACCACAAAGAGTTCGAACCACGAAGTAAGCTTCCTGAGGAATCATCAGTGAGGATACACAGGTGTACCTTTCCCTCGCATCCTAAGGGGGTGGAGCTTAGACATGAGGAATTAAGGAAACGAGGATGGACAAATAAGAAATGAGAAGCACCCCATATCTACATGTTTCTGGCGAGCAGGACGAGGCTGAGGCAGGTGGCATGATTACTAATAAACGCGCAACCTGCACCATGCACCGGCCTCATATCTCTCACGGAGGACCGGAAGCATAAAAGGAGGAGCGACGACTGTGAGAGATACGAGACAGGTGGGTCACGCAGGTGGCGCTCATTTGTAATCACGCCACCGGCCTCGCGTCATTCTCCCATGGCCCTCGGCCTTGTCCTGTTTAAATGCATTGAGTTGCTGCCATGTGATTTGGCTGATTAAGATATTTTTATACAATAATTAATAAAAATGTGTTTCCTCAATATAACTGAAACTATTGCCAATAGTTAGTTTAAAAGCTAAAATACAAACTAAAAACAAGAATTAACAAAAAGCTACAAACTGTAGTGGATCATGAGTAATTAACTGCCCCCCATGTATATATAGACTACCACTAAAATTCTGAATTCCTCAAAGGAAAATCAAACCAATCAACAGAATCTAACCAGTGTCAATCTGATGTCAAAATCTATTTTTAAAAATGGGAGAAAATATTTGCTGGTATTTGCAGATATGCCCCTAGATTTTGAGGGCACATTTAAGTGGTTCAAATAATCTCAGCAGGGCAAAGTGGGACTAAACCCACAGCAAATGGAAAAATTAAAAATACCTGTATAATTGCCAGCATAACCTCATTCATATTCATCTAAATTTAAATTTAAGCACTCACATGTCAATCAAATATCTACAGTCACATTCCCTAAACACACTAGTGATTCAATATAATGACAAAACTCAATCAAGCATCACCTCAATTACAGGAGTTCTTAATAAAACTTGAAAATTATTAAATCAAATAAAATCCAAACGTAATATTTTTCTTTTAAATAATTAAATATCAAAAGCACGCTAACATTATCTGACCATAATGAGATTCATCTTTAGTGCAAAGCTCTCTAGAGTTCTGATTGGTCAACTAGTTTTAGATAAATACACTAACCTGGCAACCAATTTCCAACACTAGACTTATGTAGCCCTGCCCTTTTTCAGTGCTGTGCTCGTTGTGTTGTCTTCCTGTTTGTATTTCCACAACATGGAGGTAAAATCTTATGAATTAACTTCTGGTTGTACATATGTTATGCCATCCACTTCAAAACATTAAAATGGTCTTGATAACTTTGTTAACTCTACAATTTCATTAAATCCACTTCACCAGCTAATTACTCTTTGACAGCGATACCATAGAAAAATACTGAGCAAAAAATTTCAGACAAAAAATTCGAAAGATGGCTGCACGCTTGTTTCTATGGCGCATAAAGATCTATAGTTTCATGTTTTTTTCTCTCTCTTTCTCCTAATATAATAAAATAATTTCAACTCAAATTCAAATCTCAGAAGTCCTTACAAAACACTGTGACAAGAAGTTGCCGTAGTTCAGCTCCTAAATGGCTCTTTTGCTTGTTCAATTCTGTATAGAAATAACATGTTAATTAGCTGCACTGATCTTTGAACTTCAAGAGAGGGACAGTGACACAATGTGAGAGCCCTCTGATATCTTTTTACTGGTACATGCTGTGGGCCAGTAGGTTATACATCAATAGGAACACTGATAGGACCAATTCCCTTTCAAGGGAACTTCGAGCTGCGTCAAACGCTGCGGGAACGCCCCTGCGTTGTGCGTCATGAAGCACGTATGGAATCAGCCCAATGGAGAGATGAAACGTCATAGGCGGGTGACGTCATCGACCAGGAAACTATAAAGCACCCCAAAAACACAAGCGCATTAGCTTCTGTGCTTTCAGTCGCGCTACATGTGAATCTGTCCCTGTGTGATATTGTCTGTCTTACATACCCTGCACCACACAAACAATTTATCCCTATATATATATATATTGAGAGATTATGGCGGACGAACAGCAGTTTAGAAAGTGTGTTCCTCCCTGCTCGCGTTATTTAACGAGCGGGGATACACATGATCTTTGTGTTGTTTGTTTGGGAGTTCAGCATGCCCAGTTTGCTCTCGAGGGAGCAGACTGTGAGCATTGCGAGCGTTTGCCGTTAAGGACGCTCCGCTCCCGCCGGTCGCTCTTTGAGGAGAGCGGTTCGGTGCGCGCTCCCCGCGGTTCGGGTCCCGCTTCTGCCGAGGCAGAGCGGCGGCGCTTATCGTGGGGATCGCAGATGGATCTCACAGCGGGGTTTGAGACGGGCTCTGCCTTATCTCTCCCTTCACCTGTGAGATCCAGTGCCTCAGTCCCGGGTTCGGAAGCACGCGCTGCGGTTTCTTCCGCTCGGGCTGAGGCACCAATGCTGCAGCTATCCAGTTCTGAGGAACTTGATGTTGTTAGTGTTGAGGGAGATGTGGAGGATTCGCCACCCCACACTCCTGAGAGTGATGAGCTTATGGAGGTGTTAACAAGAGCTGTTGAAAAACTTAATATTGAATGGCCAGTGACTAGACAGGAGTCTGTTTCTAAATCAAAGTTGGATGAGAGATTTTTGCCGTCACGTGTGCAGCCTCCACGCCGGTGCCTGCCGTTTTTCCATGATCTCCACACCGAGGTGTCGAAATCATGGAGAAAACCGGTGTCATATAGAGTGTTTAGTCCCCAGACTTCAACATACGCTAATATTATGGGAGCCAAGGCTCATGGTTATGGTGCTTTGCCTCGTGTGGAAGAGACGCTTGCGAGCCATCTCTCCCCCGAAGCAGCATCATCTTTTAAGGCACCGGCATTACCCACCAAGCCTTTAAGAAACACTTCGGCTTTAGTGGGTAAAGCATATTCGGCAGCAGGTCAGGCTGCGTCATGTCTGCATACTATGTCAATCTTGCAGGCATACCAGGCTGATCTGCTAAGGGACATGAGTGAGAGTGAGGAGGTCAGTACTGACGTAGTTCGTGAACTGCGTCAGGCTGCTGATTTATCCCTGCGTGCCACCAGAGAATCGGCCAAATTAATGGGTCGTTCTATGGCAGCTCTGGTGGCCGCAGAAAGACATTTGTGGTTAAATCAGACTAATATTAAAGAGAGAGAAAAAGCTTTTCTTTTAGATGCTCCTCTTTCTCCCATGGGGTTGTTTGGTGATGCTGTGAATTCAGTTATCGATAAATTCCAAGAAGAAAAGAAACAAACTGCAGCTTTTAAAAAGTTTCTTCCCCTTAAAGTTCATGTCCCTGGGGCTGCTGGGCGGGAGCAGCCCCGGCCGTCTTCGAGCTCATCACATAGAGCGCAGCAGAGGCAGAGTGTCGCGTCTCGTGCTCCCCCTGCTGGACAGTGGGCTCAGCCGCGACACTCTCAGCCGAAGCCTTCTCCCAGTAGAACTGATCTGAGGACAGTTATATTGGCTAAGAAGGCTTCGGCTAAGAAGAAGTCCTGACGCCAAGCCGTTCAGGATGCTGAGGGTGGTCCCCACCGAGGCGGAAAGGTGTTCACCTCTTTTTACGGTGCCCATTCCTCCTCGGTGCCCTCAGGGGCTCGTTCTGCCAACCCCGCCTTTATGCCGGGGCACAGACGATCCCAGCGAGCGCTTTCCCGAGGGACGCTCGCTCCCTCTGAGGAGGGTCTCAGAGCGGTCAGACCAGTTGTTCCCTGCCGGTGCGCCGTTACAGGGCGCTGCGTCTGCTGCTCAAGTTACACCAGAGGCCAGTCTCGAGAGGCTGGTACCCTTAGTAGAATTTCTGGCAGAGTGGAAAAGCCTTCCAAAAATATCTCATTGGGTCCTGCAGACAGTAGAAAAGGGTTATGCTATCCAGTTCAGGTGTCGTCCACCAAAATTCAGAGGGGTTCTGCACACAGTGGTGGGCCCCGAGCAGGCTCTGGTATTGGAACAAGAGGTGAAAACGCTCCTTCAAAAAGAGGCTATAGAACGGGTTCCTCCTCCCAGTTTGGAGTCAGGTTATTACAGCCGATATTTCATCGTTCCAAAGAAGGATGGGGGGTTGCGTCCAATTTTAGACCTGCGCATATTGAATCGCTCGGTAGGGAAGCTAAAATTCAAGATGCTCACTATCAAGCAGATCGTGTCTCAAATCAGGTCCGAGGACTGGTTTGTCACGATAGATCTGAAGGACGCATACTTCCATGTGTCCATCCTTCCACAACACAGGAAGTTCCTGAGGTTCGCCTTCGGGGGCGAGGCGTACCAGTACAGGGTTCTTCCGTTTGGCCTAGAAGTGAAGCTAGGCCAGCTACTCACTGTCAAGCAGTTTCAGAGACTGTTGGGTCTGATGGCAGCAGCGTCCAACGTTATACCTTGCGGCCTGTTGTACATGAGACCGCTACAGTGGTGGCTCAGGACCAAGGGATTCTCCCCGAGGGGAAATCCGCTCCGCACGTTCAAAGTCACGCGGCGCTGCCTTCGTGCTCTGGTCATGTGGAGAGAAACTTGGTTCCTATCCAAAGGTCCTGTGCTGGGGGCTCTTTGTCGTCGCATAACGCTAACGACGGATGCTTCCCTCACAGGGTGGGGGGCGGTCATGAGTGGTCGCCCAGCCCAAGGTCTGTGGCAGGATCATCATCTTTCGTGGCACATAAATTGTCTAGAGATGTTGGCTGTGTTTCAGGCTCTGAAACACTTCCTAACAGACCTGAGAGGCCATCATGTGTTAGTTCAATCAGACAACACGTCGGTGGTCTCTTATATAAATCATCAGGGGGGCCTGCGGTCTCGCCGGCTTTACAAGTTGGCCCGTCAGATCCTCCTGTGGTCCCAAGGGAAGCTACTATCTCTGAGAGCAATGTATCTCCCTGGGTATTTGAATGTGGTAGCAGACTCCCTGTCGAGGCAGGGGCCGAGGCCAGGGGAATGGAGACTCCACCCCGAGGTGGTGGAGCTCCTTTGGTTGAGTTTCGGTCGCGCCGAGGTGGACCTATTCGCTTCCAAGGAGACCACTCATTGTCATCGGTGGTTCTCCATCACTCTTCCAGCCCCCCTGGGGTTGGATGCTATGGTGCAGCCGTGGCCGAGGTCACGTCTGTACGCCTTTCCCCCGATTGCTCTGTTACCAGGAGTTCTGGAGAGGGTCCGCCGGGACGGGGTCAGTCTACTACTAGTAGCCCCGTTCTGGCCGGCCCGAGTATGGTTTGCGGACCTGATTTCTCTCCTGGACGGTTCTCCTTTGGAGCTCCCGGTCAGGAGGGATCTACTCTCCCAGGCGGGGGGCACGATACTTCACCCCCGCCCAGAATTGTGGAAACTGTGGGCTTGGCCTCTGAGGGGGCCCAGCTCATAGACTCCGGTCTCTCAACCGAGGTTGTTGAGACCATTCTTAACTCCAGAGCTCCATCCACGAGGAAGCTTTATGCCTTGAAGTGGAAACTTTTCACTTCTTGGTGTGGAGAACACCTGCAGGACCCAGTTAACTGCCCAGTGGGTGCAGTGCTGGAATTCCTGCAGGAGCGCTTCTCCACAGGGTTATCCCCCTCCACACTAAAGGTGTATGTGGCGGCACTAGCTGCTTACCACGTCCCTTTCAGTGGAGTTTCTCTTGGGAGACACCCGCTTATAACTCGTTTCCTCCGTGGCACTTTGAGGCTGAGGCCAGCAGTTCGTACGAGGGTGCCGACTTGGGATCTGGCCATTGTATTAGAAGGTCTTTCCCTAGCTCCTTTTGAACCTATCGAAGAAGTTCCCGAGAAGTTTCTCACTTTTAAGACTATCTTTTTGCTTGCTATCTCTTCACTAAAAAGAATCGGAGATTTGCAGGCTCTGTCGGTTTCACCCTCGTGCCTGGAATTTGCACCTGGCATGGTTAAAGCTTTTCTGCATCCTAGACCAGGTTACGTTCCTAAGGTTCCTACTAATATTGTTAGACCTACGGTTCTGCAGGCTTTCTGTCCTCCTCCATTTATGTCATCGGACCAGGAGAAACTTAATTCACTCTGCCCTGTTAGGGCATTAGACGCTTATGTCCACAGAGCTGCCCTGTGGAGGAAATCAGAACAACTTTTTGTATGTTTCGGGCCACCCAGGAAAGGGTGTCCGGCGTCTAAACAGAGAATGAGCAAGTGGGTGGTTGAGGCTATCTCACTTGCTTATGAGTCGGCTGGCCAGCCTTCACCTTTGGTTGTCCGAGCTCACTCTACCAGGAGTATGGCTGCTTCTAAAGCTCTTTTGTCGGGGGTTTCCCTGAGTGATGTTTGTGATGCGGCTGGATGGTCTTCACCGCATACTTTTATTAAGTTCTATGACCTAGACTTAAGCTCTACCCCTGGGGCACAGGTGCTCTCGTCCTCTGTGCGCTAGTCTCACATGACGGTCATTTGGTCCTATGGCGACGTGGGTATTCGCGTTCCCGCAGCGTTTGACGCAGCTCGAAGTTCCCTTGAAAGGGAACGTCTCGGTTACGTATGTAACCCTAGTTCCCTGATAGGGAACGAGACGCTGCGTCGCTCCGCCATACTCCCGGCACTCCCGTTAGCGCTTCCTTCAAGCCTATCAGAAGCTAATGCGCTTGTGTTTTTGGGGTGCTTTATAGTTTCCTGGTCGATGACGTCACCCGCCTATGACGTTTCATCTCTCCATTGGGCTGATTCCATACGTGCTTCATGACGCACAACGCAGGGGCGTTCCCGCAGCGTTTGACGCAGCGTCTCGTTCCCTATCAGGGAACTAGGGTTACATACGTAACCGAGACGTTATGGAGCATGAGAGAGTCTGCTTTGTGTAGGTGTGTGTGAGCGAGCATTTCTGTTGAGTGTGTGTGTGTGTATAGCTTTGTGGGAGGGGAGGTGATTCTGCCATCTGGTCAAGGGCAGCAGCAAAAATATCGAAATTAAATGGTTTATCACTTCCAGAATACCAGACCAGTGTTAATTTTGGCAGCCATTTTTGATTTAGTCTTAGTCTTCATCTTCAGATGAAAATGCTTATTGGTCTTATCGACATTTTAGTCGTTTTGTCTTTCATAGTTTTAGTCTAGTTTTAGTTGACGAAAAGTCATTGCATTTTTTGTCAACTTTGTCATCACTTTTAGTCAAACTGCAGATACCGACATTAATTTTGGTAGCTATTTTATATGTAGGCCTACTGTAGTCTGTAGACAAAAAAATGTCATTACAATTTTTCTCTCTAGGCCAGTTCAATTAAGCTTATGAGAAATTTGAATCAAGGTAACAGGCTGTATTGATTAACAGGCTGCACTCTTTATCAGTAGCACTAGTGCAATTCTACATATCCCTTTTCCTTAGTTCCAGTTTTTTAGAGTACCCCCTGGTACTCTTCCACTTAGACTGCAGTCACACCTTTTCCATTAAGGGACAATATTTGCCCCCTTTAATCGATTTTTCCAGTTCATTTCTTACCTTTAAAAATACCTTTATGAAATAAATAATGCTTTAAATAAAAAAATGTTCAATAAATATGCAATGATGGTAAAAACGAAGTGATACTTTTAAATATTAAATTAAAATCACCAGTAGGAGGCGGTCACTGTCTTTATGAGTGAGTCATCGAGTCATTCATTCATCAGTAACGAAGCAAGGGGCTGTATTTATGAACGGGTCATTGAATCTCACGATTCGTTCCAAGCCACAGATTCGTTCACGAATCACCGCTGTGTGCGGCAGTTCTGCTGTGACTTTCGTTGCAAAATAGAGCAATAAGCCTAATGACAATACTGTTTTAAATTTAGTACATCACTTAATGTTACCCTTTTGTTTGTTGAACTGTTGTATAAAATCAATGTCACATTTGAAATCGTGTGGATATTCAGGAAACATTGCATTTTTGCTCGTATGATCAACATTAAAAACACTGCTGGATATATCAGCCTGCATTTTGTTTGCAGATTTAGTCACACAAACAGCGCAAGCGGCTCATGACAGACATGACAGTCTGACTGTAATGTGTTGTCGTCTCCTTTATTCGACAAAAACAAGTGGTTTTGGTCAAGTTTTTTTTAACCCATCAGTCTCGTCTTTTTTCGTCAACGATATTGCATTGTTGATATAGTCACAGTTATCGTTTAATGACATGGGTGTCGTCTCTCATCGTCTTGTCTTAGTCAGGGAAAAAAAGGTTGTCAACGAACATTTTTCGTTATAGTTTTCGTTAACGAAATTAACACTGTACCAGACATATTTGTTTATAAATAAAACAATATTTAAATAAAAAATAACAAACTTTAAGTAAGTGAGAACTATACACAAAACAGGAGAACAAAAATCAGTCACTAGAATAGCGAACAAGTGACTAAGTCTCTCTTTCTTTTACCACTGCACATCAGTTAAAGAAACGACTTTCACAACCCATTTACTTTCATAAGAGATTTGATTTAACCCATAATGTGAAAATCAGAAGACATTTAATAACCCCTAATGCCTGCTCCTCCCCATCATGGTGGACGGCAGCAGGCCTGGCCTCTGGAGAACGGCGGCAACTTCTCGTTACCCTCACGGAAGGCAGCCAACCCACCTCGGCCGAGGAGCCCGGCAGTGAGGAGTGTTTGGTACGGGACTATCTGCTGTCAATACATACACATACACTCTGCTGTGAGCAAGTAAGGCAGGCTTCTCCTGTACAATATAGCATACATGAATTACCCATAGCAGATCTATACAGGTGGAGTTGGGGAAGGTGGAGGGTTTCTGAAAGCGTACTTCACTGCTAAGGCAAATGCAAACCCAGTATTTGAAGGTTGAGCAGCGAGCTCATTGGTTACTGATACAGCAGGAACCAATCAGCTGTGCCCTATAGAGAACGTTGTGACTACAAGCAGAGCCCTCTCCTTGGACAGCATGCACACCAAATAGGCATACTTCTTTTACTGTATCTGATTATTTGTATGTGTGAAATTGCTATCATACCGGTTATTGACAACATGTAAACTTTTGCAGGATGAATGTGTGTCTCAGCTCTTCAATGGCTAAATTAGAATTTGCCGATAGGTGTGCAGGGAAATGCTCATAGGGACTGAAAACAGATCACAGTCAAGCGGAGACAGGATTGGCCAAGAGTCCTGTTTGTGGAGGAGTGTGTTTGCTATGAGTGGACCTCATGGAGAGCTGACCCTCTCACCCTGAGCCCACCAGCACAGAGCACAACCACCCACTCATTCATATCATTCTCTCACAATCACACACACACACACACACACACACACACACACACACACACACACACACACACACACACACACACACACACACACACACACACACACACACACACACACACACACACACAGATTTTACTTTATTACACCATCATGTCACTACTCCTCTTCAGTCCAAAGAGTCCACCTTTACTACTGTAAACGATCAGTTTATCACCCACTGCCATACATGATGCCGCCCTCACGCCATTAGGAACCAATAATATATATACAGTACATCAGTGTGTTGTGATTGGTCAATCACTTCGAGAAACAATTCCACCGTTTCGGAAATAAACCTTAAACCTGTGGAAAAAACTCTTGGACATGGTGACAACAACAATAATGCGACAAAACCAGGCCTTGCCCCACATATTTTGTGTATGCTTTGGGTGGGAATTATTTAAATAAGGAATATTGTGACATGTACGTTTCCGGAAGAAAACATAAGACTACTATCAATGCATTACAGGGAGTTGAGAAACAGTGCTTACTGATATAGAGAATAACTTCCTTTAAGTGGACTTTGTGCTTTGTAACGTTGCTTCTTAATTCTTAAACAGCAACATTACTCACTGAAGAAAGTTGAATATGTAAAAAAGCATAATAGGTCATCTTTAAATGTCTATTCAGTGCTTTTACTTATCTTTATTTGGGTGTTTTTCTCAACAAATAGTAATATGTAATTTATTTATAATCATGCAATGTAATAAGTTATATAAAAATATAATTGACTGATGGCCTTGTAGAAGAGATATTCACTCCTTCTCACTCAGGTCATCACCCACAAAACTTCAACACTCCCATCGACCCAGGAGATTTGAAGGTGTGTAGGGTTGTCTAACCAGGAGTAGGAGTATTAGAATGAGGGATTGTTGTTCTGAGACTCTGTTTTGAGCTCCACATTGGGAAAGGAGGCAGACAGTCTATAATGAACACACTTTTGTCAGGAGTAGGAGGAGGAGGACGCTCTCTTCTGGCTTAATATAAGAGAGCAAGGATGTCGTTAGGATAACAATAATGATGCTGTCCCTTTCTGCCAATGACATTTGTGGCATTTAAAGGAAGAGATGTGGAAGAGAGTGAAAGGAGGGGAAAAAAGGAAAACAACGGAAATGTCGCTTCTCTCGAGGCAAGTCTGCCTATCACTTTATAGAATGAGTGGATCATTATAAAAATGTAACTGGCTTTTTTCCAACACAGGGCAATTAAAAAGCTTTCTCTGTCATATATTTCTATGATAATTCATTTATTTTTGTCCTGAACTGAGAGCTAGGCACAGGGAGCAGTTGTGCAGATGAAAGGCATTGTACGTGGAAAATTGGGTTTTGTGAAAGTGGGTCTATCTGACAAGCAACATCCACAGCAATTACTGAGGAACATTTTCAAACCTTTTAAAGGAGCTTAGAAAGTGGTGCAATGTTAAAATCCCAAAAGCTGAGTTCTGATCAAAGTTTGGAGCTCAGTCTGTTTCTGTTTTTGATGGAACCAAACATTTCAAGAGGAAGGATAATACGTTACATATCTCAAGTAGTGAGTAAATTAACGTTACATTTTATATTTAAAACATATCATGTTTTCATGTTTTCTGTGTAAATACACTGCGCTGCCCCACAAAGCATCATGGTGTTGCAAACAAAAATGGAACTTAAAAAATTAACTAGACGCATTACTTTCTCTAAAAAGAAACATTGTGACATAATTAGTTATAATGGGAGTAACACAATACCGTAAAACATTATTTTTTTTAAAAGAAACACTCCCAAACACTAAGTTTTTCATCCCAAATCTGGTGTCCACATCAGCAGCCAGTTGTTTTTAGAGCAGGATTGGTTAACCTTCTCAGAGCTAATTCTTAATGATTTCCTCTAAGCTGAACAACAAGTGTCACCTCAGTCTGACCTTTTCAGTTTTTATCAGCACTAACATAATCACAGTGATGCTAATCAGGATAATGAGCTGTTAACATTAAAGGTAACATGCACGCTGCCCTTTTCTACCGCGTTCACAAGCAAAAAATATAGACTCATGCAGCAGATACATGGAGATTCGAGCTGTTGAAGTTGCCGGAAAAAAAGCTCCGAATCTGACACACTAACAACAACACGTCTGTTTCTTCATGTTTAACCACTTCCTTTAAGGTTTATCATCTTTGATGCTCTATTTGCTGCTTTGCTTATGAAATATAAAAACACTTAGCATGTTGTTGTTGTTGTTTTTTTGATTGGCAGTAGAAGATTCATTAGAGCTAAATGTTCCTTCTCTTCAAACACACCTTGCTAATTAGGCTTAAACTGCAAGAAAACATTTACGTGTACTCCATTCCTGTGAATATTACAGGAATAAACATCAATGAACTGAGATTTGTTCAAGCTATATTTGGCTCCATTTGAGAAGTATACGACTGAAAAGTCAATAAATAACGGTACCAAAAGAAACCACAATAGACGGAGGTTACAAAATAGCACAAAGGTCTCCATGGAGATTGAGGTATTAACCCAAGGCGAAGGTATAGAGCGTAAAGATGAAAGCCATACACAGCTGCTGTATTTTTCTTCAGATATCTCCACAGGGGAGCACCTCTTGATTTGTGGCACGTAGGTTTTCATTAAACAGATCAGTTCATTTCTGTTTCCCAGCACCTCCGAATATCTATGTTCTGTGATCAGATGGGACAGCAATCACAATTGCAATCACCTTGATTAATCATAAAAAAATTTTTATAGCTAAACATTGAGCTAGGTTCATAACTACACATTATAGATCAGATTAAAAGATCAGAGTTATTGGCTAACGTCTGATCTACTAAGTTTCCCTTTCATTCCACATTTAGTCCAGCCTGGAAATTAAAGCCATCATGACTTATCCACTTTTCAGTGTCTCTAACAAAAGCTTTTTAGGGGCATGTTAACATATTTCCACCAATCAGAATTCTGTGGGTATATAAACAACCTCATATCTTACGATAATTATTTTGACATCTCTCCTTCACCTCTCTTTTTCACAGTTAGCTCCAGAAGGACTGAGACTTTCCCACAAGTCAAACAGTATCTACATCTGAACTTAGAACTTGAAAATTACATAAAGAATTCAACTCAAGTTGCAGCAAAGGTTAACATTTTTTAACAATTTATGTTCATTAAAGGTGACCAAAAACATTCAAGAAATGCTTTGCCAGTCCTAAGCTCTTGTGCAAAACACAAACCTTATGGATAAAAAAACACAGACATGTAACGAAATTAGTTACCTACAGTTCTATTGCCCCTTCTGGTAGATGTAACTACACTATCTGGTCCCAAAATAAACTTTTATCTACTTGACAGCCATTCAAAATGCGCCATGTATTCATATGAGGAAAGACGGTAAAGATGGAACATTTCAAATTGCATACTTCCTAAGTCAAGCAACTGCCATTGAGATGAATGGGAATGCTATTGGATAACAGTACCTTCTTTGTTTCAACAGCTGTGTATCAAATCCTGATGGATCAGCCATATCAAAAAGGTTTAGTTTCTTAGTGAAGGACATCAATTTGACAGGCTGTATGCTGTGTTTTGTAGCATTTGGCAGCTAATGAGCTGTGCATTTTTTTTCAGGAGGGAATACGGTTGCTATGGTTTGGTGAGGAAATATCAGTAAAGACTGCTGCAGAGCTTTGCTCTTCACCTTTACCATGCACAAAACCATATTAGATTTTTAATTTTCTTCCACTTAAACAACTGACTAATTCCTACCCACTCCGCTTGTCATTTAGCAGATATTTGTTTTTACCCACAGCGACTTACCAGCCACTAATTGAAACTTAACTCGGGGTTGAGTGCTTTGCTTGAGGGCACAGTTGTGATAGATCTCAGTAACCCTCCGTTTCATGGGTCACCCCTTCATGGGATCGAAAAATTGGCCAAAAGGAAACCTTATAATCCACTGTAACCAAACCTAATCCTGGGTAATTAAGATGTTACTTGAATAAAATACAGTGAACCGAACTGCATGCATTAAGCTACATATTTAGGTCGACATCAAGGAAATTGACAAACTGCAGTATCCATATAGAAATCTATATAACATTAAAATCTGAGGCATGTAGGACAGACATTAAATGATAAAGTGATTGCAGTGCCTTTGATGTCTTTTCAAACATTCCACAGAGAGAATCAATGAGGAACTGAAGTACATGATGGAAAATTGGCTGCAAAAAGAGAGGAAAGCTGGAATAGAAAAGATTCTATTCTATCAGTAACAATGTAGATTTCATTAAATTTGGATATGGCAGGTTACAGTATAATATTGAAATAGCAGAAATGTCCTATGGGTTCACAGCAGAGTCAAATGAATCAGACAGACCAATTTAATTCAAACTATTTCACTCAGTTACTAATTATAGATGTGAACATTTTTACCTCATAGGACATTTGACATGCTTTTGCAATTAAAATTAAAATCTAAACATACTGCACATCTGTGGAAATCTACATGTTCATGACCACAATGACACTATAGCTAATGGCTTATGAAATGCGGTGAATGAAATTTATACAGCATAACAAGCGTTATTTTTTGTTAAACTATAACATTTCATTACGCCACAGTCATTCTACAGCAAAAACAATTTGCAAATGCTGGTGCCTGTTTGAATAAAAGCTGCAATGCATAAAAAATGTATAAGTAGTACTTAAAATGTGTGACCTATATTCTCTGTGCAAATAAATAAATAAACGTGTCTGGGTGGAGAAGAATTCTTTCCAAACTGGGACACAAGAGAGCCTAATAGCATAATGAGAGAAGGATTTAGATCTTGCTCTGTAAAAGCATAATGGATCCTGATCCTGTTTTCTTCCTCTTCTGCTTGTCAGCCCCTTTCAGAGAGAGTATGTCCAAATGCTCCTCTTCCCTGTTCCTGCCCTGAAACATGAGCCCCCCTGCAAAGCGAGGAATCCCCATTCAGTTTGGATGGTGCATTGTCTCATATTCTGAGCCCAGGAATTTAAATTCCCGTCTGTTATAGCTTTAGTTGAATGGGTGATTTCTGTATATCAAGCTTTTATCACAACACTGTTGAAGTCTCTTTGTATCTCAATTTCACTCTCTCATCATGCTTTCTCTACTCTGTCCATTCCTTCCTATATATTGACTGTCTTTACATGCACACACTTACACAAGTTATTCGGGATTAGCCAATAGAGCAAAGCCAATCATTATTTTGTTATGGCCTATATCTGATAAATGGCTGATATTAAAATGTATACCACTTTGTCTTTAAAAAAGAAAAACACAAAACACAAAACTTTTAAAGAAGTTTTTCTTCTTTAAAAAAGAAAAACAAAGCACACACAAAAAAAGCCACCAGTGAAAAAGCAGTGAATTCACAAGTGAAAATACAGCATGAAAAAGCAGTATTCATTTTTGAGATTTGCTAAAGATTAGATAACCCATACGGTACTAATATATTCTGGATGTCTATATACATTTTTATGTCAAAACTAGTAAAAAAAAAAAAAAAAGTGCTGTTTTTTTTTAACGTTTTTCAGCATTTTGTTGTACACAAGCCTTCTCATACTCACACTCATTCTGTTTTATTTACCCACTATCCCTATTCACGTATTTACTTTGTCACACTGTCATCTCTGTACTGTCAGGAGACTGGGTAAAATCCCTGGTCATTTTGCTTTACCACACTGATCCTTTCTCACATAACCCTGAGGAAATTAATAAGATGCTGAGGAAAATGAAAGGGGGAAAAAATACAAGGAGGACTGGACAAAAATGCTTGACTCATATTCACTGGCTTTAGCACAAGAGAGCAAACCTATTACCAAAACAGTTGACTTCTGCGGAAGAAATGAATGACCTTTTGGGCAGACAAACGAGAGGCTTAACACAGCTTAGCATGCTGGATATTGCAGTTGTAACCTTTTCACTTATCTGGTACCTCAAAGGCCATCATCTTGGCAAGCTGACATCTGAAAGGAAAGTGGAGTGTTTATGGAGGGCCAGGTTTAGCAAAAGCAGGTCATCTGTTTCTTTTCCTCTTTTAATCAAATACACTGGATCTTTGTTTTACTTTAAAATCCAACAACTATTCACATGAAGACATTCCTAAAGAATTATCAAAGACATTTATTGTGAAAGAAATCTCCCTCTTCAACCTTCCCCCTGTATCCAGTCCTTGTGAAGCGTCTCTCACCTTCAGGTTCCTCGCTGATGATGGCCTTCACTCTGGAGCCCCTTCACGGGTGAGAGTTTAAATAAGCCTGACAGGAGAAGCCAGCATTGGATCATATGGGTGAATGAGCTAATCAATATTTCACATCTCCAGGCGGTGGGCAGATGAACAATGAGTCTAGACAGGCCGGGCTCAAAAGGGAGTTCCTCAAAGGCAACTACAATGAGGACCAAAAATGTAGGATTTCATTACTTGTTTCTGACAATTTGTGTTTTTCATTGTATCTTGTCCAACATTATACATAATGTAAGCTTGATTTACTGATGGCTTGATGTAGAAAAATCGATGTAGTTGTTTTCATGGAAACAAACTAGAGGAGCTTTATGTTGTCATGGCTTCATTTCAGCTACAAAAACTTTCACAGGTCACGTGTTTCAGAGGATTGAACTCTATTCATATTGACACATGTCAACAGTGCAGTGAGTTGAAATGGAGTTCATTGCTTTTCCACTGAACCACATGGAACTGGAGAAAGCCACTGGAATTGGTCAAGTTCCTTAAAAAGATAGGCTGCGTCCGAAATCGCATATTCAAAATAAGTACCTACTCAAGAGAGTAAGTAATTACTTCACGACTGCTAAAGAAGTATATTCTATATAAAATGAATGTGTGTAGTATGAATGTAATCTGGGCGTGCTACATTCGCCATGCTGTCATTATAATGTGACCTACCTGCATCAGTTGCGTCGCTTGACTGCAATTTACAAATCCTCTACCAGGCCTCAAGGGATAGTAAAGTGTCTATTGTATGCACAGTTCAGAACTCATCGAAAGTAGTAGGTCATCCGGGTACTTTTTGTCTATTTTATGAGTATTGTGAATTCGGACATACTTCTTTTGTCATATACTGTTTTCACCTAGTATATAGTAGGGTAGTATGAAACTTTGGATGTAGCCATAGTTCACCCATAAATGTACATTCTTTTACCATTTACTCACCTTCATGTTGTTCCAAAACGGTAAAACGAGATTCCATATAATGAAAGTGAAAGCTTTCACTTTCATTATATGGAATATCGTTTTACCCAGACAGCAACTTAGTGTCAGCCCAGATCTGGCCCACATCTGGGCCGCGTGGAACCCACTGTGCCAGATGTGGGCCGGATCTGGGTCGACACTGTTGTTGTCTGTGAGGTGACCTTGGGCTATATATATATATATATATATATACATATATATAAAACATAACAAATATAATACAAGAGATCTATAAGACTTGAGGAACAGAGCAAAATGTACAGTATACCATCTTTTGCTTTTGCTCCGAACCATCATCTCTTAAATCTCCAGCTATTTAAATATGGACAAATTTAAATTTGGCACATTTTTCTTCAGCAAAGTATGTGTGGCTTCAAAAGACTAGAAATACCAGTTGTATGGTCTACATTTATTATGTGTTATTTTGGATGTTGTTTTCCTTTGTCATTTTTGGAGCTTGACAGCCTGTAGTCATCATGTACATTCATTGTATGCAAAAGAGCAATGTGAACATTTGATAATTAAGAACTATCAACAGTTACAATTGTTGATAAGATTAAAAAAAAAATTAATTGTTGGGAAATAAAGTAGGAGGTATGGAAAATAGTTAAAGATGTGGAAAGCAAATTCTCAAGAAGGGACATTAAAAATGCAACCAATAGTACTTGCCACTGGAGGGTGAAACAACTCTGAAGACATATAGAGATCTTGAGTAGTTGAAAAACGTCTCGGTTACGTATGTAACCCTCGTTCCCTGAGTAGGGAACGGAGACGTTACGTCGGATGACGACGAATGGGGTTTCGCTTAGAAAGCCTATCAACTTCGAGTATTACAAAACGAGCCAATGGCAAAGAAATGCCATGGGTCTGCGGAATTTGCATGACGTAACTCCGCCCCACCTCGTGGGTATAAAAGGAGGACGCCAGCAACAGGCAGATATGTTTCTTCGCTGAGGAGCCAAGACTGAGCTCAGGCGATCCCCGCGGTACAGCGGAAAGTGGCAGGCAGACGTAACGTCTCCGTTCCCTACTCAGGGAACGAGGGTTACATACGTAACCGAGACGTTCCCTTTCGTTGTCACTCCGAGTTACGTCGGATGACGACGAATGGGGTTACCAGTCTAATCACGCCACCTTCTCAGCTGTCTTCCAGTGCCCTGCGTAAATCTGAGATCCCTGTCGTGAGACTGGCACGGACGAAGGACTCCTATTTAGCACAGGAATACCAAGGTACACTGGGGAGCATATCCCAAAGTTTAGGGGAAATATGCAATTACTGCCAACCCAGAGGGGGGGGACTTAGAGAATACACATATGACCCGAAGGAGACATATGGAGAACACTGGGGTGTCCAGCCGCAGGTGGAATATTTCAACCCCAGGGGTGGCAAGGTGGCTTGCCAAGGGAAAGACACACGCTCAGAGAGGCTTACAGTGGAAATACACATGTGGGGGTCGCTCAGAGGAGGGACCATGCACACGGGAGGCACCTAGCCGACGCACAGGCAATAGACACTGGCGCCAACGTCAGGAGTGCTGGAGGAACTCAGGGCTTTTTGGGGAAGCTCACCTGAGGAGAATATCGCACGTATCCAGTCCGTGGAGTGGAATGGCGAGCAAGCGAAGACACCTGAGCGGGTCCAGTACTAGCTGGTTGAAGCGAGTACATGAGAGGACACTGGCTCCACTCGGAGATTGTAGAATCTGGCGAATGTGTTAGGTGTCGCCCAGCCTGCAGCTCTGCAAATGTCTGTTAGCGAGGCGCCATGCGCTAGAGCCCAAGAGGATGCCACACTCCGGGTGGAGTGGGCGGTCACACCAAGGGGGCACGGTCGACCTTGCTGCTGGTATGCCAAGGCAATGGCGTCCACTATCCAGTGAGACAACCTTTGCTTGGAGAGAGCCTTTCCCTTCAGCTTCCCACCATAACAGACAAAGAGCTGGTCTGAGGTCCTGAAACACTGCGTCCTGTCTACATAGGCGCGGAGGGCGCGTACTGGACAGAGCAGTGCCAAGGCTGGGTCTGCCTCCTCCGGGGGCAGCGCTTGCAGGTTCACCACCTGGTCCCGGAAGGGAGTGGTAGGAACCTTGGGCACATATCCAGGCCGGGGTCTCAGGATCACGTGAGAGTAAGCCGGCCCAAATTCCAGGCACGCTTCGTCAACGGAGAATGCATGCAAGTCCCCCACCCTCTTGATGGAGGCCAATGCAACCAGGAGCGCTGTCTTCATAGACAGGAACTTAAGCTCCACTGATTGCAAAGGCTCAAAGGGAGCACTCCGCAGGGCAGTTAGAACCACTGAGAGGTCCCAAGAGGGAACGAGAGGAGGACGAGGAGGATTCAGTCTCCTCGCTCCTCTCAGGAACCTGATGATCAGGTCGTGCCTTCCAACAGACTTACCTTCGACTGGGTCATGGTGTGCGGCAATGGCGGCAACATAGACTTTCAGGGTGGAGGGAGACAGCCTTCGCTCCAGCCTATCTTGAAGGAAGGAAAGCACGACACTAATCGAACATCTCCGGGGGTCTTCTTGAAGGGAAGAGCACCAGTTGACGAAGAGGTTCCACTTCAACGCGTAGACGTGTCTCGTGGACGACGCTCTAGCGGAAGTGATGGTAGCCGCCACCGTAGGTGGAAGGGTACTCAAACCTGCTTCGTCCCGTCCAGGAGCCACACGTGGAGGTTCCAAAGATCGGGACGAGGGTGCCATAGGGTGCCCCGTCCCTGAGAAAGGAGGTCCTTCCTCAGGGGAATCGGCCAGGGAGGTGCTGTCGCGAGGAGTACTAGTTCGGAGAACCAGGTCCGGGCGGGCCAGTATGGCGCGACCAGAATGACCTGCTCCTCGTCCTCCCTGACCTTGCGCAGGGTCTGCGCAAGAAGGCTCACTGGGGGAAACGCATGTTTGCGGCCCCGCGGCCAGCTGTGCGCCAGTGCATCCGTGCCGAGCGTGCCCTCGGTCAGGGAATAGTACAGGGCGCAATGGGTCGAGTCGTGAGAGGCAAACAGATCTATCTGTGCGTCCCCGAACTGGTCCCAAATCAGCTGAACCGACTGGGGATGGAGTCGCCAATCTCCCGGGAGGGGCTGAAGCCGTGAGAGCTCGTCGGCTGCACAGTTCAGGGCTCCGGGGATGTAAATGGCATGAAGCGACCTCAGATGCTTCTGACTCCATATGAGGAGGTGGCGGGCGAGTTGCGACATACGGCGGGAGCGTAGACCACCTTGATGGTTGATGTACGCTACAGTGGCGGTATTGTCTGAACGGACTAGTACGTGTTGGTTCTTGAGCACGGCCCGGAAGCGGCGCAGAGCAAGACGTACGGCCAGCAACTCGAGGCAATTGATGTGCCAGAGGCGGCGGGGTCCTGTCCAGGAGCCCGCGGCAGCACGTCCATTGCACATGGCACCCCAGCCCGTGGAGGAGGCATCTGTCGTTACAACAACATGCCGCGAAGCTCGTTCCAGGGGCACTCCGGCCCGTAGAAAACTGAGGTCCGACCACGGGGTGAAGGTCTGACGGCAGGACGGAGTAACAGTTACTCGGAAGGTGCCGTGTTGCCATGCCCACCTCGGGACTCGGTCGCGAAGCCAAAGCTGAAGCGGTCTCATATGAAGCAATCCGAGCGGTGTTGCCACGGCTGCAGATGCCATATGCCCCAGGAGCCTCTGAAAGAGTTTCAGTGGAACCGCACTCTTGCCCTTGAACTGTCTCAGGCAAGTCAGCAGTGACTGCGCGCGCTCGCTCGTAAGCTGCGCGGACATGGCGACCGAGTCGATGTCCATACCGAGAAAAGAGATCCTCTGCACGGGGCAAAGTTTGCTCTTTTCCCAGTTGACCCGAAGGCCCAGACGAGCTAGGTGCCGGAGCACTAGGTCCCTGTGTTCGCATACCTGGTCTCGAGAGTGAGCTAGGATCAGCCAGTCGTCGATGTAGTTCAGGATACGAACCCCGTGTTCCCGAAGGGGAACAAGGGCTGCCTCGACGACCTTCGTGAAGACGCGAGGAGACAGGGCTAGCCCGAAAGGGAGAACCGCGTACTGGTATGCCTGCCCCTCGAAGGCAAACCGAAGGAACGGTCTGTGTCGAGGGAGAATAGAGACATGAAAGTAGGCGTCCTTCAGGTCGATTGCTGCAAACCAATCCTGGGGCCGCACACATCCGAGAATGTGTTTGGCAGTGAGCATCTTGAACGGCAGCCTGTGAAGGGAACGGTTCAGCACACGCAGGTCCAGGATTGGTCGTAACCCACCGGTTTTCTTGGGGACAATGAAGTACGGGCTGTAGAAGCCGGTCCTCATCTCGGCCGGAGGGACGGTCTCGATCGCACCCTTCGCCAGCAGGGTGGCGATCTCTGCTCTCATGATAGGGGCGTTGCCACTGACCAAAGTGGACCGGACTCCCCTGAAGCGGGGAGGAGACCGCGCGAACTGAATCGCGTAGCCGAGCCTGATCGTCCGTGCGACCCAGCGGGACAGGAGGGGGAGCTCTAGCCAGGCTCCCAAAAACTGTACCAGCGGGGTCATACGGACCACAGACTTCCCACCGATGGTGCAGCAGGGCGGAATGACTGGCCCGGACGTGGACGGCATAGCGGCCCGGTGTGGGGGCACAGTCATTAACCGCGCCTTGACAGAGGAGACCAGGGAAGGAAGAACGTTCCACGGGGGTCTGCTCTGCCAGGGGGCTGGCGACAGAGGCGGAAGGGAGCGGCACGGTCCGGGGACGGCGCGCACTGCCAGCCGGCTCTGGGACAGAGGGGGACGAGGGGTGCACGGCTCGGAGGCGGCGCACCGTGTCGTCCGAGAACTCTGTGTGCTCAGGGATGGAAATGTTACTTCTTTCTTTAACCACATTAGGGTGCTGCCCACCCGTGGGTGAGCAGCGGGGAGTGGAGAACAAAAGATTCTCCCCCGGCCCTCCACCGGGGGAAGGAGTGGTCCTGCTACCATCTCCTGAGAAGTAATTTTCAGCATCCCTGAGCAGCCCGTCTCAGGAGCGCCGCTTGGCCCGGCGTTTAGCGGGGGGTGGGGCTGGAGAGGGCTGGGGCGCCTTCTTACGGCTTCCTCCGCGACCGGGCCTGGGTGGAGGCTGCTGCTTTGGCCGGGCGGGAGGGGCGGGAGCCGCAGGAGGGCGCCCTCGGCGGCGAACAGACTGAGGGATCTGCCCGGTCGGCTGGGTGGAGGCAGCAGCGGGCCGTCGGGGCAGAATGTGCCTAATGGCCTCAGTCTGTTTCTGGGCGGTGGAGAACTGTTGGGCGAAATCCTCCACCGCACCGCCGAATAGGCCGGCCTGGGACATGGGGGAGTCGAGCAGGCGAGAGCGCTCAGCGTCCCGCATGTCAGCCAGGTTCAGCCACAAGTGTCTCTCCTGGACCACAGCTGTGGACATCACCAGACCCAGGGAGCGTGCGGTCACCTTCGTCGCCCGGAGGGCGAGGTCGGTGGCGGCGCGCAGCTCATCGAAGAGCCCTGGGTCCGTCCTACCCTCGTGCATGTCCCTTAGCATCTGCGCCTGATAGACCTGCAGAGTGGCCATGGCATGCAAAGAGGCAGCCGCCTGTCCCGCCGCTCTGTAGGACTTCGCCACTAGGGTAGACGAGAACCTACAGGCCTTGGATGGGTGCTTAGGCTCGCCGCGAGAAGAGGCACTCTGAGGACACAACTGCATCGCAACAGAACGCTCAACCGGGGGGAGCCCAGTGTACCCACGGGCAGCTGCCCCATCGAGGGGAGGAAAGGCGGATGAAATCAACGAGCGGTCGCGGGAAGACATGGGAGTCTTCCAGGACTTCGAGATTTCATCATGCACGTCCGGGAAGAAAGGTATTGGGGCAGGCTGAGGACGGGAAGCCGCAGCTGCACCCAAAAACCAATCGTCCAGCCGCGAGCGCTCAGGACAGGGTGGAGGGTTCCACTCCAAACCAATGCTCGCGGCCGCCCGGGAAAGCATGGCCGTCATCTCTGGATCAGACTGAGCCACAGCCGTATTCACACCCGAGAGTGGCAGCTGTGACGAGTCGTCACTTCCAGACGAATCAGACCCGCCTAGTGATGCTGCGATCGACATCGCATCTTCCTCTGGAGCGCCAAAGGACACCCGCGGGACCTCAAAGGACGGTCCCGCGATGATCCCCTGAACACTCGCGGGTTGCAACACTGGAGAAGGTGCTGCGGGGCACGGACAAATAGTCGGCGCTTTG
The DNA here is from genome assembly GCF_051911475.1 of Siphateles boraxobius. Classification (NCBI taxonomy): domain Eukaryota; kingdom Metazoa; phylum Chordata; class Actinopteri; order Cypriniformes; family Leuciscidae; genus Siphateles; species Siphateles boraxobius. Next base: position 8,234,345 of record NW_027508811.1, on the reverse strand, counting down.
TTCCACACAGTCACCCTCAGATCACCCTGGCCACCAGCCGAAGTAGAGCCTCTCGAGGAGGCGCTAGATCGGGGTGTGGATGAGGGGACTCTCACTCTTGCGAGATCCTTGAGTCTCGATCTAAGTGTTGCGATTGTCATGTTCCCACAGAAAGAACATGACTCATCCACGAGCGCTGCTTTAGCGTGATCAAAGCCCAAACACACCAAGCAGCGCTCGTGCCCATCAGAGTCAGACACCAGTCGACCGCAACCAGAAGTGCACGGGCGAGGCATCTTTAAAAAGACGTGCCGCGTGCAAGCTCTTTTTGTGAGAGAAACTCAGTGCTGAAGCGCCTGCGGAGAACACACTCGCTGGCAAACCACGCTCAGATAAGCAGGAAGTGTGCACTCGCCGGGAGATCGCCGTCACACCAACACTGGAGAGTTGCTCGTCTCGTAAGAAGCTGACAATCAGAGATAGCTTAAGGAGTGAAGAATTACACTTGGCTCCGAAGCGAAAACATATCTGCCTGTTGCTGGCGTCCTCCTTTTATACCCACGAGGTGGGGCGGAGTTACGTCATGCAAATTCCGCAGACCCATGGCATTTCTTTGCCATTGGCTCGTTTTGTAATACTCGAAGTTGATAGGCTTTCTAAGCGAAACCCCATTCGTCGTCATCAGACGTAACTCGGAGTGACAACGAAAGGGAACAGCACTATACAAAAAGTTATTTTTTCCCCCCCTCACATCGACAGCCCAAAAACTTTGATGATGTGTCCACTATCTCCCCGCAACTGCAATGATGGGGAAATTTACTCAGATCAGGCCAGGTCAAACCACATACTGAAGCAGTGCTTTAGGTAGCCATCAACCAAGCATGACAGGACTTCATTGAACAGGGCTAAAGTGCAAGCGCTATCTCTACCAGCCCCTTACAATTTTCTATTACAGAGTAATGTCAGGTTGAAAATTGGTCGACAGGAAGCTGCCATAACACAAATGCTCTCCAAAGTGATACAGTCACTCAACAAACAGAGAAATATGTCATTTCTTCATTCAGCCACGCATCAGTGGTGACAGCGAGGTCTCCTTTGATAAATGGGGATGTGAAAGAGGAGTCAGCATGAATAAATGGAATCATTCGGTGCCTGCAACACATCAGTATCCATTATCCCACAATTCATAGTATCACCTTCTGCAAACCTCAAAGCTGACATGTTTACAAGAGTACAGCCCCCCAAAAAACTAATAAAATATAACAGATTTCACTCTTATTTTGGAATCAGCACATCTTATAATTCAGTTTTAAAGGACACAGTAATGTAAAAAAAAAAAATACACACACACACACACACATATATATATATATATATATATATATATATATATATATATATATATATATCCCAGTGGCTTGAAAATGAAGGACAAGCAGCTTAAATGGAATGTCACTTTTGCAGATGAAGTTGGTTCCAAGCCACATGAGGCACCAGCAAATTGGCAGACTTCAGTTACCCGCTCTCCTTGCCAGCATTCATGCTGCATTTCCGAAAAACCCTGACAAGTGTCGTCCTTGAATGACTTTCATGTGTTAATATCTCCCCTTTTCCAGGGGGTACATATTTCTTAATGTTAGTTTGCCGAAGAGTTGCCATCTTTAATTGTGAAGACACTGGGCAAGGTTCCACCATCTCCGGGTGAAGATCAGTAAAACTCAGGACTTCTTATTCCTCCCCTCCAGGTCTTCCTCAGGGAGTACAAAAGAGCCTAGACAGAAACAGACAGGGAACACAAAGAGATGACAAATGTGTGTGGTAAAAACTCTTATCTTTTATACTCAACCTTGAAATGATCTTTTAGTTCTCCTTTTTCCACTCTCCTGTGCAAGATGACAAGAACCCTTGCAGGTGGCTGAGGTGGTTTCCTCAGAAAAGTTGGCGTTGTGTCAGACGGCATCAGTTCTCCAGGGGCCTCGGATGTGGAGGAGCTGCGGACGTTTTCACGCTCCCTGACCGATTAACTTCTATTTACTAGCTTGTCTCACTGGATCAGGCATTGAGAGTTTGACTGCCATGAACAGTCACAGTCTGTCTTTCTATTGCTGTCTGGTTCATAGAGGAAGATAATCTTGTCAAGGATGTTGCAGTCCATCAAGTGGCATTTTGAAAAGAAGAAACAGATGTTTGTTAAACTATAAAACAAATTAAAAAGATGACCTTTAAGTTACGCAAGCTTATTGTGTTATGGAAAATAAAATCGAATGATTTTGAATAGTTTTTATTGGCATTTAATATACTGTATCTTGACTTGCTGTTTTATGATTTTACTTTCATGCGTTCCACCTATTTTACTTGTGTTTTATTGTTTGAAATTCGTGTTGTTGTTGTTGTTGTTGTTGTTGTTGTTGTTTTTCTTTTCTTTTTTTTCTTGTGCAGTACTTTGGTCAACTTCGGTTGTTTTAAAATTGTGCTTTATAAATAAAGATTGTATTGTATTGTAGTTTTCAGAATTAACACATTAAACATTGGCTAGTTTCTTTTTTCAAAAAAAGTGAATAATGTTTAAAAGAGGTGGGAAAAAAACATCAAACCTTAATTTTGTTATACTAATGTTCTCAAATAAACAGCTGGTAACTTTCCAAGATAAAATGTTTCACCTGCAAGTTATGCATTTGAAAGTAGCTTATATGAAACAGTAAGGATGACTTTAGGCCTATAGGCAATTGTCTTTACACTGGAGATTACGTCACTATATCTTTTTTCTCTCTTTATCTAAAGACATGTTAAGAGAAAACCTTTTGCTCACATGTATGCTTAACATCTTTTACTTAAAAGTGGGTCAAATTAATATTTCCAAGTGGGTTTTACGTGTGGAGCTTCAAATGCTTTAAGATTATTAAATTCAGTACTGCCCTCTGGTGGTAATTTACACCTTTCAAACTTTATCGCTAAAGTTAGGGAAAATTATCCATCAAATCCATAAAATAAATCACGTAGTTAGATGATTTTTTTTTTCTTCATTTATTTATTTTCCTGAAGTGTTCCAATATGTGGATTATGTAAACTACCTGCTTTAGGAAATTATTAATTAATAATTCATTATTGGTTCAGACCCCTTTGCTGTTAATCGTTTTGTAAGCAAATCTCACAACTCCTTTTCAGAAACAGTTCATCGTATCCATGTATGTAAAGCTCCAAAAAGGACAAAGAACACCATCAAGGAAAGTTTATACGACTCTTGGTAGACTTATGTTCCAAGTAGTGCATATTCAAACTGGCAGACACATGCAGGAACCAATGTATATCAATGTAGCAGGGGTTTAAAAAGGAAAGATAAAAATCAGGTAGAAGTAGCCTACTTTGTGCATTTTATAATGACAATGAAAACAGAAAATAAAGCAAGGGTTAGAAAATCTTTAATCAACAATGGATGAGTTAACACATGCTTTGACATATCCAGCACTCTCAGAAATAAATGGTAGCTTACAAAAGTTGTCACTGGGATGGTACCTTTTCAAACGGTTTTAATATGTACTATTTATGTGCTAATATACACTTTAGGAACCAATATGTACCTTTTGGGGACTAATATGCACTGTTTAGTTACAAAGGTGTACCCTTTGAAAGGGTACCGCCCCAGTGACAGCTTTTGTACAGTTTTTTTTCTTTTTTTTCTGAGAGTGAATGTTAAAAAGCCCTCTAAGACATTTAAATTTGCCTTTACTTGTGAGGAAGCTGATTATCATACAACAACAACAACAACAACAACAACAACAACAACAACAACAACAACAACAACAACAAAGCTTCTTCACCAATTAATTATGATGTAATGCTACAACAGTTTACAATTACAGTAGTTAGGCTAGTAAAATGAGGACTAAAAATGAGATTATGTGGGAAAACTGTGGTTACTCCCTCTGACCAGGTTAAGATTTACTTGGCGTTTTATGTGTCATCAGATCAGAATAGCCCTTCTTTCAAGTGTACCCTGCAGTTTTCACACCGCTCAGTTCTTTTAGTGCTCTGCTCGTTTTGGGTCTACCTCGCTCCCTCCTCCTTCCTCAATCTGCCTCTCTCCCAGTTTCAGTGGTACAGCCGGTGCCAGTAATTGTACAGTGTTTATAAATGAGCTGCTTGTTTAGAGTGTGGGAAGAATTTTTTATTATGTAAGAAAACCCAACACCAGCAAATCCCGGAGCCAAAGATCACCAGAGGCTTGAAAAGCCTTTGATCTTCATTTCTTTTTTCCTTCTTTCTTTTTTTTCATTAGACAGAAACACTCTACTAACAGAAAAACATTATCAGAAAACAGACTTTTTGTAATCTCTTCTCCTTAGAAAACCACTTTATATCTATAGGTAACAACATAATGTTTACAAAATTAAATTGCACTGCCATTGCTGCAGTACTGATTTTGACAGGAAGATGGCAGTAGATGTTTTGTTAAACTACTATATCTCAGACTCCTGAAGGTGTTTGGAAGTCACGGGGTAACGACAAATCACTGTAAGGTCAAGACATAAACATCATAAGGGACTTTCTCAAGTGTCTACTGCCTTGTAGTGTAAGATCTGCCCATTTGAATGAAAAATGCTTATTGTAAATGCTGAGGAAATGAAATTTGAAGCCTTGAGGATTTTCCCTTCTTATTGGACCCAACTCCTTTTAATGAAACCTTTGCCCCTAATTTTGAGTGCGTGATTGACCTTCCTGCTGTCTTGTCATGTGACTGATTCATCCACCAATTTAAAGCGATCCATCACTGACACATTGACTTACTACAATCTCCATGCATCAATGGAAGTTCATGCAATTGGTCTGATTCTGTTCAGTGGAGTCATACACCTAGTATTTTAATAGGGAACCAGTGGCAATCCTAGCACTTCTTCTTAAAGGGATAGTTTACCCCAAAATTTACATTTTGTCATTACTTACCCTCGGCGTTGTTCCAAACCTGAATGACTTTCTTTCTTCTGTTAAACACAAAAGAAGATATTTTAAAGAATGTTGGTAACCAGACAGCTGACTGTAGCCATTGACTTCCATAGTATTTTTTATGGAAGTCAATGACTACCATCAACTGTCTTGTTGCCAAAATTCTTTAAAATATCTACTTATGTGTTCAACAGAAGAAAGAAAGTCATACAGGTTTTGAACAACTTGAGGGTGAGTAAGCAATGACAAAATGTTGCATGAGCCATAATAGTGCTGTCATTTTATAGTTTACATGGGAACCGTGGTTAAATTCTAATAAACCAATTCATAGTGAACTAACCACTATTTAACCATTTTTATAATGCAACTGAACTTGACTGCCAGTAATTGCCCTGCATTTTCATATATGGAAAACAGCAAATTAGATTTTTTGATAACACTGATTTAATATATATATATATATATATATATATATATATATATATATATATATATATATATATATATATACTCACCTAAAGGATTGTTAGGAACACCATACTAATACTGCGTTTGACCCCCTTTCACCTTCAGAACTGCCTTAATTCTACGTGGCATTGATTCAACAAGGTGCTGAAAGCATTCTTTAGAAATGTTGGCCCATATTGATAGGATAGCATCTTGCATTCGATGGAGATTTGTGGGATGCACATCCAGGGCACGAAACTCCCGTTCCACCACATCCAAGAGATGCTCTATTGGGTTGAGATCTGGTGATTGTGGAGGCCATTTTAGTACAGTGAACTCATTGTCATGTTCAAGAAACCAATTTGAAATGATTCAAGCTTTGTGACATGGTGCATTATCCTTCTGGAAGTAGCCATCGGGACTCATCAGAACAGGCAACATTTTTCCAGTCTTCAAATTTAAAAGATAAAAATGGGGGGGGGGGGGGATGGGAAGTTATGGCTATTGCCTGGTTTAATCGATTCTGTGCTGTATTATGCACATTCCAGTGGAATGTGGACATGCACCTTCCACTTCAAGATGTCTTGTAAGGACTCACCAAAACACATTGTCCGGACCTTCCGGATCATTGGTACATTACCCGGTAGCGCCTCTGCCTGCGCTTGGATATAACCGTTTTAAGAGATGCCTTGGAAGTGCCCACCAAAACACATTATTCGGACCTCTCTGCCTCTGCCTGCGCTTGGAAATAAAACTTTTAAAAGTGACCATCAGTTGTAGTCGTAAGGTATGTGCTTTAAGCCAGGTATCATATATTATCCAGTCCCTTCTGGGTCTACAGACCCGTTGGCCATGTGGTCCTGTGAGAGAGGGGGGAGGGTGGCGGGGGGGGGGGGGGGGGGGGGGGGGTGGGTGGCGCAGGAGACCAAGTAAGGGTAAGAAAAAGAAGAATCGAAAGGGGGATGAAAAGAAAAGAGAATAGGAAAAAAATGGAAATATGTAATTATGGTTGTGATATAGATGTGGTAGTGGCATCAATGATGGGTTTATAGAAAAGAACGGGGAGAAAAAAAAAGAGAACGGTACTTATATGCTAGATATATGTGTAGTTCATCCCTTTAAAGTCCTACAGCGGGTGGTGATGGCGCAGTGGATGAGACACATCCCTTTGGTGTGAGAGACCCGGGTTCGAATCCACTGTGAGAAACCAATGTGTCCCTGAGCAAGACACTTAAACCCTAATTGCTCCAGAGGCGTGCAACCTCTGAAATATAGCAATTGTAAGTCGCTTTGGATAAAAGCGACAGCTAAATGAATAAATGCTCACACAAATCATATAGCAACAGTTAAAGGGAATTCAAAGTTATTGCGGAATATTTACATTTAAACATACACTCCCATATACACACACACACCAATGTATACACCTTCATATAGTTAAATATACCTGGGAATATTAATAACAATAATAAAATGTCTTAGGTATACATGTACATGCCTTACAAATACATAATATACTAACTAGTAAAATCCAGAACATACCACAAATATATTAGATGTCTTTATCCTTTAAATTTCCTGAGATAGGCCTATTACTGTAATACAGGTTATAAGTATATTCGGAGGGTTATCAATAGTATTGATACATGCATGATATGCGTGTTTTACGTAATATAGGTAATTGGTGAGGCATTAATTCACCTCTCAGGACACAATGTTAATGGGATTCACACTAATGTTTAGGGATTCTGTAATGATGCCAAATATTTGTTTGAATTTAGTAATTAAGTGTTGAGGATAATAATAATAATAATAATAATTCGTTACATTTATATAGCGCTTTACATTTATATAGCGCTACATTTATATAGGGTACTCAAAGCACTTCACTTATGGAAGGGGGAATCTCCTCAACCACCACCAATGTATAGCATCCATCTGGATGATGCGACTGCAGCCATATTGCGCCAGAACGCCCACCACACACCAGCTTACTGGTGGAGAGGAGACAGAGTGATGAAGCCAATCATGACATGGGGATGATTAGGAGGCCATGATGGACAGAAGCCAATGGGCAAATTTGGCCAGGATGCCGGGGTTAGGACATCATTTGATTTTTAATGACCACAGAAAGTCAGGTCCTCGGTTTAACCTCTCATCCGAGGGGGGGATAGCTGTCTGTTTCTCTTTGATAATATAGTGAATGTATACAACATTCAGAGCTGTTGCCATTGTGTAATCCTAATTTTATTTTTTATTTTTCCAATTGATCAAAATAATTTTCTTGGCGATAACTAGAGACAGAAGTAAGGGATGTATGTTCCAGTGAAGTAAATGTGTCTCCTAGAAGAAATAATGATGGATTTGCTGGGATATTACGTTTGAGGTAATTTTCCTCTAATTTCTTTCCAAAATTTGGTAACTGGGGGGCAAGACCTGATGGCATGAAAGTAATAATCTTGTGTATTGCAGTATTCACATTTGTTTAAATCTGATAATCCCATTTTAAACAGTTTATGTTGGGTTAAGTGTGTTCAGTGTATTACTTTAAATCGGATTAGCTGAATGTTGGTATTTCTGCTTAAACTAAATGTATTTAAGCAGACTTTGTTTCCAGTAATTGACATCTGTTAAGGTCATTTTCCCATTGTTTAATAGGTATTGAATATGTTGTATCTGCATTTATTAATATAGTGTATAATTTGGATAGTTGCTGATTTTTTTTTTCAATAAGAGGTGGAGTTATAGGAAGAAGGTTGCCAATCTTAGTTCTAAAAGCATGATTCATTTGTATGTAATAAAAATACTGATCTTTGCCTAAATTATATTTTTCTATTAATTCTGAAAAATTTATGAAATTATTATCCAAGAACAGATTATATAAATGTGTTTTCCATTTTTCATTAATAAGTGAAGATTTATTAATGGTAAAATCTGGGATATGCATAGGAGAGAAGGAATGTGGTGTTATTTGATTACTTTTCCACCGTGCTTATAATGTAGTACGAATTGTCATGTTATTGTATACATTATGAGCCTTAATTACATCAGTAATGTATGGTAAGTCGGATAATGAAATCTTTTTACAATCTGCCTGTTACTAAGTCTAACCATAGGTTATGGGTATGACTGCCGTTTATCCATTTGCAGAGATATTGTAATTGTGCAGATAATTATGGTGAAAGTTGGGTGCCCCTAATCCTCCCATATCTTTGTTTTTCAGTAATGTGGTAATGCTTATTCTTGTTTTGTTTTGTTTTCAGTAGAATTTATTTATCTTGCTATTTAATGTGTCTAACCATTTCTTAGTGGGTTGGATTGGCATCATTGTAAATAGGTACAGTTTTTGGTAATATGACCATTTTTATTGTGGAGATTCTTAAGAAATAATGGCAAATTCATCCAACGTTTTAAATCATCTTCTATATATTTAAGTAATGGAATGAAATTAAGATTAAATAAATCTGATAGGTTGGGAGAGATGTCTATTCCCAGATATGTGATATTGACTAAATTAAATGGGATATTCTGATGTTCTCTACATTATAATGTTCTATTTATTGGTAGAATCGTAGATTTTAACCAGTTTATTGTATAATCTGCTAGCTCTATGAATAATGCGAACAGGAGTGGAGAGAGTGGACATCCTTGTCTGGTCCCTTGTTGCAACTGAAATGATGGTGATATGATGTTATTAGTGATAACTGAAGCCTTATGTGTCCTATACAATGTTCTAATCCAATGAATGAATGAATCTCCAAAACCACATTTTTCTAATGTTGCAAAAAGAAAATTCCAATTGACTTTGTCAAATGGATTTTCCGCATCTAGTGATACAATAATTGTAGTATTTTGTGGTTCCCTTTCAAGGGAACTCGAGCTGCGTTGAGACGCGGTGGGAACGCTCTGCGTGATTGCGTCGTGAAGCACGTGTATAATCAGTCCAATGGAAGAGCGAGACGTCATAGGCGGTGACGTCATAGACCAGGAAGCTATAAAGCACACCAGAAAACAGACCGCGACAGCTTCTGTTGCCTTCAGCAAGCGATCTGTGTATTCTGTCCTTGTCATATTTATTGTTGTCTGTCAAGTTGCAATATATATATATATATTATGGCAAAAGAGAGCAAGCAGCTTTTGTGTTGTTCCCTGCCCACGTTATATCACGGGTGGGGACACACACATCAGCTTTTTGTTACTATTTGGGATTGGAGCATGCCACAGTCAGTTCTCGAGGGGGCTGACTGTGAGCATTGTGAGAAGCTGTCCGTGAGGACGCTCCGCTCCCGCGGGCGTTCTTCGAGGAGGACGGTTCGGTTCGCGCTCCCCGCGCGGATCCCGCTGTTGCCGATGCACGGCGGCGACTCGCATTTTGGGGTTCGCAAACGGATCTGACAGCGGGGGTTGGGACGGGCCCCGCCCTATCTCAGCTTTCACCTGGCAGATCCAGTGCTGGCGATTTCCAGTTCCGAGGAATTGGTATCGTTAGTGTTTTGTTTAGAAAAAGAGAACAAAACAAATAAAGATATTAAGAAAGGGTAAATTATAAAGACATGGATGAATGTGAGGTTGTAAAAAAAAACAGCACTGACACTATTCGAGAATTGCGTCGTGCAAAAACAGATAAACTATACTGGGGAGGGACGGTTTCGAGAAATCGTTTCTCCTCTGCGTCCTCTGGGTGGCGACTCTCTGAGGAGGGTCGCAGCACGGCCAGTTCGGTTGTTTTCCTGCTGGTGGCCACGGAGTGATATATTTATATATATATATATATATATATATATATATATATATATATATATATATATATACGTTTTTCTGATTTAAAAATAAAGAAAAATAAGATTAAATTATATCTGTTCTTCTGGATGCTCCGCTTTCAAAAAAACTAAGAATAAACCGTTCAGAGGCGTTCCAGAGGTTTCTTCCTCACCAATCTAATGTTCCTGAGACTGCTGGGCGGAGCAGTCTCAGTCTACTAAGCTCCTCGCAGCACAGAGTGCAAGAACGAGCATCACCATTTGGGCTCCTCCACAATCGAAGGGGACTTGGGTGGCGGTAGCAGTCTAGCCAGTTAGAGATATGCAAGATCTGAGGACTATTTTATCTCTAAAAAAGCTTGGACAATAGGAAGCCCTGACGCCGAGGCTATCAGGCTTCTAAAGGGTGGTCCCCTCCGGGGTAGGGATGGTTTTGAGAAAATCGTTTCTCCTCGGCGCCCTCTGGGGTGCGACTCTCTGAGGAGGGTCGTAGAGCAGTCAGTTCGGTTTCCCTGCCGGTTCGCCGTTTCAGGGTTCCGAGGTGCCTGCTTTTTCCAATGATCCTCCGAGGAGGGTCGTTGGAATTAAGTTATTTAAAGGGAAGCATGATCTGAGGACTGTCGTCATCTCTAATAAAGCTTCTGAGGGCTCCTCCGGGGCAGGGGCGGTTTTGAGAAATCGTTTCTCCTCGGCGCCCTCTGGGGTGCGACTCTCTGAGGAGGGTCGCAGCGCTGCCAGTTCGGTTGTTCCCTGCCGGTTCGCCGTTCAGGGCACCGAGGTGTCAGCGTCCCCATACGATCCTCCGAGGAGGGTCGTAGAACGGTCAGTTCGGTTGTTCCCTGCCGGTTCGCCGCTTCAGGGCACCGTAGTGACTGTTCAACCAAATCCAGAGGCCAGTCTTGAGAGACTGGTTCCCCTAGTAGAATTTCTGGCAGCGTGGAAACTACTGCCACATATTTCTCGGTGGGTCCTGCACACTATAAAAAAGGGTTCAGAATTCGGTTCTTGTCCGCCCAGATTTCTAGGGGTCCTCCCCACTGTGGTGGACCCCGAGCAGGCTTTGGTTATGGAGCAGGAAATACTGACACTTCTGCAAAAGGAGCTGTAGAAGGGGTTCCTCCTCCCGGCAGACAGTCAGGGTTTTACTGCCATTACTTCATTGTTCCGAAAGAGGATGAGGGGTTGCGTCCTACTCTAGACCTGCGTCAATTAAACAGCAGGTTTCAGAATCTTAAGTTCAAAGTATGCTTACGCTAAATATGATTGTGTCACAGATTCAGTCCGAGGACTGGTTTGTCACAATAGACTTAAAGGACGCTTACTTATCTATCCATCCTCATCACAGGAGGTTCCTGAGGTTTGCTTTCAGGGGCGGAGCATACCAGTATCGGGTTCTTCCATTCGGCCTAGGTTATCACCCCACACCTTTTACAATATGTGTGGATGCAGCTCTGGCTCCTCTGAGATTCCAGGGCATTCGCGTATTAAATTATATCGACGATTGGTTGATTTTAGCTCAGTCCGAGCTTTTGGCAGTTCAACATCGAGATGTCGTTCTGTCCCACATAAGGACGTTGGGGTTGCGGCTCAACACCAAAAAGAGTGTACTCCTCCCAGCTCAGAGGACCACTTTCTAGGTGTATTATGGGATTCGACAACAATGCAAGCACGTCTGTCTCCTGCACGTATTTCTGCGATTCTCACAGCCGTAAAGAATGTAAAACTAGGTCAGTCACTCAGTGCAAACAGTCTCTGAGACTGTTGGGGCTCATGGTAGTTGCGTCTAACGTAGTTACTTTTGGCCTTCTGTACATGAGACCCCTGCAGTGGTGGCTCGGGACCAAGGGGTTTTCTCCGAGGGGAAATCCGTTTTCGCATGATCAAGGTCACGCGGCTATGCCTTCGTGCATCGGACATGAGGAAGAAACCTTGGTTCCTCGCCCAGGGCCCAGTGCTGGGTGCTTCTTGTCGACGTGTCACGCTATCGACGGATGCTTCCCTCACAGGATGGGGGGCGGTCATGAGTGGCCGCTCGGTGAAAGGTCTTTGGCTGGGGCTCATGGCAGTTGCGTCCAACGTAGATACTTTTGGCCTTCTGTACATGAGACCCCTGCAGTGTTGGCTCGGGACCAAGGGGTTTTCTCCGAGGGGAAATCCGTTTTCGCATGATCAAGGTCACGCGGCTATGCCTTCGTGCCTCGGTCATGTGGAAGAACGTCCTGGTTGCATATGCAACCCACCGTTCCCTGAAGAAGGGAACGGAGGACGTAGTCGACGCCGACTGAAATGGGATCACGCTAGGGAGCCTATCGTCTTCGAGTATTATTGAACGAGCCAATACACATTGGCGTGCGAGATTTGCATCTCACACTCCGCCCCGCAGCGCGGGTATAAATACGGAAGTGGATGCACGCACCATTTGCTTTTCGCTGAGGAGCCGAGCGTAACTCGGAGTCAGCGGTGGTCCAGCGGTAGTGCCAAGGGGACTACGTCCTCCGTTCCCTCCTTCAGGGAACGGTGGGTTGCATACGCAACCAGGACGTTCCCTTTCAGTCGATAACGTCGGACGTAGTCGACGCCGACTGAAATGGGATCAACCATTGAACACGCCACTAACGCTGCCACCTTCCAGTGCCTAGACAAAAGCCTTCTGATCCTCCCGATCTAGCGGAAAAGGACAGGGCTTAGGCCAGGAAGTCGCTGCTGTTCCACAAGACCCACTCAGCTAGACTTGGTAACACTGGGAAAGCATGCCCAACATTGGAAGGAAGGGACGCTGCGGAAGCCCAACCAACCCGAAAAAGGGGGGGGGGAATACACATATGAACTGGGCGGAGGGCCGGGCAGTATAACATATGGAATGTCACTGGGGTGGCTCCAGCCTAGAGAGGGGGGAGACACACCAATTTACAGTGACGGCAGGACTCTGCCAAGGGAAAGACACGGGCTCACTTTGGGGAGCCGTATCGTGGAAGAATACACACATGGGGTCGCCGTAGGGACCGCAACATATGGACCCAGCCTAACACGGGTTCCACACTGCATACGAGTGGTAGGCCTAACACCGGACGTTCCGCCACGTCCGACGTCAGGGGGGGGGGGGGTGGGGGTACGGAGGAGCTCAACAGGTTCCGGACAAGGGAATTCAACCGGAGCGAAACGGCGCACGTATCCGGTCCGTAAGAGGGGAATGGCGCAGCAAGCCGACACCGAACCGGGGCTCACGGTGTTCCTGGCTTCTATGAGAAGAGAGCACACGGGAAGCAACCGGTTCGACACGTAGGCTATAGAATCTAGCAAACGTATTAGGTGTCGCCCAGCCCGCAGCTCTACAGACATCTGTCAGCGAGGCACCTTGCGCCAACGCCCAAGAAGCGGCAACACTCCTTGTGGAGTGAGCTCGCAGTCCGGGGGGGACAGGGTTCACCTTGGGACTCATACGCCAAGATGATGGCATCCACTATCCAGTGGGCCAACCTCTGCTTGGAGACAGCCTTTCCCTTCCGCTGATCTCCATAACAGACGAAGAGCTGCTCTGAGGTCCTAAAGCTTTGTGTTCTGTCCACGTACAAGCGCAGAGCGCGAACGGGGCAGAGAAAAGCCAGGGCTGGGTCTGCCTCCTCCGGGGGCAGCGCTTGCAGGTTCACCACCTGGTCCCGAAAGGGGGTGGTAGGAACCTTGGGCACATATCCAGGCCGGGGTCTCAGGATAACGTGAGAGTTAGCCGGCCCGAATTCCAGGCACGATTCGCTGACCGAAAATGCGTGTAGGTCCCCTACCCTCTTGATGGAGGCCAAAGCAAGTAGGAGAACTGTCTTTTGGGACAGAATTTTTAACTCTGCTACCTGCAAAGGCTCGAAGGGCGGTCTCTGCAGTGCGGTTAGCACCAGAGATAAGTCCCAAGAGGGTATAGAGGGGAGGCGAGGCGGATTCAACCTCCTCGCTCCCCTCAGGAACCTGACGATCAAGTCATGCTTCCCCAGGGATTTCCCGTCTACTGCATCGTGATGTGCGGCAATAGCGGCGACATACACTTTGAGGGTGGAGGGGGACAGCCGACGCTCCAAAGCCTCTTGCAGGAAAGAAAGCACGGAAATGATCGAACACCTTCGGGGGTCTTCTCCTTGAGAAGCACACCACCCAACTAACAGTTTCCACTTCAGGGAGTAAGCAAGCCTCGTAGAGGGAGCTCTTGCTGAAGTGATGGTATCTACAATTGCCTGTGGTAGACTACCTAGAACCTCCGCGTCCCGTCTCCAATAGTCTGGACGCGGGTGCCATATGGTGCCCCGTCCCTGAGAGAGTAGATCCTCTCTCAGAGGAATAGGCCAGGGAGGAGCTGTCGAGAGGAGAAAAAGTTCGGGGAACCAGGTTCGGTTGGGCCAATAAGGGGCAACTAGCAAAACCTGCTCCTCTTCCTCCCTGACTTTGCACAGTAGTTGTGCAATAAGGCTCACTGGGGGAAACGCATACTTGCGGAGGCCCCGGGGCCAGCTGTGAGCCAGTGCATCCGTCTCGAGGGAATAAAACAACTGGCAATGGGAAGAGTCCGGAGAGGCAAACAGATCTATCTGTGCGGCCCCGAAGTGGTCCCATATCAGCTGGACCGCCTGGGGATGGAGCCGCCATTCTCCCGAGGCCACAATCTGTCGTGAGAGCTCGTCGGCGGCACGATTGAGCACGCCAGGGATGTGAACGGCACGAAGCGACCTCAGATGCTTCTGACCCCATAGGAGGAGGTGGCGGGCGAGTTGTGACATGCGACGGGAACGTAGACCACCTTGGCGGTTGATGTACGCAACGGTCGCAGTGTTGTCCGTCCGGACCAGTACGTGTTTGCCGAGCAGCGTCGTCCTGAGGCGTCTCAAAGCAAGGAGCACTGCTAACAACTCGAGGCAGTTGATGTGCCAATGCAGGCGGGACACCGTCCAGGTGCCAGCTACTGCATGCCCGTTGTACGTGGCCCCCCAGTTGGAGGCGTCTGTGGAGACCACAGCATGCCTGGACACTTGTTCTAGGGACACACCGGCCCGGAGAAACGAAAGGTCCGACCACGGGCTGAAGGTTTGGAGGCAGGCCGGGGTGATTCTCACAGGGAGCGTGCCTCTCTGCCACGCCCACCTCGGGACGCGGTCGCGAAGCCAGTGCTGGAGTGGTCTCATATGAAGCAGGCCGAGCGGCGTAACTGCGGCTGCGGCTGCCATATGCCCCAGGAGCCTCTGAAAATGTTTCAGAAAAACCACTGTTCTGCTCTTGATAAAATTCAGGCAGTTCAGCACCGACCGGGCGCGATTCTCTGTGAGGCGCGCCGTGTGTTGGACCGAGTCCAGCTCCAAACCGAGAAAAGAGATCCTCTGCACAGGGGCGAGTTTGCTCTTCTCCCAGTTGACCTGAAGACCCAACTGGCTGATGTGCTGGAGCAGCAAATCCCTGTGTTCGCATAACAGCTCCCGAGACTGAGCTAGTATCAACCAGTCGTCGAGATAGTTGAGAATGCGAATGCCCTGCTCTCTCATGGGAGCGAGGGCTGCCTCCGTAACTTTCGTAAAGACACGGGGTGACAGGGCCAGCCCGAAGGGTAAGACTTTGTACTGATACGCCTGACCCTCGAACGCGAAACGCAGGAATGGCCTGTGTCGCGGCAGGATGGAGACATGAAAGTACGCGTCCTTCAGGTCGATCGCTGCAAACCAATCCTGGGGACGGACACATTGGAAGATGCGTTTCTGCATCAGCATTCTGAACGGGAGCTTGTGAAGGGCCCGATTCAGGACTCGCAGGTCCAGGATTGGTCGTAACCCACCCCCTTTCTTGGGTATAATGAAGTACGGGCTGTAAAAGCCGGCCTTCATATCGGCTACCGACACCGGCTCTATCGCGTCCTTCGCCAGCAGGACCGCGATCTCCGCGCGCATGACAGGAGCAGATTCGCTCGACACTGAAGTGTGGCGAATGCCACTGTACTTGGGCGGACTCCGGCGGAACTGAATCGTGTAGCCGAGCCTGATGGTACGGAGGAGCCAGCCGGACGGGTTGGAGAGCACTTTCCAGGCCTCGACGAACCGGACCAGGGGGACCAAAGGTAACACAGGCATACCCGGGGTGGGGCAGCGCGGTGGAGGACAGGGACCCGGCTCGGAAGGCCCGTGGGCGGCCCGAAGCGGGGTCTGAGTGAGCCGTGCTGCACTTACCTGTCTCCACGGGGCAACAGAGGATGGGAGAGAAGGCGGATGACCGGGTCCTCGACCGCCTCGTGTTGCGGGCTGGCGAACAAGAGGGGGCTGGGGGGAGCAAGGCTGTTCTACAGGGTCGCAAGCCGCCAGCCTCGCCCTCTTGGGACCCAGGGACGGAGAAATTCGCTCTTCTGATAATTTGGGTACCACTGGACTCCGGAGAGCCAATGGTGGAACGGTAACCATCTGAAGAGTTAGTCCCCCCATCCCTGGGTGGCCTGTCTCAGGAACGTTTCTGACACTCGCCCCCTGGCTGGGCAGTGACTGAGACAGACTGGGCGGCCTGCCTGCTGCTGGTTCTACGCTGGGGCCTGGGTGAAGGCTGTTGCGGAGACCCCGCGGAACCGGAGGCAGCGGCAGGGGGGCGCCCTCGGCGAAGAACGGGCGGAGGGACTATCCCCGGCGGCAGGGTGGAGGCAACAGCGGGCCGCCGGGATAGGGTGTGTCGGGGAGCCTCCGTCCGAACCTGGGTGGCAGAGAACTGTTGGGCGCAGCTCTCTGCCACGTCGCCGAACAACCCAACCTGGGAAATTGGGGAGTCCAGGAACCGAACCTTGTCCGCATCCGCCATCTCAACCAGGCTGAGCCAACGATGGCGTTCCTGGACCACCAAAGTGGACATCGCTAGACCGACCGCAAACGCCGCGACGCTCGTACCCCGGAGGGCGAGGTCAGTGGCGGTGCGGAGCTCACTCATGAGCACCCGGTCCAAACTACCCTCGTGCATGTCCATGAGTGTCTTGGCCTGGTAGACCTGCAACAACGCCAAGGCATGCAAAGAGGAAGCGGCTTGCCCGCAAGCTCTGTAAGCTCTGACCGCCAATCCTGACGCGAACTCACACGCCTGCGAGGGGAAACAAGGATCCCCCACCCAGGATGCAGCGGCCGCTGGACATAAATGAGTCGCAACAGACCGCTCCACTGGAGGGATAGCCTCATAACCCTTCACCGCTCCTCCGACAAGGGTAGTGAGGGAGGAAGAACTACTTAAGTCGTTTTCAGCAGTAAAAGGTGCCGTCCACGACCAAGTAAGCTCTTCATGCACTTCGGGAAAGAAGGGCACTGGGGCGGCGGGCTGAGAACCAGCACGGCCCGCCCCGAGATACCAATCATCCAACCGAGACTGAACAGGACACGGTGGAGGGTTCCACTCGAGCCCGACAGCCTCGGCGGCCCGTTTCAGCATAGCTGATAATTCTGGATCCGGCTCGGGCAACATTGAACTCCCGGAGGGAGACAACGCAGCCGAGTCGTCATCTCCAGACATCAGCTCACCCTCCGATGCTACAATCGACATCCTGTCCCCCAGGGGAGCCCCGAGTGAAACCGCTGGCCCACCCATTACAGATGGACCAGCAGATAACACCGGAGGCTCCAATGGTAGCAGTGGAAGGGAGGGGTGAGGAGCCCACCGGGAATGGTTACCGGGCGGGACATCCAACACTACCCTCCGGTCACCCATCCCATGCAGCCCCCGGGGGTGGGGCATGGCAATGGGGACTCGCTCTCCGCGGACGAAGGCGAGTCTCGCCCTCAACACTGCGACAGTCATGTTCCCACAGTGAAAACATGAGCTGTCCACAAAAGCTGCCTCAGCGTGCTGTAAGCCCAAACACGTGATACAACAATTGTGACCATCAGAGAGAGACAGGGAACGACCGCACCCAGAAACGCACGGGCGGAATGACATCTTGAAAAAGACGCAAACGCACCCGTGTTGCTCTTTTAGGAAGTGAAAAACTCTCACCAGTGACGGAGCACACAGGGGAATGACCGCGGCAACACTGACACAGGAATGGTGCACCCTGTGCCAGTGAAGCACTCACTTTCTCGCCCTCAACCGACCGTCAGACAAACAAACACAAACAGAAATTTGGTTGCTGTGAAAACAGCAGTTGAGAGCTTAAAGCTCGCGATCACCGCTGCACTCGCGCTGTAACCACCGACACCAGGAGAGACTTCCCAAAGAAGCGCCGACACACTCGCTCGTTGTACAACAACACTCTTCAGATCCAGACATGAAGCTCGGCTCCGAAGCGAAAGGCAAATGGTGCGTGCATCCACTTCCGAATTTATACCCGCGCTGCGGGGCGGAGTGTGAGATGCAAATCTCGCACGCCAATGTGTATTGGCTCGTTCAATAATACTCGAAGACGATAGGCTCCCTAGCGTGATCCCATTTCAGTCGGCGTCGACTACGTCCGACGTTATCGACTGAAAGGGAACCTTGGTTCCTGGCCCAGGCCCAGTGTTGGGGGCTTCTTGTCGACGCATAATGCTATCGACGGATGTTTCCCTCACAAGTCGGGGGCAATCATGAGTGGTTGGTCGGCGAAGGGTCCGGACAACACACTGATGGTCTCGTATATCAGAGCAGATATCCTGTTGAGGCAGGGGCTGTGGCCCGTGGAATGGAGACTTCACCCCGAGGTGGTGGAGCTTCTTAGGGAGAACTTCGGTCAAACTACAAGTCGACCTTTCGCATCGCTTGTACAATGCATTGCCCTTGTGGTTCTCCCTCACGCATCCAGCTCCGCTTGGACTGGATGTAATGTAATAGGTGTGGTTGCCGCTACACCTATACGCTTTTCCCGATATCTTTGCTCCTGGGAGCTCTGGAGTTGTGGATACTGTGGGCTCGGCCTCTGAGGGGGCCCAGCTCGTGGATTCAGGTTTCTCGACCGAGGTCGTGGATACCATACTCCAGTCTAGAGCTCCCTCCACGAGAAGACTAATATGCTGTTCTCTGCCTGGTGCAGAGAACGCCTTCTGAATCTCGTTTCTGCCCTGTTGGAACAGTACTTGATTTCTGTAATGAATGTTTCTTTGCTGGGCTATCTCTGAGGAGAGATCCTTAATTTCATCTTCTCCGTGGTACATGAGGCTGAGGCCTGCACGTACTTGGATTTGCACCTGGTTGGTGGTAGTATTTCTTCACCCCAGATCGGGTTGTATTTCTAGGTCCCTACTAAATGTGCGGGTCATTTGTGCTCCAGGCCTTCTGTCCTCCACCTCTAATACCCCAGATCAGGAAAATCTTAAATCTGTTATGCCCTTTCCGGGCTTTGGATGCTTAGGTCTACAGAGCTGCTCAGTGGCGTTTATCAGAACAATTATTTGTCTGCTTCGGGTAACCTAAGATAGGTTGCCCTGCATCTAAACAGATAATGAGCAAGTGGGTAGTTGAGGCTATCTCACTTGCTTATGAAGCGGCCGGACAGCGTTCACCTGTGGTTGTTCAGGCCCATTCTACAAGGAGTATGGCTGCCTCTAGGCTTTAATTTCGGGTATTTCCCTTCAGGATATTTGTAATGCGGCAGGCTGGTCCTCACCTCATACATTTGTCAGATTTTATGACCTACACCTCTCCACTCCCGGGGCTAGGTTGCTTGCTTCTAGTGTGCGCAAGGACTTCACACAGAACGGGCATTTGTCTTATGGCGTAGTGGGTATGGGGTTCCCACCGCGTCTCAACGCAGCTCGAGTTCCCTTGAAAGGGAACGTCTCAGGTTACGTATGTAACCCTGGTTCCCTGAGAGGGAATGAGACGCTGCGTTCTCCTGCCATACTTCCTGCATGCCCTGATCGACTTGCTTCAGGCTTTTTCAGAAGCTGTCGCGGTCTGTTTTCTGGTGTGCTTTATAGCTTCCTGGTCTATGACGTCACCGCCTATGACGTCTCGCTCTTCCATTGGACTGATTATACACGTGCTTCACGACGCAATCACGCAGAGCGTTCCCACCGCGTCTCAACGCAGCGTCTCGTTCCCTCTCAGGGAACCAGGGTTACATACGTAACCTGAGACGTTTGCTGATATTCATGATATTAAATAAACGACGTATGGTGTCTGATAAATGACGTCCTTAATGAAACCTGTTTGATCTGGGTGAATAAGACTTGAAATGACTGTTTCTAACCGTGAGGCTAAGGTTTTACTAATTATTTTCATTTCATGATAAGGGATATGGGTCTGTAACTTGTGCATAATGACGGATCTTTATTTGGTTTGAGTAAGATAGAGATTAATGCTGTGAGATAGACGAGCAGTCAGGTGAGAATTTCCAAAGAACATTTCACAGCTGGATGACCCCAAAGTGTTTTACATAACTAGTTTGATGGCACCACCTTCCCACAGGTGTTTAGAAACCTGTATGCAACCTGTCAGAACTAGTTAGGCATTTACAAATCAAACTGTCCTACTTTTACTCCTCTCTGCTCATTAAAAATTACTCCTGATTTATTCCTTATTGCGAACCATCTTCCTGTCGATTTCAGCCCTTTGGCCAGTCTCCACGTGTTTGAAGAGCATATGCAGTCCTTGCCGATTGAGCTGCGCTCCTGCCTGCCAGCCAGACGGTCCCAGAGAGGCCAGATTTACGTGCCGAAAACTCCCCTCACTAACAGAAAAACTTTGGCTCTGACCCTTGACAATAAGCATACTCCCAGTCTCACCAAGTATGCGGTTCAAATCAGTCAACCCAGCTGTCAAAGACAAACCAGTTCCTTTCAGCTCTGTATTGCTATTCTGAGACATGTAGTCAGGAATACATGTGTATCTTACACTAAAATAAATCTTTTAGCAGATGCTTTTATAGAAACTGTCCACAAAATGTCACAATATCACATGAGTAATTGAAGTTATGCATGCTGTATTACAGATGGGATTTATTTTTTTATTTTTTGCAGGTTACATCATTACGGCAGTAGGTGGTAACAAACAACCTTATAAGTGAGTAGTTAAATCATTCACTAAACCGATGCATTCATAAAAGTGACAATGGGCCTGTACCGATGCCCGCACTTGCTGTCACGGCCACTTTAGAGCGCTTGTAAGTGACAGGAAGTAAGAGCACAAGACTGTCAAGGAGTGCACAAGGTCTAAAAATGCCAGTGCACACTAAATGCTCATCTGTAATATGGCTTCGGAGCGGTATTTGAGGCTAAGCGTATCTCATCATTCATTTATCATGTTCAGGAACTCATATGCCCTGAAAATTTTACAGTGCAAGTTAAATTAATTATATATGACACGATTTGGCAGTCT
The DNA here is from genome assembly GCF_051911475.1 of Siphateles boraxobius. Lineage (NCBI taxonomy): Eukaryota > Metazoa > Chordata > Actinopteri > Cypriniformes > Leuciscidae > Siphateles > Siphateles boraxobius. Next base: position 8,212,941 of record NW_027508811.1, on the reverse strand, counting down.
TTATTTCTTTGTCAGTCTGTCAGTCAGCCAGTCATCCCACCAATTCTTTTAGCAGCACTGAATCATTCAGGAGCAGCTGCCTGTCTTTATGAGTCACTGAATTATTCATTCAACAATTTGTTTAAAAACACAGTTTCTTTCAGTAACGCCACCATCGTGTGTTGCTTGGAGACGCAACAGTAAATTTGCCATTGGATACGGTTTCATTGGCGGACCAAAAATAGACAAAGTAACTATTGTGTCTAAAATGTTACTGATGTTGTAGGATACAACAGGGCTAAAGGCGCACCGGGGTAAAGGGCACATTTGACTTTATTCTCTTTAAAACCATTAGATGGTTTTAGTGCAAAAACTCACCTTAGCACTTTTCTTAACAACAGCTTTTGATGATACATGTGGATACTTGGCTGATCCTTGACGTGTTTGCGGACAGCAATGCAAAGCTAATTTGATCTAATATTTAATGCTGTTTTAAATGTTGTAGATTTATGTATTAAATGATAATCGATAAAATTATTGACTATATTTTGAGACAAAGGCCTTCTTAATGTTTTTCAGTTTTGTTCAAGGTAATTACAGCAACAGTTTTTCAATAATGGAAGAATATGTAACAGTATGGTATTTGGGGTAAAAGGCGCCCCTGCTATCGGGGCTAAAGGCACAATAATTAACATGATAATAAACAGCTGGCTGCCTTTTCCAGTTGTTGGTGATTAGATTCAGATGCTAAATATCAAGTTGGGTGTCCACCTTAGACATAATCACCATATTTATAATGACACATATTTAAAAATGTGATATTAATCATATCATATAATACAAAATGTGTATTTACTACTGTAATGCTATATTAATTTTTAACATAGTTACTTTTTGACATTTTTTGTCTCTGCATCTTTAAAATATTTTAATATATTTTGCCCAACGCTGGTGAGCCTTTTACCCTGTGTGTGTGGGGTAAAAGGCCCACCTTCACACCTCATACATTTATACGATTTTTACACAAACAAACAAACAAACAAACAAACAAACAAACAAACAAACCACTTTTATGATTTTTTTTCACACAAAATCTGTTGCTCTATCAACGTTCAATAAAAACACATATTTTTTCTGCAATCATACACTATGGGGCACATTTTTCTTGGGTGTACCTTTAGCCCCGTTGTACCCGTTTATCAACTGGGCAGCTGTCGATAAACTGATATTAAGGCAGGTATTACAAGGAGTTCTTAATGAAAAGACATTTTAGACTAACGATAGAGAGGAGGGAGGTCACTGGGTGCCAGATATTTCTAAATAATAGCCAGAAAATGCCAAGTTTGTTTGTATTATATTTTTGTACAGGGAGTAATCCTACTTCGGTGAATTTTCAACCTACAAACCTTTATTAGGCCTGCATAGGGATTTGAAGCAGGAAACCAGAGCTAATGCCTACACTAACTTCAAACAAATGCCAGGAGCTCTTTGAATGTCGGGTGGGCAGGAGTGGGGCTCGTGTCATGGGGGCAGATGGGAAAGAGATGAACCTGGAAGTGCTGAGTTCAGAGAGAGAGACAGATGTCTGCTTCTGCTTATCTGGAAGGCTGTAGTTGGTCATATCTACAATCCTAAAACAGAACAGACGCCCAGGGGTGTTACTGTACGATTCAAGGGTCAGCCAACAAGCGCAATGCAAGAGTGCACAACTAGAACATCTTCCTCCTATAAGTACCGATCCAAAATTCATATATGCTAAAACAGCATATGTTGTTAATAACAGACTCCTTTCCATCATCTTTAGTGACCCATTTTAGCCGCTATGTGAGTCTATCCAGTGATGTTTGGATTAAATGGAGACAAGATTGTCATAGCAGGTCATTATGGAACTTGGCAGATATCGAAGTTTCTAAATGTCCTTGCCTTGAATGACTCATTCGGATGTAAAGAGGGAGTGAAAGAATATAAGGCTAAATTGTGTGTACTTGGATCGATTGTCTGCAGCTGTTTAAATCTGTACACACACCATAAGGTTGAAATGCTCAGGGTTTATATTTAAATATCAACTGACACTAACAACACACATCATATGCATTACAAGGATAAACGTGTCCATGTTAAACGATACGTCAATGGGCCTGCAGACTGAACTGATATAGTCTTTGAATGTGGTACAGACACATGCCATGTCCTTTGGACGTATTGCATTGGCTGTTAAGTTGAAGTACAGACTGCCAGAAAGCTTCGAAAAGCCACAGCCACCCTCACTTTGCTTCAACACCCACCAGAAAAACAGCTCAGAAATGCCGAACTGCCCCCTCCATTTGTTAAAGAGAAACTTTTCCCCCCTTAAGGAGGCCAAACTATTTTTACTGGCTTCAGATCCTAACAGAATGCATATATGGAGGTTTTTTGCCAGAGGGAAGGCGATCCCTCAGAAATGTGCTATACGTCTGTATGTGGCAAATGTTTCTGCTCCATAAACTTTAGCAGCTATGTCTGACAGTCAGTGCACTGGAGCAATGCCTGCTGTGATGATGGGAATATTCATGATGTGGCATCCTCACGTCTTCCATACACAGATGACAGATCTGGACACATTTCAAGAACTGCAGTGTTAGAAAAATAAGATATAGCACAATTAGTACAGTGCTCATTTGAACACATATTTAAATGAACACATTTTAAAATAATTGAAAACATTTAATGAAAAAAATGTGGATAAAATAAAACAGTTAAGGGCACAAAAAAAAAAAATATATATATATATATATATATATATATATATATAGATATAGATATATAATCAACTAATTATCAAGTTTATAAAATCCAAAATAATTTACTCATAATTCATTAACACATTTTCTTGTTTGTTATGGTTGATCTGCATGGTCACTCAGCACATTCTGTTCATACTGCAGCATTTATCTTGATGAACCAGAGATTAATAATAATTTTAGGTTTCGGGCCATATGTGTCTTTTTTTTGTTATCATACTTGTTTGAGAAATCAAAGAAAAAAAAACACATGAATCAGAAACATGTTTTGCCCTCAAGCGATGAGAGAACTGTTTTCACTTTCACTTGCACCGCAATATTTAGCAACTGACAGATATATTCAATATTTCTTGCCACAATTTATTTTTAGTAACACTTTAGAAAACTGTTCAGTCGTTAATGAGTAGCTACACATGAACAAATGAGTATCTCTTAGTTGAAGGAGGTAGTTCACTATTAGCTTATCAGTAACTACTATTTTTTCATTCCTCCCTGAGGACTTTTAGAACTACTATACAGGCTTATAATTAATGTAAATAATGCATCATTTAAAATTAATTCTAAAGTAAAGATCATGGTAACCCACTAGTAATGACTCAAGTATTACCACATCCTTCAGAAGGAACTTCTAATTATTCGGAACAGTATTTTAAAACTCTTTTGAGGTTTTTGTAAGGTTACTGATTAGCTAATAGTGAACTACTTCATTCAACTGAGCACTAGTATACTTATTAATTAGTTAATCAGAGTATCTAGAATGTTAATAGTGCTTTACTCATTTGTTCCTGTGTAGATATTATTTAATGGCGGAACAGTGTTCTAAAGTGTTGCCTTTCTTTTTTTATTCTATTTTAATGCATTTTCTTTTTATTCTTGTACAGCTAGTTATGATTTATGTATTATTATAAATGAATCTTCTCTTCCTTATTCTTATGATTGGTTTTATTTTGGTGCATTGGTTGTTTTCCCTTATCAAAAAGAAAATAAAGGAAGAGCATTTTTAGGAGACATGTCACGACTAGAGAGGGTGGGGAAGGGCGTAGGCTATTGAGAATCCCACAATGTCTTTCTTTCCTTGCCAGCAGTACTGTTTATGAAAGTGTGTTTGGATTGCCCTCCCTTGTGTGAACAGTCTGTGCAGCTAAATCATGTTTTATCTTTATCGTATAAAGTTTGGATGGAAACTTCCTGTTGATTGTTTAATACTTCCCATGTGCCAGTACACCGAAGGCATATTTGTTTGCTGACAGATATGACAGTTTTGATTAATGTATTAGTTGTACCTTAGATTAATGTTTATGCAACGTATATTCAAGCTGCCTATGAGAAAAAACGACTCTGTGAACACAGTCTGAACAATGGCAAATGAATCACTGGACTTTAACATACTCACACACAGTGTAATTCACTTCCACTATGTCAGTAATAGCAAAATTCCTTTCCTCAAGACTTTCCTAACTCCCACAGTTAGATTCACATGACCACATAATTCCACCACAAAGGTCAAGAGGTCACTTGTCAGGTCACCTCCCTCCATTTGCGGGTCCCACTTGCCAGTTAGAATGCCCAGTCTCTTTATTAATAGGCTTACAACGAAACCCACAAGGTTGAACCACAAGACCGGATATATGGGGTCCACAGAGACATCAAGATGTGGGGCTAAAAAAGCACATCTGTCACATTTTGTGTGTGTGTGTGTGTGTGTGTGTGTGTGTGTGTGTGTGTGTGTGTGTGTGTGTGTGTGTGTGTGTGTGTGTGTGTGTGTGTGTGTGTGTGTGTGTGTGTGTGTGTGTGTGTGTGTGTGTGTGTGTGTGTGTGTGAATGTGTGTGTGTGTGTGTGTGGCTCTCCTTTAACATAGATTATGCCTAAATCTACTAAAAACACTTCAAAAATGTCAGGTCAGAGTATAGATTGTGCCCTTCCCGACAGCATATTCCATACCTGAACAATTCTCTTCTGTGTTTCCAAGAGAGAAAATATATATATTTTCTTTTGTTCACAGATTTCCGTGAAATAATCTACACATCTTGTATGTATAACACATATTGTAATACACTTTAATCAGACCTCTTTATAAAGCTTATAATTTACAAATTCATAAAAAAAAAATTAACATTGTGTTAATACAAGCAAGTTGTTAATTTGTTTTTACTACATGAGGCATTTTCATGGAAATAAATATTTAGCTATTTTCTAAAAGTTTAGCTTTGATATCAGTATTCTTATTAATGTCAGTCTTACAGGAAGTTTCCCTGCCTTCCATGTCACCACAGCTGCCTGTACAAAGTGAAAGTTTTGACACTGATTTATTTTATAACTTGACCTTCATGGTTGAATGCAATTTAGAATTCAAAATGCCTTTTTCCCATGCAATTGCCATTTTTATGAGCAATTTTCTGACTGACCCACCCATTATTTTAGACTATGGCTATTACATTACTATCAACCCGAAAACATGAAGTCATACCCTCCTAAAAATTAAACTGCCCCGAAATTACCCAGAAAATGTAATGCAGGATAAACATATAAACCTCTTCTAGACAAGACAAATGTCATTACATTAATAAGTGGGATAAAACATCAGATATGATTTTGTCAGATGTGTCTGACTGTGTTTCTGCAGAAAGACAGGAAAGAAAGTGTTAGCAAAGACAGTGTTTCTGCTTATCGACAAGAAAGACTGCGTTTAGTTGGTTTACATTGCTTGGTGTTTCTGCAGCACTTGTATGTCCTGGTGATCACTCAGGGCAGAAGGGTCTTCCTGTGGATGCTCCTGGGCCAATTGGCGTAGGACAATGATGTGGGCGATGTGGGCAATTTGTGTCTTAAGCAACAAGTCCAGATCGTCCTCACTGCTCCCCAAGACGCTCACTCCGTTTACTTCCACCAGCCTGAAACAGAGACACACACCTCAGAAAAAGAACACTGATGGCATTGCTAACAAGGACTTAACGTATCTGTTTTGTAAAGGGGTAGTTTGGCTACATTGGAAAGATAAGGCAAAACAATCTACCAACTTAGTAGTTGTGTAACAAATATGTAGTTGTACAGTTTTCGATAAATGATAAGGGAGACCTGGTGTCATGGTCCGGTTGCAATAAAGTCAAGAAAGGATCAATTTGCAGCAGTGTGGATATTTATTTAGAGAGTGGGTAGGCAATTTCGGAGCGGCTAGCAATAGTAAGCTAGCTATGAAAGCATTAGATCCCATCTTCCTTTAAGAGCGTCTCCAAAGTCACGCATTGTCCAAAACACATGAGACGCCGTTAAATTACTCAAAAAGTCTCAAAAGCACATAACATTAAAATAATAACGAACATAAACAATTTACAGAGCTCTTACTTGTACCACCTGACTGCTGAAGTTTTTTGGTCCGAGACTTCCACAGTTTCCACAGAACTGACCTCCCAAAATGGATGATAGGGCAAAAATATTCGTCCTGGCTCAGGAGAGCCCTAACCTTTTTTATTTTGTAAAGAACTTTATGTGTCTTGCCACCACCAGTGGCAGTAAAAAATACAGAAGGTTTTCTGTGATGGGTGGGATAAGGGGTTATAATATAAGTTTGTACACATTATGTCTATGGAATGTCCCCATAAAACATGAAAACGTGTGTGTGTGTGTGTGTGTGTGTGTGTGTGTGTGTGTGTGTGTGTGTGTGTGTGTGTGTGTGTGTGTGTGTGTGTCTGTCTGTGTGTGTGTGTGTGTGTGTGTGTTGTGTGTGTGTGTGTGTGTGTGTGTGTGTGTGTGTGTGTGTGTGTGTGTGTGTGTGTGTGTGTGTGTGTGTGTGTGTGTGTGTGTGTGTGTGTGTGTGTGTGTGTAAGCAACTTCTGAACTTCCAAATATATATCGCAATAATATCTGAATGCATTATGAAAACTAAACAAGAGGTAAAAAAGAACACACCACGCTGATTTAAAACTGATTTTAAGCCTGTTTAATTTTGGGCACTTATTAGATTTTACTTAAAGCACTGTGTTTCTGAAAATAGAAAAGTGACGTTAGCCTTACTCAGTTACTCAGATTCCCCTCTTTAAGAGGGTGCATATTATCCTAATTTTTATTATGTTTTTCCTCCCCCTCCCTCTGGTCCTCATCCTCCACTTAATTATAACTTGTATTTTATTTGTGTTTATATACACGTGTTTGCATGTATAAGGTTATAAAGTTGTTCAAAACCCAGCTCAAAAATGTAATACTTAAACTGCAAGCCTAGGTATTATTCATGTTTTTATCTGTTCCTTGTGCATAGCCACCCACATTTTACATTTCAGTGTTTTCCTGTTATGCTCCCTGTCTCCTACAAATTTCTATAGCAACAGGGGAAAAACACAAGAGCTGATGGAACCTCTGTGATCCTCTTTGCTCTTAAAGGCTGGAAAATTTGGGATGTTTCTTGGCATGTTTTATGAAAGGCCAATTAGAGGCTTAATTCATCAAAACATCCATTACACTGAACTGACCTCTTTGATCTCACATTCTTTCACATTTCAGTTGTTTTAGGACTATGACCCAAAGGGTATACTAGGTGGAAATCATTTAAAGAAATAGACTGCACAAAAATGCTGTTCCAATTTCCATTTTAGGGTGAACTGAAACCTTTAAATGTTTCAATAATATTTTGGTGCAGGTAAAAGAAAGCTTGAAGACATCATAAAAATGATTCAAACATTCTTAAAATATTTTAAAATCAATTACCTGTCATTCAGACAGAGACTAGCACCCTCAGTGTGTACCACCATCAATCCCTGGCCCTCTACCCAGCGTGCAGAGAAACCATAATGACCGTCTGAGTCTGCTTTCACTTGGGTGGCCACCAGCATGACAGGAGACTGCAAAGAGACCAGCTGAGTCAGAGTAGGGCTCCTCCTTTCAGCTTTCTCCTGCAGGAAAAGAAGAAGAAGAAGAACTGCTGAAACGACATCAGTGCTTATCCTCAATGAGATATATATATATATTTACAAAAATATATATTTTATCCTTATAATATGCCATTTTTAGCTGTTTTACCCCCTTGCATTTAAATGCATATAGGGGCCAAAATGTGTCATGACTAATGATTTCATCACTGGTATACTGTACATGCATGATCACATGAATCCACACCCCCAAACCAATAGCAGAGACAGAGACTGAATACAGGAAATGAGTGAATAGATAGATGCAAAGCGATCAGGTTTCTCCGAGCACGCAGCAGAAAAGTCGAGGTGAGGGCTCAAGTCTCCTGGCGTGTGAAAGCCCTGCGGCCAAGACTACTGAGCCTCTCCCCAGACATGGGCACCAGACGGCTGGCTCACACAGGAACCCCCCCTGCAGAAATGCTTAGGAGCCCTGATCACCCCACTGTTTGGATTCCCTAGGGCAGGACGCATAGCTCAGGCCTCGCTCAATTATTTAAGAGAAGCAGCAAAAGGGCAGGTACTTAAGAATTAATCATTTCAGTCCACTTTCATTTGCTTATAATGTCATCCAGCCTTCATACTAACCTAGTGATGGAGTGAGGTGAGGGAATAGATACTGGACACAGAGCAAACAGAAACTAGAGAGCAAGCTGAACAATGGAAATACAGACTATAACTTGGCAACTGTCTTTTAAACCGTAGATGTTTGGGAAGATCAAGCACAATTGGTTGAGAAACGGGCACACCTTCAGAAATCCCCTAACTCTTATGAGATGGGAGAGGAAGTCGTGCCAAGCCCCGGATTGTAGGATTGTGTTTCGCATGAGAAAGGATTTCGGACTCAGTTAGAAAAGTGTGGTTGGTATTAATGATATAAGTGAGGCACTGTCAGTTACAATAAAGGATTCGCAAGGCCCTGGAAGGTAGTGTTGCATGCAGTAAAATGGCAACCTCAAGATGGACTATAAATCCCAAAGAGAGCCAAAAGCTACCACAACTATTAGCCAGTGTTTTAGGCCGCCAGTGCAGCTCAACACGGTGACCACCAAGACTTCGGAAAGAGGGAACAATCAAAGTGAGCCCCAACTACTGGGAGCTCTCGTGCTTGGCCACAATCGCAGTATCTCCACAACCTTTTCCCACGAGAATAGTGAAACCTAATCTGAGTTTGCAACCACTACTACATCTCTGGCCTGAAGGGGAATGAAGTGTAATTCAACTGAAATAAAAATGGGAAGGTTAGAAAAGGTTTGGGCCATATTATTTAGAAGGGTTTTTCCCTCAAATCCCCAAATTTCAGCTCTAGACCCCACGTTTGCCCCCATGTGTTATTTTTCACTCTATTTTAACAACTCCTCCCTCCCTCTTCCTTTCTTTTTTTGATGCATTGCAGTCGCGACGGATTGCAGAGATTAGAGGCGATGATGAAATATTTCCTTATTGTCAGATAATCTAGGGAAAATAAATGTCAGACTGCTCCTTATTAGGGCCAAGGCTTGTATTAGTTCCCAGACTGCTCCGTGGCCTGACCTGCGCCTTTCCCTTGATTAGGTCATATGATAAACATTAGCGGCACTGCCTCTTTCCCACCAACTCAGCACCTAAAGACTGTGGCCTGAGGGCGGCAACGTGACACGCTCTTTTCTTACAAAGTCCCGGTCGGCATGTGTCCTTTCATGGCACCTCGTTAGGTCTCTACCGATGAGATGAAAGAGCTGCTTTAAAGGAGAACGAAGGTGGGAAAGAATCACCGGTACGGCCACAACACGGATAGTTTTACACTAGTATTTGGTGTCATCCTGGCTTTTGAAAAACGAGTGGTGTTGGTGGCAATGGCTCACTGTTGTGGTGACCGTCATTGTGAAACGCCATGGGAAGCAAATTAATGATAAAGTTAAAGATGGCAACATAAAAATAAATTACATATTATGAGAAAAGCTTCAGGACTTCATGCCGATTAACTGCATTCATTTTTTCCCCAAGTGTTTTTGTATGTCCAACAAAGTGCTTGCATATTGGGAAAAGCCAAGACTGTAATGCTCACATTAGTACCATATGTTCAGCCTCATTAAAATGTGGTCTAAAATAATAACTACTGGCCTGCGTTCACATGTCAGCACTATATAATTTCATACTGCAACAGGAAACCCTGAAAACCTTGAGAAACTAGACTGTAACGGGGGTGCCAGTCTCACCTTTGCCTGGGTCTTCTCCAGAACTTCACGCAGGTGAGCCACATGCCGATTTAGGTGGACCAGTGTGATCTCGTCTTTAAACACCTGGCAATTCACCCTCATCTTCTCCAGTAGTCGGACCTCTGAAGGCCTGAGGAGTAAACAAACACAAGCTACTCCCTTGAGCTCTCTTAAAGTTGCACCGTGTCATTTTTAGCGGCATTTAGTGGTGAGGTTGTGAATTGCAACCAACAGAATTTAAGGCGGCTGACAGGAAAAGATGTTGTCATCTGAGACAGCAGGGAGTAGCCATTTAAGCAATAAGGTTTCTTTACAAAGATAAATTAAGAAATTAGGTTTACTTGATTATTCAGTAAAACGATATGTTATTGCAAATATTATAGTTACTTTTTCATCATTATGTCAGTGTTTTATTCACTGACTTTAGCTAGCTTCTTTGCATGATGAACAACATTGAGACTATGAGTCATTCTAAGGTAATACAGGTAATACAAACATAACGGTTTATTATGCAAGGTCTTTATACACCACTGAAAGCATAGTTATGTATATGATATTGCATTTCGGTCAACAGATCCTCTTAAATATTACACAATGCACCTTTAAAGGAACAGTTCATCTAAAAATATAAACTGTAGATTTTTTTTTTACATGGGTCTTTTCTTCACACAAATCTACGGCTTCAGAAGACTTGGAATATAACAAACTTATATGGACCACTTTTATGATACTTTTTAAGCTGTTTTTTATGATGATTATTATTTGGACTTTGACAGTATATCATTAATTTTAACTATATGAAAGAGTGGGGATCACTCTATATTTCACAGAAAAAAAGAAAGTCATATGGGTTTGGAACAAAATAAATGACGACCAAATTTTCATTTTTAGAGAACTATTCCTTTTGTCTTGGATCAGGAAGCTGATCTGAACAGATTTCCAATGTTCTGTCACTTTATATCAAAGATTAGGCTTTTTATTATTGTGTGGCTACATCTTAAATAAATGTAAGTGGTCTAAACCTCTTATGTTCTCAGACTCAAATATCTTAGATTAATGTCATCCAAAAACCCTTGATACTTGAAAGATTTGTTTGCATTTTTCCTGGGGAAATGGCCAAGCACATGAAGGACATAACGAAACAAAAAACAATAAGCCTTCAAGTTAAGTGGCTTATCAGGTAATTAATGAGGACTTGGACATATTGATTTATGATGGTATTTTCTAACACCCTTATCCATTCCTGCTTTCAATCTATCCAACTTGAAAAGATGTCAGAATAAATCAAAGGCTGTAAATCTGAGAAAAAGCAGGAAACTACGCGGGTGAGACCCACACTGGCTTTTTCCTCAAACACCCTCTCTTTATTTGCACACCTCATAAATTGGTATGTATTCCCGTTTTGCAACAGTAACTATTTGCACATGATAAGGCTGATGATTTTTGTGTTCCAATGAAAAAATAACATCATGAAACATCATAAGGGTGAGTAAATGATGAAATTTTCTTTCCTACATTGTCAGAACCATGCAGATATTTAATATGTTAAGAAAGTACATAAAAAGCTGGCATAATGGTCCAATCATGAGGCAGACCGGGCAGCAGTTTTCTCTGCACTTTAGGAAATTAGGAAAGATCTGTGGACTACCCATTACCATCATCCAATGCAACTTTCAGCACTGACGCCACTGAAAAATAAACTGCAACAGATAGTAAACAGAGCATCAAAAATCACAGGATGTTCAGTCTCAACAAGGAAATTACACTGAGGGCATCCAAAACCAGCTCTGATCATCGGTTCTTCTAGCCTCTCCTTCTGGAAGACGCAACACATCATTATCTATAAAGACCGATGCATTAATGAACAGTTTCTTTCCCTCTCTAATTCCATATGATAATCCCATATAATTACTAAACTGCTCTGCATTAACCTCCAGCAAATGATATTCTATTATACAATGAGAGGATATACTAACTTATTCTTCTGCACTGGTGCTGTGTTAAGATTGTCCCTGAGTGTTTGAAGGCTCTGTCTCTTCCTCTTCAGACTGTCCTGGGCTTCAGTGAGACACCTCTTCACTTCCAAGCTGTCTGTTTGCACTGCATTCATGTCCCCCTCCCTCTTCTTCAGCTCTGAACAGAAGGCCACCAGTCCATGGTAAATATCCTGAACCTGATAATAACACAGACATAGATCAATTAAAAGCAATAGAGGAGAACAGGGTTAGTTGTCACATTTTTCCCTCAAGGCAGGTTTATTTTTGAAACTCTATTTCTGTGTAAGAAAATACCTCTGTTACGGATACACTGTTTTTGCCATAGGAAAAAGACACACAACCCTGCTCCAAAAGTGTACTCAATGATACAAAACTTTTATTTTTAGGAAAACATTCACAAGTATTATTCTTATTCATGAGAGTTTTGAAATAGAAACTAAAAATAAATCCACTACTAGAGAAAATAAGAATTTGGTAACTGGACTTTTGACTCAAAAACAGATAGTTCCTGGTGTGACAACTAAGCCCAGGCTTAATTTGAATAAAATGGTGAAAAGAAGAAGACTGGTTTTGGCGTTTCTGGTTTTATTTTGTCTTCCTCCAACAGGACAACAGATCATATTTACCTGTATGATGACGTTTTGAAGGGAGGCCACCTGTTGGTTAAGCTCTTGAATCTTGCCGGTGTTGTTTAGCAGATTCTTGCTCTGAATATCGTCAGCGGTACAAACGTTATTTGGGGAATCAGGACCATCTTTCTGTGTTTTGAGAGGCAACAGTTTAAAAAGTTTAATTTGACCTAAGTTATGTTTGTGTGTTTTCATTTAATCCATTGAAATACTCAGCTTAAAACATGCAATTCTGTCTACCTTCCTACATAAGTGAAGCTCCATTAGTCTTGTTTCTGAGCCAGGCAAATCTCCAATCTGCTGCTCAGGGGAGAACTCATCTGAAAAACGTGGAAAAATAGAGACGGTATGTAAAAGTAAATTCACTGTGTAAATTCCAGAGCACTTACAAGCCACAAGCCATATATGATTCTCTCCAAATGCAAGACTAAATGGCTGATCTTTTCCAAAGAAGACAAAAGAAAAAGCCCTAAAAATAATACAATAAATTGAGCGTAAGTCAATTTATTTTGTGAATGTGTGCATAATACCCAAGGACACACTAATGGCACATATAAATCAGTATACAGTATTAAAATCTTTTTTTACTGCAAATAATTTACAAGTATTTGTATTGACTTGATTGTCTAACACCAAGCGTTGGTGTCATCTGTGATATTGTATAAATTAACAACAATTTGTAAAATGTCTCTAAAGTAAAATGGCTAAAAAGTAGATCCTCATACATATAATAAGACAACATTTGTAAATATTTTTTATTCCTTTTGGCTTTTATATACAGACCGTCATTGCTTTTCATGTTAAAGTGATCTTTGTCTTCATTAATTCCCAGCATCCTCAGGCAGGACTCCATTACTTTTCCCACACTTGTGTCTTTGGGTGTCCTTAAGTGAACAGTACGATCTGGTGCTAAATCAAAATTGCAGACAGATATAGGCAATTGTCAAAGCCTTGAAATTAATTGTAAATATATATATATATATATATATATATATATATATATATATATATATATATATATATATATATATATATATATTAACTATGAGATGGGATAAAATTGCATAGGCAGAATGGTACCTTTGACTGTGATTTCAATGAGATGTGAGTTCTTCTGAAATCTAGCATTTTGCTCTTTCTGTCTGTGAAAGAGAACATGACACATATTCAGGTCAACCTCTAAATACTGTTATGAACATAATTCCATTTTGGTAACAAGTTGTGATTACACATCGCTTTACATTCTACAGAGAGGAAGGACGCTCTACCTGGATTTGAATGAGCATCGGTTCATATTGATGCTGCTAAATTGAGGAGAAGATTTTGACTTGGTCATGGACACCAAAGCTGCTGTAAATTTCTCAGCATTGTGTGGACCAAACCTTTCTTTTACAGGAAAGAAAACAAGTTCAGGTTTGCTTTCAAAAAATTACAGACATAAGTACTGGGATGGGAACTTAAACCGTTCATGTTAAGGTTGTGCAATGGTACCCAGGAGGGAGTTGAGTCTTTGGGTGGTGGCGTTCGGTGGGTGTAACTCATGGTAGATGGCAGACAGCAGCCTCTCTCTCTCCTCCAGATTGGACAATTGAAGGATTTCAAGGGTGTGGAGATCAATAGAAGCGATGTGAGATCCACTGAACTCTTCCTCTGTAGGTTTTGATCCACCCAAAGCCACAACATTATTATTAACATCTCTTCAAACTGTTGCTTCTGATAAATAACACTAATGGATCTATAAAATAGATCTTTATTGGTTTGAATATTCAACAAATAGGCACCGCAAATCATTAGCTAGAAATGGAAAAAGTCTCTGTGGTGTAGTATTAGCAAGTACATGTTGTTGTTCCATCTCTTTTTAAGTTGGACATACTTCTAAAAATGATGCAATAACTTAAAAGTGCAAATGAGTAATACATAATCTAAACAGTTATTGGTTTGTGGTCTAAGCATTTGTCTCTTTGAATGTTTGGCGAATTAATACATTTAAAAGGGGTGGGAAAATGACAAAAACAAATGTGCAAACTGTACTTTACCTCTAATGAAGGGCAGGCATTTCTGTAGACCAATATTACTAAACCACTGGCAGACCTCCTCCGTGTTCAGCTCTGCTAAAGTTTTGGCACTGTGCCCATTAGAATCCTGCTGAACACAGACAGACAGATACAGACTAACTCACAATACATGATACAAGTGACTTTTACAGTTCGAAAAATGTATGCATGCAGACACATTCATCAACTTGAAATAACAGTTTGTGAACATACTTCTGCAGAGTATTAACGTAATGGAAGAAGTGTCCAAACACAAAAGACCAAGTTAGAACATTCCACCATAAAAGACAGAAAATAGGACTTTAAGAGTTGTTTTCTTTAATCGTGGAGAATTTTTGGTGCTCTCATGAAACACTGCATGAGTGTACTTGCGTATACTGTGGATCTGGTTATTTTTATGTGAAACAGCATATAGGTTTACAAAATGGCTGTAGTTTGTAATTCTCATCTAAAAAAAAAAACAAGTGGGTGTATGTTCACAATTATGTAGGAATAAAAAATCTGCTACTGTATGTCTGTTGACTTAGAGCCTAAAATCATGAGACAGGAGACCACTTACACAAAGTTATCATGAAAATAACTGCATTATCTTCATACCAAACCTCTTTTAGAATAAGACCTGGTAACTGAGGCAGAAAAGCAAAAAAAAAGAATATTTTTCACAATCTTGCACACAAAAACACAAAAAAATGCCAATACCTTCACTGCACTTTCTCTAGTGTGGTCCATTGACTGGGGAATGTAGGATGCTGGGAAGAGAAAAATAACATGATCACTCCCATGCTGAAAAGACTAGCTATAATTTGTATGCTAGTTTATGATTAGTGCTAGTTTGGGGTCTTGCTTTTGGACCAGCACTGGCATACTATTCAACCAGCAAAACTTGATGCTTGTGAAGCTTATCGACCAAAGAAGACTTTCTGGTTACCCTAGTTAAAAGGCCAAATGGGAAGCATCTAAAACACAATACATAGAGTTTCTTTTCCAGCAGGGTACTCATTTTCAGACCTGTTGTTTTCATATGAGTCATCTCAACAATAAATACAATAGGGAGAGCATCCTACCCTTTGTCATCCAAGCAATGGCTTACAATACAAAGTCACATCATGTCTTTACCAACAGTTATCCTTCTTTGACGTGGGGATACTTCATCTTCAAGAATTTCATTTTGCCCTTGGCATGTGGAGTGAAAGGTATGACTTCTCGGCACCGTATCGCCCAAACTACAGGACCTGGCTAGTTTCTGTGACAGGATGACAAAAAAGAGCATTTGTACATGCTAAGTGCCTTTTAAATGTATTCTGTGTGAAGTATGGATTATATTAATGTCTATTACTTAATAAATGTTTAATTTACAAAGGTAATCCCGGGTGATTTTACCTTTGGGTGTGTTAGCATGCTTATCTTACTGCTCAGTGGTAATAGCTTTAACTCTTCCTTTAGCAACTCATGGCTGCTGGCATCCTTGTTGCTCAGGTCATCTAAATGAGTAAAACAACACATCAACAAGATGTCAGTACTATTAGCAGATGATCCCTGAGCTGATGGGAAATAACTTTGAAGCCCTTGATGAGAAACCTTAACTCTGTCTGGGTCATTGAGTCAATCTCTGGGAAACAAAACAAGTAGAACTTCAAGCTAACATGGGAAAAATTGGTCCCAAACTGAAGTCTGGACACTCCAGAACACCATATTTGGTGTATTGTGCTCCATGGAACACACTTGAAAGCTTGGTTGGAATTTGTGTCAAATTAATAATGTCAGCCGGAAACAGCTACTTAATCTCTGTATGCTAGTGCTAATACTTGAGCTAATAATGTTAAGGAAGGAATGAAGGCATTTATTGTCGTATATGGGCTCTGTAGCATCAGTCATCGATAATTTATCATAAGCTTCATCTGCGCGCTCTGTAAATAAATGCAAACACACAACAAACCACACTGGAAGACTGTGGGATGTTGCAAAACTGTTGACAGTGAAAAGGACAAGTGAGGGACTGTCTGGCCAGTGGCATAATTTAGTGAACAGTTACATGCTATGTTTTCCCACAGACAGCAGACATTCTAACATTCCCATAACCGCAATGCTTTTTAAACCTCCTCCCATTCCTTCATAAAAAAAGCAGGAAAAACAAACAAGTGCTGGGAATTGACACACTGAAATGATGGTATTAAGTCCTATCAAAAGCCCACTGTCTGATCCCTGGTGATTCTGCATAATAGGGAATAGTATTTCTTTGGCATCGGTTCCAGGTTTGTACATAGCCTGAGGAATACTACTGGTGTCTTTTATATAGTTAAATATTAAACATGTAGTAAAACATGGTGGAGCAGCTGACCATAGAGATAGAACCATAGAAACCATCTCGGTTACGTATGTAACCCTCGTTCCCTGAGTAGGGAACGGAGATGTTACGTCGGATGACGACGAATGCTTCATTCAAGACGTACTTCAAGTGAATTCAACATGCAGATATGTTTTCGCTTCGGAGCCAAGAGTATTTCTTCACTCCACAGTCATCTCTGACTTCGCTCTACGAGACGAGCTTCTCTCTATGGTGTTGGTGTGACGGCGATCTGCACTGAGCTCACAGTGCCTGCTGATCTGTGCAGTGATCTGCCAGTGTGTGTGTGTCTCCCAGTGCGCTTCAACATCGCAGAGTTTTTTTCTCCTCTCATAAAAGAGCTCGCACGCGGCTTTTTAAAGACGTTTGTCTGTCAGGGTGCGGTTTTGACCTTGCCCCCACACCGGGCCGCTATGCCGTCCACGTCTGGGCCGGTCATTCCGCTTCGCTGCACCACCGGGGGGACGTCTGTGGTTCTTGACGCCGCTGGCACAGTTGGGAGCCTGCCTAGAGCTTCCCTATCTGTTCCGCTGGGTCGCGCGAACCATCGGCTCGGCTAGGCGATTCAGTTCGCACGGTCTCCTCCCCGCTTCTGGGGAGTTCGCTCCACTTTGGTCGATGGCTATGCCCCCATCATGAGGTTGCTACCCTACTGGCGAAGGGTGTGATTGAGACTGTCCCTCCAGCCGATATGAGGTCCGGGTTTACAGCCCCTACCTCATTGTCCCGGAGAAGTCTGGTGGGTTATGGCCAATCCTGAACCTACGCATCTGAACCGCTCCCTTCACAGGCTGCCGTTCAAGATGCTCCTGGCAAAACGCATTTCTGGATGTGTGCGGCCACAGGATTGGTTTGCAGTGATCGACCTGAAGGACGCCTACTTTTATGTCTCCGTTCTCCTTCGACTCAGACCATACCTACGGTGGGCTGTTAGGGCGCGCGCATATAAGTACGCTGTTCTCCCATTCGGGCTAGCCCTGTCTCCTTGCGCCTTCAAAAGGTTGTTGAGGCAGCCCTTGTTCCTCCATGGGAACACGGGGTTCGCATCCTGAACTATCTCGGTGACTGGCTGTCTTAAGCTCACTCCTGAGATCAGGTTTGCGAATACAGGGACCCAGTGCTCCGGCACCTAGCTCGTCTGGGCCTTCGGGTCAACTGGGAAAGGTGTAAACTTTGCCCCGTGCAGAGGAGCTCTTTTCTCGGTATGGACTTGGTCGCCTTCTCCATTCAGCCATTGCTGACTTGCCTGAGACTATCAAGCGCAAGAGTGCGGACCCACTGAAGTTTTTTCAGAGGCTCCTGGGGCATATGGCATATGCAGCCGCGGTACGCCGCTCAAATTGCTTCATATGAGACCGCTTCAGCTTTGGCTTCGCGACCGAGTCCCGAGGTGGGCATGGCAACACGCCACCCTCCGAGTCCCAGTTACTCCGACCTGCCGTCAGTACTCACCCCGTGGTCCAACCTCAGTTTTCTACGGGTCCGAGTGCCCCTGGAACGAGCTTCCCGGCATGTTGTTGTCTCAACAGATGCCTCCACGGGCTGGGGCGCCATGCGCAATGGACATGCTGTCACACTCTCATGTTGAGCAGAAATGCTCCTGAAAAATTCAGTGAGATTTGTCACACCAGGTGTTGAGCAGAAATGCTCCTGAAGTTCAGTGAATTTCTTCACACTTAGGTGTTGAGCAAGGTTGCTCCTGAAGCTCAGTGATTCTCGCATGTAGTGTTGAGCAGTATGGCATGTCTATTGCCTCGAGCTTCGGGCAGTACGCCTTGCCCTGCACCGCTTCCGGGCGTTGCTCAGGGGTCAACACGTACTAGTCTGATCAGACAATACCGCCACAGTAGCGTACATCAACCGTCAAGGTGGTCTACGCTTGCGCCATATGTCGCAACTTGCCCGCCACCTCCTCTCATGGAGTCTGAAGCATCTGAGGTCGCTTCGAGCCATTTTCATTCCCGGAGTCCTGAACTGTGCAGCCGACGAGCTCTCACGGCTTCCGCCCCTCCCTGGAAGAATGGCGACTCCATCCCCAGTCGGTTCAGCTGATTTGGGAAAAGTTCGGGGACGCACAGATAGATCTGTTTGCCTCTCACGACTCGAACCATTGCGCCCAGTTTTATTCCCTGACCGAGGGCACGCTCGGCACGGATGCTCTGGCGCACAGCTGGCTGCAGGGCCGCAAGTATGCATTTCCCCCAGTGAGCCTTCTTGCGCAGACCTTGCGCAAGGTCAGGGAGGACGAGGAGCAGGTCATTCTGGTTGCCCCTTACTGGCCCAACCGGACCTGGTTCCCCGAACTAGTACTCCTCGCGACAGCACCACCCTGGCCGATCCCTCTGAGGAAGAACCTTCTTTCCCGATCTCTGGAACCTCCACGTGTGGCTCCTGGATGGGACGAGGCAGGTTTGAGTACCCTACCACCAGCGGTGGTGGCTACCATCACTTCCGCTAGGGCGTCGTCCACGAGACACGTCTATGCGTTGAAGTGGAACCTCTTCGTCAGCTGGTGCTCTTCTCACCGAGAAGACCCCCGGAGATGCTCGATCAGCGTTGTGCTTTCCTTCCTTCAACAGGGGTTGGAGCGAAGGCTGTCTCCCTCCACCCTGAAGGTCTATGTTGCGGCCATTGCCGCACACCATGACCTCATCGAAGGTAAGTCGATGGGGAAGCACGACCTGGTCATCAGGTTCCTGAGAGGAGCGAGGGGACTAAATCCGCCTCGCCCTCCTCTCGTTCCCTCTTGGGACCTCTCAGTGGTTCTAACTGCCCTGAAGAGTGCTCCATTTGAGCCCTTGCAATCAGTCGGGCTTAAATTCCTGTCTATGTAGACAGCGCTCCTGGTTGTACTGGCCTCCATCAAGAGGGGAGGGGACCTGCACGCATTCTCCGTTGACGAAGTGTGCCTGGAATTCGGGCCGGCTTACTCTCACGTGATTCTGAGACCCCGGCTCGGATATGTGCCCAAGGTTCCTACCACTCCCTTCCGGGACCAGGTGGTGAACCTGCAAGCGCTGCCCCTGGAGGAGGCAGACCCAGCCTTGGCACTGCTCTGTCCAGTATGCGCTCTCCGCGCCTATGTAGACAGGATGCAGTGTTTCAGGACCTCAGACCAGCTCTTTGTCTGTTATGGTGGGAAGCTGAAGGGAAAGGCTCTCTCCAAGCAAAGGTTGTCTCACTGGATTGTGGACGCCATTGCTTTGGCATTTCAGCAGCAAGGTCGACCGTGCCCCCTTGGTGTGACTGCCCACTCCACCCGGAGTGTGGCGTCCTCTTGGGCTTTAGCGCATGGCGCCTCGCTAACAGACATCTGCAGAGCTGCAGGATGGGCGACACCTAACACATTCGCCAGATTCTACAATGTCCGAGTGGAGCCAGTGTCCTCTCATGTACTCGCTTCAACCAGCTAGTACTGGACCTGCTCAGGTGTCTTCGCTTGCTCGCCATTATACTCCACGGACTGGATACGTGCGATTTCTCCTCAGGTGAGCTTCTCCGAAAGCCCTGAGTTCCTCCAGCACTCCTGACGTCGGCGCCAGTGTCAATTGCCTGCGCGTCGGCTAGGTGTCTCCCATGTGAATGGTCCCTCCTCTGAGCGACCCCCACATGTGTATTTCCACTGTAAGCCTCTCTGAGCATGTTTCTTTCCCTTGGCTAGCCACCTTGCCACCCCTGGGGTTGAAATATTCCACCTGCGGCTGGACACCCCAGTGTTCTCCATATGCATCCCTCTGGGTCATATGTGTATTTTCTAAGTCCCCCCCCTCTGGGTTGGCAATAATTGCATATTTCCTCTAAGCTATGGGATATGCTCCCGAGTGTACCTTGGTATTCCTGTGCTAAATAGGAGTCCTTCGTCCGTGCCAGTCTCAGGAAAAGGATCTCAGATTTACGCAGGGCAACGGAAGACAGCCGAGAAGGTGGCGTGATTAGACTGGTAACCCCATACGTCGTCATCCGACGTAACTCGGAGTGACAACGAAAGGGAACGTCTCGGTTACGTATGTAACCCTCGTTCCCTGAGTAGGGAACGGAGACGTTACGTCTGCCTGCCACTTTCTGCTGTAGCGCGGGGATCGCCTGAGCTCAGTCTTGGCTCCTCAGCGAAGAAAAATATCTGCATGTTGCCGGCTTCCTCCTTTTATACCCACGAGGAGGGGCGGAGTTACGCTATGCAAATTCCGCAGACCCATGGCATTTCTTTGCCATTGGCTCGTTTTGTAATACTCAAAGTCGATAGGTGTTCTAAGCGAAACCC
Source organism: Siphateles boraxobius (assembly GCF_051911475.1). Lineage (NCBI taxonomy): Eukaryota > Metazoa > Chordata > Actinopteri > Cypriniformes > Leuciscidae > Siphateles > Siphateles boraxobius. Next base: position 8,191,800 of record NW_027508811.1, on the reverse strand, counting down.
CATTCGTCGTCATCCGACGTAACTCGGAGTGGCAACGAAAGGGCATACTCATATTAATTACTTTCATCAAACTGGTTCTCAAACAGAATATGGACAGAAGAATCTAGAATATCTCACCCCAACAGGACAGCTTTGAGTAAACAAGAATGTTTAAAAAGCAGTTGCAATTGAGAACACCATTAGGTGACAAAGCAAGTGAAAGCACAAAAAAATCCTGAAAAAAAGCTTCCTGGTTTCCATTAAAATATTTAGCAGCACAAATGCCTAGTTCTGTCATGAAACTCTAGATGGCGCGAACTGATGGGGCCTTAACCCAAATTGATGATATTCACAGCGTTGATTACTTGGCACAAGTTAATTGGTTCATGTCGCATCTGCAGCCAATGAGCTTGCTGCTCAACATTTAAATGGCTTGTTAAACATGTAGACATACTCTATAGCAGTTTGCAACGTATCGGCGTATGTATTGGCAGTAGCAAGTTCCTGTACTTGCTCTGCAGCAGCAATAATCAACAGCAGCAACAATTCAGCAGCAGCAGCGAGGCAGATCTATTTCGCCAAGACCAAGTACATTAGCGTGGTCATATCCATTATCATGCAAAAAATATCCAGAGAGCTGTCATGATAGAAGTGTTTTCAACACTTATATTGACAAGTAATGTTTCTGGAGTACCAAATCAGCATATTAGAATGATTTCTGAAGAAGCGTGAAATATATTCAACATAATTATCTCTAAAGACATCACAGATAAACTGAGCACACACAACAATAACTCTTCTCTTTATATCTGGATTTCCTTACTGGCAGACCTCAGACATTCGGAATAGGCAATAACTGGTCCGGCACCATCATACTGAACATTAGAGCCCCACAGGGCTGTTGTTCACCCTGATGACTCACAAATGTACTGCCAAACACAGTACAAACCACATTATCAAGTTTGAGGATGACATTGCAGCGGTAGGCCTCATCAGCGACAATGAGTAATCAGAAAGGAGCTGGAGCATCTAGTTGACTGCTCTCCAAACAACAATTTCCCTCTAAATGTTGACAAAATAAACGGAAACATCGACTCAACAAAGTCCCGCACTGACCACCTCCCAAAGCACATCAATGGGTCTCGAGTAGAGATAGTCAGGATGGTGAGGTTTTTCTGGGCATCACTTGTACCACCCCAAGAAAGCACAGCACTCTCTGTGCGGTGACTGATGAGGACAAACTTCCCCCACCAATCCTCACCACATTCTACAGCGAAACAATTGTAAGCATCCTAACAACATGGTTTGGAAATTGCAATGATTTAGACCACAAGGCCCTGCAATGCCTTGTAAAAACAGCTGAGAGAATTATTGGAAGCTCACTCTATCCAATATCAGACATTTACCACAAACGGCGTGTGAACAAGACCCAGAGCATCACATAAGACCCCAAATGTCCCTCCAATGAACTCTCTGCCCCCTTAAAAAAAAGGCTTACGCGAGTACGGGGCCAAGACAGAGAGACTTTGCAACATTTCCCCCCCCCCCCCCCCCCCCCCTAAAGCTTGTCAAAGCCCTCATACTGACTTCTTCCTCAAGGAGAAAGAACTGCTGTACTGAGACCAAATGATAAAACTACAAATAGTGATGCACAAAAATTTCTGGGGAAAAAAACATTTTTTTCACACCTTTTCACTACAATTTTTACACTCAAAAAAATGATATGTTGTCTTTAATTAACTTTTTTATGTCAACAGGTTCCATAAATTAACTTGTTTATGTCAACGGGTTCCATAAATTAACTTTTTTATGTCAACAGGTTGCACATAACTGGGTTACCTTAAACATAATTGGTTCATGTAACTTCAACACACTCAACTAAATTATATGTTGGCTTTAATTAACTTTTTTATGTCATCAGGTTCTGAAATGTTGGCTTTAATTAATTTTTTTTATGTCAACAGGTTCTGATATGTTGGCTTTAATTAACTTTTTTTATGTCAACAGGCTGCACATAACTGGGTTACGTTGAAGCAGTGTTAATGAGAAAAGTTAATGAGATTATTAAGTGAATAATTGAGTGATGATTGAGCATTATTGAAGACACCTGATGTTAACAAGCAGAATCACTGAAGGAGAATACCGGAATTTAAAGTAACCATTATGGTTATCAGTGTTTGTTTTAGTTGGGCTCTTGGCCCTCTCATTATTAACTTTAGATTTTGTTTGGCTATTGTACTTGAGTTATAACAGCCAGATGAACAAATTGAAAAGGTCATCTGATAGTGTTGGTTGTTTTAACATAATCATTATTTCACAATTATTTGACCTGAATTACTGAACTCTTAAAGAGCCCAATTTATAATTTACGTTTACCTTATGGATTATAGCAGCACTGTCATTGTAGAGCATACCATTTTTATCCTTTTCAATGCAATCTAAATGATCAAATCAATAAAAAAAAGACACTTCTAAAAATAATATTTTATCAAGGCACACACGGACATCAAGAATTAGCATATGAATCTCAGCAATGGTGACAAACAGATCACCTCTGAACATAAGCTCATTATTTATTCATGCAGCAATGCATGATGGGAGCCATGAATGAGTTTTGATTGCTTGCACCCAGAATGCACAGCAACATGCTTTATAATTTTCACCATCGTAGAGATTCATAGGCTGATTCTTGATGTCTGTGTGTGCCTACAAAAAACATTGGTTTGAAGTTTTTTGTTTATTTATTACTTTGATAATTAGGATTTCATTGAAAATGGTAAAAATGCAATGCTCTACAATGAAAGTACTGCTATAATCCATAAGGTAAACTTAACTCAGAATTTGGGCTCTATGTATGTTCTCTGATTTAGGTCAAATTAATGTGAAATGATTATGTTAAAACACAACCAACACCATCAGATAATCTTTTCTATGTTTTCATCTGGCTGTTGCAACTCATGTACAGCAGCCAAACAAAATCTAAAGTTAATAATGTGAGGGTCAAGAGCCCAACTAAAACAAACACCGATCACTATAATGGTGACTAAAATATCCGGTTTTCTCCTTCGTGATTCTGCTTGTTAACACCAGATATTAACATTCTGCTCAGAAATTAATTGGGTCGCGTAAAATTAATTAATTCCATGATGTTGAAGTTACATGAACAAATTATGTTTGTTTAACGTAACCCAGTTATGTGGGACCTGTTTGTCACATGCCTGTCCTGTCTTGTGTTGCACATTGGTGTTTTGTTATTGTGGGCCATGTGCTCTTGTCCTTGTCTGATCCCTCCCCCTCGTTACCTGATTATTGTTTGAGTTCTTCCACCTGTCCCCTCTTGATTTGTTCCCTTCTTAAGTCTCCTCTTGTTTGCAGTCTTTGTCGGATCGTTGTCTAATGTTTCCTGTTCTCTGTGATCCTCCTGTAAGTTTCATGTTCTGTTTTTGTTTTATATGTATTAGTTATGTTTTCCCCCTCGTGGGTTTTGTTTTGTGTTTATGTTTTCTTTTGTAAATAAATTTAATTTCTCCTGCACTTGAGTCCTCACACTTTTTTCCTTACCTGTTCCGTGACATAATGATCCGACCCTATGAGGACTCAGCGGAGAAGAGGGGCCATGCCAGGGACTGTTCACGCTCCGTTTGCCCAGCGAGAGACTGTTCACGTCACGTCTGCCCAGCGAGAGACTGTTCACGTCACGTCTGCCCAGCGAGAGACTGTTCACGTCACGTCTGCCCAGCGAGAGTCTGTTCACGTCACGTCTGCCCAGCGAGAGACTGTTCACGTCACGTCTGCCCAGCGAGAGACTGTTCACGTCACGTCTGCCCAGCGAGAGACAGATCCGGAAATGCCCATTTGTGTGGCCGCCAAGGCACTTACGGACTATCTGGAGCGTCTGGCTCGGATCCTGGACATGCACCGTGTCTCCTGTTTCAGAGCCGGAGCCAGTGTCTCCTGTTTCAGAGCCGGAGCCAGTGTCTGCTGTTCCAGAGCCGGAGGCAGAGCCAATGCCTGTTTTGGAGCCGGAGACAGAGCCAGTGCCCGTTCCAGAGCCGGAGGCAGAGCCAATGCCTGTTCCAGAGCCAGAGGCAGAGCCAATGCCTGTTCTGGAGCCGGAGACCGAGCCAATGCCCGTTCCAGAGCCGGAGGCAGAGCCAGTGTCTGTTCCAGAGCCGGAGCCAGTGTCTGCTGTTCCAGAGCCGGAGGCAGGGCCAGTGCCTGTTCCAGAGCTGGAGCCAGTGTTTGTTTCTGTGTTTGTTCTTGTGACTGTTACAGTTCTTGTGTCTGTTCCTGAGCCGGTGTCTGTTGTTCCTGAGCCGGTGTCTGTTGTTCCTGAGCCGGTGTCTGCTGTACCTGAGCCGGTGTCTGCTGTACCTGAGCCGGTGTCTGCTGTACCTGAGCCGGTGTCTGCTGTACCTGAGCCGGTGTCTGCTGTACCTGAGCCGGTGTCTGCTGTACCTGAGCCGGTGTCTGCTGTTCCTGAGCCGGTGTCTGCTGTTCCTGAGCCGGTGTCTGCTATTCCTGAGCCGGTGTCTGCTGTTCCTGAGCCGGTCTCTGCTGTTCCTGAGCCGGTGTCTGCTGTTCCTGAGCCTGAGCCACCGTCGTGGCCGCCCGAGGGGTCTTCACCGCCCTGGCCGCCCGATGGGGGGTCTTCACCGCCCTGGCCGCCCGATGGGGGGCCTTCACCGCCCTGGCCGCCCGATGGGGGGTCTTCACCGCCCTGGCCACCCGATGGGGGGTCTTCACCGCCCTGGCCGCCCGATTGGGGGTCTTCACCGCCCTGGCCGCCCGATGGGGGGTCTTCACCGCCCTGGCTGCCCGATGGGGGGTCTTCACCGCCCTGGCCGCCCGATGGGGGGTCTTCACCGCCCTGGCCGCCCGATGGGGGGTCTTCACCGCCCTGGCCGCCCGATGGGTCGTCTGCTTCGCCCTGGCCGCCCGATGGGTCGTCTGCTTCGCCCTGGCCGCCCGATGGGTCGTCTGCTTCGCCCTGGCCGCCCGATGGGTCGTCTGCTTCGCCCTGGCCGCCCGATGGACTGTCTGCTTTGGCCTGGCCGCCCGATGGACTGTCTGCTGCGCCCTGGCCGCCCGATGGACTGTCTGCTGCGCCCTGGCCGCCCGATGGACTGTCTGCTTCGCCCTGGCCGCCCGATGGACTGTCTGCTTCGCCCTGGCCGCCCGATGGACTGTCTGCTTCGCCCTGGCCGCCCGATGGACTGTCTGCTTCGCCCTGGCCGCCCGATGGACTGTCTGCTTCGCCTTGGCCGCCCGATGGACTGTCTGCTTGGCCCTGGCCTCCCAGGACTAAGCGTTCTGTCTCTCCCGTCCCGCCCTGGTCTGTCCCGCCCTGGTCTGTCCCTCCCGTCCCGCCCTGGTCTGTCCCTCCCGTCCCGCCCTGGTCTGTCCCTCCTGTCCCGCCCTGGTCTGTCCCTCCCGTCCCGCCCTGGTCTGTCCCTCCCGTCCCTCCTGTCCCGCCCTGGTCTTATGGAGCGTCTGGTAGCCGCTCCGTAAGGAGGGGGTAATGTCACATGCCTGTCCTGTCTTGTGTTGCACATTGGTGTTTTGTTATTGTGGGCCATGTGCTCTTGTCCTTGTCTGATCCCTCCCCCTCGTTACCTGATTATTGTTTGAGTTCTTCCACCTGTCCCCTCTTGATTTGTTCCCTTCTTAAGTCTCCTCTTGTTTGCAGTCTTTGTCGGATCGTTGTCTAATGTTTCCTGTTCCCTGTGATCCTCCTGTAAGTTTCATGTTCTGTTTTTGTTTTATATGTATTAGTTATGTTTTCCCCCTCGTGGGTTTTGTTTTGTGTTTATGTTTTCTTTTGTAAATAAATATAATTTCTCCTGCACTTGAGTCCTCACACTTTTTTCCTTACCTGTTCCGTGACACTGTTGACATAAAAAAGTTAATTAAAGCCAGCATATAATTTTTTTGAGTTTACTACTGCCAGCCCTCACCACAACTTAATTATTATAATCATAATTGCTAAGGTTATCAGTGCATTATTTATATAGGACTTTCAAGAGTAACCAATCCATTTGGATGCTGTTTACACAGTTATTCATCATGTACAAAACGTTCACAAAGAAAACACAATTTGACTGATTTCACAAGCAACTTAGTATTCTACATTTGGGATCTCAGCAAATCAGGACCATTCTTTTTATTATTTAGCCATGATCATTTGATAATGTCTGCAGGCATCGATTAAAAAAAAATTTAATTTAACACTGGTTTTCTGAATGCGGTAAGACTGTGATGGTAGTTGTGCCAGGCAAACAGTGTTGATTTTGTGGTTAAGAAGCGATTTTTGGCAAAAGTTAATTCAGAAATGAGTTTCATTAACATGTAAAATCAACTCAAATACATTGTTTGGTGGAAACTCAATTTGGAAAAGTCATGAATCAGACACGTCAACCTCAATTTAAACTTTTACACTAAACTACTAGCTAGCAATAGCACATGTTAGCATGCTATTTGTTTAAAAATAGTATGTACTTTCATGCATGGCGTTTCCAGTAAAAGGAACAAAATAAATGTACATTGGAAGTCTTCAACATAATGGTAATATCTAACATATCAGAAACATAAAAGAACCTTGAATACTAACAATTTTCACTATTTATTAATCTTGCTCAAAAACGAATGAGATATCACTTAATTTTTGTATATTTACACTCCCTATCCAGTCCCATGCAAAGCATGCCTCAAAATATAAATACCTTGCCCAGTTTTACTTAATGCCCACAAAAATTAAATATTTAGTCCCAACACAAATGTATTTCACATTAAAAATTAAAATTAATGAAATTAAATTGTGACAATGTTTAAGAACGTCTCAGGTTACGTATGTAACCCTGGTTCCCTTTCAGTCGATAACGTCAGACGTAGTCGATGGTCGACTGAATAGGGATCTCGCTAGAGAGCCTATCCTCTTCGAGTACTATTGAACGAGCCAATATAATTGGCGTGCGTGATTCGCATCACACACTCGGCCCCCGCGGCGCGGGTATAAATACGGAAGTGGATGCACGCACTAGTTGCCTTTCGCTTCGGAGCCGATCGTTTGATGTCTCTGAGAGTGCTGTTGTCTACAACGAGCGAGTGTGTCGGTGTTCTTCAGGAAGATTCTCCCAGTGCTGGTGTTCTACAGCGCGAGTGCAGCGGTAATCGCGAGCTTTGAGCTCTCAACTGCTGTTTTAACAGCAACAAATTTCTAAATGTTTGTGTGTGTTGATGGCTGATTAGAGGGCGGAAAAGTGAGTGCTTCACTGTTTCAGTTCTCTGTTCAGTATTGCCGCGGTCATTCCCCTGTGTGCTCCGGCACTGGTGACGGTCCTATTTTCTGAAAGAGCAACAAGGGTGCGTTTGCGTCTTTTTCAAGATGTAATTCCGCCCGTGCGTTTCTGGGTGTGGTCGTTCCCTGTCTCTCTCTGATGGTCACAACTGTTGTGTCACGTGTTTGGGCTTACAGCACGCTGAGACAGCTTTTGTTGACAGCTCATGTTTTCACTGTGGGAACATGACTGTCGCAGTGTTGAGGGCGAGACTCGCCTTCGTTAAACGCGGAGAGCGAGTCCCCATTACCATGCCCCACCCTGCACGGGTGCTGTGTGGGATGGGTGACCGGAGGATAGTGTTGGATGTCCCGCCCGGTAACCATTCCCTGTGGGCTCCTCACTCCTCCCTTCCACTGCAACCACCGGAGCCTCCTGTGTTGTCTGCTGGTCCATCTGTAATGGGTGGGCCAGCGGTTTCACTCGGGGCTCCCCTGGAGGACAGGACGTCGATTGCAGCATCGGAGGGTGAGCTGACTTCTAGAGATGATGACTCGGCTGCATTGTCTCCCTCCGGGAGTTCATTGTTGCCCGAGCCGGATCCAGAATTATCAGCTATGCTGAAACGGGCCGCCGAGGCTGCCGGGCTCGAGTGGAACCTCCACCGTGTCCCGTTCAGTCTCGGTTGGAATCTGGAGTTTGGTGTCTTGGGGCGGGCCGCGCTGGTTCTCAGCTCGCCGCCCCAGTGCCTTTCTTTCCCAAAAGGCATGGAGAGCTTATCAGGTGGTGAACAGCATCTTTCTCTGCCAGAAACTGCCTGAATAGCTTTTCCCCCTCATTACCCTTGATGGAGGAACGGTGAAGGGTTGCGAAGGGTCCTTCCATTGGAGCGGTCAGTCAACACAGGTGCACCTGTGTCCGGCGGCCGCTGCCTTTTGGGAGGATCCTCGTCTCCCCCCTAAGGCCTGTGAGTTTCGTCCGTTCCAACGGGCAGAGCTTACAAAGCCTGTGGGCAAGCCGCTTCCTCTTGCATGCCATGGCGTTGCTGCAGGCTAGGGCACCCATGGCATGCACGAGGGTAATCCAGACCGTGCGCTCATAGGTGAGCACCGCACTGCATCCGACCTCACCCTCCGGGGCACGAGTGTCGTAGCGTGCGTGATCAGTCTGGCGATGTCCAATGTGGTGGTCCAGTAGCGCCTTCGTTGGCTCAGCCTGGTTGGTATGGCGGATGCGGACAAGGTTCGGTTCCTGGTCTCCCCAATTTCCCAGGTTGGGCTGGTCGGCGACGCAGTGGAGAACTGCATCCAACAGTTCTCTGCCGCTCAAGCGCAGACGGAGGTCATCCGGCACATCCTGCCCCGGTGGCCAGCTGCTGCCTCCACCCGCCGCCGGTGGCGGCTCCTCCGACCTGCTCGTCGCCGTGGGCGTTCCCCAGCCGCCGCTCCTGCTGGGCCTCTGCAGCAGCCTCCACCCAGGCCTCAGCATGGAGCCGGCCGTAGTAGAGACGCCCAGCCCGCTCCAGGCGCTGCCAAGCCAGGTGGCAAGCGACAGCGAAAGCATTCCGGAGCGGGCCGCCCAGGAATGGATGAGATGCTCTTGGAGTGGCACGATCACTCCCTCCCCCCGGGTGAGGGCCAGGTGGAGCCTTTTGTTTGTGTGTGTGTCTGTTCCGCCGCTGGCTCCCTAAAAAAAAAAAAAAAAAAAAGGCATAGCAAGCGGTACCCACACTTCAAAGAGAGAGCAATTTCATCTGTTCCTGGGTCCCAAGAGGGCCAGTCTGGCGGGTGTGACCCTGTATAGCCTTACACCCCTCAGCTCCCCCTTGGTCGGCAGCAGGCAGCTTGGTGCGTTCGAGGACCCGGCCATTCGCCTTCTCACGCGCCCCCTGCCGCTAGTGGAGACAGGTAAGTGTTGCACAGCACACTAACACCACTCTCTCTACTTTGCTGCCCCACCTCAGGCGCGGCTACCCCGCTCAAGTCAGTGATAATCATCACATTAGGTGTTGAGCAGACGTGCTCCTGAAAATTCAGTGATATTCATCACACCGAGTGTTGAGCAGTGCTCCTGACGTGTGCGTGCTTATCTTATCCTGCTGGCGAAGGATTTGATATACCCGCTCCTCCAGCCGGTACGAAGGCCAGTTGTAAACTCGTTCTTCGTGCTACTAGGTGGTGGGTCGTGACCATCTTGGCCCAAGATCGGTTTGCAGCTCCGACCTGAAGACAGGTGCTTCAGATCTCTACCTTCCGCACCGCAGGCCATCCTGTGTGTTGCGTGTAAGGGTGGAGTATCAGTACAGTGTCCTTTCCCTCGAGTGCTCCAGAGCCTGTTGGGTCTTCAGGTCAACTGGAAGAGAGTAATCTCGCCCACAGCCTGAGTATCTCCTTTTCAGTTTTGGAGATGGACTCGGTCTAACACGTCTTTCCAATGAGAATGTGTTCAGCTAGTGTTTGAAGTGAGAAAGGGTCCCACTGAAAGAATTTCAGAGGCTCCTGGGGTATATGGTAGTTGCAGCCTTTGGCTTCCTCCATATGTGACCGCTTCAGCGCTAGCTTCATGATCGAGTCCCGAGGTGATCGTGGCAGAGCAGCTCACCCTGTGTGACTGTAGTTCATCCCGGTCTGCTGCCAAACCCTCTTCAACAGAGGGGCCATGTATAAAAGGCGTGTTTTAACGGGGGCCGGGGCGACCCTCGACTACACGGGCATTCGTGCTTCGAGTTGTTAGACATTGCGACCGTTGCGCAAGCTTCCCTTGCATGTCACAACTCACCCGTCACCTCCTCCTTGGAGTCAGAAGCTTCTGAGGACGCTTTGTTCCACTCTTCCCGCTCTATTCAATCGTGCCGCCATCGAGCCTCACGACAGTTATAGCCAGGGCAAGTGGAGACTCCATCCCCTGGGTCCAGCTGGGTCATGACCATTCCGGGGCCACTCAGTTGCCCCTCCGGTTTCGTCTTCCTGTCAGTGTTTGTATAAACCGAGCGGACTACCCTTGGACAAACACTGGCTCTCAGCTGCCCCAGGGGCCCGCAGAAATGCGTTTAACCCCAGTGAGCCTTCTAAAAGCGACTGCGACTCATGGTCACCTTGCACCTGCTCAAGTCAGTGAATTCATCACACTTCATGTTGAGCAGAAATGCTCCTGAAACTCAGTGAAGTTCATCGCACTCAGGTGTTGAGCAGCAATGCTCCTGTAGCTCAGTGAGTTCGTCACACTCAGGTGTTGAGCAGCAATGCTCCTGTAGCTCAGTGAGTTCGTCACACTCAGGTGTTGAGCAGAAATGCTCCTGTAGCTCAGTGAATTCATCACACGCAGTGCTGAGCAGAAATGCTCCTGTTGCTCAGTGAAGTTCTTCGCACTCAAGTGTTGAGCAGAAATGCTCCTGAAGCTCAGTGAGTTTATCACATTCAGGTGTTGAGCAGGAATGCTCCTGAAGCTCGGTGAACTTATCACACTCAAGTGCTGAGCAGAAAATGCTCCTGAAGCCCAGTGATCTTTACATGTTGTGTTGAGCAATGCTCCTGTCTTTTTGCGCCCGTCGCTTGCACCTACGTGCCAAGTCAGGAGAGGAACAGGTCTTCATAGTTGCCCCTTATTGGCCCAACTAGACCTGGTTCCCATCGACAGCCTTCCTGACTTCCCCTGAAAACTCTTTCAGGGACAGGGCACGATGGCACACGTGTTCTTCCCCTGGAGATTCCGGGCGGTCTTACATCTGAACGCGGAGGTTCAGGTGGCTATCACAGGCATGTGATATTTACCATCACTTCTGCGAGCACCCCCTAGAAATGGGTAGCGTGCATACGCCTTTAGAAGTGGAACCTAGTCGTTGAGAGCGTCTTCTCTCCAGAGGAGATCCTGAAAGCTTTTCGATCACTTCAGTGCTCTCTTTCCTGGAAAATGGGTCGGAGTAGGCTGTTTTCCTTCACCCTCAAAATGATGTTGCCTCTGTGTTTAAACGACGCTCATCGTGTTGCAGAAGTGTGCAGAAGCACGTTCTGATCGTCATGTTCCTGAGGAGCAAGGTCTTGTAAATCCTTGCGTCCCTCTTTATCCTCTTGGGCCTTGTCCCTGGTGCGATGCACTGCAGAGACCGCCCCTGAGCCACTGCAGGCAGTAAGTTAAAAATTCTGTTATATCAGTTCTCCTGCTCGCGTGGTCTCTACTAGAGGGTAGGGACTTGCTCGCTATCGTTCAACGTATTGTGCCTGGAGTCTGGGCCGGCTAACTCTCACAAGCTGAGACCCCGGCTCGGATTGTGCCCAAGGTTCCTACCTCTCCCGTAATAGGAGCAGGTGGTGAGCCTGCAAGCGCTGCCCTGGAGGAGGCAGATCCAGCCCTGGCTTCTCTGTCCGTTCGCTTGGACGTGTACAGAACGCAAGCCATAGACCTCAGACCAGCTCTACAAATATCTGTTAGAATTCAGCAGAGAGGGAAGGCTGTTTCCATGCAAAGTCGCACTAGTGCTTGCCTTCATTTCGGTAAAAATCCGAGATGCAACATGTCCACTTAGGTGTTGAGCTCCTCTATGATGAGTGTAAAGTGCTCCGCTTGGGCGTTGACGATATGCTTTGCTAAAACAGATTCTAGAGTTGGGGGCTGGACGACACCTAGTTGAACCGCTGCTCCCCGTGGGCTCCCTTCTCATGAAGCCAGTTTCACCGTGAGCCCGGTTCAAGTGTCGGCTTGCTGTGCCATTCCCTTCCTATGGACTGGATACGTGCGCCTTTCTACTCCAGTTGAGTTCCCTTAAAATTGAACCCTGTTGAGTTCCTCCACACCCCTCCGACGTCGGGCGTGCGGAACGTCTGGTGTTAGGCCTACCACTCGTAAGCAGTGTGGAACCTGTGTTAGGCTGGGTCCATATGTTGCGGTCCCTACGGCGACCCCATATGTGTATTCTTCCACGATACGGCTCCCTGCGGTGAGCCCGTGTCTTCCCTCGGCAGAGTCTCTCTGCCATCACTGTCCAGTGTGTCTCCCCCCGTCTTAGGCTGGAGCCACCCCAGTGACATTCCATATGTTAGACTGCCCGGTTTCCGCCCAGTTCATATGGTTATTTTCCACGTTACCTCCCTCTCGGTTGGATATGGCTTCCGCAGCGTCCCTTCCATCCAATGTACGGGGAACGCTTTCCCAGTGGTCCTGTAGGAACAGCAGTGACTTCCCTGGCCTAAGCCCTGTCCTTCCCCGCCTTAAATTTGCGGGTGCATCAGGAGGCTTTGGTTTAGGCACTGGAAGGTGGCAGCGTTAGTGGCGTTTTCAAAGGTTATCCCCATTCAGTCGACCGTCGACTACGTCTGACGTTATCGACTGAAAGGGAACGTCCTGGTTGCGTATGCAACCCACCGTTCCCTGAAGGAGGGAACGGAGGACGTAGTCCCCTTGCCACTACCGCTGGACCACCGCTGACCCCAGGTTACTCTCGGTTCCTCAGCGAAAAGCAACTAGTGCGTGCATCCACTTCCGTATTTATACCCGCGCCGCGGGGGCGGAGTGTGTGATGCGAATCACGCACGCCAATTACATTGGCTCGTTCAATAGTACTCGAAGAGGATAGGCTCTCTAGCGAGATCCCCATTCAGTCAACCGTCGACTACGTCCTCCGTTCCCTCCTTCAGGGAACGGTGGGTTGCATACGCAACCAGGACGTTCCCTGATAGGGAACGAGACGCTTCGTTTGAGACGCGGTGGGAACGCTCTGCGTGATTACGTCGTGAAGCACGTGTAAAATCAGTCCAATGGAAGCCCGCTACGACATAGGTGACGTCATAGACCAGGAAACTATAAAGCAACCCTGAAATCAGACCGCGATAGCTTCTGAAACACCTGAAGCAAGTCGATCAGGGCATGCAGGAAGTATGGCAGGCAAACGCAGCGTCTCGTTCCCTATCAGGGAACCAGGGTTACATACGTAACCTGAGACGTTCCCTTTCATACCCACTACGAAATAGTGACAAATGCCCGTTCTGTGTGAAGTGCTGCGCACACTAAGAAGCAAGCAACCTTGCCCCAGGAGTGGAGAGGTCAAGGTCATAAAACCTGACAAATGTATGCGGAGAGGACCATCCTGTCGCATTACACACGTCAAGAAGGGAAACTCCCGAAATTAAGGCCACAGAGGCCGCCATACTCCGAGTAGAATGGGCCCGCACAGCCATAGGTGAAGGCTGTCCGGCCGCTTCATAATTCAATGAAATAGCCTCGACTATCCATTTACTCATAACCTGCTTAGATGCGGGGCATTCTCTCTTGAGTGACCCAAAACAAACAAATAGTTGCTCAGATTTACGCCACAGGGCAGCTCTGTGAACGTAGGCATCTAAAGCCCGGATTTGACATAACAGGTTAAGCCGTTCCTGATTTTATTAAAGTATTAAAGGTTGGAGGATAAAAGGCCTGCAGCACTACTGGGCCCCCAACATTCAGTGGGACCTTAGGAATTTAACCCGGCCTGGGGTAGAGAAATGCCTTCACCATACCAGTTGCAAATTCCAGACATGAAGGAGCAACCGACAGAGCATGTAAATCACCAATTCTCTTGATAGATGAGATTGCAAGGAGAAATAAAGTCTTTAGAGTGAGGAATTTTTATGAAACCTCCTCGATGGGCTCGAAGGGAGCTAAAGCCAGACCCTTCGAGTACAATGGCCAAGTCCCAAGCCGGTGCTCTAGAGTGCAGTGCAGGTCTCAAGCTCAATGTACCACGGAGAAAGCGAGTAATTAAAGGGTTTCTCCCGATAGAAGTACCCCCCAGAGGGGTGTGGTAGGCAGATATACCCGCCACGTAAACCTTTAGGGTGGAAGGAGATAACCTGGCCGAGAAACGGTCTTGCAGAAAATCAAGAACTGAACCAACAGGGCAGTTAACAGGATCTAACTGACGTTCAATACACCACGTGGTGAAAAGTTTCCATTTTAGCGCATACAGTCTTCTCGTGGAAGGAGCTCTGGATTGAAGAATGGTTTCTACAACATCGGTCGAAAGACCGGTTTCCCTGAGCCTGGCCCCCTCAGAGGCCAGGCCCACAGTTTCCACAACTCCGGCCGAGGGTGAAATATCGTGCCCCCGGCCTGGGACAGGAGGTCCACCTTGAGTGGGATCTCCAAGGGGGAGCCGTACAGCAGAGACACCAAGTCCGAGAACCAAACTCGGGTCAGCCAATAAGGGGCTACTAGTAGCAGACGAGCCCCTTCTCGGCGAACCCTCTCCAGTACCCCCGGAAGCATAGATATCGGGGGAAAGGCGTACAGGTGCAGCCTCGGCCACACCTGCACCATCGCATCCAGACCGAGAGGAGCTGGGTGCGTTAGAGAGAATCACATGGGACAATGGGTTGAATATGATGATGCGAAAAGGTCTACCTGAGCACGACCGAACTCTTCCCACAGAAGCTCCACCACTTCGGGGTGAAGTCTCCACTCCCCGGGCCTCAGCCCCTGTCTCGACAGAATATCTGCTCCCACATTCTGACGCCCCGGAATATATACCGCCTTGAGCGACAATAACTTTCCCTGGGCCCATAGGAGGATCTGATGGGCCAATTTGCAAAGATGATGCGACCTCAGACCCCCTTATGGTTGATATAGGAGACCACCGAAGTGTTGTATGTGCGGACCAACACATGATGGCCTCTCAGGTCTGGCAGGAAATATTTGAGTGCTCAAAATACCGCCATCAACTCCAAACGATTTATGTGCCAGGAACATTGATGGTCCTGCCAAAGACCTCGCGCCGAGCGGCCACTCATGACCGCCCCCCATCCCGTGAGGGAAGCATCCGTCGAAAGCGTGACGCGTCAACAAGGAGCCCCCAACACTGGGCCCTGGGCGAGGAACCAAGGTTTCTTCCACATGACCAAGGCATGAAGGCATAGCCGCGTGACCTTGATCTTGGGGAACGGATTTCCCCAAGATAGAAAACCCCTTGGTCCTGAGCCACCACTGCAGGGGTCTCATGTACAGAAGGCCAAAAGTAATAACGTTGGACGCAGCTGCCATGGGACCCAACAGTCTCTGAAACTGTTTCACAGTGAGTGACTGGCCTAGTTTCACATTCTTTGCGTCTGTGATAATCGCAGAAATACGAGCAGGAGACAGGCGTGCCTGCATTGTGGTCGAATCCCAAACTACACCTAGAAAAGTGTTCCTCTGAGCAGGAAGGAGCACACTCTTTTTGGTGTTGAGCCGCAACCCCAAACTCTTTATGTGGGACAGAACAGCATCTCGATGCTGAACTGCCACCTGCTCTGACTGAGCTAAAATCAACCAATCGTCGATGTAATTTAATACGCGGATGCCCTGGAGTCTCAACGGAGCCAGAGCTGCATCCACGCATTTTGTAAAAGTGCGGGGAGATAAACCTAGGCCAAATGGAAGAACCCGATATTGGTATGCTTCGCCCCCGAAAGCAAACCTCAGGAACCTCCTGTGATGAGGATGGATAGATACATGGAAGTACACGTCCTTCAAGTCTATTGTGACAAACCAGTCCTCGGACTGAATCTGTGATACAATCTGTTTGAGTGTAAGCATTCTGAACTTGAGTTTCTGAACTCTGCTGTTTAACTGGCGCAGATCTCGAATAGGACGCAACCCTCCATCCTTCTTTGGAACAATGAAGTAACGGCTGTAAAACCCTGACTTTCTGCTGGGAGGAGAAACCCTTTCTATAGCTCCTTTTCGAAGAAGTGTCAGAACTTCTTGCTCCATAACCAGAGCCTGCTGTGAGTCCACCACCGTGAGGAGGACCCCTTGAAATCTGGGCGGACGAGAACTGAACTGAATTCTGTAACCCCTTTCTATTATGTGCAGGACCCATAGAGAAATATTTGGCAGAAGTTTCCATGCTGCCAGAAATTCCGATAAGGGAACCAGTCTCTCGAGACTGGCCTCTAGATTTGATTGAACAATCATTTCGGCGCCCTGAAGCGGCAAACCGGCAGGGAACAACCCAACTGACCGTTCTACAACCCTCCTTAGAGGATTGTACGGGTGCGTTGACACCTCGGCGCCCTGAAGCGGCGAACCGGCAGGGAACAACCGAAGTGGCAGCGCTGCGGCTCTCCTTGGCCCCGGAGGGTGCCAAGGAGGGACGGGTCCTCGGAGTCGTTCCTCCCTGGAGGGGACCACCCTCAGAAGCCTGATAGCCTTGGCGTCAGGACTTCTTCTAAGGCCAAGCTCCCCTAGAGATAACAGTCCTCAGATCTTGTCTACCCCTAACAGGCTTGGGCTGCGACCGCCACTCAGGAACCATAGATTGAGGAGGTGCCCGAGCGGCGACGCTCTGTTTTTGCTGAACTCTGCGAGCGGAGCTCGAAGACGGACGAGGCTGCTCAGACTTTATACCACAAGCAGCCTCGGGGACACTAGACCGGCGAGGAAGAAACCTCTGAAACGCAGTCGCTTGTTTCTTATTTTCTTGAAACCTATCGACGACACAATTTATAGCGTCGCCGAACAGACTTGTAGGTGACAGCGGTGCGTCCAGAAGAACAGATCTATCTTTATCCTTTATTTCAGATAAATTTAACCGTAAATGGCGTTCCGTGGCCACCAAGGCTGCCATAGAGCGGCCCACAGACTTGGCCGTCTCCTTGGTGGCCCGTAGAGATAAATCTGTCGTGCGACGCAATTCTCGAATTGCGTCAGCACTAACTTCCTCACAATCGTCTATGTCCCTCAGCAGGTCACCCGCTTGGAGAATCGACATAGTGTGCAAACATGCCGCGGCCTGACCTGCTGCCGAATACGCTTTACCCACCAACAAAGATGTATTTTTTAAAGGTTGGTAACGTCGGGGCTTTCAGAGGAGAAGATGACTCGGGGGAAAGATAACTCGCTAGTGTGTCTTCCGCGCGAGGCATAGATAAATAACCAAAGTGCTCAATACCTTGAATTTTGCTATAATTACTGGTCTGAGGGTTATGTACTCTGAAAGATGCCGGTTTGATCCACGATCTCGACACCTCAGTGTGGAGATCGGGAAAGAACGGGAGTTCCCGACGAGGAGGTCGTGATCTAGATGGTAGAAAACGCTCATCTAACAGACTTTTTCTAGATACTACATCAACATCATCGGCTGGCCAGTCAATATTTAATTTAGCTACAGCACGAGATAAAACCTCCATAAGCTCCTCATCAGCAGGGGTATGAGCTGACGAACACTCAAAATCCCCCATACTCACGACATCCAGATCCTCAGAACTGGATAGCCGCAATATTGGTGCCCCAGCCCGGGAAGGAGAAGCCGCAGAGCGGGCTCCTTCCTGGGCAGAGACAACGGATCCAGCAGGTAAGGGCTGAGAAAGGGCCGGGCCCGTCTCAAGCCCCGCTACTAGATCCATCTGCGAACCCCAAGATGAAAGTCGACGCTGACCCTCAGCAGCAGCCGCACCCGGGGGAACACGAACCGAACCGCCCTCCTCAAAGAACGATCGGCGGGAGCGGAGCGTCTTTATAGATAGACTCATACAATGCTCACAATCAGCCCCCTCGAGGACTGACTGGGCATGCTCCACTCCCAAACAAGCAACACAAAGCTGATGCGTGTCCCCACCCGTGATATAGCGAGGGCAGGGAATAACACACCGTCTATAATCTTGCTTGCTCACCATTTTATATGATAGATATATGAATATATATTGGGCTTGACAGACAACAATAAATAGACAAGGACAGATATACAGAGAGCGCTTGCTGAAGGTACAGAAGTTGTCGCGGTCTGATTTCAGGGTTGCTTTATAGTTTCCTGGTCTATGACGTCACCTATGTCGTAGCGGGCTTCCATTGGACTGATTTTACACGTGCTTCACGACGTAATCACGCAGAGTGTTCCCACCGCGTCTCAAACCCAGCTCGAGTTCCCTTGAAAGGGAACTGTTCTGCAATACCTCAAAAAATTAGGTACACTGAACAACCAGCTTGTTTTTTTTGTTCTTGTTGATTGATCTGCACTGCAAACTTGATAAAAATTATATTTAATTTCATACTTTTATATGGCTGTAATGACAACAAATGTAATTTGACAAGCATGGGGAAGGGAGTGTGACTTCAATCAAGTGTGATTCAGTTGTGAGATTAAATTGACCTTTAAATTGACTTTCAGAATTGTTTCAACTTCATTGACTGTGTGAAACTGGCCTATTTAAACAAACAAGATACTTACAGAGAATACATAAGCACAAAAGATAATGATTTCAAGTGGGAGAAAGTGAGACAGTGTTTAGTCCCCAGACAGAGCTAAAATGATCTAGCAAATGACAGAAAGCTTTCAGAAACTGGGCCACTTCACACGGTCGGTGAAGTCGGCCCTCTGACAGCCTCTGGTCGTTCTAGACAGTGAACAGGAAGAGGATATGTGCAGAGCCTGTCCCGAGACTGCAGAGAAAACTCAGTAAAGCCAAGGACTTAACACAGGTCAAGATCTGAGGGAGCCAAAACCAGATCTCGCTGCAAGAGAATAACATGAATATGTGCTGCAGTCCAATACATTCTCCTCCCTGCAAAAAGCCAGTAAATTGCAAACTGGATTAATGGAATACCACATAGCCGAAGAAGGTAGAGGTACAGATATTCAGAGGATCAGAGCGAGAGAGGCTTTTGGGATCGTGGGAAGTATCTAGGTCTTTCCGCCCTGCCAGCTGTTTCCCCAGTTTCCACAGGGCCCCTGATGTACTGTGGACCAGTGAGAAATATAGCACCATAGAATACAGTGTCCTCCAAACCAAGCTCGCTGAACTTTCAGAAGAGTGAATTATGAACAAACACATTCAAGTGTTAATCGATTTAGGGCTTTACTGTAAAGCACACCTGTGTGTTGTCAGCATTTATTTACAACTGGCAGTGGTGTACCAACAAATAGAAGTATAACAGGCATTGAGACAGACTCATTCATAGAAGATCTGTGCAACTTCTTCAAATGCCTGGAGCAACCGTGTGAAGGTTTTTTGACTGGAATACAATGCTTGGGAACAGGTCATATGGCTTCACGCTTAGGATAAATGTATACAAAAGCCATCCCTCACCACAGCACAGACAACATTGTACTAAAAAGATTACCCCTTGCTCACAAAACAGCACCTCAGTGGGTGTCGTTTCTCTAGACCAAACAATAAACACCTTCTAAATATCTAAAAGGGTCTAAATATCTTTGCTGTGAGGAGTTGCTTTGTGCATGATGAGACCTGCACAGTGGCATGTCCACCCACACCCTCTGAACTGTGCCCTTTCTGCTGAAAACCACACCTGGATGAGGACATGAGTAAAATTTTCAAGAGAGGATGAGTCATGAGAGGCAAGATTTCAGCATTTCAGACGAATATGTCAATGATAAACTACTGGGACCGTCTCAGATTTCTACCACATCTTAAAAATTACTAAGCAGTAATTAAAGGTTACATACTATAGTTGTGCTACATACCAACCTCCAAATATTTGTAGACGTGCATGTGCTATCATTTTTCTGTGATTAGGTTAAGATACCCAACATTTCTGATTCCTTCTCTTTCTGGTGATATGGCACATTCCACAAATACAGTGCACTGTAGTTTCCCATGACCTTTTTCTTTTTAAACATTAGAGAACATTAGATATTAGATATGTTTGATAAAGTATTGTTCAAAGTCAAATTAAGTAGCTAGTATTAAACATCAAAATGTTGATATACTCCCTCTTTAAAATGGGAATTTAACCATTAAAATTGCTATTGACAAAAGTTTGACAATGTAATTTTTGCTATTAATACCTATTTAAATATTAATATTTGACTCATTGTAGTAAAAAAATGCACTCTATTTTTAAAATGAACTAATTATAATTGCACAATTGTTACAGTTTTTTAAAATTTAAATAATATTTAAAGTCATGACATAATTTGCAAGCCCATAGAAAAGGGGGGGGGGGTATATATGGTAATATATTACCATATATTTTCATACTATATATAGTACTAACAAATGTGCACGGGACCTTTTCAGATGTTAAATTTAGAATTGACTTTTCAAAACTATTTCACTCCAGTTTTCACTACAGACACCTAAGACTACAGTGAAGATTCATCACAAATCAAAACAGACTCACCCAGATTATGTTCAGTGAACTGCAGCAAAGTGATTCCAGTATTGAGGCTTCCTAACAATGCAAACAAACAAGTAACGATTTCAGAATGTATCATGGTAAAAGCAAAACTACACTCCAGTCTTGTACAAACGTGCCAGTGGGCTCATTGCACTGCTGACGCCTCTTACTTTTTCGTGGGTATTCAGGAAGTGGGGGTACTTGAAAGGAGCTCCGCAGGAAGTGAATTGTAGACTTGTCCACGCTGTTCTTCTTGGTCGTGTCTTCCTCTTGAGGCTCCACCTGTGGATGTTCTTGAGTTTTGGTCTCACGGTTACCTTCAAACTCCACGTCTTGGTCTACATCTTCCTCGCTTTCCTGCTCTCCTGTAGCAGCACTGCCGATACTGTCCACTCCTTCACTGCCTGAAGTTTGCTGCAGACTTTCTTCTTCCGAGTTTATGTCAAAGAACTGGTCGTCATCAATTACGTCGGAAGGTGTCGGAGGTATGAGGTTAATGACTGGTGGTGTGAGAAGACTACCATCTTCAACATTAATGCTGCCAGAACCATACAGAAGAGAGTCAACAGCAGAGTCATCCTCATTGTTCTGGATCACTCTGGACTGAAATTGTAAAGAGGAAAGTGGTGCAAGCTTCTTCTTTAGCGCTGCTCTTTGGCACATGGACACAGAACTAGCAGAGCGGCCAATGGTGATCTGTTGAGGTGGCCCATTGCGCTTAACTTCAGCAAGGCTAAATCCGGGGTTGTCTATTCCCAAATCTTCAACAACAACAAGGACGTTATCCTCATCCACGACAGGCTTGGGATTTTGTGGCTTTTCCTGATTGTACTCCAAGCAGTCGTTTTCAACCGTCCGAAAGCAAGAGCAACACAGGAACCTTTCTACAATGTTGATAATGTTTTCTCGTCTGGAATGTCGGTTATCCACATGCTTTGCCATGTCCATCCCTACTTCCTCCCCATTCCCTGACCCTCTCAATCCCAGAAGAAACTAAAAGTCTGAGGATCAGAGACAGTAAAGCATGGATTTTTCACCTCTATCACCTAAACCTTCATCGAAAGGAAAACAGACCCCCTCAAAGCATCAATATGCAAGACCCTCTCACCGAAACCCTTCTGAGCAATAAAAAATAAATCCTCTGTAGGCTGTTGCTTAGCAGTGGCCTGAAAGAGAATAGGATGAGGCTTCATGCTTTGGCTTCGATGAATACTTGAGATGAATGCTAGTTTCAATTAAAGGCCTTTCATATGGAAAGCACTAAGGACACGGCTCTGTCCTCAAAGAGATGTGCAAATAAAATTAAGAGCATAGCTTGCCTTACCGATGTGTATATTGAAAAATTACAGTTCATTTAGAAAGAGCAGTATATAGAACCTGATCATAAATTGTATACTAAGTCGGGTACATCTGTCAAATCTGTTCTTGCTTGATTGGTCTGTTGTTTCACTTACAAAGTTTCTGTGCTATGCTAAGCTATGCTGCTAATGCTAAGCTTTCTGGTACACCTGAACTGGTAACTAAGAACGAACATAATTTGTCTGCTTATAATGCTATTTTCCTTCATTTGATCATTGTTTAATTAATTATTAAGGCTATATACACAAAAAAATACACTGTAATACAGTGCAAAAGTGGCATCTGACCCTTGGACTGAAAGATTCATAATTTGAGACATACTACCGTTCAAAGGTTTGGGGTCAGTAAAATTTTACACTTTAAAAAACAAAATTTCATTTCTTTCTAACTTTCTATTCATCAAATAATACAATAATGAATAAATGTATCACAGTTTCCACAAAAATATAAAGCAGCACACCATTGATGATAATAAGAAATGTTTCTTGAGCACCGAATCAGCATATTAGAATGATTTCTGAAGAATCGTATGACACTGAAGACTGGAGTAATGATGCTGAAAAAAAATAAAGTATTGCTGTTAGAGAAGTCCTTTCGTATAACCTTTATATTTTAGGGCCAATCAAATCCATGCAAGCAGAAATCATAATGTTTTAATTATCATTAATGCATTTGAGCACAGTCGGAGCAGAAAGAACTGTCAGCACTGTATCAAGCGCTCCATGCAGAAGAAAAGGTCACCATGTTCCATTACTTTTTAAAGAGCCAGTTGTTAAGCCTGTTGATCAAAGGCTCCACTGATATTTATATATGTATTTAAACAAAAACATTTGTGCACAATAAGGGATGACATGGTGGGCTGCAGTAACTGTGTTGCATGACTAGCATCCATAACAACTAGGCCAAGACAGAAGAATCGGCATTGTATTGTACATTGTACATTTCCTGCTGATTTTAGGGGATGAATTCAGCAGAATTCATTTAAAAATGGTAAGCAGATCTGAGAAAAGGTTAATATATTCCAACTGGTAGCTGGGGGTGAAAAAATCAAATTAGCCAAAATGTTTGATAACAAACATATAAGGGGGTAAGGGTTACACAGAGGATTTCGTGTAAGTCTAGTTGTAACCAAAGTGCGTGAAACGACACTTTACTGACAAATGGAATTATTTTGCTATATTATTTTACTATAACCTGATGAAAACCACAAAACAGAGAGAGACAACTGCTATCCTAAAAATGTACTGGAGTGCATTTCATGATTTCAACTCCTTATCATCCTGACTGGGAAAAAAAGAAGATTTACATGTATACTGAAAACTATCTTACCATGCATTACACTTCTGAGAAACAATTGCACAGTGGCTCGTGTGCGTCATTCCCTTCTTTTTGGCAGGTACAGTAGCTGTTGCTTTTCCAGGCTCATAAAAAAAAGCAACTGGTACATAAATGTTTCTAATCAGTGAAGCAGGTCAGAGGAAACATGATTTGCAATTCATTCATCAAAATATAATTCACATAAAATAAAATACTCGTCATGTTCTGTATTTTACATTACAATGACATTTTCATTGCAATGCCCAATAACATGATATATGATACTGTAATGACATTTCATACAAAATGAAAAAAGATGAAAATAAATAAAAGCTGTGAAGCAATTGCTCTACATTGTGTCCTTTCTGGTAGCACAAACATTTACTTGAGCCATCTTGCAGTTAAATCTTAATAAAGCTATTCGGGATTTAAAATTGCAATTAAAATTGCTATTCGGGAAACGTGGCATTTGTTTGACTGCAGCTATCTTTCAGGATCCTACAGTCAACATAGGCTGAGTGTGTTCCTTCAAGGCTGCAGTAGCTCTTAAACATTTAATGGGTTTGAGCCTTTTTAAAGACTTTGAGTAAAAAGCCTGACTTCTCCCCACTCCCCTCCTCTTCAGCTTCCAAAATCCAGTACACACATTAACATCCCAGACTGTTAAAGAACTGAAACCCTACCGGGGGCTCAATTCAGGAAACACCTCTGACGGACCTCTAACAGTCTGTCAAACTCATTTAAATTACCAAATTGTAGCGCCTCTGTATATTCAGTTCACATTATGTATATCTAAGCTGTATCTGTGAAAGGTAGGAAGAGGATTCCCTATGGTTGCCACAGAGTGTCACTAGAGTGCAGACGTTCTGCTATCAGAGAAGAGGGCAGGAGAGGGAGAGGCGAGTTTTGCAACTTGGTATTCCAAGGTTTTGGGTCGTGTTACTGAAAAACCACACAAATGCTTTTCATTTACCACTCAGCAAAACAGATACGGCATGATACCTTGATCAAATATTTGTAGGAATACCAATTTTCCCCTTCATTTCTTTTACACGATATTCAAAGGCCATTTGAGAACGGCTTCAAACCAAATGCTCTCTTCCTCTGGCAAACATTTTCATCCAAAATCTTTTGCCAAAGAGCTCTTATTTCAAATTTCGCAAAGATGTTTTGCACTAATTTGAGCTAATGTAATGTAATGGCGCTCTAAAATAATGAAATAAAGTTAATAGATTTTAAGGGGGTGGCTATACATCTTATATAATGAGATTCTCTTAGGCACTGGTCCTAAACACATGCAATAAATACATTCTTTATGACAAACTAGGAGAGGGTTTCTATCCCCCTTGTACTGTTTCCCAACTTTTCTCTTTCGAAGCATGTTTTCTTTTGGTTTTGACTGCACTCGCCACCACAGAGAGGAGGAAGGAGAGAGAGGGAGAGAGGTAGATCCGGGAGAGGGCCTAGACTCCGAGCCAAAAAAAAACAGTGAGTTTCAGCACTGTCAGAAAGGGCTCCTCGCTAAAGAAAGCTGCAGCACGGTGTTTAACACTCTCCAACATATTGAACATTTCCTGTGTTTCTCTTGTTTCCCTGGGCCACTCTCCTGTTCACTGTCACAGAGCAAGCTGCTCTGTATAGCCACGCCCACTTTGGGTTTAGAAAATCTAATTGGTTGAGACTAATTATTATATTTACAGTCAGGTTCTTTCACCACCTTCCCAGGTCTCCACATAGGCAACGGATCCTCAATTGGCATTTTTCCTAGGAATTCGCCTGAATAACAACCATTTGTATTGGAGCAAATTATTACCAGTTTACATTAATTATACTGACGATTATACAAAACATTAGTTTAAGGGGTCTCTACTACATGATACCGCTTTCAACTAAAAATGGAAAACTTTTTATGTGTTTTGGCCATTCATTTACTCAACAATTGCGTTTTAAGGGCTGTCTCAATCGCAAAAACCTTTCACTGCACTGGAGTGTTCGCTCCCTAAAAAAAAATCCACAATGCACCTTAAAAATCTGGGATCATCAATGCTCACTATGCTCCCTTACCGGAAATTGCATCACATATCTAAAGCGCGAAACACAAAACGCACAAGCCAACTCAATAAATATAATGACACTCGATAGAAGATTTGAAAAAACAAGCCATGTTTTTAGCATAAACATCGCTTGTGAACACGTCTAGTTAACATTTCTAATTAACACTCGGATGAAATGTTGTAAGGATATGTAACAGGACAGTGGGTCTCATTTACTAATAATTACATGGATTATTATTTTGCATTTGTACACACAAGAGAACTTCTCAAGATTAAAAATATCCGCCTATAATTCACAACACATTTGTGCGCACATGAATTTGTTCTTAATGTCATTCTGATGTTAGTGAATTTTTAGTATAGAGAGTATGCATTGACGTCACTTTCCCTGCCGGAAAACGTCCTCTCAGCCGGACTGAGTGGCAAAAGAGCTGGCTGGATGACTATTAATAGAGGAAAGATCCAGTTATCCATGGATATTGACCTGCATTTCCTGACATTTTTATGTGCCTGATTTTGATGCCGGGAAATACATAAAGCAAATTTTCCTGTGAACGCTTTATATACAATATAGGTAGGTCTAAATCCGGGTGATCACTTATATGTTATATATATATATCGTCATATCATCCAGCCCTGAAACTTGTATAGTTTTTGTCAGGGTTTATTTTAAAACATCCAATTATGCAGCACATATGATGGTAAATATTAATTGATGAGTTTGGCAATATAAAACAATACAATATGTAGGGTATAATTTTACCCCAAAATTCAACATATTGACACAAAATACTATCTGCAAATCTCTGCAAAGTGCACACACTATCACACAGTTCTAAATGTAAAGTTAGCTATATGTTATATCCAACTTTATCTGAATCCATACAATACACACATGTAAAGCAATATAATCTAGCAAATCTCAGCTGCCTGATTTATTATTGTTGCAAAACGTTACTATGTTATCAGCCAGCTCTTTATGTAAAGTTGGAATTATACGTCCAACTTCATAATACATTATATTCGCGTAAGGGAATATAGCATGTCTTGTCGCAAAATATAAATTATATTATCGCTCAGCTCAAAACTGCTGAATGCAGCATGGAGATATTAAGATATTATAAACATTAAAATCATGATTTTCTGTGCAGCTGCTACAATGAGCATTGTTAAAGGCACTATACAAATCAATTTGACTTGACTGTTGTTATTACTGTCTTATTTCCATTTGTGTAAGCTTATTTTGGTGAGGTAAGTCGGTTATTATGGGTTTGTTTTGAAAGACCAGTGATACTGATCAAGCAAGATCTGAGATTTGGATTTGGATTTCTAACATGCTTTCCCATTGATGCACAATCCAGGGATTAGTGAGTTACTGAGATGCCAGTACTGTTACTTTGGCCTTGAGCAAACAACTAACCAATATCATTCATAGAGAGAGTAACTAGCATGACTATTGTGAAGCCATCCTTCAAATGATCATTCACAAAGGCTCAAGCACAAGACTCAACACGTGCTCTCAAAGCTCTTCCCCTCCTGGACACAATTATAGAAATAAAGTTGGCGGTGGAGGGATGGAGGACAGATTTTTCCAGGAGTGAGGTAATCAGCTGTTTATCTGCAGCGTTGTGATTCAGGGAATTAAATGAACATATGCCTAATGTTTTCTGAAATTATTTGCCTGTAAATAACTCTACATAAAAAAACAAAACTTAACATAATATTTGGAAAAGTGTTCAATGCAACTGTCATTGAAAATGACAGTGGCAAATACAAAGCGCATTAAACAAAATCCACATTTGAGCTACAAAATAAGGAGCATATGAAGTACAAATATTTAGTCATCAATGCTGAGGCCAAAGCATGTTTTGTAGAGCTTAACGGGGCTGTGTTTTCTTCAAAAGTCTGCTTTCTCATTGCCTGTGAACCAGAAACTACTAGGACGCACCTAAACAACATCCTCATGTTTGTGTAGAGCTCAAGTTATTGCAAATGTGGCCAAATATTTGGAGTTTCCCCTGGTGGCTGGACCTTAATGACTAGTGCATTGGAAACTCTGTCCAAATAATTGAGAGAAAAGAGGCAGAGAAGAAGGAGGGAGGCATTGACCTTGGAAACCTCTTTCACCTCTCCCCCTTTAAAGCCCTGAGGCTTCAATCCCATAATCAATTATCCACTGAAGGCTGAAGACCACCAAAGTTTAGCTGCAGTGAGGATACAGGGCTGCAGGACTGTGTGTGAATGAGTGGCGGTGGTACAGGCATTTTTGTTTTGTTTTTAACCAAATTTTTGTGTGAATGAGCAATGGGCTATTTTTTCAACTTGCATATGAAAGGGCAACTACATTCAAATGTATTTATGAAACAACTGCTGTGCTCTTTGCTGCAGCTGCAAGTCTATGAATGTTGATATGTCACGAGATGCCAGTGTTACAGTTATTTTACCACGGTTAAGAGGTGGCCTATAATAAGGTTCTATAAAACGATTACAGCAATAATACAATAAAAGTAACAGATTTTCAACAAATAGTTTTATGTATTAATATTACAATTTTCCATCAATCAACATTGATAAGCCACTATAATTATATTGAAAAAAAAAAATGGATTATATAATTAATTAATGTTGAAAACTTTAAGCTGTTAATGGTTGCTAGGCAATACAATTGTGCGCATTAATATACAATGTGCAGCTTCGATCCAATCAGAATTTAGAATTGTCTGTTTTATCATTTTGATTGAAAAATTTATTCTTTTTAAAACAATATTAAACAGGATTTAGTAAAAATACTAATTGTATAATAATTATAATTATAATATGTAATATATTAATTATATAATAATATAATAATTATAATATATTCATTATATAATAATATTTATTATTATTATATTTAGATTTTAATTATTAATTATATAATATAATAATTATATAATTATTATTATTGTTAAATCCTTAACAATAAATAATTTATAATTAAAATTATGATAATATTTGAATATTTCATTTATGTTGTTTGTTTATTTTATTTTTTTCAATAAATAGAGAAAAAATGACCAAACAGAGAAGGGATACAGAGACTATACAGTAAAAACACATAATATACACTAGCATCTTGCCTTTATTTGGCTTTGTGTTAAACTCAAGGAATAGTTTATTTGCCTCTTTTTATAAGAAACCGTACTGTTCCCACACCCAGTGTGGTTAAAGGAAAACCAATTCATTTGTCTTTAAATGAACTGATTGGCTTTCAGCAGCTAGAGTGTAAAGATGATGACATGAGTTAATCTTTCTCTCTCTCTCCCTCCCTCCTTTTTTTGGTTGGTCCCCTGTTTATCTTTTTATAGAAGGGGCCACTCGTCTCGTGCATGTCAGCATTGTGCCTTTCTTTTATCCTCCCCTCTCTTTCATGCAGGGAGAAAATGAGCAAAAGAATGAAAAAGAGTGTGTGTGTGTGTGTGTGTGTGTGTGTGTGTGTGTGTGTGTGTGTGTGTGTGTGTGTGTGTGTGTGTGTGTGTAGAGATGTGGCTCATGAAGACCTAATTTACAGGATGTGGGTTTGCTCAGGGTTCCTGACGTGTCCCAAACCCTTTTAGCCCAGCCCCCAACCCCCCCCCCCAGACAACACAAACACAAACACACACACTCATTTAATGGCATTAAGAGTTGCAGTGGAAACGTTTTGCACTAAAAGAAAAGACAAACTGAGGCTTTATACAAACTTTCCCATGGGAATGGTGTTTATGACCACCGGTTCCTGCTTTAAGACGCAGGTCCACTGTTATCAAGGATTCACTGCCAAAGATAAAAAGGCTTAACTTGACTTTTCTTTTTTTTCTCATATCAGATGTAAAATATTTCAGTCAGAACAATTTACAGAGGACAGGAAGCAGAGAGGGGAAACAAGAAAAACTGTCGCCGCAGTAGAGAGAGGGCCCAGAGGAGCAGAGAGAAGTCTCTTTGGTTTCTGTGGTAACCAAGGGGGAGCTGCGGTCTGGTCAAAGGTCCTATTGTGGCAAATGCATTATCAGGTCAAAGAGGGAGAATGTAAATGAAGCACCATGAATTTCTAGTCAAAACAAGGCAATTTGACCATCTTCACTTTCAATGTCATGATCTTTCTAATGGTCCTTACCAAAATATAATATAAAACCACCATAAGAACTTTACAGAGTAAAAAAAAATGAGGTGATTGTGAGATGAAGTTTGAAATAAGGTCACAATTGTGAGAGTTACCATTGTGAGAAATAAAGATGTATTTGTATGAAATTACAGTTGTGAGATAAAGTCTTAATTACTAATTAACATGTAAAGTTTGTTGAGAGAGCAGTTGTGAGTATAAATGCATAATTATGAGATATAAAGTCACAGTCGTGTCTATGAATTCCTAATTGTGAGATTTAAAGTCACAATTGTGAGTTTAAATTCATAAAAGATATAATCACACTGAGATATAAGTATTCATGCATAATTATGATATAAAGGCACAATTGTGAGTAAAAATTCATAACTGTGAGATATAGTCACAATTGTGTGTATAAATTCACAGTTGTAAGATGTAAAGTCAAAATTGTGTATAAATCCATAACTATAAGATATAAAGCCACAATTGTGTGTATCAATTCATAGTTGTGAGATATAGTCACACTGATATAAAGTCACAATTATGTGTATAAAATCATAATTGTCAGATGTAACCACAATAATGAGACATCATCAAATCTATGATAATGATTGAATGTTAATATTAAGTGTTATTCATTCACAATTGTGAGCAGTATCACAGTTGTGAGTATACTGTCATCACTGTGGGACATTAAGTCACAATTGTAAGTATAAAAACATAATTGTAAATATAAATTCATAACTTTAAACACTACAGACTTCATTTGGAGTATCTCGCCTTGTGCAACGCTCCATTCAGAAACCCTCCGCTCCCCTACTAGCAGCGCGTACACAAGCCTTCGGAGCACAATAGCACACCACTGGCATGTAGTTCATGCGCTCACCCCTTCAAAGTCCTTTAATTGCCCTCGCGCCTGAGCTGCCATAGAAATCAGTCCAAATGAATTGCAACACTTTAAGAATGGGCAGATTATAGGAGGAGAGGAAACAATGGGACATCAAATATGGTGAGCAGCAGGTCGGACAACAAGTCCTCCCCACCAGATTACACTGGCTGCCTGGCAGACTGTCCTTTTCAATAAAGCCTGACCTAATTTCCAAAACATGAGGATTGTTTTCTGTCAAGCTCCATTGTATGTCAGCCCAATAAAAGCCACTAGAGTGTAATTTGGATGGGCTTCTCTTCTCAGTTCACGATTCTTTAGAAGTATGTTGCTTGAAAGGAATTATAAAGGTTTATTTGAATGTGGCAATTGATTGGATGGCCCATATTGATCACTAGAAGGGGAAGTGATGGAGGAAGACACCTCCTCTTCAAAGAAAGACAAGCAGAAAGAGCAGATGGCTACAGTGCTATTCTTCAAATTCCCTCCTTTTTCAACAATTGGCCCATGGTGTCAAGAGTTTTTCATGATGATATTACTGACACGAAGTGGACTTAATCCACAAGTCCACTCGCTTAATGGGACAAAGTCTGAAAAGCGCTCATGAATAAAAGTGAGGGGGCTTTCTGACAAGTCTTGAAGAGCCTTAACCTAACTGCTCCTTATGAATCAAAGTAAACCTCAGTCTCAGTCTGATCTTCAACTTTCATTGTGTGGAATGAAAACACTGTTCCACAGAAGAAAGAAAATTATGCAGGTTTGGAATGACTCAACAATTTTCATTTTTGGATGAACTACCCCTTAAATAAAACAAAGAAAAGTTGTTATTACTCATGATTAAACTCATTCTCACATGATAGCATCATGACAATGTCACATTTCATGCATATATCCGTTATGATCGCTTTAATTGTTGTCTGCTCTGTAGGCTGAACTTCTAATACTGATGATTTTTGTTTTGGGCAAACATATGCATTTCGTGAAAGTCACAAATGGCTCATGGCTTACCTCATACACAAATCTTCTTAGACAAAGTTTCCCTCTTAAAATCTTTCTCCAAAGTCATAACTAATCTTGTGGTATGCTGTGCAGCTGAGGAATGTGTTTACTCACACCGAGTTGGTCTGCCAAGGGCTTCATGAGACAGAACCCAAGTCAAAAAAAAAAAAAAAAGGTAAAAGAAACAGCATTAGGCTGATGCCACTATTAATAATAATAATAATAATAATAATAATAATAAAACTAAGTATTCTTACATGTTGAATTGCAAATTTATTTCTATCGTAAATGTATTTCTATCATGTATATCACTCATGTCTATCCAATCCAAACCTATATGACTTTTTGTCTTTTGTGAAATACGGAATACTTTTTTTTTAAACAATGCCTGAGTGTTTTTGTCCATACAATAAAATTCAATGCTGTCAAATATTGTCTTCAAAATATCTTCCATTGTGTTCTGTAGAATTTTTTTTTGGAGGGGGGGGGGGGGGGGGGGGAATTACAGTATTCTTGTATTTTTATTAAAGCGTAAGTTCACCCAAAAATGAAATTTCTGTCATTAATTACTCACCCTCATGTTGTTTCATACCCGTAATACCTTTGTTCATCTTCGGAATACAAAATAATTCCGAATAAAATAATTCCCCCCCCCCCACCCCCCCACCGAAACCCCCGTTGTTGTGCCACAGGCAGGGAGTGTGCACTGTCCTGTTAATGGAGATTGCGGTTCTACTGGCAAAGGACACAATACAGCAAGGAGGTAAGCAGAAGGAAATGGCTGTCTCCAAACATTGGTTGGCCCACTGGATAGTGGATGTCATCGCCTTGGTGTACCAGGCCCAAAGCATGCCGTGCCCCCTTGGGGTGGGAGCTGAATGGCCGGGATCCCTATCTAGGCTCCTCAGAAAAACATGAATGAAGTGAGTAATGCCAGTCATATTTATACCCATATGTACGTGTAGGTGTGACTCGGCATGCAAATCTCACTGTCCAATGCCCATTGTCTCATTTTGTTTGGGCTTCCAGGTGAGACCCCATGAAGTCAGTCTGACAAAATGTCTCTGTTTCATCCTTCACGGAACGGGGGTTACATTGGTAACCTAGATGTTTTGTTCTGAAATGCCTGAGCAAAGTCTGTTTTCAATGTGGTTCGGTATAATTACTCCCAGAACTGTCTTACACGACTGTGTTCCCAAACAGCAGCATCTACCTTCTAAAGCAACATAACACATTTATTGCGTTTCGTCAGCGCACTCTGAGACTCAAGTATATACAAGTAGGGATCGCTGCATCCTGCGCTGGACATCCAATCCCAATACCTAAGGGTAGGTTTTGTGTGGGTTTCAGTGCAGTCTGTCATAAAAAGAGAATTATAAGAAGTAAATGAATGAGAATTAGGTGTGAGGGTTAAGTCTTCTGGATCCTTCTTCCTGTTTCAAAGTTAAAAAAAAAATATCCCAAACCACTTCACCAGAAATCTTGGCTGGCAGCTAATATCATTGAGTAAGGTTACAGTGATGGGCAGGTTTAGGGATCAATGTTTGGTGTAGGCAATCAGTGCTGTGATTGACATGACCAATAAAACCTTAAGAAATGGCTGCAGGGCGGAGTTTTCATTGAATTGATTTTGGCGGGGGGAAAAATCACGCTAATGAGAATAGGATGTATTTGGACATGGGCGCGGCTTCTGACATCACACATGGACCTTAGATTTGAGGTCCATCGCAGGCTGCAGCTAAATGCTTCTCAGTATATACGAAAATTATGTGTAAATTAAGTGATTTTTAGCGCCATTTTGTCAGGAAGTGACAATTTTGTTCTCTGACTCACTGGTTGGTGCTTTATTCGCAAATGTTTTATGCAATATTCCAATTTTGCAAGTTAAAATGGCAACTTTGGATAGAAACATAGCTAGTGTGAAGGTGTGTGAAAACAGCAAAAGAGTGAGAGTGATCATGTGACCACTCCTCCTCTCCCTTTTGGACATGGTGTAATGTCCTCAGATGGATTACACGCAGCTGTGTGAAGTCGGAAACCTGCAGTGATAAGTGTAATTATTTATCCACCTGTTGTGCCCTATTTTATCATAATAATTCACCTATTAAAATAAAGAGTTTAAACAAAATAAATTAAGCATATGAAATCGGATCACATTCTTTATTTATAAAACATGTTCAAACTTAATGGAAAAGTGTTCCTAATCTGATTGGCTGAGCAGCATTCCAAAAGACATTTCTCTGATTTGGAACACATACAAGCAGGATGATACCAACAAAGTATGCTCCTGTGAAAATTCTTTGGTGACCAGTTTAGTTGGGAGAAAAAAAAGGACAAATTTAGTCAGAAACCTCTTGTTTATAGAACAGTTGTATAAAAGAACATTCAAGCTGTCTATTATATGCTGCCAACGATGGTCTCGGTCAAAGTGCCATCATATAAACTTACCGGAGTAACAGACCACTAACAAAGCACAAAGCCGGTGCTTGAAAGAACACAAACACGCATGCACAGTCACACACACAATATGCATGTTGACAGAGGCTAATGAACGTCCTGCGATCTGCTGCCAAAAGCCGTGAGAACCACTTTTCGGGCTTGTGGTGTCCTGCTGGGTCCCTCGAACACAAATGAGCATCGTGACAATACATTTCAGCACAGGAACACAAATGTAATAACAAAACTGGGAATAGAGCACCTACATCTCATACAGAAAAGGGCACTTCTCCACCTCATCAGAAACAAACAAGGATCCTCAGCTTGCCAATAGGCCCTGTAACCAAGGGAACTGACATTTATTGTGCCGGGAAAACAGTTATAGGAAACCAGACACCTGCAATCCAGCCAATTAAGTTATGAGGGAATAGTACTGTTTCATTTCCTGACACTGAATGGGCTTTTCAAATGACCAAGAATAGCCATGAGGGTTATTCATGCTCGTCTTATATTCAAAACGTAGAGAGATCTCTTTATGCGCTTGCTTTGACGGAACTTTTGTCTCAGCAAGTTTAAGTTTTGTTTGTTTAGTTGGTAAGTCTATTTCACTAAACATTTTAGCTAAATGCACCTAAAAGGCAATGCAACATATTTAGATTATAGCAACTGTCATTGTTTTCAGTACAAACACACTTATTTATTTACACTTATT
Organism: Siphateles boraxobius; assembly: GCF_051911475.1. Classification (NCBI taxonomy): domain Eukaryota; kingdom Metazoa; phylum Chordata; class Actinopteri; order Cypriniformes; family Leuciscidae; genus Siphateles; species Siphateles boraxobius. Next base: position 8,157,572 of record NW_027508811.1, on the reverse strand, counting down.
TGCTTCTTTATTAATCTCAATTACCGGTTTTATTTTTTTACTCTGGGGCAAAAACAGGTTTTCAAACTGCTAATTAAATTTTAAAAGATGTTTGTGTGCACTTTATTTTGATTATGACAGCTGATATAAATCAAATGATGAAAAAAAGAAGCAGTAGTTAGGAATTGCTGCTTTTCAAGTGATTTTTTTTAATACTAAAAAAAAATTGCTATTAACAAAAAGTTCCTATGTTTGCCACCTGTCTGGTATGGGATAAAACAAATCTCTCTATTAAAAGCCAAGCACCAGGGTAAATTTAAATCACTGTTTCTTAAGGAGGCACCATTTGTGATCTTTTTCCTGTTCCGCCCATTGGTGTCTCATGGGTATTATATCCTACGGTAGACAGCGGCAAGCTGCTACATACTCAAGTTGCCAAAGGTCCTCCACTTGCCTTGACCCCGGCTGACACCCGATCCCCCTAAAGCCATCTTTTATTCCTGCTTCAAGAAGAAACATTAGGATCATTCTTACACCCCTGCTGTTTGGTTGTGGTGACCTCTAAGCTTATGGGAATCCAAGGCCGACACCAGAGTAAACGGCAACAGTCGGTTTCTAACAATCAGCTCTCTCTCTCTCGCTCGCTCTTCCGGCATAATGTTTAAATGGAGAGATTGAGGGTTAAGCAAGTGGTGCTTGGGGTGCTGTCTCCCGTTCCGGCTCTTGTCCGAATTAGTTCGGGATCACCGGTGCTGCCAATGGCGTGTTCTCAGGCTAGTACTGCATTCCTCACAGCATTTCATTCTTTCATATAGCATCTGTCCCTCAGCCTACAGGCAAAACCACAGCACAGAATCAACAGCAATTTGATAAGTACGGGATAGTTCACCAAAAATGTTCCCTATTCCACCCGTATTTTGTAATCAGAATAATGCAATATCCAGGAAGTGATAAAATCAATCTGATATTCAAGGCGTGATGACTATGAAAACACATCTTTCTACAGCATACTTGTTTGAGCAAACAAGCTGCTAATCTCCAGTCTGTGTCTTGTAAGTGAGAAACTTGATTTTAAAGAATTGAAAACTAGTTTGGAAGATGCACCCAACCACACACACACACGGTATCCATGTTTTATGAGGATTTTCGGTAACACTTTACAATACGGGTGCACTAATAAGCATTAATTCATACTTAACTAATGCACAGATAATCATGAGTTAATGTATGACTCATGAAGAACTAAACCATTAATTAATTATTACTGCATCAGCAACTAATAAAGAGTCTATATGATTAATAGATTAAGTAATAAATGAATTGCTATTAATTAAACATGTCATCATGTATTAATTTCTTAATAGCATATTAGATTTTCCATAGACATAATGATTTTTATACTGTACAAACTGTATATTCTATCCCACTACACTAACCCTACCCCTAAACCTAGCAATCATAGAAAATGTTTTGCATTTTAGATGATTTTAAATTCATTTAGTATGATTTATAAGCTGTTTTCCTCATGGGGACCAGAAAATGTCCCCACAAGGACAAGGATTTTGGATATTGCCATATTTGTTGGGATATTTTGTCGCAATAATGTAGGGTTTACCAGGACACACACACACACGCACGCATGCACGCAGGCACGCACGCACACACACACACACACACACACACACACACACACACACACACACACACACACACACACACACACACACACACACACACACACACACACACACACACATTAATCAAAACTGTTTTAAAGTCTTCTGGATAATTGATAATTTTAGTAGAGTATGGTTCTCATATTTTATTGCTCAAAAACTAATATTAAAGATGCACTAATTAGGTTTTTGGGTAACACTTTTTTTCGGTTGTCCACTTTAGACATTCTACTAACTATAAGTAACTTTATAGCTACATGTCAACTAACTGTCCATAGAGTGTTAGTAGACTGTCTGATTAATATCTGCTAAAACTTTATTTTGATGTTCCCCCAACAGACATTCTACTGACTATAAGTAACGTCCTGGTTGCGTATGCAACCCACCGTTCCCTGAAGGAGGGAACGGAGGACGTAGTCGACGCGACTGAAATGGGATCACGCTAGGGAGCCTATCATCTTCGAGTACTATTGAACGAGCCAATGTAATTGGCGTGCGTGATTCGCATCACACACTCCGCCCCCGCGGCGCGGGTATAAATACGGAAGTGGATGCACGCACTAGTTGCTTTTCGCTGAGGAGCCGAGAGTAACCCGGGGTCAGCGGTGGTCCAGCGGTAGTGGCAAGGGGACTACGTCCTCCGTTCCCTCCTTCAGGGAACGGTGGGTTGCATACGCAACCAGGACGTTCCCTTTCAGTCGATAACGTCGGACGTAGTCGACGCGACTGAAATGGGATCAACCATTGAACACGCCACTAACGCTGCCACCTTCCAGTGCCTAAACCAAAGCCTCCTGATGCCCCCGCAAACTTAAGGCGGGGAAGGACAGGGCTTAGGCCAGGGAAGTCACTGCTGTTCCTACAGGACCACTGGGAAAGCGTTCCCCGTACGTTGGAAGGAAGGGACGCTGCGGAAGCCACATCCAACCCGAGGGAGGAAATGTGGAGAATACACATATGAACTGGGCGGAAACCGGGCAGTCTAACATATGGAATGTCACTGGGGTGGCTCCAGCCTAAGACGGGGGGAGACACACCGGACAGTGACGGCAGAGAGACTCTGCCGAGGGAAGACACGGGCTCACCGCAGGGAGCCGTATCGTGGAAGAATACACATATGGGGTCACCGAAGGGACCGCAACATATGGACCCAGCCTAACACAGGTTCCACACTGCTTACGAGTGGTAGGCCTAACACCAGACGTTCCGCACGTCCGACGTCGGAGGGGTGTGGAGGAACTCAACAGGGTTCAATTTTAAGGGAACTCAACTGGAGTAGAAAGGCGCACGTATCCAGTCCATAGGAGGGGAATGGCGCAGCAAGCCGACACTTGAACCGGGCTCACGGTGAAACTGGCTTCATGAGAAGGGAGCCCACGGGAAGCAGCGGTTCAACTAGGTGTCGTCCAGCCCCCAACTCTAGAATCTGTTTAGCAAAGTATATCGTCAACGCCCAGGCGGAGCACTTTACACTCATCATAGAGGAGCTCAACACCTAAGTGGACATGTTGCATCTCGGATCTTTGCCGAAATGAAGGCAAGCACTAAGTGCAACTTTGCATGGAAACAGCCTTCCCTCTCTGCTGAATTCCAACAGATATTTGAAGAGCTGGTCTGAGGTCTATGACTTGCATTCTGTACACGTCCAAGCGAATCGGACAGAGAAGCCAGGGCTGGATCTGCCTCCTCCAGGGCAGCGCTTGCAGGCTCACCACCTGCTCCTATTACGGGAGAGGTAGGAACCTTGGGCACAATCCGAGCCGGGGTCTCAGCTTGTGAGAGTTAGCCGGCCCAGACTCCAGGCACAATACGTTGACCGAAAGCGAGCAAGTCCCTACCCTCTAGTAGAGACCACGCGAGCAGGAGAACTGATATAACAGAATTTTTAACTCACTACCCGCAGTGGCTCAGGGGCGGTCTCTGCAGTGCAGTCGCACCAGGGACAAGGCCCAAGAGGATAAAGAGGGACACAAGGATTTACAAGACCTTGCTCCTCAGGAACCTGACGATCAGAACGTGCTTCTGCATACTTCTGCAACACGATGAGCGTCGTTTAAACACCGAGGCAACATCATTTTGAGGGTGATTTAGGAAAACAGCCTACTGCAACCCATTTTGCAGGAAAGAGAGCACTGAAGTGATCGAAAGCTTTCAGGATCTCCTCAGGGGAGAAGACGCACTCAACGACTAGGTTCCACTTCTAAAGGCGTAAGCACGCTACCCAATTCTAGGGGGTGCTCGCAGAAGTGATGGTAACTAACACATGTTCTTGTGATAGCCACCTGAACCTCCGCGTTCGGATGTAAGACCGCCCGGAATCTCCGGGGGAAGAACGCGTGTGCCATCGTGCCCCGTCCCCGAATCCAGGGGAAGTCAGGAAGGCTGTTGAAGGGAACCAGGTCTAGTTGGGCCAATGAGGGGCAACTATGAAGACCTGTTCCTCTCCTGACATGGCACGTAGGTGCAAGTGACGGGCGCAAAAGACAGGAGCATTGCTCAACACAACATGTGAAGATCACTGGGCTTCAGGAGCATTTTCTGCTCAGCACTTGGGTGTGACAAGTTCACTGAGCTTCAGGAGCATTCCTGCTCAACACCTGAGTGTGATAAACTCACCGAGCTTCAGGAGCATTTCTGCTCAACACTTGAGTACGAAGAACCTCACTGAGCGACAGGAGCATTTCTGCTCAGCACTTGAGTGTGACAAGTTCACTGAGCTTCAGGAGCATTACTGCTCAACACCTGAGTGTGATAAACTCACTGAGCTTCAGGAGCATTTCTGCTCAACACTTGAGTGCGAGGAACTTCACTGAGCACCAGGAGCATTTCTGCTCAGCACTGCGTGTGATGAATTCACTGAGCTACCTGTGATGGACTCACTGAGCTACAGGAGCATTGCTGCTCAACACCAGAGTGCGATGAACTTCACTGAGTTTCAGGAGCAAATCTGCTCAACATGAAGAGTGATGATTTCACTGACTTGCAGGCGCAAGGCGACCATGAGTCGCAGTCACTTTTAGAAGGCTCACCGGGGTTAAACGCATTTCTGCGGGCCCCTGGGGCCGCTGAGTCCCAGTGTTTGTCCAAGGGTAGTCCGCTCGGTTTACCCAAACACTGGCGGAAAAATAAAACCGGGGGGGCAACTGAGCGGCCCCGGAATGGTCATGACCCAGCCGGACCCAGGGGATGGAGTCTCCACTTGCCCTGGCTATAACTGTCGTGAGGCTCGATGGCGGCACGATTGAGTAAGCGGGAGGAGTGGAATAAGGCGCCCTCAGAAGCGTCTGACTCCAAGGAGGAGGTGACGGGTGAGTTTGTGACATGCAGGGGAAGCTTGCGCAACGGTCGCAATGTCTAACAACTCGAGGCACGAATGCCCGTGTAGTCGGGGGTCGCCCAGGCCCCCGTTAAAACACGCCCTTTGTACATGGCCGCTCTGTTGAAGAGGGTTTGGCAGCAGACCAGGATGAACTATAGTCACACAGGGTGAGCTGCTCTGCCACGGTCACCTCGGGACTCGATCGTGAAGCTAGCGCTGAAGCGGTCACATATGGAGGGAGCCAAAGGCTGCGACTACCATATACCCCAGGAGCCTCTGAAAGTTCTTCCAGTGGGACCCTTTCTCACTTCAACACCAGCTGAACACATTCTCATTGGAGAGACATGTTGGACCGAGTACCTCTCCAAAACTAGAAAAGAGATACTCAGCCCGTGGGCGAGATTACTCTCTTCCAGTTGACCTGAAGACCCAACGGGCTCTGGAGCACTCGAGGGGAAGGACACTGTACTGATACTCCACCCTTAGACGCAACACACAGGATGGCCTGCGGTGCGGGAGGTAGAGATCTGAAGCACATGTCTTTCAGGTCAAAGCTGCAGACCAATCTTGGGCCAAGATGGTCACGACCCACCACCTAGTAGCACGAAGAACGAGTTTACAACTGGCCTTCGTACCGGCTGGAGGAGCGGCTATATCAAATCCTTCGCCAGCAGGATAAGATAAGCACGCACAAGTCAGGAGCACTGCTCAACACTTGGTGTGATGAATATCACTGAATTTTCAGGAGCACGTCTGCTCAACACCTAATGTGATGACTATCACTGACTTGAGCGGGGTAGCCGAGCCTGAGGTGGGACAGCAAAGTAGAGAGAGTGGTGTTAGTGTGCTGTGCAACACTTACCTGTCTCCACAAGCGGCAGGGGGCGCGTGAGAAGGCGGATGACCGGGTCCTCGAACGCACCAAGCTGCCTGCTGGCGACCAAGGGGGAGCTGAGGGGTGTAAGGCTATACAGGGTCACACCCGCCAGACTGGCCCTCTTGGGACCCAGGAACAGATGAAATTGCTCTCTCTTTGAAGTGTGGGTACCGCTTGCTCCGCTTTTTTTTTTTTTTTTTTTTTAGGGAGCCAGCGGCGGAACAGACACACACACAAACAAAGGCTCCACCCGGCCCTCACCCGGGGGGAGGGAGTGATCGTGCCACTCCAAGAGCATCTCATCCATTCCTGGGCGGCCCGCTCCGGAATGCTTTCGCTGTCGCTTGCCACCTGGCTTGGCAGCGCCTGGAGCGGGCTGGGCGTCTCTACTGCGGCCGGCTCCCTGCTGAGGCCTGGGTGGAGGCTGCTGCGGAGGGCCAGCAGGAGCGGCGGCCGGAGAACGCCCACGGCGACGAGCAGGCGGAGGAGCTGCCACCGGCGGCGGGTGGAGGCAGCAGCTGGCCACCGGGGCAGGATGTGCCGGATGACCTCCGTCTGCGCTTGAGCGGCAGAGAACTGTTTGATGCAGTTCTCCACCGCGTCGCCGACCAGCCCAACCTGGGAAATTGGGGAGACCAGGAACCGAACCTTGTCCGCATCCGCCATACCAACCAGGCTGAGCCAACGAAGGCGCTACTGGACCACCAAGGTGGACATCGCCAGACCGATCACGCACGCTACGACACCCGTACCCCGGAGGGTGAGGTCGGATGCAGTGCGGTGCTCACCTATGAGCGCACGGTCTGGATTACCCTCGTGCATGCCATGGGTGCAACGCCATGGCACGCAAGAGGAAGGGGCTTGCCCACAGGCTTTGTAAGCTCTGCCCGTCGGAACGGACGAAACTCACAGGCCTTAGGGGGGAGACGAGGATCCCCCCAAAAGGCAGCGGCCGCCGGACACAGGTGCACCTGTGTCGACAGACCGCTCCAATGGAGGGACACCTCGCAACCCTTCACCGTTCCTCCATCAAGGGTAATGAGGGGGAAAAGCTATTCAGGCAGTTTCTGGCAGAGAAAGATGCTGTTCACCACCTGATAAGCTCTCCATGCATTTCGGGAAAGAAAGGCACTGGGGCGGCGAGCTGAGAACCAGCGCGGCCCGCCCCAAGATACCAAACTCCAGATTCCAACCGAGACTGAACGGGACACGGTGGAGGTTCCACTCGAGCCCGGCAGCCTCGGCGGCCCGTTTCAGCATAGCTGATAATTCTGGATCCGGCTCGGGCAACATTGAACTCCCGGAGGGAGACAATGCAGCCGAGTCATCATCTCCAGAAGTCAGCTCACCCTCTGATGCTGCAATCGGCGTCCTGTCCTCCAGGGGAGCCCCGAGTGAAACCGCTGGCCCACCCATTACAGATGGACCAGCAGACAACACAGGAGGCTCCAGTGGTTGCAGTGGAAGGGAGGAGTGAGGAGCCCACAGGGAATGGTTACCGGGCGGGACATCCAACACTATCCTCCGGTCACCCATCCCACACAGCACCCGAGGGTGGGGCATGGTAATGGGGACTCGCTCTCCGCGAACGAAGGCGAGTCTCGCCCTCAACACTGCGACAGTCATGTTCCCACAGTGAAAACATGAGCTGTCCACAAAAGCTGTCTCAGCGTGCTGTAAGCCAAACACGTGACACAACAGTTGTGACCATCAGAGAGAGACAGGGAACGACCGCACCCAGAAACGCACGGGCGGAATGACATCTTGAAAAAGACGCAAACGCACCCGTGTTGCTCTTTCAGAAAATAGGACCGTCACCAGTGCCGGAGCACACAGGGAAATGACCGCGGCAACACTGAACAGAGAACTGAAACAGTGAAGCACTCACTTTTCCGCCCTCTAACCAGCCATCAACACACACAAACATTTAGAAATTTGTTGCTGTTAAAACAGCAGTTGAGAGCTCAAAGCTCGCGATCACCGCTGCACTCGCGCTGTAGAACACCAGCACTGGGAGAGTCTTCCTGAAGAACACCGACACACTCGCTCGTTGTAGACAACAGCACTCTCAGAGACATCAAACGATCGGCTCCGAAGCGAAAGGCAACTAGTGCGTGCATCCACTTCCGTATTTATACCCGCGCCGCGGGGGCGGAGTGTGTGATGCGAATCACGCACGCCAATTACATTGGCTCGTTCAATAGTACTCGAAGATGATAGGCTCCCTAGCGTGATCCCATTTCAGTCGCGTCGACTACGTCCGACGTTATCGACTGAAAGGGAACTTGGAAACTACAAGTCAACTTATTCTTCTAATCCGATAATATAATTATATTTGCAATTAGTAGTACTGTAGTAGTAAGGGTGAATGCGAGTGCAACATAATTCATGTAAAATAAAACATTTACAAAACATTATAACACAAAAAAAAAATTGTATATATAAAAAGTTACTGATTAACATTTGGATTCATTGCATAAAGTGACGTTAAACAAAACTGTAAATCTTTTCAAAGTGTGGAAATGTGCTTGGGGTGTTATAATTGTTAAGACACTGATTGACAGTGTTGCGTCAAACAGGCATTGATGATATTTCTCTCATGTAATTGATGCACATGGTTTGAGCCCAGCCCTTGCCTGCAGCCACACTCAGGAATGTGCAAGAGAAGGGAAGTTCTTCTCCTTGGAAGAGTACAGTCCTCCATTGCATCATAGAAACGGCCTGTCATCAGCACCTACACTGCATGCTAACAACCAGAGCAGAATGCCAGAGATCTGAAAGTTGTGTTTTGATAAGGCCGTGTGATCTTGACCTAAAAACAGCAGAGAGGAGAGAACAAAAACACTGCAGTGTTAAATGCTTGAGACACCCAAAAGTAGCTCTACCTGCACTGTATACAAAACCTTTAAAAAAACATTAGCAACTTATAGTGTCTAAAAAAGCGAGAGGGAAGCTTTGTTTATACAGTCACCGCACTTTCAATGAAGACGACAATGACTTCTGTATAACAAGCCCAGACATACAGTATTTTTATTGCTGCTCAGGTACTCTATGACCATCACCCCATATCCAGATTCAGCCTGTACCTTCATTCAGGCTAACGTAGCAGAAGAATCCCAGGAAATCTTTCTGCATAGAGGAAGTTTGGATTGCAGAAGCTCATTTCATCCAGGGCCCTGACAGCACAAGAGGCGATGTCATCATGGGCCCGGGCCAGAGCGTTTCATTGTTCCTGCTCATGGCACAACAAAAGAGGTAAATAAACATCAGCAGACTTGACTCCCCTCGGCTGTCAGTCCAATTACCCACAAAACCATTCCCCTCAAAAAGACTATTTACCCATAAGTCATGACCTCAACGGCTCGTGCCTGAGGTGGGTTTTTTCGTGGGAGGGGAGGGGGAAAAATCTCTGGGTATCTGTTTGTGTGTGTTTGTATTAAACTGCTCTAACACTCTCGAGAGATGTTTGCTGAGTCAACAGTTATCTTTCCTGTTCAATGGCTGACTGTCCCATCCAGCAGATAAAGATCTGCCCAGTGTCCAAACCCCCTAAATCATGCAATTCACACATTCACTGAGCCACTGAGATTTAAGATCCATGAAGGACAGACATACTGTAGAACATCAGCCTGTATACTGCATATATATATATATATATATATATATATATATATATATATATATATATATATATATATATATATATATATATATATATACATTTTTTTGTCCTGTTGTCCAGTAATATATCTAAACATCCCTACAATAATACATAATAAAAAAGAAAATAAAAAAATTGCCTGATGAGCACCTGTGTATACCTGAATATAAGTGAATATATATTGTTATATATTTTTTCACTCGTTTTTCACCTAAAAGGGAATTTTACTGAAAATTAAGAAAGAAAAACATTGTAAAGAAAAGTTTCTCCAGTGTAGATGTACAACTTGACAGAAAAGCTATGCTAAATGGTAGGCCATCACCCTTCAACTTCAAATATCAATACTAAACAGGACAGATTGACAATGTATTTTTTTAAAATACAAAGAAAGCCCTTGAGAAAGAACTCCAAAAGATCACTATGTCCACATGATGTCATGGATACTAATATCTTCATTACTCTTCATACTCTAAATTCAAATTTAAGATACTCCTCATAAAAATATAATAACTTGTTGGTTATGAAGTTATATATTTTTAAACACACATACACACCCACACACACACACACACACACACACACACACACACACACACACACACACACACACACACACACACACACACACACACACACACACACACACACACACACACACACACAAAAGGGAGTGTGACATTTGCATCTGGCTCAGGTACTGGCAGAACCAGATTTTTTTTCTTAAATTACAACCTGTAGCAATAACAAGATTGTTAAGTAGTTAGGTAATAAGGCGGAATTCTAAATTTTGCCATGTCAGCTATAAAAAAATATTAGTTACAAAAAATAAAATAAATGTTAAAAAAGTACAAATATATTTGTTATATTATTCAAATATTTTGTTTTAATAAAACATTATTAAAGTAAAACATTGTCACTCATGACTGTGACTTAGTTATTTTAAATACTGTATATAACTGCGCCTTAATGTTGTTTTTACAGTAATAGTAATAAAAAAGGACAATTTGTTAATAAAAACACAATAAAACAATAGTTTATTATTAGCCTAAGTGCAAGATTTTTACAGATGCCATATACAAATTTTAATTTAATACAGAATTCAACTGACATGCTGTCACGGGTGTATTTGTATTAGCTATTGTCAAAAACGATTATTCAATCAAAATTTAGAATCCTGTATCAATGGTATCTATGGCAAATTTAGCAATAACTTAGGCCAAAATGATCTGTGATAAATCATCGTTTAATAAATTTCAAACTTCTCTTGTTATGGGGTGCATAATAATAATAATAATAATAATACATTTTATTTATAAAGCACTTTTCATAAAATAATCTCAAAGTTCTACAGAAACCACAACAAAACAATCTAAAACAAATAAAATACATGAGAGGAAAGGAAAATTTAACAAAGCCTAATGACCACTTAAGAAAGCCTGCCTGAACAAAACAGTTTTTAGCTCTTTTTTAAAATTGTCCACCGACTGGGGTTTTCGCAGATGTTCTATCAACACCCCAAAAGCTTGCACAATCCTATACCTCTTCCTGGGTGGACATCTCATTTGGTAATGTTAGCAGTTTTGATTTAAATGCTGTTTAATGTTTGATGATCACATTAGAATTCATGCACATAAGAAATGCCTTACATGGCTTGTTTCTGCTTCTTCTTCACTTGAAGACTCTGTACTCTTTCAGAAGATGAGTAATAGTGCGTATAACAGTGAAAACATGGATAGCCGGAAATTTCAGTCAATGGGGGGGAAAGAGTTAAATAGATTTGAAGTAAACGTCTCAGGTTACGACTGTAACCTATGTTCCCTGAGAACAGGGAACGAGACAATACGTCATCGACGCTATGGGGGAACGCCTCAGGCGTGACAGGTGTTTGAAATCACTATCAAATCACGGCAATCACATTGACAGGCGACAGCCCGTGAATCATTAGCAAGAATGATTAACGTGCGACCTGGAAGTATATAAGGGCGCCTTGCAAACATGACAAATCACCTTATCGTCTGAAGGGACTTTACGGTAGGCAAGCCCAGAGGCATGGCAGGGAGACGTATTGTCTAATTCCCTGTTCTCAGGGAACATAGGTTACAGTTGTAACCTGAGACGTTCCCTTTCGAAGGGAACTAAGCAATATGTCATCGACGCTATGGGGAACGAAATACCCACTCCGCCATGCTGAGGGGAGTGCATGCCCAAGGGTAGTGACAACTGTCAGAATCAGCAACTTCAAATGAAACGCTAAAACCACTCACCCTCATGTCACACTGGGCTGTCAGTGACAGCATTCCCTACGGTCATAGCCCAAGCTAAAGCAAAGCAGGAAAACCTTCATAAACATGGTTAAATGAAGGCCTACCTGGGCCTAATCTGGGCCTGGAACCACAACTTCCAATTAGAAGGGTTCTCTTCTAGGGAATGTGGCTAGGGAACCCAAAGGAACCCCAGCCAGTCACTATTCAGGGGACGTACTCCCCCCGAAATGCCACCAGGACGGCCTGACCTGGCGTCAGAACATAGACACTAGTCTGGCCCATTCCTGTCTGTCTGAAGATAGAACCTCTGGACAAATGCCTTAAGTAAGGCATCCAGCCCGAGGGACTGCGAAGCTGGCAGTGAACCACTCGGCCCGGATCTCAGAGACGGGATATCCCGGAGAGTATGACTCAGCATAGTGCTTTCCAACCCTTGCTAGCGAGGGGAGTTTCTCTACTCGATCCACGAATCAACCCAGTGTCTGTGTTTCAAAACACTGAGGAGGCCTGTGAAGGCCTGAGGGCTGATCTAACTGGGAGGCCTCACGAGAGGCCTACGACCGTCTGACCAGACTCAGGAGGCCGCATGCTCATAGTGACCCTCGTGGAGGGGAGCACAAGGTCCGCCTGGTAGGCAGACCAGGCTGTAGGCAGGAAAGGTTCTGGGAGGGAACCAATAGCAGAGAATGAACACTTTAGCGAGCCAGGGCGCAAGCTCGCCTTCACCAGCTGCCTATTAAGGCTAGCTGAGACTGATAGGAAGAGGCCACTAGCTTCATAAACCAAGCACCATTAGGGAAACGTTACAGGGAGGCTCAGAGAGGCCTACTACCTGATAGCCAACGTAAGTGGGAATTCACCTTCAGGGAGGCCCGTTAGGCCTACTACCTGATAACCACAGTATGTGGGGTGCTCACCTTCAGGGAGGCCCGGAGAGGCCTACTACCTGATAGCCAACGTAAGTGGGAATTCACCTTCAGGGAGGCCCAGTGAGGCCTACTACCTGATAACCACAGTATGTAGGAACTCACCTTCAGGAAGGCCCGGTGAGGCCTACTACCTTACAACCACAGTATGTGGTGGGCTCACCTTCAGGGAGGCCTGGTGAGGCCTGCTACCTGATTGCTACAGTCGGTGGGAACACTTCAGAGAGGCCTGGCAAGGTTTATTACCTGACCGTTCTCATTCAAGGAGGCCTGGAGGAGCCTACTACCTGATAATCACAGCATGTGGGAACTCACCTTCAGGGAGGTCTGGTGAGGCCTACTACCTGACAGCCACAATATTTGGGAGCTCACGTCCAGGGAGGCCTAGAGAGGCCTACTACCTGACAGCCACAATATTTGGGAATTCACCTTCAGGGAGGCCTGGTGAGGCCTACTTACCTGATAGCCAACGTATGTGGGAATTCACCTTCAGGGAGGCCTGGTGAGGCCTACTACCTGGTAACCACAGTATGTGGGGAGCTCACCTTCCGGGAGGCCTGAGTGGCCTACTACCTGATAACCACTGGTAGCTATGAGCCCTGAGTCCGGGTGATAGTACAAGGTGGCCTGCTCAGGCCAGCCAGCTGGGGACTCGCCTATCAGGGAGGCCTGGTCTGGCCTACTAGCTGATAGCAAGTCAAATTCTGCTAACATACACTGTTGGGAACCATACCACAAGCATATTTTACTATTGGGATTCCAGTAGCGCCATAAGGAATATCCCACAATGTTGGGACTCACCTCCGAGGAGGCCTGTTTAAGGCCTTATACCCATCAGTGAGTCAACTGCCCGAACCACCAAGGCCAACCACGTAAAGTGAGCTGGCCTCCAGCGCCCTCTTGGGGGCTGCCCAATCAATGAGGCCTGCTGAGGCCTACTACTCAATGGCGCAGCCTTCGTTGGCAGATAAGCTGTTCACACAGCGCCTACAGCAACCTGGTGCCTAATCACATCGCCCATGGCAGTGTACTCTGCAAGAAAGCTAGCACCTTTAAAAAACAAGGGGAGTACAACATACGCCACTCTCCTTTAACTGAAGCCCCAGTTAGTCAGGGGCCTACCATCTATGCATGGGCGTCAACTCAGGGCAATGCTCTGGCTTCAGGGGAGCGTACTTTGACCAAAGAAGAAGTGAAGGCTTACTTCATACTCAACCCGAGCCATAGTGGTGCGAGGTAGGAAAATACAGAACTGGGAGTGAAGTGCTCATACCTACCCTGTATCACAGGGGAATACTCACACCTCACCCTGGTTACCAGGGTGCGGGCCTGCAGTGGTGGTAAGTAACGAAGTAGAAATACTTCGTTACTTTACTTAAGTATTTTTTTCGGGGATCTGTACTTTACTTGAGTATTTTTTATTTGCATCTACTTTTACTCTTACTCCACTACAATATTGAAGACAAAGTTTACTTTTTACTCAGTTACATTTCCCCATGCCTGCTCCAAGTATTTATTACACTGGCTTTCCAAACCAATGAAAAACTTGGTTTTATTTTGAAAAAAAGAACGCGCAAGCTCTTTGCCAGCATACGCTCACATAGCAGTCAGTTCGCCATTGTGGAAGATGACCGCAGAAACAGGTGAAGGTGCAGCTCTGCCCAGCAATGACCCAGAGATTCCCGCTTGCACTGTATCTTGCAGATCTTCTGTTTGATGCAGCTAATGTTATGGAACATGTCTATTGCAGAGCTGCCAACTCTCACTCATTCAGTGGGAGACTCACGCAATCGACACTTTCCACAAGCTCTCACGACACACATCCATTTTCTCACGCAGAGAGATTTTCTCAAGCGAAGCAAAGAGGACACTGACACCGACAGACAAGACAGAGTAGGTTACTTTTGATATGGAACAAATTCTCAGCTCTCAGATTCTGTCAATTTTATTATGAAATTCAAACAATAAATTCCGTGTTGGAGCTTTTAAATGTGACGTGACAGATATAGCCAGCGCCTTCTATATGGGGTGCCGTTAATCTCTTTACTACTCTAGTTAATTGTAAATAAACACAAATGAACAATAATAGGTAGCCTATGTTGAAAGATACAGTACAACTTACCAAAATGTATATACCTTATACATAATATCAATAAATCAGTGTTTTTCACCTGCGGATAGAGGTCAATAAAACAGCTGGAGAACAATGTCACATAACGTTACATTTACCCCAGGAAAAAAAAAAAAACATTTAATGACCATAGTATGTTAGTTGGCTAGAAAAATTAGTATTTTATAATATATGTAATTTTAGTATTTTGTTAAATGTGCACTATATATTTATTATATTTTTTACTTATATCATTAAAATATTATAAAGTTGTTATTATAATAAAAATCACATGTATTTTTAACATGTAATAATACCAGCTGACAGGGCTCTCTGTAGCCTATGTTTACAGAATTAGGTGAGATTTTCTTAATTTAAAAATTAACATGCATCTACTGTACCAAATATTTATCAAAATGAATCTATTGAATCAAGATCGGAATCAAACCACAATAATTGAATTGAAATTGTAAAATTTGTATCAAAGAATGGCCTACCAGTCATTGCACCATAATATGCTGTCACTAAACTTAATGAAATTGTTTAGAATTGATGCAAGGTGCTTCATTGTCTCTTGACTGATTGCAAATCTAACAAATTCTTAATTGCAGTATCTAATAATTTGTTCAATTAAAACAGATCAATTGTTTTGGGAGTGATATGCAATGTTTAATCATTGATATTTACAGTTTGAATATTTACTTTTTACTTTCGGTACTTAAGTACGTTTTAAATCGGATACTTTTGTACTTTTACTCAAGTGATATTTGAATGGAGGACTTTCTACTTTTACTGGAGTCATTTTTTATTTAGGTATATATACTTTTACTCGAGTACAATTTTTGAGTACTTTTACCACCCCTGCGGGCCTGCCAGCGGCTCTAGGGGTGACAGAAATGTATCTGTGCCCAACCTAGGCGAGTGGGGCTTGACTTGAAAGCCACCACCTACAACCCAGCACTCGAGCAGTAGCTCAGCGAGGTAAGTAAAGCCTATACTGGCGGCCTAATCCATATGCCAGTTCTGCACGGCAGGGTCGACAAACCCAGTCTTCTTTTTGAAGCGAAAGACGGTCTAACCCTGCTCAGTAAAGACATAAATACCACGGAGGCCTGTCTAGGCCTACCACGTCCTTATAAACCAACCTCTGCACAAAGCTGCATTACTCTAGTCGCCCCAGAATGCAGAGAAGGGGGCGGGCCTTAGCCTAACGACTCCCATGGGAGGAGGCTGTTATACAGGGATGCTAGAAACCTACATTCACAAAGTGAAGAGTCAGAGGAAGAAATGCTATTCTTAGCAGCCTCATTATCCCTGGCACATCCTAGGCCAGCTACAGAGCAGCTACGGCCCTGGTGAGGGCCAGCCTGCAAGCATAGATCTATCTGAGGGCTCGGGGGAGCCACAGCCTCTAAAGAATATAGTCTGTATTATTCTATACAAAGGGCTGCAGAATCGCTCAGCCTATTGAAAACCCAAACAGAGCTCAAGGGGCAAAAACTCAGAGAAGTCAACGGACCCGTGGTCCGGACATAAGATCTATCTGAAGCTCTAGCGTCAGTCAACACTCAAAGTAACAGCCCGAAGGCTAACACAGGTACCGTTCTGGCCACCTAGTGGGGAACTTCAGGGCCCTGATATATCCAATAAAGTTCTCTTACCTTATTACCTTGACTTGACCCCATAACTCTATACAGGGAACGAGGTCTGTAAAGAGAAAACATATTTTTTTTAATCACAAAAAATACTCTTCAAAGACCAGTCAGCTCACCTGCGGCGTGCAAATTGAAGACCCGCCAGATAGTTATTTTAAGATAACTATTTTAAGATAACTATTTTAAGATAACTATTTTACATGCCTGAAAGGGGCGTTTCCACTAACCAAGCCTAGGTGGACCATCAGAAAGTAGTTCTCATCCTATGCCCATCCCCAGCCCTGATGTAATGAACGCATGGGGGTCAGGAGAGAGGAGAGGGCAGATTTCATGACCCTCAGGGGAGGTTATCCATTACCGACGCTGTGTGCGTTTGACTGGATAACCTCCCTCAAATCTCTCCTGTTGCGGGAGTCACGCCTCCTCTGCGACCTGCTCCTCGAGAGAGAGGGGGTGCACGAGAGACGACACTGGCTCGCTGGCCCTGTCTACGGTCCTCAGACCGTGAATGGTCAGGCCCTCCTGCCTGCCTGGGCGTGGAACCGGATCTTAGCGGTATGCAGGTCCTAAAAGCAGCTGAGCGCGCCTTCACCTCTCTGAACTTCCCAAGCACCGCCTCCACAGAGGTGCCAAGAGTTCAGAGGGCGAAACCGGCGAATCGAGGCCAGGTTTAACCACAGAAGTCTCTTCGTGGCCACCATCGCCGCCATCGACCGACCGATCGCGGCAGCAGTTTGTTTGGTGGCCCGGAGCGCAAGAACCGCTGTTCGGCGTGGCTCAGTAACTGCCTCAGGGGACATCCCTACCCCCTGGTCGAGATTCTGCAGCGGGTCGACCTGGTATGCCTGCAGTACCGCCATGGTGCAGGGAAGTACCAGCCTGAACCGCTGCCGTGTATGCTCTGCTATTCAAACGCGCTGTTGTCTTTAACGGTTTGGATGGCAGGGTTGGAGCTCTCAGTGTCTACGCCTGCCCAGACACGAGATTGTTCGCAAACGACACGTCAAATGGGCGGCATCGACACATACCCATGCTCTGTGATCCCCTCAACATCAGCGAAACTAACCCGCTGATGCCGGTGAAAACGGGCAGAGCATGGCCTCTTCCATGCCCTCTCGATCTCCGTGTGAAAATCAGGAAGGAATGGAAGGCTTACCTGAGCTGGTGGTGTATGGCCGGGGAGAAACCGATCGCCAATTTTACCGCGGGCGGTCTCTCCTCTTGTGTGTTGCCATGGCAGCTACAGCCTGCCGGCGGCACGCTCCACAACATCCACCAGCTCTGCATACACGGGGCAGGGTGGCTGAGAGGGTTCAGGATCTACCTGATTATAAACCTCCTAAGCCATCTCATGCTCGTCCTGAAGAGCAGCAACTGCAAGAAACCGTCGGTGAAAAATCCTCATCATCGACCTGTAGTTCGCCCTCGTCCGCCATCGAACCATCTGAGAGGTTTACAGCCCTCTCAAAATGATTGATGAGCTCTATCTGGAAGCCCATGATGCAAGTCACCGCTCTGCCTCGGCACGAGCGGGACCAAGAGGACCAGACGTTGAACCCCCTTCACTCGAGAAGAGGGCCAGACGAGAGAGGAGCGTTTTAAAAGAGAAACGCTCACAGTTCACACAGAGGGTTCCCTCGAGAACCTCCCGTGCGCGCTCTTCTCCCAGGCAGGAAACGCACAGCCCGCTGTACATTTTATTTTCTTTCTCTTACCGTTTCTTTGAGTAGCATTTTCAAACAGACAGTCCCTGAAGACGATGAGATGATTTGTCATGAGATGATTTGTCAGGTGCTTCCCCTGACTGAGACCTGGATCAGACCAGAGGACACTGTCACACCTGCTGCCCTCTCCACTAACTACACTTTCTCACACACCCCCCGTCTGACCGGAAGGGGTGGCGGTACTGGTCTGCTCATCTCAAATGACTGGAAATTTGATCCTTTACCACCTCTATTTGACAACAGCTCATTTGAATCACATTCAATTACCATCACTAGTCCTATTAAAATCCATTTTGTAGTTGTATATCGTCCCCCAGGTCAACTTGGCAGTTTCTTGGAGGAGCTTGATGTGCTACTCTCATCCTTCCCTGAAGATGGTACTCCTCTTGTAATTCTTGGAGACTTCAACATCCACCTAGAAAAACCTCAGGCTGCCGATTTCCACACCCTGCTTGCATCATTTGACCTCAAACGAGTATCTACTGTGGCTACTCACAAATCAGGTAACCAATTGGACCTTATCTACACACGCTACTGCTCTACGGACAATACACTGGTCACTCCACTGCACACCTCAGATCACTTCCTCCTCACTCTCAACCTCAACCTGCCTCAGAACACAACACACACTCCTCCACAGGTCACCTTTCGACGGAACCTACGCTCACTTTCACCCTCTCACCTATCCTCTTTGGTCTCATCCACACTTTCCCCACCTGATCAGCTCTCAACACTAGATACTAACAGTGCAACTGATACTCTTTTCTCCACTTTAACATCCTGCTTGGACAACTTCTGTCCCCTTTCCTCCAGGCCAGCCCGCGCCACACCCTCTGCCCCCTGGTTATCTGATATTCTCCGCGAACATCGTACTAAACTCAGGGGTGCAGAGAGGAAGTGGCGCAAATCGAAAGATCTGACAGACCTGGGTCTTTATCAATCCCTCCTCTCTTCCTGCTCTGCTAATATCTCTACAGCTTAAATGGCTTACTATCACAACAAAATGTTCAATTCTTCTGACTCTTGCATGCTTTTCAAAACCTTCTCCTCTCTTCTTAACCCTCCTCCTCCTCCTCCTTCATCAACCCTAACAGCTGACGATTTTGCCACATTCTTCATAGAAAAAAAACCCACCATCAGCGGCCAATTTACCAATCCACAAACTGACACACACATTTTACCAACAAACGCACACATTCTACCCTCCTTCTCTCTACTTTCAGAGGCGGAAGTCTCTAAACTCCTCCTTTCCAATCGCCCTACTACCTGTCCGCTTGATCCAATCCCCACTAATCTACTTCAAGCCATTTCTTCCTCAGTTGTACCCACACTCACGCACATCATAAACACCTCTCTTCACACTGGTACTTTTCCCACAGCTTTTAAGCAGGCTCGAGTAACCCCACTGCTTAAGAAACCCAATCTAAATCCAGCACATCTAACAAGTTACAGACCGGTATCTCTTACATTTGTCGCGAAAACACTTGAACGAGTTGTTTTCAACCAGATCTCCTCCTTTCTTACACAGAACAACCTCTTGGACAACAATCAGTCTGGTTTCAAGAGCGGACACTCAACTGAGACTGCCCTGCTCTCAGTAAGCTGAAGTTCAGTGAAGCTCTGAGACTGGCAAGAGCAGCTTCCAAATCCTTAGTCCTCATCCTGCTGGATCTGTCTGCTGCTTTTGACACAGTTAACCACCAGATCCTCCTGTCAATCCTAAAGATGAAGGGCATCTCGGGAACTGCACTCCAATGGTTCGAGTCTTACCTCTCAGGTTGGTCCTTTAGGGTGTCGTGGAGAGGTGTGGCATCTAAGACCCAACATCTAGCTACTGGGGTGCCTCAGGGCTCAGTGCTTGGACCACTGCTCTTCTCCATCTACGTGACATCACTAGGATCTGTGATTCAGAAACATGTCTTTTCCTATCATTGCTACGCTGATGACACACAACTCTACCTCTCATTCCAGCCTGACGATTCAACGGTAGCTGCTCGTATCTCAGCCTGCCTAACAGACATTTCTGGCTGGATGAAGGACCACCACCTTCAACTAAACCTTCCGAAGACAGAGCTACTTGTGGTCCCGGCCAACACAACACTTCATCACAACTTCTCCATTCAGCTAGGCTCGTCATCCATAACGCCATCAAGGTCATCTAGGAACCTTGGGGTTGTAATTGATGATCAGTTGAAATTCACAGACCACATTGCTAGAACTGCCCTGTCCTGCAGATTTGCCTTGCACAACATTAGGAGGATCAGGCCCTTCCTTACAGAGCATGCTACACAACTCCTTGTCCAAGCACTTGTTTTATCCAGACTGGACTATTGTAATGCTCTCCTGGCTGGTCTTCCAGCTTGCTCTGTCAAACCTATACAATTGATCCAGAATGCTGCAGCCAGAGTAGTCTTTAATGAGCCAAAGAGAGCACACGTCACTCCTCTCCTCACTAAATTGCACTGGTTGCCAGTTGCCGCTCGCATTTAATTCAAGGCACTGACGTTTGCCTACAGAACAACCACTGGCACTGCTCCCTCTTACCTAAACTCATTACTTCAGACTTACGTGCCACCCAGAAATTTGGGCTCTGCTAGCGAATGTCATCTTGTGGTACCATCTCAAAGAGGCACAAAATCTCTTTCTCTGACCTTTACCATGACTGTTCCCTGTTGGTGGAATGATCTGCCTAACTCAACCAGAGCTTCTGAGTCAGTAGCCACTTTCATGAAAATGCTGAAGACGTATCTTTTTCGGCAGCACTTGATTCAGTAGTACTAACACTTTCTCTTCACTTTCTCTTCTCTTCTATTCTATAAAAAAAAATGCACTAAAGTTAAACTGAGAGGGGTTATAGCACTTGCGTATTGTTGTCCTACTGTTAGTTTAACTGCTTCTATTGTTCTCATTTGTAAGTCGCTTTGGATAAAAGCGTCTGCTAAATGAATAAATGTAAATGTAAATGTCATGTTTGCAAGGCGCCCTTATATAGTTCCAGGTCGCACGTTAATCATTCATGCTAATGATTCACGGGGTGTCGCCGGTCAATGTGATTGCCGTGATTTGATAGTGATTTCAGACACCTGTCGTTTCAGGTGTCAGGAATCAGGCGTTCCCCCATAGCGTCGATGACGTATTGTTGAGTTCCCTTCGAAAGGGAACTCCTATGTACACTACCAGTGGACTACACAAAAATTCACATCCTCAGAATTAGCAACATAGGCCTCTTTTTTTAATTTCTTTTTATTAATATCAAACAATAATTATTTAATAGGGTACTTAATCAAAAGAGTTAAAACAAGCTAAGTATACTTAGAAAATGTAATTATAATGTTAAGTATATTTCGAGTACAAGTATAGGCCAAATATAGTTAGACTTTTCTGTCAGTATAAGTCAGCATGCAAGTTACACAGTAAGTTACTTAAGTGTAATTTTAATTATATTTTTGAGAAGTAGATTTCCCTTTATAAAAAACACTCTGTATTGTCATGAAAACAGATTAAGTTTACATTTAGGTTTTTAATGTTGCACAATAAACAGATCTACATTTCATCGTCCTATTATTAACTGCCATCAGGAATGCATCATTCTAATTGTGCCATCTGACAAATTTTATGTGAACACTTACAATGACAAGAAGGATTACATTTTGTTAATTGCTACGTGTTTGACAGGAATCATAGGTGTGAAACAACAAGATCGCTAGTTTCAGCACAATGTTACAGCAGACAGTGAAGTTTGTAAGTGCGTGTGTCCCGTGCATTATAGCGGTGATGTAATGACAGAAGGTGTTCAGTTCACATCGTCACTGTCATCATTATTGGGAGGCTAATCCTGTCATATGATCATTGTTTATCACTACCAGCAGATTGCTTAATCTCTCTGAGAGCCTGAAGAGAAAAATAGAGAGAGAAGAGTGGATTTAAATTGTTCTGATCTGATGACCCATGACATCAATCTGGGTCCTACCTTCCAACCAGGACCACACAGACGAACAGGCCTTCCATCAAATCACATCAAAGCATTGCAGAAAGTGATTGAGTCTGTTTGAAGACAGCAAGAGACGTGCAAGACTTCATATCTAACCTTAGTCACTCACTCAAGCCATATGACCAAAGCATGAGAGGAAAGTTGCATGCAAACCAACCTAAGAAGTCATCAAAAACCTCTCAAAACCATCAAAGATTACAAAACAATGGCTCGGATGATTGTCGCCTAATACAGTCCACAGATACGGCTCACCTGCAATTATTCCAGAGCAAGCCACACTCTATCGCTTTCTGCCCGGGTAAGATGATGCTCTGTGGGTGGTGGTCTCCAAAGGCCTGTCAGGACAATGGATCAAATGCCAGCGCAGTTCCTTTGAACTATTGTGTCTGTCTCTCAAAGGCATTATCTGACCTAGGACTACCTGGCCTGTCAGTGAAAGAAGCAGGCACTGCTCATTGTAGCAAAAAATCTGCTTGTCTGGTATGTGAGATGGGAAATACTTTCCTTTATTCTGCTGCTTGGGGTTCTCTCAGGGAAATCGTTCAGGTCTCTGAAGGGTGAACAAATTTGGATAAGATCTTGTTTGACTGAGTTCTTATCAAGCTGCATTGCTTACGAGAAGGTGAAAGTGAAAAAACAACAACACTTTGGTAATTTACACACATTTTTGGATATAATAAAATCAAGAAAGGTCATTATAGAAGTAAGGGATAAAATAAACTACTAGTGTTTGCTATTTGAGATGAATCATGGCTAAAACATGACAGCAGCCCAAAAAAAACAGCCACCTCACTCCCTACCCCAACAAACACGATTATCGTTGAGAGAGGCCCTGAGAATCCACCTCTCTGTACACGTTCAAGATAGACAAGACAAGAGATCTCATTCGTTTTACGGTTTAGGAACAAAACCACCAGCACCACCCTACAACTTGTTGAGAGTCGTCCAAATACAACAAGACGTTCTCTGACTGTCACGATTGAGCCTTTATTTCTCGGAAATGTAAAAACACTGTAGGGGCAGATTTTCCTTTTACGACATTGACATATTTACTGACTGATTTTAATGTTAAATATCCAGTACTAACCTGCTGTAGCCAATCAAATTTATCTTAATTGAGTTAAATCTAGAAAGATGGAACTGAAGTATTTCAGCACAGAAGAAATGAAATAAAGATTTTTAAAAAATCTTTGTTAGTGAAGGATTTTTTTGTCAACAATAGTGAAGATGAGGCAAAGTGTGCATCGTGGCGATAATTATTTAATATAAAATACTGTTCCAAAGTTTAGTGTAAATATTACTTTTTTTAAAGATTTTTTTTCATTCAGCAGGGATGCATTAAATTGAACAAAAATGTCAGTAAAGACTTTCAAGACTTTTTTTTCTCTAATAAATGCTGTTGGTTTGAATTGTCTATTCAAAGAATTCTGAAAAAAATGAATATACTCCATGAACATACTGTGTACTTATTATATTTATAACAATAACTGGGTAATAACTAAGCACTTACCCTGAACCTACCCCTAAACCTAACCAATACTCACCCACACCAAGCGTACTGCACATATCATTCCAATTTTGCATGATCTTCACTGGCTTCCTGTGGCTTACCGTATTAAATTCAAAATTCTCCTTCTCACTTTTAAATCTCTGCACGGCTTGGCTCATCCCTATCTCAGTAATCTGCTTCACCCCTACGCACCGACTCGCTCTCTACGATCCTCCGACTCTAGCCTTCTCGTCATCCCTCGGCATCGCCTTGTTTCGATGGGGGGCAGATCTTTCAGTGTTGTAGCACCGAAAATATGGAACTCTCTACCCCGATCACTCTGTTCTGTTAACACTCTCTCTGAATTTCAAATCCATGCTCAAAACTCATTTATTTGCTGAATGTCATAACTCTTAAGTTGTACTGGAATGGTTTTTTTTCTAATTTCTCATTTTCTGTACCTACACTATCTACCTACTGTTGTTTTGTCTGCTGTCTTTGTCCTCTGCCTTTATCGTTGCTTGTCTATTGTAAAGCGTCCTTGAGCTCTGGAAAGGCGCTATATAAATAAAACTTATTATTATTATTATTATTTATTATTAACCTATGTAGTTACCTTATATTAACCAGTACTTTCTTAGGAAAGTACACAAAAAGTACATGTACTGTAAAATAAAGTGCAACCAAAAAATGTATTACGATTTCCACAAAGATCTTAAGCTGCACAACTGTTTTCAACAGTGATAATAAAAAGAAATGTTTCTTGAGCACCAAATCAGCATATTAGAAGTATCCGTGAAGGATCATATGACACTGAAGACTGGAGTAATGATGCTGAAAATTTAACACATGTATAAATTACATTTTATGAGGGAAGAAGGCAGAGAAAAGTTATTTAAATTGTATTATTTCACAATATTTCTGTTTTTGCTGTATTTCCGTTCAAATAAATGCAGCCTTGGTGGGCATAAAATACTTTTGAATGGTAGTATAGACTGTTGATGAAAACAAGTACACTTTACACGGTTTGTGCTGAATGTTGATACACATTTAAAGGGGTGTTAAACAGTGTTGGGCAAGCTACTTAGAAAATGTAGTGAGCTAAGCTAGCAGTTACTCTACATTAAATGTAGCTTCACTACACTGAAGCTACCACCCTGGGAAATCTAGCAAGCTAAGCTACAGCAATATGGCAAAAGTAGTTTACTACATCTAAGCTACTTTTTCAAATAAAATTTTTATATTGAACCAACTTAATTCCAAGTCAATGCTATCTCAGTGATCAATAAAATTGTCAATCAAACATATAGGCAGGCATGATTTGTCAGTTCAGTTGTTTATTCAACAACTGTTCCAAACCATTTTGGCCAAAAAAACAAAAACAAAACGTCTCAGGTTACGTATGTAATCCTGGTTCCCTGATAGGGAACGAGACGCTGCGTTGAGACGCGGTGGGAAAGCTCTGCATGATTGCGTCGTGAAGCACGTGTATAATCAGTCCAATGGAAGAGCGAGACGTCATAAGCGGGTGACGTCATCGACCAGGAAACTATAAAGCAACCCTGAAATCAGACCGCGACAGCTTCTGAAAGGCCTGAAGCAAGTCGATCAGGGCATGCAGGAAGTATGGCAGATAAACGCAGCGCCTCGTTCCCTATCAGGGAACCAGGGTTACATACGTAACCTGAGACGTTCCCTTTCAAGGGAACTAGAGCTGCGTTGAGACGCGGTGGGAACCCCATTCCCACTACGCCATAAAGACAAATGCCCATTCTGTGTGAAGTCCTTGCGCACACTAGAAGCAAGCAACCTAGCCCCAGGAGTGGAGAGGTGTAGGTCATAAAATCTGACAAATGTATGAGGTGAGGACCAGCCTGCCGCATTACAAATATCCTGAAGGGAAACACCCGAAACTAAAGCCTAGAGGCAGCCATACTCCTTGAAGAATGGGCCTGAAGAGCCACAGGTGAACGCTGTCTGGCCGCTTCATAAGCAAGTGAGATAGCCTCAACTACCCACTTGCTCATTATCTGTTTAGATGCAGGGCAACCTATCTTAGGTTACCCGAAGCAGACAAATAATTGTTCTGATAAACGCCACTGAGCAGCTCTGTGGACATACGCATCCAAAGCCCGTAAAGGGCATAACAGATTTAAAATTTTCCTGATCTGGGGTATTAAAGGTGGAGGACAGAAGGCCTGGAGCACAAATGACCCGCACATTTAGTAGGGACCTAGAAATACAACCCGACCTGGGGTGAAGAAATACTACCACCAAACCAGGTGCAAATCCAAGTACATGCAGGCCTCAGCCTCATGTACCACGGAGAAGACGAAATTAAGGATCTCTCCTCAGAGATAACCCAGCAAAGAAACATTCATTTCAGAAATCAAGTACTGTACCAACAGAGCAGAAACAAGATTCAGAAGGCGTTCTCTGCACCAGAGAACAGCATATTAGTCTTCTCGTGGAGGGAGCTCTAGACTGGAGTATGGTCTCCACGACCTCGGTCGAGAGACCTGAGTCTATGAGCTGGGCCCCCTCAGAGGCCGAGCCCACAGTACCCACAACTCCAGAGCTCCCAGGAGCAAAGATATCGGGAAAAGCGTATAGGTGTAGCAGCAACCACACCTATTACATCACATCCAGTCCCAAGGCATAGACGCGTGACCTTGATCATGCGAAAACGGATTTCCCCTCTGAGAAAACCCCTTGGTCCCGAGCCACCACTGCAGGGGTCTCATGTACAGAAGGCCAAAAGTAACTACGTTGGACGCAACTACCATGAGCCCCAACAGTCTCAGAGACTGTTTTGCAGTGAGTGACTGACCTAGTTTTACATTCTTTACGGCTGGGAGAATCGCAGAAATACATGCAGGAGACAGACGTGCTTGCATTGTTGTCGAATCCCATAATACACCTAGAAAAGTGGTCCTCTGAGCTGGGAGGAGTACACTCTTTTTGGTGTTGAGCCGCAACCCCAGCCTCCTTATGTGGGTTTAGAACGACATCTCGATGTTGAACTGCCAAAAGCTCGGACTGAGCTAAAATCAACCAATCGTCGATATAATTTAATACGCGAATGGAGGCACTGTCATACCATGATACTTAATACCCATAGCATTACTATAGTTAGACGTTTGGGCATTAAACACATAAAATAGAAACCGGCTTATTCCACAATCTCGACACATCAGTGTGGTGTTGTCAGGTAGTGTGCAGGTAGCTGAAGATGAGGATGCAGGAACTTCAAAGTAGTTGATTTATTTACAAAATAAACTTCAGGAACATACAGGAACAAAATAACAAACTACAGGAATTCAGAGACACAACCATACAAGGACGACTACCAACAAACACTGAGGGAAAACACAAGGCTTAAAAGAACTGGGACTAATGGGATAATTAACTGAACACAGGTGAAGAAACTGAACACAAACGAGGAGCGTGAAAAACTAACAGGACTGAACCAAAATCACAAACACAGGGGAAAACCAAGATCACAAAACAAAACTCAAACATACTGAAACGTGACAGTACCTCCCCCCTCCCCGAAGGCGCGTCCTCGCGCCGTATAACATCCAAAGGGGTGGGAGGGTTGGCATCCTGGACTCCAGGACGGTCCAGGCGGAGCAGGCTGACCACAGCTGACCACTAACTGATCCAGCATCAGTGATACTTAGCAGTTGTATTTCCGATTTGAGCTTGAGCTTTAGAAATGCCCTGGAAAATGTAACGTCAGCTTGTGTGGACGCTACCGCACTACTTGATCAAAAAAAGAGCTTCGCTACTGACTCAAAAGCTATTTGATTCAGAAAACAGCGACGCTACCACCAAACTACTGAGAAATGTAGTTAAACTAGTAGCGTCACTACTTGTTGCGACGCTACTGCCCAACACTGGTGGTAAAACACATTTTTTCGAAGGCTTGATTGTGTTTGTGGGGTGCACTGTAACATGTGTTCAATGATTGCATTATTTCTCAATATCTTAACTTTATTCCATACTGCTTTGTCACTCCTTGTAAAAACGGCCTGATGGTTTCCGGGTTCTGAAGCCAGTCCCTCAAAAATACGCAATGGGCTCAGATTGGTTAGCTGGCCCAGTGTGTTGTGATTCGGTAACCGCCTAGTGCACGTTTTCCGGAAACGTCACGCCCCTTACCTTTACAGGTAGTTTGTGCTTTGGTGTATAATAAACGATGGCGTCAATCGGACCCAGAAAATGTTAGTGAAGATGATAGAGCAGAACCTGTTCAAGAAGCTGTTAAACAACGTTTCAGAAAGGTTAGTTTTTTGTTGTTGTTTCTGTCTCATTTCTTTTTAGATACGCCATAATTAAATTGTACTAATTATTATAGTATTACAAAAAATAAGCTTCATATTCATAAACAAGAATTTCATATAATCTTTTTAACAAATTATACTAACGTTACAGTCCTCAAAGGGATTTTTTTTTAGTGAAGACTGCGGATCTATAGTAATCGTTACTGACTGTATGGCACCATACTTTTGTATTTTTAGAACGATTGTAGCCAAATATCTGTCGCCAGAGCTATTAACCCAAAACGAACACTAAACATTGGCTTTAACGTTACTACAGTAAGTTAGCCAAATCAAACACAGAACCATGTTTAGCATGCCTGTAGATAAACAAGCATGTATATAAACAATACATAAAAGCTCTAATCAAAGAATAATTAACACTAATTCCAAGTTCGCTGTTGAGATTTAAGGTTAGGTTTGAATGAGCATTTAACAAGCTGGTTTGCAGAGCCAAACAGCGTTGTCATTTGTTCACTTCCTTGCTGCAACGTACAATTAACAATACGAACTATAACAGGAAAACACATCGACGAAAAATAAATCATAGGTTGTGGCCCGTAAACAACAGCTTCTGTTCTTAAAGTAAGAACTGCTCCATCTTTCAGGACAAGCCGTTGTGCGAATCCTGCATTGAACTCGCGAAGATTGTGGAAGCTTTCCTCCGTGTGCAGCACAGAGAGCGAGATTTGGGTAATAATTATGATGAGGGACCTTGTTAAAAATAAATTTTAACCATTGATCTCTAACTCCCCCGACCCTAGGAAGGCTGAACAAAGTGAACCTGCAATCCGGATAAAAATAACAGCGTTTGGACGGCGTTGCGGCAACAACAGCCTAGTATACCACAAAAACTCTTCTCCAACGCAAAAATGGCCTCGCCCTTATTTAGTATTCTCGGAGGAGGGGTTTATGTAAATATTGGGGTTACTGACATCAGAAACCCTGGATGAATGTTGTGTAGTCCCTACAGGCCGTATGCTGTAGTGCTTACATTGATTTGTTTAAAAGCAAATATCTCCCTTTGCTTTGAACTTTGAGAGCTGTAACTTTGCAGATGTTGTTTATGCTCAAACAGCAACATTACACACTAGCTAAAGTTAGAAAAGTGAAATCGTGTTTTACCACCCCTTTACATATATCAGATTTTTGAATAATTTTTTTTTTTTATATATATACAACTTTCATGTCAACTCAAATGTTATTTTTGTTGGCTTAAATTAGATGCCATTTTAGTCAGAGTAAGAGTGACTAAAATGAATGGATATGACAATGTTATTGATACTGCAGTAATACCATTTTATGGTCTGCAGAACCCCACCAAGATTTCTGTCGTCGTCATCTATCTCTTTGCCTCTTTTATTGGAAAAAATAGCCATTTGTATTATATGAAAAAAATTAAAATAATAATAATAATAATAAACTTTATTTTATATAGTGCCTTTAAAACAACAGATACTGACAACACATGTATAAAACAGACTCAGACAGAGAGAGAGCTCAAGATCTACAACAGCCGTGACTGTTATTCAGATGAAGAGTGACAGGCATGCTAGTCTGAAGGGCAGCTGAATGAGATATGCTGGCACAAGCAAGAAGCAGTAAAAGCCTTGTAAATGTAAAAGGTAAAGGTTAAAGAAAAACTCAAAATATGCCTTCAAAAAAATTCAACTCACATTCAAAGTCCTATTGAACTGTGGTCAGAAATCCATTTAGGAACACCCCTCACCGCATACAGTCCATTTTGTTTTGGCTAGACACAGTAGATACTGTGAACGGAGTGGGTGTAATATCTGCGTGTGACACTGCAGGATTACAGAATTTAGAGTGTGCAGATGTGGGAACATCCACAGATGGGCCATCATCCCACTGACACACATTGACATTGACACACTGACCCACTGATGGGCACCAATCAGCTTCCACTGATAAAGTAAAGAAGATGAAATAATTTATTATGAAATGTGGAGGTGGTTTCCAAAGATTCAAACAAAAGCTCTTCAAGGCCTCAGACAGTGAAGATTTTAATGCAAGTGCTAAAGAGCGGTATTGCTGAGAGTGTTTAAAGCAGATACTGTAATGGCAGGAGCACAGACGAGACGGGCTGAAGCCTCTTTGAGCTAAAGCTGATTAAAGAGGGACAGATGGACCCATATCGGACTAAGAACAGTATTATTCACACAAACATAACATTGTGCATGCTGACATCACTGCACATACACATCTGTACACATGTTGGGGATACATAATAAAGAAGGTCAACACACATGAGCATCACTATATCTATCAATCTATCCATCCATGCATCCATCCAAAAATGATACTAACAGGTTTAATTCCAGCCTTGAATCATAATGGGAAATTAGTAACTCCATGAACCACTAATGGCAGACTGATGACCTTTCCCCTTCCTTCTGTGCGCTTGCTACACTTGAGGAATCGCACTAGGCAAGTCTGCATGATTGTTAGCCAGGTAATCTGGAAGTTGCCATAAATTCATTGAGTAAATTAATTGCTCAGTCAACACTTACAGAGTAATAGGAATGCATTAAAGATCAATCTCATCAACCAATATCTACAGTAAACACTCAGGCCTGCTCTAAATTAAAATCATCAGTTATGACAGTTTAGTCATTCTAATGCGGTCTAGGAAGGTAACTGCAAGACTTCTAATATATTTCCTCTTTTGTCAGATATCAATTAATCTTTTTTTTTTTCTTTCTCTCAATCCGTATACCCAGTACAATCCCTCATTTAAGTGCAGATACTAACTCAAAGGGACGTTCTACCCAACTTCATAGTAAGTGCTCCCTATTTATGCTTTTGTTTCATTGTCTACAATATGTACTTTCATTGACAGGAAAGGCTTGAGCATGTAGTGTCATCCTGTTGTCGAGGAAGGTTTTATGATCAGACACTGACTCAGCGACTGCACCACTGATTGACTCAACAGATGGATAATTCTCAATCTGTGAAGTATGAGAGCTTTAAAAATGTGCAGGGGTGCAGAAAAGTGCACTTACTGCCAAAACTTGCACTGCATTTACTGTGGAACAGTAGTAAATCGTAAAAAAATCATTTTCTTAATCAGTTCATTTTCTTTGTCTTGCGTTTGAGACATAAAACTGTCTCTTGCCCCACTGGCATTGTTTTAAGAAAGTAAAACAATCTTGTAAGATAGCATTTGTAAAGGACAAACACTATTTTAAATTTCATTAAGAAGTGATTTTCTCAGTGCATTTACTTGCACACAACATACTATTAAGCCTCTTTAATCTGTGGTTTTTACCAGCATGGCCTCCTGAATATAATTTTTCTTCTTTACCTCAATAGATGATTTAGTTGTTTTCATTTGTGCATTAAGCTCCAGATAAATTACTCCCAGCTGAAAATGAGGCACATGTTGGAATCACGGTGATTAGCATGATATTTCCCAGGGTGTGTTTGCATTGCAGATAGAAATCTTCGAAGGAAATGTCTGAGAAGCTATGATGACAGAAACACTATTATGAGGAATTCAAACGGGTTAATCACAGGGAAGTTAGCTAATGCTGCAGTCTCAGGCTTTAATTATTTATTTAGAGTATGGTGCGTCTTTTTCTGGATGCTTAACAACAGTTGCTTTATGCCGTGCTGTTTCATTGGACGTGCAAGCCACATTGTAAAATTAAACAGTAACACTGTTTGGCTTTGTAAATAGTAACAGCAACAATGTTTTTGTTGTTGAATGTAAAAATTTAAAGTGAATATATTTTTTTTATTTTTTTATTTTTTTTGCGTCTATAAAGGAAGTACAAGACTACATACACATACTTTTATTGTGCATATAAAATAACCATTGCTATTGCAGTGGTGTTGTTCATATGCATTTGCCAGCTCTACTGTGTGTTGCATTACAAGCAATTATGGCTACTTTAGGGATCCTATAAAACGCACTGATGTAGACATTTAACAAGCTCAGACAAACTTTTCTCAAGAATTAAATCATAATTAAAAAAAAACATTCAGGGTGACATCATCTGCTACTATTATTGGATTTACATCTGTACAGCTCCACGGCACTGACTGGACGGTTTTCCTATCTGACCTCCTGGGCTGTTCTGCAGCGCTCTGGTGTTGGACTTGCCTCATGAGATTTATTCAACTTTTTTTTAACTTATGTTTGGAAATTAAGCAAGCTAGTCTACTTGCCTGTCAAACCAACAGCTATTCTGTATGGATTCCAGTAGGTTTGTCTCATGCATTTTAAAACAAGAAAAAAAGAAAGAAAAAAAACTCTTATGGAACCAGACCTTCTGCAAAACTCCTCACAATGTCTTTAAAGTTATTTATAGTATTTTATGGTAATCCAACTATGCTAATAAAAAGGTATTTTAAGGAATAACATTCACTAAAGCCTTTTAAGTGAATCACTTTCCTTCTAAACATCAAGTTTAATACAGTGCTATACAAGATTATAAAATATTTAACTTTTTTTATTATATTTAACGATATATCAGAACATTAGTTTCAAAGCTGTCATTAACACCAGTAATCAGATATGATATAACTCCAAGCAACACAACATACCATCAGTAAATATCCAGATATCAAAACTTCATTCTTGGTCCAGATAAGAATGAATTGGCGGATCTTGAAATCATCGCTTCTGAAAAGCCGACATGCTTTTTTTGAGACTTCCAACAAAGCCAAATTCTTCCACTCTCAACGGTCGTCTAGAAGCTGTGATTCTCTGCAAATCAAAGTATAACAGTGTCTTGATTTAATTGATTAAGTTGATTAAGTCTTGATTTAATGCTAACTGAAAACAGCTCATTCATTATTTCACAACTGTACAGCAAATGGACACTTCAGTTAGATAATTTATTATCATTAATGCATCTAAATAAATCAAGTTTATATTTTTTTGGGAGCCAAAAATAAAAAGCCTGGCCATCTATGGAGGTTTATTTTTAATCAAGGTTGTTTTGCCTATCTTGTCCTTTATGACTAAGGTCTGGTTTTCTTTCACTCACCAAAGGAGACAATTACAGGAAATCAACTTAGTTAGCACTTAGCGAAGTGACTAACAGTGCAAATAAGAGTGTGTTGTCTTGATTGGATTGGTTCAAAGCTAAGGGGTGTCCACTTATGGAAGAATTGAGAGATTGCCCAGAAGCCCATTTTTAACAATTTGCTCAACCTTTCTTCTCCTGCCAATCCATTGTCCGCCCCAAAATGTCTCATTCTTTTGTAGCAGCAAAGTATAAGGGATAAAACAAATTACTTAAATGGCGATGCTACATATATTTCCATTTGACTTCGTCTTAAGAAATAGTTGTTTGGTCTAGTGCTGATTGAAGGTGCTCACTTGTAGAGTTTCTATTAAACATGATGATTTTGGAATATATTTGAATGGGGTATCATAAGAAGTTTAGGATATGACTCAGAGCTGTTTGTATGGTTAGACGCCTAATATGAAAGAGATGGATGACTGCTTTGAGATCTAACGTGTTCAGTTGGCGTAGAGATGGATGACAAATCACGTGGTGGTTTTGGCCTGCCATGGGAGATGTGTGGGTGAACAACAGACAAAAGTCTGTACAGCTGTTTTGAGTGACCCAGTTAGTGAGTGACAGGCTGGAGAGTCTATTGTCTATAATGTGTATATCTGTGATGTGTCTGAAAAGCATACCAATAAAGGCTTGTGGTGATTAAGTTGGTGGCCCCAGGAAAGTCCTCAGCATCACATCTCCTCCAGCCTTCTCTTTTTCTCTCACACTGTAAGCAAAAAAATATATATACAGAAAAATGGAAAAAGTATGGGGCATTTTCTGCCAGGACATTATCCATTACAAATATGCCAGCACGGCAGATTTTGGATGTCTGTGATATCTAACACACTTGATTCAACTCATCAGGGTGGCATTTCCCAAAAGTATCATAAGCCAATAAGTAAATTGTAGAACCATTGCCACGAATGGTCTCTACGATCAACTTAGCTCACAATGCTTTTGAGAATTGCAGCCTACACAAGAATGATATGCAGCATGATTTATGCATTTGTAAATGGTTTGTCTTAAAGCATATTAAAAACTTTAATATGCTTTAATATGCTATACCACATGGACATATAAACAACATTAAAAGCTTGATTTTCATCACAGGGGGACTTTAAGATCTTCTTATCGAAAAGAAAAACAGATTCTATATAGCTGTAATTTCCTTTTCATGTGTGATTTGAATTTAAATAAAAAAAACAACCACAACTGGCTTTGTGATTCAGGAAAACTAATTAGTAGCACTGATTGATCTGAAATAAAGTACTCGAGTGTAACTGTCATCGGGGTTGTCATCTTTTAAAATCCCAATTTAACTCCTAAATATGAACTGAATCTGAATTAAAGTAGCAAACAGGATGTAGAATTACAATTAAAATGTGAGTGTAATGTTCATCAAGACAAACTTTGAATGATGGAAGAAATCGCATCATTCAACTGAAGAAAAATGTATGTATCAAGTACAATGATTTATATAAAATATTCATCCATCTTTCTAGCATTATTCTCACTCATTTTCAGGGTCCGCTTCACACACACACACACATTTGATTTGGCACAGGTTTTATGTTGGATGACCTATACCTGACATATTCACACTCACACAACAATTTGGCATATCCAATCCACCAAACCTGCATGTCTTCGGACTGTGAGGGAAACCGGAGCACCCGGAGGAAACCCATGCTGACACGGGAAGAACATGCAAACTCCACACAGGATGGACTGCTGGCTCAGCTGAGGTTCAAACCATGGACCTTCTTTCTGTGAAGCGAGAGTAATACCTACTGAGCCACCATGCCGCCAATGTGTATAATATATTATTGCAAAAAATTCAGTAATACCCTCTTTCTTTCACTCCAATTCAGCCTCCTGTGGTGTGACCAATACAAATTCAAATCCACGCTTCAATTCAAGGGAGCCAATTCTTCAAATATGAATTCTGCACAAGCCTTATTGTCTTAATTGTAATGGTAATTTCTGATTTAATACAATTGCCCATAACAGCCGTAGAAATTTTTAACGAACACAGTTCGACTACTTGTGATGCAACTGCACAGATGATTTAGCAGGATATGCAGAGGTCCATATGCATGCCATGGACAGCATTATTCTTCTCACTCACTGTCTGTGCATGTTTGCTTTTGCTCTGCAATGACAATGACCTGCCTTCCTCCATACTGGCTATTAGAGAAAGACACACACACACACACACACACACACACACACACACACACACACACACACACACACACACACACACACACACACACACACACACACACACACACAGTTTCACTCTCTCCACTATTTCTCTCCCCCTGTTTCTCCCCACTTCCCTCTCTGGGAACAGAGGCGTGCTTCAGGCCGGGTCTGGGAGAAGAACAGACAAGGATAGGCCTTTGAAAGAACAGTATTGTGAGGTCACATTCTTCCCAAATGCAAGCGGGAGCCAAGTCAGTAGCTGTCGGAATTACCCCATGAATCATACCCATTGTGATGCCTACTCCAAGATGAGAACATGGAAAGGAATTAGGTACGGCTAGTCTTATCAGTCCTCCGACATGGACACGGTAGCCAAGTGTCCGCAGCGACAGGGCGATGTTCCCGCGACCGTCGACGAGAAGAATTCCTCCACTGCCATATGTTGTTACTTAAGGGTGTGCTGCAGCCAAGCAGAGTGTGCTTTTCCATACACGCCCGTCTTCCTGTCTGTGCACTTCCTCCCATAGCCGTTACCCAGAGATCTTTGTGGTGGGTCCTGGAGTTCAGGCAATATTAGGTTGCACCTCTTAAAACATGTCAGCTTTGTGGTGAAAATTAAAGAATGGAAAAAATGATGAAACGTAATGTTTTATTGATCCTTTTCTTCAAGTTTCAACTGTTAAACAGAGAGAGAGAGAGAGAGAGAGAGAGAGAGAGAGAGAGAGAGAGAGAGAGAGAGAGAGAGAGAGAGACGGCTAGAAGGGGAATGGAACGGCTAGAAGCCACTCGCGAAGGGTGGTTTTTGACAACTTGGATTTATTTAGCATGGAGAATTTGCATGGAAATTGTGTTACCTCCAGTGTCTGACTCACTGTTTGGTCTCTGCAGCGGCACTTTGATTTAAAGGAGCGAATGCTGAGCTGGAAGTTTTCTGTGTTTTACAGTCAGACCTTTGTTTTTGCTCCTCTCCTGTTTTCACTTTCGCAAGTTCGTTTCTTGATGAGGGAAAAAATTTTTTTACGAAGACCTCCAGTGGAAACATCAAAACACATGTTGAATATTAGATACACAGATACCTTGTTAGGAGGCCCCTGACTGCAGAGCAAAGCCGTTTCCCCTTTGAGCCACTGTATCTTTACGGCAGGCCTGGAGAGAGGGAGATTCAAGCGAGATATGACAAATGAACTGTGTTCTGCAAGTTAAAAGAGAAATGTGTTTGTCATTTTAGTTACGGAGGATGAAAGAGGCAGAAATCAACAATGAGACAGTGTAATCTAAACCACTTTACAATGGAAAGAGACACAGTCTCTCCCAGGATATGGGGAGGGGAGGGCAAGGTTAAGGAATAATTGACTGGACCTTTCAGATTTTTAGACATATGACCTGTATGTCCACAAAGAGCTCCGTCCTCAAAGAATCTGATGATGGATGTGTACAGTGCCAAAAAAGAGAGAAAAAAAATTTCGAATGAAGTAATAGCGATTTGAACAGGAAAACACACTGGCAGGAAATCTCATGTCAGCATTCTCCATGCACAGACCCCAAAAAACACATGAGGAGAGGGAAAAGACAGGGTGGGAGGAAAAAAAAAGTTAGGGATTCTCTGAACTCACAGACACGCATCAAAACAGCAAGTCTCCTGTGAGAGGGCTGTCGGTGAAAGCATTTATATGTGCGTGCACAGTCTGCACACGCTCTGGGCTGCTGACTGTCAGTGGTCAGGGGAAAGAGGTGGTGGATACGTGCGAGTTATTGGTGGATCCCGTGAACCACACTTCTACCAGAAAGACTCGGGAGAATAATACTGTAACAATTAACCATTTATTAACAGCCCAGCAAGCAATATATGATATAAAGTTATTTGGTTTAGGCCCCGTCCGTAGCGCGCAATCTGAGAGTACGGACTCTGCCTTTCCTGCCTGAAGACGAAGGCAGGGGCGCAGCCGACCCCCTGTGAGGTATGGGAAAACTCAGACATGTCTAAGTACCTATCTTATATACTACAAGTATTAGAACACGATTGGATAGATGAGAAGGTAATGAGTGACGTAACAATTGAGTCTTCCCGGAAGAACTTATGCTAGAGCTTCATTTCATGTGAGCCTCTTTCTCACTTGGAGGAAACGTACTACATGGGTACATTAAAGTATGTAGACTGCAGAGCTTATGAGGTGAACACAGGCAGAGACACAGGAGAACCAGAATAGCAATGATATGATTATTATTAGATACTAAACTGTGAAGGCAAAAAGATGAAAACGTAATTAAAAACATAATAACATTATATTATATATATAATGTGGTAATATGGTATATATACCATATTTTCACCCAATCTTGGATTCAATCTTTTTGTCACCATGTTCTCTTTCAATTAGGACTGGTTTTATATTTTGATTTGCATCTGAATAATCATAGGCCTCATTTATTTGAGAGTAGGCATTTCATTTTTTTAGTAATTTTTTTAATATTTTTGAATAATTTTGGAAATATTAAATAAAATCTGAAAAAAATTGTTATTGTTGATCACACTAGTCAACTTAAAATTTTCACCAGGAATTTTTTTTTTATTTTTTTTTTATTTTTTGTAAAAAATATGGCACATAGTCCCACTTGTGGTGTTCCCGGTCAAAAATGACCGGCCTATAAAAAATTGCTTATAAATCACTCATTATACCATATTTTCACCCAAACTCGGATTCAATCTTTTTGTCAACATGTTCTCTTTCAATTAGGACTGGTTTTATATTTTGATTTGCATCTGAAAAATTATAGGCCTCATTTATTTGAGAGTAGGCATTTCCTTTTTTGAGTAATTTCTTTTTTAATTTTTGAATAATTTTGGAAATATTAAATAAAATCTGAAAAAAATTGGTATTGTTGATCACACTAGTCAACTTAAAATTTTCACCAGGAATTTTGTTTTGAAACTTTTGTTTTCTAAAAAATATGGCACATAGTCACACTTGTGGTGTTCCCGGTCAAAAATGACCGGCCTATAAAAAATAGCTTATAAATCACTCATTATACCATATTTTCACCCAATCTTGGATTCAATCTTTTTGTCAACATGTTCTCTTTCAATTAGGACTGGTTTTATATTTTGATTTGCATCTGAATAATCAAAGGCCTCATTTATTTGAGAGCAGGCATTTCATTTTTTTAGTAATTTTTTTTAAATTTTTGAATAATTTTGGAAATATTAAATAAAATCTGAAAAAAATTGGTATTGTTGTTCAGACTAGTCGAATTAAAATTTTCACCAGGAATTTTTTTTTAAACTTTTGTTTTGTAAAAAATATGGCACATAGTCACATTTGTGGTGTTCCAGGTCAAAAATGACCGGCCTATAAAAAATAGCTTATAAATCACTCATTATACCATATTTTCACCCAATCTTGGATTCAATCTTTTTGTCAACTTGTTCTCTTTCAATTAGGACTGGCTTTAATATTTCTGTTTGCATCTGATTAATCGTGGGCCTCATTTATCTGTGAGTAGGCATGGTCAAAAATGGTCACAATGGCCGACCATTGAAAGTGAATGGGAGAGACTGAAAATAACAGAACAATTTAGTTTTCAGGAGCATGTTCATTATTTTCATGTACACCTATGAGCATGTGTGCTTGCAAACATCGAGCCCTTGGACCTGTGCATGTATCGATACATTTATACACACGCTACCCAGACACACACACGTTAAAACACACAAACTTTTTTGAGTATTACGTATTACACACATTCTTTTCCACAGAGAGAAATTTGATCCTACCCTAACCTCCATCTAATATACATTTATTCATCTGACATTACCACACACACACACACACACACACACACACACACACACACACACACACACACACACACACACACACACACACACACACACACACACACACACACACAAACTGGCCGTGACTGCAGTGACCCGGCTACAAAATAATCTTTCTTTCTTGTTCTTGTTTCATCACAGCTTCCAGACAAAATATTATGACATTTTGTTTTGGAACTGTGAGGTTCTCACACAGAACTAGACAATATTTACAAATATACATCATGTGATAGCACAGGCATATAGTATAAATGCCACACAGCACCTTGCTTGTCATTCATTTCACAATGGCAAAGCAGCTCTCTGCACATGATGTTATTCATCAGATTTTTGACTCAGAAACTAGTGAGGAGGAGGAAATGCAGGATGCATCTTGCAGTGAAGATGTTTCTGAAGAGGAAGGCACCACTGAATCGGCTACGGAGCTTGAAACAACTGATGAGGAGCAGTCTTCCAGTGATGAGGGCCCAGCTGAGGTTACCGTTTCATTCTGGTCAAAAGATGGAACTTTGTCCTGGTCTTCATCCCCACCTATGAGGCAAGGCAGGTTTTCTTGTCAACATGTTCATGAAGATGAAGCCAGGGCTAACAAGATATGCCATATCCCGAATTGATGACATACAATCATGCTTCAACTTGTTTGTGACGGAGCCAATCAAAAACATAGTCATATCCATGACTAATTTAGAGGGGAGAAGAGTCTTCAAAGACATTAGTCATGGATATGACTGTTTTCGATTGGCTCCGTCACAAACAAGTTGAAGCATGATTGTATGTCATCAATTCGGGATATGGCATATCTTGTTAGCCCTGGCTTCATCTTCATGACATTTTCAGAAGAAAACCTGCCTTGCCTCATAGGTGGGGATGAAGACCAGGATATTTTCCATGTCCCGCACAGATGGAGGACAACTTGGACTACCCTTACTCAAGTATGTAGGAAAAAACAAACTATCCTATCTATGGCAGCATCGTAGATCAAAGGCGATTGACATTATCCTTAATGACTGCATGTTTCCCACATCATTGTCAGATCCTGGTAACACTGAGCAAGTGTATAAATATTATCAGAAAAAATGCCAGTCTGATCCTACTACTATCACGCTTGAATTACCGCCTTGGAATGTTGACCTAGAAAACGTCTCAGGTTACGTATGTAACCCTGGTTCCCTGATAGGGAACGAGATGCTGCGTTTGAGACGCGATGGGAACGCTCTGCGTGATTACGTCGTGTAGCACGTGTAAAATCAGTCCAATGGAAGTCCACTACGACATAGGTGACGTCATAGACCAGGAAACTATAAAGCAGCCCTGAAATCAGACCGCGACAGCTTCTGAAAAACCTGAAGCAAGTCGATCAGGGCATGCAGGAAGTATGGCAGGCAAACGCAGCGTCTCGTTCCCTAACAGGGAACCAGGGTTACATACGTAACCTGAGACGTTCCCTTTCAAGGGAACTCGAGCTGCGTTTGAGATGCGATGGGAACCCCATACCCACTACGCCATAGTGACAATTGCCCGTTCTGTGTGAAGTCCTGCGCACACTAAGAAGCAACCAACCTCGCCCCAGGAGTGGAGAGGTCAAGGTCATAAAACCTGACAAATGTATGCGGAGAGGACCATCCTGCCGCATTACACACGTCAAGAAGGGAAACTCCCGAAATAAAGGCCATAGAGGCCGCCATACTCCGAGTAGAATGGGCCCGCACAGCCATAGGTGAAGGCTGTCCGGCCGCTTCATAAGCCAATGAAATAGCCTCGACTGTCCATTTACTCATACCTTGTTTAGATGCAGGGCATCCTCTCTTGAGTGACCCAAAACAAACAAATAATTGCTCAGATTTACGCCACTGAGCAGCTCTGTGAACGTAGGCATCTAAAGCCCGGACTGGACATAACAGGTTAAGCTGTTCCTGATCTGGGGTATTAAAGGGTGGAGGATAAAAGGCCTGCCGCACTATTGGGCCCCCAAAATTTAGTGGGACCTTAGGAATATAACCCAGTCTAGGGTAGAGGAATGCTTTCACCATACCAGGTGAAAATTCCAGACATGAAGGAGCAACCGACAGAGCATGTAAATCACCAATTCTCTTGATAGATGAAATAGCAAGGAGAAATATAGTCTTTAGAGTGAGGAATTTTTCTGAAACCTCCTAGATGGGCTCGAAGGGAGCCAAGGCCAGACCCTCAAGTACAATGGCCAAATCCCAAGCCGGTGCTCTAGATTGCAGTGCAGGCCTGAGCCTCAATGTACCACGGAGAAAACAAATAATAAGAGGATCTCTCCCAAGAGAAGAAGCCCCGAGAGGGGTGATAAGCAGATATAGCCGCTACGTACTCCTTTAAGGTTTAGGGAGATAATCCAGCAGAGAAACGGTCTTGTAGGAAATCGAGAACTGTACCAACCGGGCAGTTAACAAGATTAAAAAACGTTCTCCACGCCATGTAGAGAACAGTTTCCATTTCAATGTACATAGTTTTCTCGTGGAAGGAGCTCTGGATTGAAGGACGGTCTCAACGACCTCAGTCGAGAGACCGGATTCTATGAGCTGGGCCCCCTCAGAGGCCAAGCCCACCGTTTCCACAACTCCGTTTAACCCTTTTCTATTATGTGGAGGACCCATAGAGAAATATTTGGCAGAAATTTCCACGCTGCCAGAAATTCCGATAAGGGAACCAGTCTCTCGAGACTGGCCTCTGGATTTGATTGAACAATCATTTCGGTGCCGTGAAGCGGCGAACCGGCAGGGAACAACCGAACTGACCGTTCTACAACCCTCCTCAGAGGATTGCACGGGGACGCTGACACCTCGGCGCCCTGAAGCGGCGAACCGGCAGGGAACAACCGAACTGGCAGCGCTGCGACCCTCCTCAGAGAGTCGCACCCCAGAGGGCGCCGTTAGGAGAAAAGATTTCTCAAAACCGTCCCTCTTTTTTTTTTTTTTTTTTCATTCGACAGGACTTCTTTTCTAAGCTTTATTAGAGATGACGACAGTCCTCAGATCTTGCCCACCTCTAACTAGCTTAGTTCCTACGACCCTCCTCGGAGGATCCTAGGAAAAAGCAGGCACCTCGGCACCCTGAAACGACGAACCGGCAGGGAGACCTAACTGACTGCTCTACGACCCTCCTCAGAGGATCGTATGGGGACGCTGACCCTCGGTGCCCTGAACGGCGAACCGGCAGGGAACAACCGAACTGGCAGCGCTGCGACCCTCCTCAGAGAGTCGCACCCCAGAGGGCGCCGAGGAGAAACGTTTTCTCAAAACCGTCCCAACCCCGGAGGGGACCACCCTTAGAAGCCTGATAGCCTCGGCATCAGGTCTTCTTCTTTGCACTCTATGCCAGTTTCAGGAACATAGATTGGTGAGGAAGAAACCTCTGGAACGCCACTGAAAGGTTTAGTTTTCTTGAAAGCGGAGTGTCCAGAAGAACAGACATTTTTATCTTTCTTTTTCTTTATTTTTATATTCTTTATTTTTTATATAAAAACGTATACATATAAACATATATATATATATATATATATATATATATATATATTCTCGAATAGAGTCAATGCTGACATCCTCACATTCATCTATGTCATTAAATACTTTACCCACCAGTACTGCCTAATAAAATGTATTTATTATTAAAGATGGCTGGTGGGTAACGTCGGGGTTAAAAATGATGACGCCGACTCGGGAGAGAGAAAGCTTGCAAGCGTCTCTATAATCCAAGGCACTGTCATACCATGATACTTAATACCCATAACATTACTCTAGTTAGACGTTTGGGTATTAAACACATAAAATAGAAACCGGTTTATTCCACGATCTCGACACCTCAGTGTGGAGATAGGGAAAAACCAGTAGTCCCCGACGAGGAGGCTGAGATACAGAGTTTTCCTGTTCCTTTTTTTTTTGTTTTTTTTTTTATATATTTCATCTAATAAACTCTTTTTATTTTCATTCTCATAATGTTCAGCTGTCCAGTAAATATTTAACTAGCAACAGCATTAGAAAAACCTCCTTTTAAAAGCTCCTCTTTATTCAACAGAGTTATGAGCTGCCTATTTCTTGAAAAATCAAACATCTGCCTTTTTCTTAATATTTTTATTTGTTTTGTTCACTTTTTCTCAACAAAACACTAACGATACCAATTCCTCAGAACTGGAAATCGCAGCACACTGGATCTGCAGGTGAAAGCTGAGATAGGGCGGGGCCCGTCCCAACCCACGCTGTCAGATCCGTTTTCGAACCCCAAAATGCGAGTCGCCGCCGTGTCTAGGCAACAGCGGGACCCGCGCGGGGAGCGCAAACTGTATCGTCCTCCGCAAAGAACGATCAGCGAAAGCAGAGCGTCTTCATAGATAGACTCATACAATGCTCACAATCAGCCCCCTCGAAGACTGACTGAGCATGCTCCACTCCCAAACAAGCAACACAAAGCTGATGTGTGTGTCCCCACCCGTATATAACGAGGGCAGGGAACAACACACCGTCTATAATCTTGCTTGCTCGCCATAATAATGATAGATATATTGGGCTTGACAGACAACAATAAATAGACAAGGACAGATATACAGAGAGAGCTTGCTGAAGGTACAGAAGCTGTCGCGGTCTGATTTCAGGGCTGCTTTATAGTTTCCTGGTCTATGACGTCACCTATGTCGTAGTGGGCTTCCATTGGACTGATTTTACACGTGCTTCACGACGTAATCACGCAGAGCGTTCCCATCGCGTCTCAAACGCAGCTCGAGTTCCCTTGAAAGGGAAAATCATAACTGATTTGTCGCCACCAACATCGAGGTTTACAATAGAAGAGATTGAAAAAATAATTGTAAATCTGCCCAATAACAAAGCCAGTGGCTCAGATGGTGTTACTTACGAGAATCTTAAAGCAACACGGCAAACATCTTGCTATATACTGAAAAGAATATTTAACACCTGTATGATTAATGGTAAAGTCCCTAGTTCGTGGAAGGGAGCACTCATTCACAGAATACCGAAGAAAGACAATGTACCAGAAGATCCCTCAACATGGAGGGACATTTCTCTATTGCCATCTGTATATAAAGTCTTTATGAAGTGCCTTCTTTCAAGAATATTACCTTGGCTGGTTGATACTGGAATTCTGTCTAACAAACAAAAAGCCTACATTGAGCGACAAGGCATGAATGAGCATGTTTTTTGCTTAAAAACTGCCATTGATGATTTTAAGCTTGAATCTGCTAAGCTATACATTGTCTTTCTTGACTTCAGAGATGCCTTTGGCACATTGCCTCATAGAGTCATGATTGAAGCATTGGAAGAGATACAGCTCCCTAAGATCTATGTGGACATAATAAAAGATATATATAGTGATTCCTACCAACAAGTGATCTGTGGAAAAGACCTCACCAGACTAATACCACTGGGGGTAGGAATCAAAACTGGTTGTCCATGGAGTGCTGTAAACTTTATCATTGCAATAAATCAATGGCTAAAATGGCTCTGCGTAACATGCCCCACCCAACGCGCTGTCACTGAACCCAGTCCAGGGCTATGCTGATGATGTGGTCGTCGCATCCCGAGATGAAGGCGGGATTAAAAACATGCTGTCGTGCACTGACAGATTCCTGACGTGGTCTGGCCTACAAGTGAAGCAAAGTAAATGTGCAGTTTTCTATGAGAGGAGGAGTGGTGGGAACCGTTGGTATAGATTCAAGGCCGACCAACCCCC
The DNA here is from genome assembly GCF_051911475.1 of Siphateles boraxobius. Lineage (NCBI taxonomy): Eukaryota > Metazoa > Chordata > Actinopteri > Cypriniformes > Leuciscidae > Siphateles > Siphateles boraxobius. The sequence continues at coordinate 8,112,794 of NW_027508811.1, read as the reverse complement.
GATTTTACCATCTTAGACCAGCCACTCAGAGTGTATACTAGACACGAGACCTACAACTATCTGGGTCACAAGTTTAACATCGCCGGAGAATGGAGTCTGCAAGTGACTGACATGGCACATCAGTTTATGACCAGACAGGATCTCATTGATGCATCACCACTTCCTGTTACTCTAAAAGTGCAAGCAATAAGAGACATAGCGTTTTCTAAAATTCAACATCTTTTTGCAAATGTCCATATTCCGCAAAAAGTACAAAAAGTAAAAATGGACAACAAAACCGTAAGCGTGGTTAGGAAATGGCTTTGTCTCAACACACATTCCACAAGATGTTTTATCTTTCAGAAAGGACAGGACGGGGGCCTTGGAGTTCCTCACTGCATGTGGGAGTACACGGCTACAAGACAGTCTCACCTCACCAACATGCTGAACTGTGATGACGTCAACGTGAGGAAAATGGCCAGAGCATCCTTATTGCTGGATTTTAAAAGACGGAAGGTGCTACACGCATGCGGTGGGGAGGATAGCTTACTGGTTTTTAAAAGAAAGACCAATGGAAAGCTAGATGGACGGGCACAGGGATTTGGTGTGTCATCAGACTGGCCAGACCTAAATGACCTATGCTGGAAGACAGGTACTGAACTGAAGTGGAGCTCTCACGATCGACCTGTAGAGGTCTCTGATGCAGTCGTAGAGGACTCATCTGTCCTCGTGGAAGCCAGGCTGCACCATAACAATACTGTTCATCTGCTCCAGCATAGAACATCAAGGCAGAGTCTCTTGTTTATTCACAGAGTCCAAAATATGGAGTACTGGTCCAGTCTGAAACTCCAGGGAAAGTTTGCAAAACTGCCCTGTGCGGACCACTCCGTATCACACACTATCTACAGCAATGCCACCATCAGTGAGGAGATCCTCACTTTCTGTTTGAAAGCCCGTCTGCAGGTTCTTCATACAAAATACGACCTATCACTGTGGTTTCCCTCCATCAACTCGCCTCTCTGCATGCTGCATACCCCCCCTCAACACCTGGAGTCAGTAGCCTACATTATGAACAGTTGCTCAGCACTGAAAGGACTGTATATTGCCAGACACGACAGACTCGTGGACCTCATTGCTGCTCAGATTCCCTGCGTGGCTGAGGAGCAGATTTTTAAACACACTACCATACAGTCCGAATGGTTTAACTCTCCTGCAAACACTTTTTTAGGAATTGCTAATACGGCCGATATTGTTAACATCTCTCAGAATGGCAAAAAAGTTACACTATTTGAGGTGTCATGTGCATTTGATTTGTTTATGGAGGAGTCTTACTGCTCTAAGATTCTAAAATATCAGTCATTGATATCGACCATTGAGAACCTTGGGTACAGATGCCGACTTATTGTGCTAGTGTTTGGTAGCCTAGGTCATGTACACAGGCTGGCGGTCCGTGGACTTTGTATTGGGGGGATTTCTAAAACAGGGGTCAAACAGTTGGCAAAGTACTATTCAATCTCAGCAACTATAGGAAGCATGTTTATTTGGAAAAGACGATGTTTCCTGTACCCTTAGAACTCTAGTAATCCATAACAATGTGCTGCTTTGTTTTAATCTGTTGGATCATTAAAAATGTTTTGATTCCAAATGAAATTGACTTGTAATGTGGAATCAAATAAAGTATATAAAATATGTGTGTGTGTGTGTGTGTGTGTGTGTGTGTGTGTGTGTGTGTGTGTGTGTGTGTGTGTGTGTGTGTGTGTGTGTGTGTGTGTGTGTGTGTGTGTGTGTGTGTGTGTGGTAATGTCAGATGAATAAATGTATATTAGATGCAGGTTAGGGTAGGATCAAATTTCTCTCTGTGGAAAAGAATGTGTGTAATACTCAAAAATGTTTGTGTGTTTTAACGTGTGTATGTCTGGGTAGCGTGTGTATAAATGTATCGATACATGCACAGGTCCAAGGGCTCGATGTTTGCGAGCACACATGCTCATATGTGTACATGAAAATAATGAACATGCTCCTGAAAACGTCTCGGTTACGTATGTAACCCTCGTTCCCTGAGTAGGGAACGGAGACGTTACGTCGGATGACGACGAATGGGGTTTCGCTTAGAACACCTATCGACTTCGAGTATTACAAAACGAGCCAATGGCAAAGAAATGCCATGGGTCTGCGGAATTTGCATAGCGTATCTCCGCCTTACCTCGTGGGTATAAAAGGAGGACGCCGGCAACAGGCAGATATGTTTCTTCGCTGAGGAGCCAAGACTGAGCTCAGGCGATCCCCGCGGTACAGCGGAAAGTGGCAGGAAGACGTAACGTCTCCGTTCCCTACTCAGGGAACGAGGGTTACATACGTAACCGAGACGTTCCCTTTCGTTGTCACTCCGAGTTACGTCGGATGACGACGAATGGGGTTACCAGTCTAATCACGCCACCTTCTCAGCTGTCTTCCAGTGCCCTGCGTAAATCTGAGATCCCTGTCGTGAGACTGGCACGGACGAAGGACTCCTATTTAGCACAGGAATACCAAGGTACACTGGGGAGCATATCCCAAAGTTTAGGGGAAATATGCAATTACTGCCAACCCAGAGGGGGGGGACTTAGAGAATACACATATGACCCGAAGGAGACATATGGAGAACACTGGGGTGTCCAGCCGCAGGTGGAATATTTCAACCCCAGGGGTGGCAAGGTGGCTTGCCAAGGGAAAGACACATGCTCAAAGAGGCTTACAGTGGAAATACACATGTGGGGGTCGCTCAGAGGAGGGACCATGCACACGGGAGGCACCTAGCCGACACGCAGGCAATAGACACTGGCGCCGACGTCAGGAGTGCTGGAGGAGCTCAGGGCTTCCGGGGAAGCTCACCTGAGGAGAATATCGTACGTATCCAGTCCGTGGAGTGGAATGGCGAGCAAGCGAAGACACCTGAGCGGGTCCGGTACTAGCTGGTTGAAGCGAGTACACGAGAGGACACTGGCTCCACTCGGAGATTAAAGAATCTGGCGAATGTGTTAGGTGTCGCCCAGCCTGCAGCTCTGCCGATGTCTGTTAGCGAGGTGCCATGCACTAGAGCCCAAGAGGATGCCACACTCCGGGTGGAGTGGGCAGTCACACCAAGGGGGCACGGTCGACCTTGCTGCTGGTATGCAAAAGCAATGGCGTCCACTATCCAGTGAGACAACCTTTGCTTTGAGAGAGCCTTTCCCTTCAGCTTCCCACCATAACAGACAAAGAGCTGGTCTGAGGTCCTGAAACACTGCGTCCTGTCTACATAGGCGCGGAGAGCGCGTACTGGACAGAGCAGTGCAAGGCTGGGTCTGCCTCCTCCAGGGGCAGCGCTTGCAGGTTCACCACCTGGTCCCGGAAGGGAGTGGTAGGAACCTTGGGCACGTATCCAGGCCGGGGTCTCAGGATCACGTGAGAGTAAGCCGGCCCGGACTCCAGGCACGCTTCGTCAACGGAGAATGCGTGCAGGTCCCCTACCCTCTTGATGGAGGCCAGTGCAACCAGGAGCGCTGTCTTCATAGACAGGAATTTAAGCTCGACTGATTGCAGGGGCTCAGATGGAGCACTCTACAGGGCAGTTAGAACCACTGAGAGGTCCGAAGAGGGAACGAGAGGAGGGGGCGGATTTAGTCTCCTCGCTCCTCTCAGGAACCTGATAACCAGGTCGTGCTTCCCCACTGACTTACCTTCGATGAGGTCATGGTGTGCGGCAATAGCGGCAACGTAGACCTTCAGGGTGGAGGGAGACAGCCTTCGCTCCAGCCCCTGTTGAAGGAAGGAAGGCACAACGCTGATCGAGCATCTCCGGGGGTCTTCTCGGTGAGAAGAGCACCAGCTGACGAAGAGGTTCCACTTCAACGCATAGACGTGTCACGTGGACGACGCCCTAGCGGAAGTGATGGTAGCCACCACCGCTGGTGGTAGGGTACTCAAACCTGCCTCGTCCCATCGAGGAGCCACACGTGGAGGTTCCAGAGATCGGGACGAGGGTGCCATAGGTGGCCCCGTCCCTGAGGAAGAAGGTTCTTCCTCAGAGGGATCGGCCAGGGAGGTGCTGTCGCGAGGAGTACTAGTTCGGAGAACCAGGTCTGGGCGGGCCAGTATGGCGCGACCAGAATGACCTGCTCCGCGTCCTCCCTGACCTTGCGCAAGGTCTGCGCAAGAAGGCTCACTGGGGGAAACGCATACTTGCGGCCCTGCGGCCAACTGTGCGCCAGAGCATCCGTGCCGAGCGTGCCCTCGGTCAGGGAATAAAGCTGGGCGCAATGGGTCGAGTCGTGGGAGGCAAACAGATCTATCTGTGCGTCCCCGAACTGGTCCCAAATCAGCTGAACCGACTGGGGATGGAGTCGCCAATCTCCCGGGAGGGGCTGAAGCCGTGAGAGCTCGTCGGCTGCACAGTTCAGGGCTCCGGGGATATAAATGGCATGAAGCGACCTCAGATGCTTCTGACTCCATATGAGGAGGTGGCGGGCGAGTTGCGACATACGGCGGGAGCGTAGACCACCATGATGGTTGATGTACGCTACAGAGGCGGTATAGTCTGAACGGACTAGTACGTGTTGGTTTTTGAGCACGGCCCGGAAGCGGCGCAAAGCAAGACGTACGGCCAGCAACTCGAGACAATTGACGTGCCAGAGGCGTCGGGGTCCTGTCCAGGAGCCCGCGGCAGCACGTCCATTGCACATGGCACCCCAGCCCGTGGAGGAGGCATCTGTCGTTACAACAACATGCCGCGAAGCTTGTTCCAGGGGTACTCGGCCCGTAGAAAACTGAGGTTCGACCACGGGGTGAAGGTCTGACGGCAGGTCGGAGTAACTGGTACTCGGAGGGTGCCGTGTTGCCATGCCCACCTCGGGACTCGGTCGCGGAGCCAAAGCTGAAGCGGTCTCATATGAAGCAATCTGAGCGGCGAACCACGGCTGCAGATGCCATATGCCCCAGGAGCCTCTGAAGAAACTTCAGTGGAACCGCACTCTTGCGCTTGATAGTCTCAGGCAAGTCAGCAATGGCTGAGTGGAGAAGGCGACCAAGTCCATACCGAGAAAAGAGCTCCTCTGCACGGGGCAAAGTTTACTCCTTCCCCGGTTGACCCGAAGGCCCAGACGAGCTAGGTGCCGAAGCACTGGGTCCCTGTATTCGCAACCCTGGTCTCAGGAGTGAGCTTAAGACAGCCAGTCACCGAGATAGTTCAGGATGCGAACCCCGTGTTCCCATGGAGGAACAAAGGCAGCCTCAACAACCTTGTGAAGGCGCGAAGAGACAGGGCTAGCCCGAATGGGAAAACAGCGTACTGATATGCGCGCGCCCTGACAGCAAACTGTAGGTATGGTCTGAGTCGAGGGAGAACGGAGACATAAAAGTAGGCGTCCTTCAGGTCGATCGCTGCAAACCAATCCTGTGGCCGCACACATCCAGAAATGCGTTTGGCCAGGAGCATCTTGAACGGCAGCCTGTGAAGGGAGCGGTTCGGACCAGGATTGGCCGTAACCCACCAGACTTCTCCGGGACAAGGAGGTAGGGGCTGTACCCCTGGACCTCCTTTCGGCTGGAGGGACAGTCTCAATCGCACCCTTCGCCAGTAGGGTAGCAACCTCCGCTCTCATGATAGGGCATTACCATCGACCAAAGTGGAGCGGACTCCCCTGAAGTGGGGAGGAGACCGTGCGAACTGAATCGCATAGCCGAGCCGATGGTTCGCGCGGAACAGAAGGGAAGCTCTAGGCAGGCTCCCAACTGTGCCAGCGGCGTCGAGAACCACAGACGTCCCTCCGGTGGTGCAGCAAAGCGGAATGACCGGCCCAGACGTGGACGGCATAGCGGCCCGGTGTGGGGGCAAGGTCAAAACCGCACCCTGACAGAGGAGGCCAGGGAAGGACCAGCGTTCCACAGTCAACCTCAGTCTGCTCCATCCCCGAGGAGCCCGTCTCAGGAGCGCCGCTTAACCCGGCGTGTAGCGGGGGGCGGGGCTGGAGAGGGGCTGTGGCGTCCGCCCGGGGCCCCCAGAGCCGGCCCGGTGAACGGGCGGGGTGGGAGCCGCGGGGGGGCGCCTTCGGCGGTGGGCAGACCGAGGGACCTGGGCGGACGGCGGGGCCGTCGGGACAGAATCAACGTCAGTCTGCTCATGAGCGGCTGAGAGCTGTTGGTCAAGCCCTCAACCGCACCGCCGGAGAGGCCGACCTGGGATATGGGAATGTCGGACAGACGGGTCCGTGCGACATCCAGCACATCAGACAGGTTCAGCCACAGAATGGTGAGCATCACCTGACCCAGGGAGCGTACGGCCACTTTCGTCGCTCGGAGAGCAAGGTCAGTGACGGCGCGCAGCTCAGTGAAGAGCCCTGGGTCAGTCCCGCCCTCGTGCAGGTCCATGAGCATCTGGGTCAGCCATGGCATGCAGAGAGGCGGCTGCCAGTCCCGTGGCACTACAGGATCTCGCCACAAGCGTAGACGAAAAACTACAGGCCACGGGCGGGTGATTAGGATTGCGCCGAGAAGAAGCACTCTGAGGACACATAGCATCGCAACAGAGCGTTCAGCCGGGGGAACCCCAGTGTACCCAAGGGCAGCGGCCCCATCGAGGGGAGGAAAGGCGGATGAGATCAGCGAGCGGTCCTGAGAAGACAAGGGGGTCTTCTAGGACTTCGAGATCTCATCATGCACGTCCGGGAAGAGAGGTATTGGGGTTTGCCACGGACGAGGGTCGGCGGCCTTACCCAAAACCAATCGTCCCAGGAAAGCATGGCCGTCATCTCCGGATCAGACTCAGGCACAGCCGTATGCACACCGGAAGGTGGCAGCTGTGACGAGCCCTCACTTCCAGAAGACTCAAGCCCACCTAGTGATGCTGCAACAGACATGGCATCTTCCTCTGTAGCTTCAACTGAAACAAGCGGGCCACCAGAGGGTAGACTCGCGGAAATCAGCAGTTCACTAGCGGGCACCGTCATTGAAGAGGGGAGCTGGGGTCACGGACACGTAGTCGGCGCCTTGTTCCAGACCGTAACCCTCAGGTCACCCTGGCCACCAGCCGAAGATCGGGGGGTGGATGAGGGGACTCTCACTCTTGCGAGTTCACCGAGTCTCGACCTATATATGACGCGATGATCACGTTCCCTTGCGAGAACATGAATCACCCACGAGCGCTGTTCAAGCATGATCAAACACACTAGACAGCGCTCGTGCCCATCAGAGTCCGATACCAGTCCGCTGCAACCAGAAATGCACGGGCGAGCCGTCTTTAAAAAGACGTGCCGCGTGCGAGCTCTTTTATGAGAGGAGAGAAAAAAACTCCGCGATGTTGAAGCGCACAGGGAGACACACACACACTGGCAGATTACTGCACAGATCAGCAGGCACCGTGAGCTCGCTGCAGATCGCCGTCACACCAACACCGGAGAGAGAAGCTCGTCTCGTAGAGCGAAGTCAGAGATGACTGTGGAGTGAAGAAATACTCTTGGCTCCGAAGCGAAAACATATCTGCCTGTTGCCGGCGTCCTCCTTTTATACCCACGAGGTAAGGCGGAGATACGCTATGCAAATTCCGCAGACCCATGGCATTTCTTTGCCATTGGCTCGTTTTGTAATACTCGAAGTCGATAGGTGTTCTAAGCGAAACCCCATTCGTCGTCATCCGACGTAACTCGGAGTGACAACGAAAGGGAACTAAATTGTTCTGTTATTTTCAGTCTCTCCCATTCACTTTCAATGGTCGGCCATTGTGACCATTTTTGACCATGCCTACTCTCAGATAAATGAGGCCCACAATTAATCAGATGCAAACAGAAATATAAAACCAGTCCTAATTGAAAGAGAACAAGTTGATAAAAAGATTGAATCCAAGATTGGGTGAAAATATGGTATAATGAGTGATTTATAAGCTATTTTTTATAGTCCGGTCATTTTTGACCGGGAACACCACAAGTGTGACTATGTGCCATATTTGTTACAAAACAAAAGTTTCAAAACAAAATTCCTGGTGAAAATTTTAAGTTGACTAGTGTGATCAACAATACCAATTTTTTTCAGATTTTATTTAATATTTCCAAAATTATTCAAAAATTAAAAAAAAAAAAATACTAAAAAAATGAAATGCCTACTCTCAAATAAATGAGGCCTATGATTATTCAGATGCAAATCAAAATATAAAACCAGTCCTAATTGAAAGAGAACATGTTGACAAAAAGATTGAATCCAAGATTGGATGAAAATATGGTATAATGAGTGATTTATAAGCTATTTTTTATAGGCCGGTCATTTTTGACCGGGAACACCACGAGTGTGACTATGTGCCATATTTTTTACAAAACAAAAGTTTCAAAACAAAATTCCTGGTGAAAATTCTAAGTTGACTAGTGTGATCAACAATAACAATTTTTTTTCAGATTTTATTTAATATTTCCAAAATTATTCAAAAATTTAAAAATAATTACTCAAAAAATGAAATGCCTACTCTCAAATAAATGAGGCCTATGATTATTCAGATGCAAATCAAAATATAAAATCAGTCTTAATTGAAAGAGAACATGTTGACAAAAAGATTGAATCCAAGATTGGGTGAAAATATGGTATAATGAGTGACTTATAAGCTATTTTTTATAGGCCGGTCATTTTTGACGGGAACACCCCAAGTGTAACAAGGTAACAAAACCCCCAGAAAAAAAATTAGAAAATTTTCAAAAAAAATGAGATTTAGTTATACCGTTTGGGAACAAAGTCACTAAGTTTCAGTCCAAAGCGATAACATTACAAGGTTTTTCGGGAAAAAGAAAATCTTCTCCGGGTCAAATTGACCCGAACACCACATGAGGGTTAGAAACTAATACTTTTATTCAGCAAGGATGCATTAACTTGATCAAAAGTGACAGAAAAGACATTTACAATGTTACAAAAGCTTTCTATTCATTTTGAACTTTCTATTCATTAAATAATCCTGAAAATAAATTGAATTGAAAATAACTGTTGTCAACATTGATAATAATAATCAATGATTCTTGAGCAGCATATCAGCATACTAGAATGATTTTTGAAGGAATCATGTCACACTGAAGACTGGAGTAATGATGCTGAAAATTCAGCTTTGCATCACAGGAATAAAATGCATTTTAAAATATATATTTAAATAAATCAAAAAGAGTTCACAATATTACTCCTTTTGCTGTATTTTGGATAAACAAATGCAGCCTTGGTGAGCAGAAGGGACTATATATATATATATATATATATATATATATATATACAATTTCTCCATTGCAAGATGTCCTAGATCCTTCAACGGTAGTGTACTGTATAGTCAGAATACACAGCTAATTTTGAATGACTGTCAACGAAGAAAGTTTCAGGTTAACAAATTTCCTCTTGCTTTTATGTATTTAAAGGTTTCGGTTTTGGATCTGCATTAGAAGTACCACATTACATACATCTTACACTTGCAGCAACATGCTGTGCACAAATGGCTGAAATGTTTAGTGAAACTAACTTAACCTAAACTATAACATTACACTCATTTAAAAATAGTAGTAAAATAAAAAAGTTGCAATTTGTAAAACTGCAATAACCTTGTTAAAAAAAGAGAGATGGAGAAAGCAGATGAAATCAAAAAAGGAGATGTAAAAAGTAGCGGGTGAGTGCACAACAAAGCAGCTAGCCCCCCCAAGTTGATTTGCTCTCTGGTCAGTAAGCTTTCAGTCCATTAGGCCAAATAACAACCAGGTGCTGTCACTGCGGCGTTTCATGTAAGGAAGGTCTGCTTTGTCTCATGAAGAGATGCAGGAGGTCAGGAAGCGGTCCAGCCAGAGCCATAAAGAGACTTCTCACTGCATTTAAACTGCTCTCCTCTAATCCTGTCACCAGAGTCACCTCTCCAACTGTCCAAAAGGGCAGCATACTTTTCATTTCAAGTTCTGACATCAATGTGCGTTACAGTACCTCATTCCTTTGTAACTGTGGGTGTCATCTCCCCCTGAGTGAGACCTCCCTCCATTAACCGTTCACGCTGCTTCCCACAACAGGCCCCCGGGCCAGCACCAAAAAAGCTTTTTTCCCTCCTTTCCATCTGTCTCCCCCTGAACTTTTAATGAGAAAAAGAAAAAGAGTAGGCAATGGAGGGAGAGGAATGTTTGACAGAAGTACAGAGGAATTTGACAAAACAACCACAGACAATAAATGTCAATGACAATAAGAATGGGAACAAAGACCCTTCCGACCGAGTTCAAACGATAGACTCTCTCGCAAATTGAGGGCCACCTGGACCACCTCGACAAATCAAGAATCTGACTAATGCAGGGAGACTATAGGAAGATGTTGTGTAAGAGTTTACCCAAACGTTTCAAAGTTTTCTCAAAGAATCTGTGACTTAAGCTTTGGAGAATTGAGGCTTCGACCAAAAACCACAGCAGAAAGGAGTGCAGAAAATATTTTTTTATAAGTATCCATCCATAATTCAAAAAAGAAATGACAGGGAAGTCAATGCCTGGCTTGGGCGTGCCGCGTACAGTAGACACTAACGGGTAAAGGCTCTGCTGTGTACACTGCTCATTCACATACAATCCTTCCTTCAATGGGAATACATGTCAGAACAAGGAAGGAAGGCATTTATCTATTCCTTCTGGATCTAGTTTGTCAGCCTAGTCTGCATCTCAGCATCTTAACTTTAAAACCCCATCCTAGAATCCTTTTGTACCTCAGTGTTTGTTTGTCCCTGAAAAAACAAACCAAGTGGAGACGCTCATGTGTGACATCCAGAATCAGTTCTCACTGTACATTCACTTAACACAAATCAACGGTCAAGAGAAGATAGTATTAGTGTCAACCCAACCAGAAAATCCACTGGTTTATCTCCCCCACCCCCCACCCTACTGATCTGAGAACAGTCATTATCTGACACAAAAGAGCACTGAGTCATGAAATAGCACTTCTCAGATTAAGGGACTGTTTGGGGATACTGTGCACTGTATGACTTCTCGGATCAGTGGAAATATGTTCTTTAAGCTCGGTAACGACGGATGGCTTTGTTCATATCTCATAGTGAGCTCTAGGCTCGAATCAGTCTTAATGCTTTTTCTTGCTCAATGGTTCAACCTATATTTAAAGAGTCATGTTTACCAATTTGTACTGAACCACTGAACAGAAAATCCGATGAGCAGTAAAAACAGAATGGAAATGTTTTTGTAGGAGGGTTTATATTGTTGCATGCATGGCAGATATAACTTCTCTTTCAATCAATCACCTTATACTTAGTTGTTATTTAATCTTTAGAAAGGCAATGAGATGGAAAGACAAGGCAAGACAAGGTCTGGAAAACTGGCAAACGATAGTTTACTTGCCCTCACATCATAATTTTGTGCAAACATGAAAGAATTGAAAACGCTTCAGGAGGTTCTATATGTATTAATAAAAGGTTGTATCAGCGTTTTCAGGCCCAAACAAAAGTTATCACATTCATCTAATCTTTCCTTACAATCCACTAGCTGCCCGCCCCATAAGCAGGCTGTCAAAAAAACACGTCTCTGTAGGCAGCCTAGGCTCTGAGATCTGCACACAAAAACAAAGGGGTACAACAATCACTCAAAATCAAAATAAACAATGTTCTAACCAATCACCGACAGGGGCGGGTGTTATTTGTTTTTGCGCTCGTGCACGGCGCCTGCACGCGAAGTCGGAGCTGAAGAATAAGGCAGCGTCTATCAAACCTATGCTATCAACGGACCAGATACATTTAACATGGAAGAGACAATCCCCAAGAAGAGAAGGAGGATTAGGGCGAGGGAATACCCTCGTTTTTCATCAAAAAGAAACGAATAATAATCAGGAAGGCTTTTGAACAATGGAGAGAATTCAAAGATTTGAAAAAAAAACACAAACAGAAGTGACTTCACCCAAAATCGCTGATACAACCTTTAATGCAATAGCTAACATGAATTAACAACGAGCAATAATTTCACAATTGTTTTTAAAAGATATGTTATCCAGTAAGGGTGCATTAAATTGATCAAAAGCCAGAGGAAAGACACATTGTTACAAAAACAAATTCAATAAATTGTTCTTTTGATCTTTGTTCAACAAAGAATCCTAAAAACAAAATCCACAAAAATATTAACCAGTACAGCATTGATATAAACTAGAAATATACTGTATTTCTACCAGAAAGACTCGGGAGATTAATTGAAAAGCTGTATACATTTATTGACAGCTCAGCAAGCATACATTTATAAGTTCTTTGGCGTAGGCCCCGTCCTTAGCGAGCAAAGCGAGGTTAGCCGAATCTGCATGTCCCGCCTGAGATGAAGGCGGGGGCGCAGCCGACCCCCTGGAGGTAAGGAAGGGACCATCCTGGTGGTGGTGATATGGAGGATGGAGGGGAAGGTACCATCTTGGTGGTGGTTGGGGAGGATGGAGGTGAATGGCAGCGTCAGCATCTGCGAACTCAGACAAGTGTAAGTACCAATCTTTTATACTGTGACTGTTAACACCTGATTGGATAGGAATGAGGTAATGCATGACGCGCTGATTGAGTCTTCCTGACAGAACTTAAGCTAAAGCTTTCATTTCTGATCAAATAAATGCATCATTGGATATAGCAGAAAAGACAAAAAAATTAATATATATCTTAAAGACTCAAACTTTGTAACGGTAATGTATACTAATACATTAGTAACTCTTTATAATATAGTATTTTCAACATTTCAAACTGTATAAGTTAACAGTTAGTTACCGAACATTAATTAACAAAAGTTAATTTCATAAATAAGAACTGACTGACATATTAATAATTGCTTTAAAAAGTGTCGATCATTGTTGGTTCATCTTACCAAATGCATAAACTAATGTTAACGATTTTAACCTTTTTGTAAAGTGTGACCAAAGAGTTCATATAGTTCATAGTTTCTCATGACAACAAGGCACTGAACAAGCCATGATACTCAGAAAATCTCATTCTCATGCTTTACATCGACCTAACTTTACTATGTGTTTGCTTTGTGTTATGTTTATTGGGCCCAGCAGGAGGCTCTAACCTAAAAGCGCAAAGATTAATGACTGTGGTATGGAGTGGTGTTACTGAGCGGCCACGGAACAAACAGCAGACCAGTGGTGTGGGATCCCCCCTCATTCAACACCAGATGGTGCGGCCCAGGACATGGTTTCACTTAACTGACCTCACATATTCTTATATCACATTTACTCTTGAAGACTGTACTGTACATAACTAGCTATATAAGTAACTGTAATCCATATGAGTATTCAGTAGAGTACTTTCCCACAGTCATAATTTAGATAGATATGAATAAGTGAATAAGTGATAGAGCAAAACGTCTCTGGTTACGTCATAGGCGGGTGACGTCATCGACCAGGAAACTATATAAGCACCCCAAAACACAAGCGCGTCAGCTTCTGATAAGACTGAAGCAAGTGCTCACGGACATGCTGGGAGTATGGCATAGACACGCAGCGTCTCGTTCCCTTCAGGGAACTAGGGTTACATACGTAACCAGAGACGTTCCCTATCAGGGAACTCGAGCTGCGTGACAACGCTTTGGGAACGCTCATACCAACGTCGCCATACGAGCAAGTGTCCATCGTGTGAAGTCAGAGCGCACATTCGGACGAAAGCACCTGCGCCCCTGGAGTGGAGCTGAAGTCGAGATGATAAAACTTCACGAATGTGTGCGGTGAGGACCAGCCTGCCGCATCACAAACATCCTGGATTGATACTCCTGACAGGATAGCCTTAGAGGCAGCCATACTCCTGGTTGAATGAGCCCGGACAGCCAAAGGAGAAGGCTGACCGGCAGACTCATAGGCAAGTGAGATGGCCTCAACCACCCACTTGCTCAACCTCTGCTTAGATACTGGACAGCCCTTCTTAGGGGGTCCAAAGCAAACGAATAGCTGTTCACTCTTTCTCCACAGGGCAGCTCTGTGGACGTACGCATCTAGGGCCCTAACAGAGCAAAGCAGATTTAGTTTCTCTTGGTCCGACGTCAGAAATGGAGGAGGACAGAAAGCCTGCAGTACAATAGGCCTGACCACATTGGTTGGTTGCTTGGGAACATATCCCGGCCTAGGAAGGAGGAAAGCCTTCACCATGCCTGGTGCAAATTCCAAGCACGAGGGAGAGACCGACACAGTTTGGATATCTCCTATTCTTTTTATTGAAGATAAAGCCAGATGAAAGATAGTTTTAAGAGTGAGGAATTTCTCCGAAACTTCTTCAATGGGCTCGAACGGTGCTAGAGAGAGACCTTCTAGAACAACCGCCAGGTCCCAGGTCGGCACCCTCGTGCGAACTGCTGGCCTCAGCCTCAGAATGCCACGAAGGAAACGGGTTACAAGTGGGTGTCTCCTGAGAGAAGCACTACTCAAAGGGACGTGGTAAGCAGATAAGGCCGCCACATACACCTTCAGTGTGGAGTGGGATAACCCTGTGGAGAAACGCTCCTGAAGGAATTCCAGCACTGCACCCACCGGGCAGTTAACTGGGTCCGGCTGGTGTTCTCCACACCAAGAGGTGAACATTTTCCACCTCAAGGCATATAATTTCCTAGTGGCCGGAGCTCTGGAGTGGAGGATGGTCTCCACGACCTCAGTCGAGAGACCAGATTCTATGAGCTGGGCCCCCTCAGAGGCCAAGCCCACAACCTCCATAGATCTGGGTGGGGGTGAAGTATCGACCCGCTCGCCTGAGAGAGAAGGTCCCTCCTCATCGGAATCTCCAGAGGAGACCCGTCGAGGAGAGAAATTAGGTCCGCAAACCAAACTCGGGCCGGCCAGTACGGGGCTACCAACAGTAGACTGACCCCGTCCCGGTGAACCCTCTCCAGAACTCCTGGGAGCAGAGCAATCGGGGGAAATGCATACAGGCGTGACCTCGGCCACTCCTGTACCATCGCGTCCAACCCCAGAGAGGCTGGAGGACTTAGGGAAAACCACAGTTGGCAGTATGATGTTTCCCTGGATGCAAATAGGTCTACCTCGGCACGAACGAAATGTTTCCATAGGAGCTCCACCACCTCGGGGTGGAGTCTCCACTCCCCGGGCCTCAGCCCCTGACTCGACAGGATGTCTGCCCCCTGTCTGCCTCAAATCCCCCGGGATATAAATCGCCCTCAGTGAAAGAAGCTTCTCCTGGGACCATAGAAGGATCTGGCGAGCCACCTTGTATAACGGGCGCGAACGCAGACCCCCCTGATGGTTTATATAAGAGACCACCGATGTGTTGTCTGACCGGACAAGAACATGGTGACCTCTCAGGTCTGGGAGGAAGTGTTTCAGAGCCTGAAACACCGCCATCATTTCTAGACAATTTATGTGCCAATGAAGATGATGGTCCTGCCACAGACCCTGGGCCGAGTGACCACTCATGATCGCCTCCCAGCCTGTGAGAGAGGCTTCCGCGTTAGTGTTACACGACGACACGGAGCCCCCAACACAGGACCTAGAGACAGGAACCAAGGTTCTTTCCACATAGCCAGAGCACGGAGACATCGTCGCGTGACCCTGATCTTGTGGAGCGGGTTTACCCTCGGGGAGAACCCCTTGGTCCTGAGCCACCACTGCAGTGGTCTCATGTACAGCAGGCCGCAAGGTATAACGTTGGACGCTGCTGCCATCAGACCCAGAACCCTCTGATATTCTTTTACAGTGAGTGACTGTCCTAGCTTTGCCTGTTTGATGGCTAAGAGAATCAAAGCTATACGAACAGGAGACAGACATGGCTGCATCGTCGTCGAATCCCAAACCACGCCCAGAAAAGTGGTCCTCTGTACTGGAGAAAGCACACTCTTCTTGGCGTTGAGCCTCAACCCCAACTTTTTGATATGGGCGAGAACGACATCTCGATGCCGAATCGCCTGATGCTCCGATTGACCCAGAATCAACCAATCGTCGATATAGTTTAAAATGCGGATGCCCTGGAGTCGCAGCGAAGCCAGAGCTGCATCCATACATTTCGTGAAAGTTCGGGGAGACAGTGCTAGGCCGAACGGAAGAACCCGATACTGGTACGCTTCGCCCCCGAAAGCGAACCTCAGGAACTTCCTGTGTTGTGGAAGGATGGAAATGTGGAAGTACGCGTCCTTTAGATCTATTGTGACAAACCAGTCCTCGGACCTGATCTGTGACACGATCTGCTTGAGAGTAAGCATTTTGAATTTGAGCTTCCCTACTGGGCGATTTAACAGGCGCAGATCTAAAATTGTGGGAGGAACTGCTGGGAGGAAGAACTCTTTCTATAGCCTCCTTCAGCAGGAGAGTTTTCACCTCCTGTTCCATAACCAGAGCCTGCTTGGGGCCCACCACTGTGGGCAGAACCCCTCTGAAGCGAGGCGGGCGTGATCTGAACTGAATCGCGTACCCCTTCTCGATAGTCTGCAGGACCCAATGAGATACATTTGGAAGGCTTTTCCACTCTGCCAAAAATTCTACTAAGGGTACCAGTCTCTCGAACAGCAGTTGAAAGGCGGACGTCCAGGAGAAAAGATTTTTCCTTTTCTTTCATGTTGGATAAATTCAACCATAAGTGTCTCTTCGTTGCCACCATGGCTGCCATAGAACGGCCCACTGATTTGGCCGTCTCCTTGGTGGCATGGAGAGATAGATCTGCTGTAGATCAGCACTAATATTAATAATAATTTCATCCCCCTCACTCATATTTTTTAATAGGTCTGCTTGATATGCTTGTAATATCGACATAGTATGTAAGCACGCTGCCGCTTGACCTGCCGCCGAGTAAGCTTTGCCCACCAAAGCCGAGGTATTTCTTAATGGCTTTGTGGGCAATGCCGGTGTCTTAAATGTCGATGCCGTATCTGGAGATAGATGGCTCGCTAGCGTTCCTTCAGCCTTAGGCATCGCCCCATAACCATGATTCTTAGCCCCAGAGATATTTGAATAAACAGATGTTTGCTGGCTAAATACTCTGGATGACACTGGTCTTTTCCATGACCTCGACACCTCGGTGTGGAGGTCAGGAAAGAATGGAAGAGACCGGCGTGGAGATGCAGCACGAGACGGCAGAAATCTTTCATCTAGTTTACTTTTTGAACGAGATTCCTGTCTATCAGCTGGCCACTCGATGCTTAATTTTTCTACAGCACGAGTGAGCACCTCCATAAGCTCCTCACTAGCTGGAGACTGAAGTGACGAGTCCCCAGTCTCTGCTGTATCAATACTTTCAACATCCAAATCCTCAGAACTGGATAATTGAAGTGATGGTGCCTCAGCCGGGGGGGAAGAAACCACAGCGCGTGCTTCCACACCCGGATCTGAGGGACTGGATCTACCAGGTAAAGGCTGAGATAAGGCAGAGCCCGTCTCAATCCCCGCTGATAGATCCATTTGTGATCCCCACGATTGAAGCCTCCGCTGTGCCTCGGCAGCAGCGGGACCCGAACCGCGGGGAGCGCGCACCGAACCACTCTCCTCGAAGAGGGCTCGGTGGGAGCGGAGCGTTTTCATTGACATACGCTCGCAATGCTCGCAACCAGCTCCCTCGAGAGATGACTGGGCATGCTGCACTCCCATACAAACAACACACAGATCGTGAGTGTCCCCACCCGTGATATAACGTGGGCAGGGATGAACACACTTTCTGAACTGCTGTTCGCTCGCCATATTATATATATATATATCGTCTCTTTATAGTTTTTTATATGTGAAAAACTCCTGCCTAGCAATTTCTAAGGACAGACAAAAACACTTTGAGACACAGACTGATATATTCACACACAGAGCGCTTGCTGAAAACTCAGAAGCTGACGCGCTTGTGTTTTGGGGTGCGTATATAGTTTCCTGGTCGATGACGTCACCCGCCTATGACGTTCCGTCTCGCCATTGGACTGATTTCATACGTGCTTCATGACGCACTCACGCAGGGGCGTTCCCAAAGCGTTGTCACGCAGCTCGAGTTCCCTGATAGGGAACTTGTACTTTTAGCTTGTCACACCCTTAAAGGAATAGTTCACTAAAAAAATTAAATATTGTTATCATTTACTCACCCTCAAATTGTTTCAAACCTGTATGAATTTCTTTCTTCTGCTGGAGACAAAAGAAGATATTTTGAAGAATGTCAATAACCAAACAGTTGATGTTCCCCATTTGCTTCCATAGTAGGGGGAACAAAATACTAAAGAAGTCAATTAGGTCAACTTACAGACAGTCTTCAAAATATCTTCCTTTGTGTTAAGCAGAAGAAAGAAATTCATACCGGTTTTAAACAACTTGTGAGTAAAAGGCTGAGTAAAGGATGACAGAATTTTCATTTTTAATTGAACTATTCCTTATTCCTAAAGTTAAATCTTTGTACCTTATCAACCCCTAAAGGCCTCATTATGCTTCTGCGTCAACTCCACGGCGTAGCTACGCCGTCACTCCTGCGGCGTCGTGGCCGTTTTATGGTTCTGCGTCAGGTTGAGCTGCATCGCGGTGCATCTGACCAATCACAGCCCTTGTGGTCTGCGTCGCCTCGACGCGTAGTTACAATTTTTTGTAGGTGCACGTCGAGCTACGGCTGAGGGGTTCGCGGCGACGCAGAGGGGTCTGCGGGGGTACGCCGTCAATTTGACGCAGAAGCATAAAACATGCTTAAGTTTTGCATTACCCATTTTTCTTCAATTTAAACACCTACAACTTTAACAATTAAACACTTTTTTGGAAGTGGCATTCAAAATCCATTTGGCTCAGAAATCTGATTCAAAAGTTTGGGGTTAGTAACATTTTATTCATCAAGTATGCATTAAACTGATCAAACGTGACAGTAAAGAATGTTACAAAAGATTTCTATTTCAAATAAATGCTGTTAAAAATATTTACAAAAATATCAAGCAGCACAAATGTTTTTGACATGATGCTGAAAATTCAGCTTTGTCATTAAAGGAATAAATTACATTTTAAAATATATTAAAACAGAAAACATTGTAATAATATTTCACAGTATTGCTGTTTATATTTTTGATCATATAAATGCAGCCTTTGTGAGCACAAGATACTTCTTTCAAAGACATTTACAAAAGCTTACAGACACCTTAAAAAACCTAAAACCTTTGGACGAAGTGTAAGTTGTCATAACTTAACCACCTTATGGTTTCATAAGAGAACAGTCCTGTGGCATACTAAATTAGCCATGTAATGCAGTCATTAATAATTGTTACAAACTATAATTATGCAACTGCTCCGCAAGATAATGACTGTATTTTTCCAACTCTCAAAGACTACAGGATTATCCATTTGTACAGGCACTCTTGGCTCGTTCTCAACAAGGGATTTAGAGATAAAAAGATTTAGTTAATATAAAAGATACAAAGCACACTGATTCTGGGAGATCCCTCTCATCATAATGGGGCCTCTAAGATGCTGCAAGTACTCATATGATAACACTATAGTAACGTTCTCCAAATGCTGACATCAACGTTGGAGAGGACGGAGGTGGTTAGAATCAGTCAGCAGGGTGTGACTATGGTACGCCTGGCAATAGGTGCCCTAGAATATGCCATGAGGAAAAGAGATTCCAAGTTCCTGTCCAGATTTCATTGGCTTGACATGACTTGGGTCTACTACACTACAGTTAAATCTTTATTTATTGAGTTTATTAAAAAGGTTTCCTCAATGAAACACTGTGAGAAACTATGGAAACAGAGTCCAACAGAAAGTATAACTGTAATATGTGTTTGCTCAGTGGTTCGAGTTGCTGGACTTTGCCATGGCTCACTTGGTGGGTTTGATGGAAGAGGGCAAATGATACGTAATTGCCTCTTTCCACTGGTGACCCCTGTATTACAGCAAACAGTTCAAGACCATTTTTAAATTAGGTGGTAGATTTGAAGGGGTCGTTGTAATACGTGCCTCCTCGAGAAAATACAGATGAGAAAATAATCATAGCACAAATAGTGTGTACAGCATGTACCAAAGATCTTTTTGTTTAATGGTCAGCTTAATAAACGTTTCTTGAGTAACAAATAAATTAAATATATAAAATGGAAAACAGTTTTTTTTTAATTGTAATTATATTTCACAACATTACTGTTTTTACTGTATTTCTGACCAAAGAAGCGACTTCTTTCAAAAACAATCTTACAAAGACATTTTTTTTTACATTCAAGTTGTATAAATTATCAGTTAGCCAATGAAAATGAATTAACAAAAGTATATTTCTAAATTAGCATTAATATGATTAATACATGCTGTAACAAAGTTTTTTTTTTTTAAATAAACCTCACTTTTTTTGAAAGTGTAAACATTAATTTAACCTGGGAAATATGTCAAATTCACAACACCACTGGACAAAACTGGTTTCCACATACAGTACCTTCAATCTGTAAATTGTATAAACATTAAACGGAATGTTAATTTACATTGGACTTAAAAAACACCTGTGGGGACACATGGGGATCGCTTGCGAGAGCCTATCTACTTTGAGTGAAATTAAACGAGCCAATGCACATTGGCATGCCATAATTGCACCAGCTGCTGTGCATCGCGGTGCGCGCATATAATGAGCTGAGGTGCGTCGCATCCTTGTCTTTCGCTTTGGACCCAGATGGTGAATGATGTTACTGCTCTGCAATCTTATCTGAGCGTGTTTTAACTTCAAAAGACAAGTCTGCTTCTTTAGGAGAACGACTCTTCAAGCTGGTGTTGGTGTTACAGCGCAGACAGCACTGGCCGCAATCTCACCATGAGCAAAACAGCTGTTGTCACAGCTCAGAATTTTGTGCCTTCAATGAATTGAATTGAATTGAATTTTATTTCAGGATAGCCCCTTGAGATGTAACATCTCATTTTCAAGGGGGTCCTGCATCTATATATACATGTACAGACACAAAAGACAACCACACAGCATCAACATAAGAAAAACACAGACACACATACAAAACATAAACTCGCTCACCTGCCCTTAACCCCACAAATAACATAGCACACTTAATAAAGTATATTAACCAAAATCAGCCAAATACATTAAACAACTAATGCGTCATTTATCAGTATGCCTTATACAAAATGTAACATGCAGTATAACGTCACATCTCACACAGAAATGTCAGAGACAAAACAGAAAAGAAAAGATGCATACAACTATATGTTATCTACATAGATCATTAAATGAAATACCATTGTGTTCCCTAATTACAAGAACATGTAGTTTTAAGAAAAGAAAAAAGTGATGATTTGAATAAACCAATTGAAGAAATAGACCTCAAATAAAGAGAAAGGTTATTCCAGTCATGAGGGGCTTTATAATGAAATGCTCTCCTACCAGCTACAGAAAGTAACCTTGGAACTGCAAAAAATGTTGGACATTGGAGGTGTCTCAGTGAGTATGTTGAGCAATAGGGTATTAAATGCTGTTTAAGATATTCAGGACAATTGAAATGAACACATTTAAAGATAAATAGAATCCAGTGGTAGTCCCTTCGTTGTTTAGGTTGCAACCAGTTTAATGAATCATACATAAAACAATGGTGAGTTTTAAATGGACATTTCAATATAAATCTGCAAAAAGAGTTGAATACAACATTAATAGGTTTGAGATTGGACTCAAAGGTATTAGTGTAAACTATGTCTGCATAATCAATAATTGGTATTACCAGTTGAGAAAAAAAATTTCTAACTTGAATTGAAAAACAATTAATTGATCTGTACAGAGTGTTAAGACATCCGTATACTTTCCTAATGATTATCAATGTGTATCTTAAAGGTAAGGTTGGAGTCGAGCCAAAGGCCCAAATATTTAAATTCCTCAACAATCTGCATAAGGGACCCATCTAAAAACTTTATTTCAAAACCTGAAGCACAACGACGATTTTATATCGTGGAAAATACCATGCAGCAGGACTTCTTCATGTTCAACAGAAGTTTATTAATGAACAACCCCTGTTGTACTTTATCAAAGTTAGATTGAAGAGTTCTTTGAACGTGCAACAAATCCCGATCTGAGGTGTAGACAACAGTATCATCAGCATAGAGCTCTAATTCACAATGAGAACAAACTTGTGCCAGGTCATTGATAAAGATTGAAAAAAGTAAGGGGCCTAAAGTTGAGCCTTGAGGAACACCTTTATCAACAATTAAGTAATCTGACTGGAATCCTTGATAAACAACACATTGACGTCTATTATGCAAATAAGAGTTGAACCAAAGCAGAGCATTTTTGTTCAAACCAATAGAGTAAAGCTTATCCAGTAGAAGATAATGGTCAACCATATCAAAGGCCTTTGAAAGATCAATGAAAGCAGCACCAATGAAATTACCTTTATCAAAACCCAAGAAGACATCATTTGTAAATTTTACGAGAGCAGTTGAAGTAGAAAAGTTGGCTCTAAAGCCAGATTGATGTGGAGATAAGATATTATAGTTATTAATGTACACAGTTAATTGATTAAAAAATAATTTCTCAAATATTTTAGCAACTACACAAATGATGGAAATCGGGCGATAATTATTCACATCCGATTGGTCTCCACCTTTAAAAAGAGGTATCACTGTTGCAGCTTTCCAAATATGTGGCACAGTACAAGTAGTTAGTGATAAGTTAAAAAGATCTGCAAGAGGAAAAATCAATATGTGAGCAGCAATTTTGATAAACTTAGCTTCCAGCTCATCTGGTCCTGCACTACAATTTAATTAAAGGTCCTGTAATACATTAAAGACATCAGTAGGCATAATCTTTTTAAATGAAAAAGAGCCAGCAGGCATATAAGAATAAGAAGACCATGCCGAACCATCAGAGCAAACAGATTTTGAACTACATAAAGACGAAAAATTATGATTAAAGGCATGAGCTAAATGCAAAGGATCAGTTAAAGTGTCATTATCCTTGCATATTCGCTTCACAAATTCAAATGAGAATGTGAGTGCTCACATCAGGGAGAGCTGCAGCCGCGGCCATCGCGGTCATCCCGCAGTCATCCCTGGGTGCCCCTCTATACCCTCTTGGTACCTTTCTCTGGTGCTCAGCGCACTGCAGAGACGTCCCTTTGACCACTGCAGTCAGCTGAGTGAAAGATCCTGTCATTAAAGACAGTGCTCCTGACTGCTCTGGCTTCTATCAAGAGGGTAGGGGGCCTGCAAGCATTTTCGGTCGACGAATCGTGCCTAGGATTCAGGCCGGCCAACTCTCCCGTTGTCCTGAGACCCCAGCTCGGATACGTACCCAAGGTTCCTACCCCTCCCTTCAGAGACCAGGTAGTGAACCTGCAAGCACTGCCTTCGAGGGAGGCAGGCCCAGCCCTGGCTTTTCTCTGTCCCGCCTGCTCCTTACAGTTATACGTGGACAGAACGCAAAGCTTTAGGACCTGAGATCAGCTCTTCGTCTGTTACGGAGGCCAGCAGAAGGGAAAGGCTGTCTCCAAGCAGAGGATGGCCCACTGGATAGTGTATGCCATCGCCTTGGCTTTCGAAATCCAAGGCGTGCCTTGCCCGCTCAGGTTGCGAGCACACTCAACAAGAAGTGTTGCTTCCTCCTGGGTACTGGCTCAAGGCGCCTCGCTGACAGACATATGTAGAGCTGTGGGCTGGGCAACACCTTACACATTCGCTAGATTTTATAGCCTCTGTGTAGAGACGGCATTGTGGAACCTGTGTTAGGCTGGGTGCCCATATGTAGTGGCGACCCCATATGTGTATTCCTCCATGACCACCTCCTCTGCGGACAAGCCCATGTCTTTCCCCCGACAGAGCCTGCTCTGTCGTCTGTGCTGGTGTTCTTCCCCCTATAACTAAGCTGGAACCACCCCAGAGACTGCCACATGTTGTACTACCTTGTTTGGCTAGTCAATATGTGTAACCGTTACAGTACCTCCCTCCGGGGTAGGATGTGGCTTCCGCAGCGTTCCCTTCCCCAAGGGCACACTTTCCTAGCGTTATCCAATAAGTCACACTGAGTGGGTCTTGCGGAACAGCAGTGACTGACCTTCTCTGCTTAGAGCTCCTACTTTCTGCCCAACACTGCGATCAGGCCAGGAGGCTCAAGTGGAGCGCTGGAAGGGCCAGCAGCCAAGGCGTTTTTCTAGATATCCCTATTCGTCAGAATCACCTCTGACTTACGTAGTAGTGAGCTGAAGAATGGGAACGTCTTGGTTATGTAGGGTAACCCTTGTTCCCCGAGGAGGGAACAGAGACGTAAGTCCCCTCGCCACAATTGCTAAGCTTCAGCTGTACGGCCGAGTCACAGGTCCGGCTCCTCAGCAGAAAAACAAGGATGCGACGCACATTCTGCTCATTATATGCTCGCGCCGCAATGCACAGCAGCTGGTGCAATTATCGCATGGCAATGTGCATTGGTTCGTTTAATTTCACTCGAAGTAGATAGGCTCTCGCAAGTGATCCCCATTCGTCAGAATCACTTCTGACTTACGTATTCGTTCCATCATCGGTCATTATCGTGACCGAGACGTTTTTAATGTTGTTTATACGCCTGTGTGGTGTTTTTAATATGCTTTAAGACAAACCTTGTGCAAATTCCCGCAGTCATCCCTGGGTGCCCCTCTATACCCTCTTGGGACCTTTCTCTGGTGCTCAGCGCACTGCAGAGACGTCCCTTTGACCACTGCAGTCAGCTGAGTGAAAGATCCTGTCATTAAAGACAGTGCTCCTGACTGCTCTGGCTTCTATCAAGAGGGTAGGGGGCCTGCAAGCATTTTCGGTCGACGAATCGTGCCTAGGATTCAGGCCGGCCAACTCTCCCGTTGTCCTGAGACCCCAGCTCGGATACGTGCCCAAGGTTCCTACCCCTCCCTTCAGAGACCAGGTAGTGAACCTGCAAGCGCTGCCTTCGAGAGAGGCAGGCCCAGCCCTGGCTTTTCTTTGTCCCGCCTGCTCCTTAATGTTATACGTGGACAGAACGCAAAGCTTTAGGACCTGAGATCAGCTCTTCGTCTGTTACGGAGGCCAGCAGAAGGGAAAGGCTGTCTCCAAGCAGAGGATGGCCCACTGGATAGTGTATGCCATCGCCTTGGCTTTCGAAATCCAAGGCGTGTCTTGCCCGCTCAGGTTGCGAGCACACTCAACTAGAAGTGTTGCTTCCTCCTGGGTACTGGCTCAAGGCGCCTCACTGACAGACATATGTAGAGCTGTGGGCTGGGCAACACCTTACACATTCGCTAGATTCTATAGCCTCTGTGTAGAGACGGCATTGTGGAACCTGTGTTAGCCTGGTTGCCCATATGTAGTGGCGACCCCATATGTGTATTCCTCCATGACCACCTCCTCTGCGGACAAGCCCATGTCTTTCCCTCGACAGAGCCTGCTCTGTCGTCTCTGCTGGTGTTCTTCCCCCCTATAACTAAGCTGGAACCACCCCAGAGACTGCCACATGTTGTACTACCTTGTGTTGGCTAGTCAATATGTGTAACCGTTACAGTACCTCCCTCCGGGGTAGGATGTGGCTTCCGCAGCGTTCCCTTCCCCAAGGGCACACTTTCCTAGCGTTATCCAATAAGTCACACTGAGTGGGTCTTGCGGAACAGCAGTGACTGACCTTCTCTGCTTAGAGCTCCTACTTTCTGCCCAACACTGCGATCAGGCCAGGACGCTCAAGTTGAGCGCTGGAAGGGCCAGCAGCCAAGGCGTTTTTCTAAATATCCCTATTCGTCAGAATCACTTCTGACTTACGTAGTAGTGAGCTGAAGAATGGGAACGTCTTGGTTACGTAGGGTAACCCTCGTTACCCGAGGAGGGAACAGAGACGTAAGTCCCCTCGCCACAATTGCTGAGCTTCAGCTGTACGGCCGAGTCACAGGTCCGGCTCCTCAGCAGAAAAACAAGGATGCTACGCACATTCTGCTCATTATATGCTCGCGCCGCAATGCACAGCAGCTGGTGCAATTATCGCATGGCAATGTGCATTGGTTCGTTTAATTTCACTCGAAGTAGATAGGCTCTCGCAAGTGATCCCCATTCATCAGAATCACTTCTGACTTACGTATCCGTTCCATCATCGGTCATTATCGTGACCGAGACGTTTTTAATGTTGTTTATACGCCTGTGTGGTGTTTTTAATATGCTTTAAGACAAACCTTGTGCAAATTCATCAGTCAACACCATAGCGGAGTATTTTCTCCTTAAAACTGCTTTGTACCAAAGAGAGTCTAAAAAACAGTTTGAAACTGCCCGTTTATACCGTCAAATACATCATGTCAATCATCTGTGTTAACATCAATAACAAATCATGTCAACGTGCGAGGCAGGACTTTTCTCCGCTGACTTTCTATGATGTTCAAAGCATTTATTTCTAAGGATGCTGATTGTTAGAAAGTGTTATGTTCGACTGGGAATCGAACCTGGGTCTCCTGCGTAGCAGGGGGAAGCACTACCTCGGTAACACAATGTGGTGTTTTCGACTCAGAATGCAGAGGTAGAGACAATAACTCCGTTCAAGGGCTTTACTTGAAAAGCAGGGCAAAAGTATCCAACAAGGAACAGGCAAAAACAAAAAGTACAATCCAGACAAAGGTCAGAGTCCACTATCTCAGTCAGAATCAGTGAATAATCCAAAAGCAGGAGGCAAATTCGTAATCCAAAAAAAGGCATGTACAGGTCGGTAACAAACAACAATCACAGGGGAAAAATACTCTGGGAAAATACTCTGAATAATAACTCACAGACAGGTTTAGTAAAACAAGTCTGCACCGGTGTCAACTCAAGACTGAGCAAAGAACTCAAGACAACAGGGTTTTAAATAGGCAATTTAACAAGGTTCAGGTGAAACTAATAAATCAATAATGAGAACATGTGGCAGGCATAAAACAACAAAAGAAAAACACTGAGGACCTCACATGGCCAAAAAAGGAACAACAGCCACATAATTCATGACCGAAGGTAGCTGTCTCACTCTCACTCAGATGGCGAATGGGCACATGGTTTGTGTAACATTAGCAACGAATCATTAGCTTTTTGATAACTTAGTCAAGCAAAAGGATAATCATATTAATTACTGTTATGTGTCAAACTTTGTAGAGAGTGATACATAAAACACATTACCATTTGGATACATCAACTTGTAGATGACCCCGTATAATTTGCTCTTCCTCTTCTTCTGAATCAGTTGGTTCAAACATATACTGCTGAATTATTTCCACTTGCCATTGTGTAGCGTTTACTACCACAGTTGAGTGAGTGGATCAGGTAGTCCGAGCTGCTGTGATTGAGTGAAGGTGGGGACTAATTTGCATTTTAGAGATCCAGATATCCTACATGAAGCATGGGTGTAGAGTTAGATTCAAGCTATTTTAAGGCATGAACAAATTATTTTCACGGGGGAAAAAAAACATAAATATATCACAGATGGGAAGGATAGAGGGATACAATTATTGACTGCTTGGGGACTTCAAATGTAATAATAATAATAAATAACTATCGATATGGAGGAAGGTAAGAAATGTATTGTCTGTGTTTCTGTTTTGCCACTTCTATTTGATTATACGCATCTAAGATTTGGCCAATTGCAGATGCTCATTGGTTATATCTAACATTCCTGCCATTATCAACCAAACACAAGACGTCTACATAATTTATAGCTAAAGTGCTGTAAAAATAATGACTTAAACTCCAGTTATTGTTACCTTAACTGGAATCAACCCTACATCTGTTTAATGAAAATAGATCAAATGACAGTCATTCTCTGTATCCACAAAAGGGTCAGTCTGTGAGCCAGAACAACATGTGGAGGAAATTCATGTTCTTCGGATTAAAATCACAGCTGGAAACAGAAAGCATTTTTACAATGTACATGACAGGATAAAACCAGGCTATTTGAGATCATGATCTGAGCTGGCTAACTTTTGGTCTCTTTTGATCTTTGGAGAGCACCTGCATCTGATGGCTCAAGGAAATCATTTTAAAGTGACTTCTACAGTAATGTGGGAGCAGTTGAGATGAGGCAGACAACTCTAATCTGACAAAGGTTTGGTAATGAACAGCAAAGAGATAGAGGGACATGCAGATCCTTATGAAACATATGGAAACCCTAAAATACATAACAATGATTAAAATCAATCCATGCTGACAGTCAGTACAACATATGGGATGAGAGGAATTATATAAACCACCCATATTCCACAACAATATCAGTGCACTTATTGGCAAATGTATTTGTGTGAGCATTATGCATTAACATTGATGCATGTAGATGGTTTGAATGCCTAAAAAGTGGGGGGAAAAACACATTTAACAGTGCCAGGGTATGTGTGTACATGAAATTAGTAACAAATAAGTTTGTTTGAGAGTATATTAACTCTTTCACCTGGTATTAAGATGTGTTTTGGTCGATCGGATCACATGTAGACGAGGGAGACATATTCCCATTTGGTGTTTTAATCCGTCTCTTTTGTCCACTTTCAACTACTTCTGTCCTGATTTCTTCAAGGGAGGATCTATTGGTGGGTAAATGTATGTTGTTGTTTTTGGTAACACTTTAGAACACGGTTCCTTTGTTAATGAATAACTACACAAGAACAAATGTGTAACACAATATTAACAATCTAGTAACTACTATTAACTAACAAGAAATTCTGATTAACGAATTAGTAAGTAATAGCACACAGATGAAAGTGGTAGTTCACTATTAACTAATCAATAACTACTATTTTTTTAATGCTTCCCAGAGAACTACTGTAAGAATCATGGTAACTAACTAATAATGACTCAAGTGTTACTACATACTTCTAAAGGAATTACTAATTATTTGGATCCATATTCTAAAGTGAAGATCATGGTAACTAACTAGCAATGAGTAAAGTGTTACTACATACTTCTATGGGAATTACTATTTAAAACTTCACCAAAAACCTCAAAAGCTTAAAATAATTAGTAATTCCTTTATAAGTATGTAGTAACACTTGAGTCATTATTAGTTAGTTACCATGATTCTTACAGTAGTTCTCTGGGAAGCATTTTAAAAAATAGTAGTTATTGATTAGTTAATAGTGAACTACCACTTTCATCTGTGTGCTATTACTTACTAATTCAGTAATCAGAATTTCTTGTTAGTTAATAGTAGTTACTAGATTGTTAATATTGTGTTACTCATTTGTTCTTGTGTAGTTATTCATTAACGAAGGAACCGTATTCTAAAGTGTTACCTTGTTTTTTTCAGATCTTCGATCTAATAGACTAAGCTTGTGCAATTTACATATGAACGAACGGAGAAAACGGAAAAACACACAGAGAGCAGAAGCTTTCGTTTCTGCTCTGACAGCCGCAAGACAACATTGAATGCGGTGAGTGCATGTTAGAAATCAGAAATGGTGAGAGAACATTGTGCTTGGTACATTTTTCGTCTTTAAACCAAACTTGGGTCTTCAGCCAACAAACTTTAAATCCCATCTGGCTAGCGCTTTCCATAATGTTTACGCATTAGACCAGTAGACGGAGAGCAGGCAGTCTTTTTTTTTCAGTTTACACCTGTATTTAGCGTCGTCCACTTGTGATCCAATCAACCAAAACGCATCTTAATACCAGATGTAAACAGGGCCTAAGAGGTCTTTGTGCCAGAGCATCAAGGCCTAAGAGGTCTTTGTGCTCGAGCATCGGGTCGCACCAAAAGCAAATAGAACCCATTATAATAAATTACGCTGTATACACTGGGTACACAGATGCCCGTTTACTTTCTGATGTACTCCACACGTTTGAGTCTGCCGGCAAGAGGAGAAATGAAAAAGTAAATGGAAGCATATAGGAACATTTGCTTTGGCCAGTTTAAACATCTAATTTGCTCATGTAGAGACTTCTGAAGGATACCAGCATCAGGAAGATGGTTTATTTTTAATGGGATTCTAGATTACTTTGAAGGATTATATGTTTGTTCTGAGATTTTGACTACAGATATTGTTGTAAAAGAAGCACAGTGTAATGAAGAGTTTGCAAAGAGACTTTTGTTGATATATGAAGCAGTCGGCTATATTGGATCTGACAGCAGCTACATCACATATATAAGTACATTGTTTCATAAAGCTTTGTCTGTAAATGACAGTTTATTATGGATAATGTTTGCAAAACATTAATGGAAATCTGCTCATGGATTTCTGGATTCCACATGGTCCACAAGTAATTAATACAGAGTCTGTTTTTGAGACAAATTAGAATTGACAAAAAGCAACAACACTGAATAATCAATTAATCAGCATTAATCAATTAATTTTCTGAATCTGTTAACACTAATTTACACTGAAGTGTTTTTGTCTCGTTTCAACGACGTAACTCACAGACTCTTGTGAGCATAATCAACACATTTAGGTTTGAAAACAACAGCCTTGATAATTTCAATTAAATAATAAAAGATGAATTTGAGATGAATTTGAGGTGTGAGGAGATATGCCACCTGAAAAAATTTGAGAACCACTTAGACCAAATTTTATAATCAATCTGACAAGAAATAGAGATAAATCGTGAAACCATACAGTATGTGTGAAAGTATTAAGATGCACAAGAGATAAAGATCAAGCACATAATCAGCGGGAGTTGGCTCAAGATCCTTTGTTGTTTCACTTAATTAGTTTTACCTAAAATCACAGCATGCACCAATGGCAGATGATGAGCCTGGGCGCAGGGCAGATGGGGCTTCCTGTCTGGCATGGACCGAGCAGGCAGGGCTGACTCATCGCTCAGGAGGGGCCGTGACTATGAGTGTGAAGATGAGGGGAAATGAATGCACCGGTGGCCTGCCTCTCCATGGGGCTAAATCACTGCCCTCTAATTAACAGAAAAATGGCTCTTTCGGAGGCCCCTGGTGCTTAAACCATTATAGACACCGTCTCACACAACTAATAACTTTTGCAGTCTGGGGGGTACACACACAACGCTTTGAGGTCTTGCTTTCTCTCTACTCAGTAAATGCTAATAAATAACAGGGACCTCCATGGTGAAAAAACAGATGAAGATAAGTATGTTCACATGAAGATTTCTTTTCCAATAAGTGAGAAAATTCAACATTATTTTATATACAGTCATGTGAAAAAGAAAGCACACCCTATTCATACTTTGCACGTGACGTCACAAGTACTGGCTGGCGGGCAAGAACGTCCTTCTCTAGCAACGAAACCCAGTAAACTAATCAATGATCTTGCCAGGACGTTGCCAGTTTTAATATACAAAAGTTGGTGTTTTGAAGTGTAAACAACATGCCAGATAGTTGTTGTGCGATTGGATGCACTATTATTCAGCATAATCGGGTTAACCCTTTCACACGTACGATCACACCGGTGTGATCAGTCTTGGCTGGTCCCTGGACCGTACGATCACACCGGTGTGATTAGAACGGTCAGTGCATCACGTGATCAACTGCTAAATTAAAACGTGCTTTCCGTGTTTGCTGGGACTGAGCCAGAGAAGGACCCACTCAGTGCTGTCATATATCACAACTATTGAGTGTTTTCAACCACATAATGTTTATTTTAGGTTTCAGACATTTAAATACACACAAGTACTAGCAAAACGTCTCGGTTACGTATGTAACCCTCGTTCCCTGAGTAGGGAACGGAGACGTTACGTCGGATGACGACGAATGGGGGTTTCGCTTAGAACACCTATCGACTTTGAGTATTACAAAACGAGCCAATGGCGATGAAATGCCATTGGTCTGCGGAATTTGCATAGCGTATCTCCGCCCCACCGCGTGGGTATAAAGGAGGACGCCGGCAACATGCAGGTATGTCTTCGCTGAGGAGCCGAGACTGAACTCAGGCGTCTGCCCAGCGGTACATCGGAAGTGGCAGGGAGACGTAACGTCTCCGTTCCCTACTCAGGGAACGAGGGTTACATACGTAACCGAGACGTTCCCTTTCGTAGTCACTCCGAGTTACGTCGGATGACGACGAATGGGGGTCCCCGTGAAATCACGCCACCTTCACAGCTGTCTTCCAGTGCCCTGCGAAAGTCTGATCCCCCTGTCGTGATGCTGGCACGGACGAAGGAGTCCTACTTAACACAGGAATACCAAAGTACACTGGGAAGCATATCTCAGAGGAGATATGCCGCAGCATGCCTACCCGTAGGGAGGACTTAAGAAACACATATGGCCGGAGGGCTTCATATGGAGGAACGCTGGAGTGACCAGCCCAAGGGGTGGCAACTTTCAACTCCAGGAGGGCAAGGTGGCTTGCCAAGGGAAAGACACATGCTCAAGGAGGCTTACAGTGGAATTACACATGTGGGGGTTACTCAGGGAGGAACCATGCACACGGAGGCACCTAGCCGACGCCCAGGCAATAGACACTGGCGCCAGCGTCAACAGTGCTGGAGGAACTCAGGGCTTCAGAGAGGAAGGCTCACCTGAGGAATAATCGCCCGTATCCAGTCCGTGGAGTGGAATGGCGAGCAAGCGAAGCCACCTGAGCGGGTCCAGTACTAGCTAACTGAAGCGAGTACATGAGAGGACACAGGCTCCACTCGGAGATTATAGAATCTGGCGAATGTGTTGGGTGTCGCCCAGCCTGCAGCTCTACAAATGTCTGCCAGCGAGGCGCCATGCGCTAGAGCCCAAAGGAAGCCACACTCCGAGTGGAGTGGGCTGTCACACCAAGGTGGCACGGTCGGCCTTGCTGTTGGTAAGCCAAAGCAATGGCGTCCACTATCCAGTGGAACAACCTCTGCTTTGAGAGAGCCTTTCCCTTCAGTCTCCCACCATAACAGACAAAGAGCTGGTCTGAGGTCCTGAAACACTGCGTTCTGTCTACATAAACGCGGAGAGCGCGTACTGGACAGAGCAGTGCCAAGGCTGGGTCTGCCTCCTCCCGGGGCAGCGCTTGCAGGTTCACCACCTGGTCCCGGAAGGGAGTGATGGGAACCTTGGGCACATAACCAGGCCGGGGTCTCATGATCACGTGAGAGTGACCGGGCCCGAATTCCAGGCACGCTTCGTCAACGGAGAATGCGTGCAGGTCCCCTACCCTCTTGAAAGAGGCCAAAGCAACCAGGAGCGCTGTCTTCATAGACAGGAACTTAAGCTCAACTGAATGCAGAGGATCAAAGGGAACCCTCTGCAGGGCATTTAAGACCACTGAGAGGTCCCAAGAGGGAACGAGAGGAGGGCGAGGAGGATTCAGTCTCCTCGCTCCTCTCAGGAACCTGACGATCAGGTCGTGCTTCCCCAGAGACTTACCTTGAACTGCTTCGTGATATGCGGCGATAGCGGCCACATACACCTTCAGGGTGGAGGGAGACAGCCTTCGCTCCAACCCATCTTGCAGGAAGGAAAGCACGACAGAGATCGAGCATCTCCTGGGGTCTTCTCGACGAGAAGAGCACCAGTTGACGAAGAGGTTCCACTTCAACGCATAGACATGTCTCGAGGACGATGCTCTAGCGGAAGTGATGGTAGCCACCACCGCTGGTGGCAGGGTACTCAAACCTGCCTCGTCCCGTCCAGGAGCCACACGTGGAGCCTCCAGAGATCGGGTCGAGCGTGCCAAAGGGTGCCCCGTCTCTGAGAAAGGAGATCCTTCCTCAGAGGAATTGGCCAAGGAGGTGCTGTCGCGAGGAGTACCAGTTCGGAGAACCAGGTCCGGGTGGGCCAATACGGCGCAACCAGAATGAGCTGCTCCTCGTCCTCTTTGATCTTGCACAAGGTCTGTGCGAGAAGGCTCACTGGGGTAAACGCATATTTGCAGAGGCCCCGCGGCCAGCTGTGCGCCAGTGCATCAGTGCCGAGAGAGCCCTCGGTCAGGGAATAGAACAGGGCGCAATGGGTCGAGTCGAGAGGCAAACAGATCTATGTGTGCGTCCCCGAACTGGTCCCAAATCAGCTGAACCGACTGGGGATGGAGTCTCCATTCGCCGGAGATGGCCGAAACCGTGACAGCTCGTCGGCTGCAAAGTTCCGATCTCCCGGAATGTAGATAGCACGAAGGGACCTCAGGTGCTTCTGACTCCATAAGAGGAGGTGGCGTGCGAGTTGCGACATACGGCGGGAGCGTAGACCACCCTGACGGATGATGTACGCTACAGTCGCGGTATTGTCTGAATGGACTAGTACGTGTTGACCCCTGAGCAACGTGAGGAAACGGTGCAGGGCAAGGCGTACTGCCAGCAACTCGAGGCAATTGACAAGCAGAAGGCGCTGGGGTCCTGTCCAGAAGCCCACGGCAGCATGTCCGTTGCACATGGCGCCTCAGCCCGTGGAAGAGGCATCTGTGGAGACAACAACATGCCTGGAAACTCGTTCTAGGGAAACACCGGCCCGTAGAAACTGAGGTTCCACCACGGGGTGAAGGTCTGACGACAGGTCGGAGTTACTGTAACTCGGAGCGTGCCATGATGCCATGCCCACCTCGGGACTCGATCGCGAAGCCACAGCTGAAGCGGTCTCATATGAAGCAATCCGAGCGGCGTTGCCGCGGCTGCAGAGACCATATGCCCCAGGAGCCTCTGAAACAATTTCAGTGGGACCGCACTCTTGTTTAATGGCTGAGTGGAGAAGGCGACCAAGTCCATACCGAGAAAAGAGCTCCTCTGCACGGGGCAAAGTTTACTCCTTTCCCAGTTGACCCGAAGGCCCAGACGAGCTAGGTTCCGGAGCACTGGGTCCCTGTATTCACAAACCTGGTCTCAGGAGTGAGCTTAAGACAGCCAGTCACCGAGATAGTTCAGGATGCGAACCCCGTGTTCCCATGGAGAACAAGGGCTGCCTCAACAACCTTGTGAAGGCGCGAGGAGACAGGGCTAGCCCGAATGGGAGAACAGCGTACTGACATGCGCGCGCCCTGACAGCAGAACGTAGGTACGGTCTGAGTCGAAGGAGAACGGAGACATAAGAGTAGGCGTCCTTCAGGTCGATCGCTGCAAACCAATCCTGTGGCCGCACACATCCAGAAATGCGTTTGGCCAGGAGCATCTTGAACGGCAGCCTGTGAAGGGAGCGGTTCAGATGCATAGGTCCAGGATTGGCCGTAACCCACCAGACTTCTCCGGGACAATGAGGTAGGGACTGTAAACCCGGACCTCATCTCGGCTGGAGGGACAGTCTCAATCGCACCCTTCGCCAGTAGGGAGCAACCTCCGCACTCATGATAGGGGCATAGCCACCGACCAAAGTGGAGCGGACTCCCGTGAAGCAGGGAGGAGACCGTGCGAACTGAATCGCATAGCCGAGCCGATGGTTCGCACGACCCAGCGGAACAGATAGGGAGCTCTAGTGCAGGCTTCCAACTGTGCCAGCGGAGTGAAGAACCACAGACGTCCCCCCGGTGGTGCAGCAAAGCGGAATGACCAGCCCAGACGAGGGCGGCATAGCGGCCCGGTGTGGGGGCAAGGTCATAACCGCACCCTGACAGAGGAGGCCAGGGAAGGACCAGCGTTCCACGGGGGCCTGCTCTGTCAGGGGTCTGGCGACAGAGGGGGACAGGGCCGAAACGGTCCGTGGACGGCACGCCGTGTCAACCACCTCTGGGGACTCTGTATGCTCAGAGAGGAGAGAGTCAGTTCTTTCTGAATAAGGATTCTTCCCCAGCCCTCCACCGGGGAAAGGAGTGGCCCTGCTACCAACTCCTGGAAAGAACTCATCTCTGAGCAGCCCATCTCAAAAGTGCCGCTTAACCCGGCGTTTAGCGGGGTGCGGGGCTGGAGAGGGCTGTGGCATCCCCCTACGGTCTTCCAGAGCCAGGCCCGGGTGAACGGGCGGGGTTGGAACCGTGGGAGGGAGCCTTCGGCGGTGGGCAGACTGAGGGATCTGAGCAGACGGCGGGGCCGTCGGGCAGAATAACCTCAATCTGCTCACGGGCGGTTGAGAACTGTTGGGCAGAAGCACTCAACCGCACCGCAGAAGAGGCCGACCTGGGAGATGGGGGTGTCGAGCAGACGGGTCCGCCCGACATCTTGCACATCAGACCGGTCAGCCCCAAACTGATGAACATCACCTGACTCCGAGAGCGTATGGCCACTTTCGTCCCTCGGAGAGCAAGGTCAGTGGCGGCGCGCAGCTCACTGAAGAGCCTCGGGTCAGTCCCGCCCTCCTGCATGTCCATGAGCGTCTGGGTCAGGTAGACCAGCAGAACGGTCATGGGATGCAGTGAGGCAGCTGCCTGTCCGGGGGCACTATAGGATTTCGCCACAGATTACTGTGATGAAAAGAACTACAGGTTTGGACGGGTGCTTAGGATTGCGCCGGGAAGCACTCTGAGGACACAGTAGCATGGCAACAGAGCGTTCAACCGGGGGAACCCCAGTGTACCCATGGGCAGCTGCCCCTGAGGGGAGGAAAGGCGGATGAGACCAACGAGAGGACCCGTGAACTCATCATGCACGTCCGGGAGGAAAGATATTGGGGTTTGCCGTGGACGCGTCGACGGCCTCACCCAAAAACCAATCGTCCCGGGAAAGCATGGCCATCATCTCCGGATCAGACTCAGGCACAGCCGTATGCACACCAAAGGGTGGCAGCTGTGAAGAGTTGTCATTTCCAGAAGAATCAAGCCCACCTAGTGATGCTGCTACAGACACAGCATCATCCTCTGTAGCTTCAAATGAAAACACACGGGCCACCCGAGGGTAGACTCATGGAATCATCAGTTCGCTAGCGGGCACCGTCATTAAAGAGAGGGGGGCTGGGGCGTGGACACAGAGTCGGCGCCTTGTTCCAGACCAACACCCTCAGGTCACCCTGTCCACCAGCCGAAGATCGGGTAGTGGATGAGGGGACTCTCACTCTTGCGAGTTCACCGAGTCTCGACCTATATATGACGCGATGATCACGTTCCCAGAGAGAACATGAGTCATCCACGAGCGCTGTTCAAGCATGATCAAAGCCCAAACACACTAGACAGTGCTCGTGCCCATCAGAGTCCGATACCAGTCCTCTGCAACCAGAAATGCACGGGCGAGCCGTCTTTAAAAAGACGTGCCGCGTGCAAGCTCTTTTATGAGAGCAGAAAAAAACTCCGCGATGTTGAAGCGCACAGGGAGACACACACACACTGGCAGATCACTGCACAGATCAGCAGGCACTGTGAGCTCGCTGCAGATCGCCGTCACACCAACACCGGAGAGAGAAGCTCGTCTCATAGAGCGAAGTCAGAGATGATTGTGGAGTGAAGAAATATTCTTGGCTCCGAAGCGAAAACATACCTGCATGTTGCCGGCGTCCTCCTTTATACCCACGCGGTGGGGCGGAGATACGCTATGCAAATTCCGCAGACCCATGGCATTTCATCGCCATTGGCTCGTTTTGTAATACTCGAAGTCGATAGGTGTTCTAAGCGAAACCCCCATTCGTCGTCATCCGACGTAACTCGGAGTGACTACGAAAGGGAACAATGATTTTGAGTTTGTAAAATCCACACTGATGTCTATGGAAGCGGCAATAATAATCCTTTACATTATAATAAGACGACACATTTTATTCATATCAGATACACATAGTGTAAGTAGCTTTACATTTGACCCTATTCTTCTCCCAGTTCACCGGCCACTTACTTTCATGCATTTCGGGAGAAGTGGAGCAATTGACGTGTAAATCCAACAGATCCGATTCTCTGAACTGTGAAACAAACTAACATGGCGCCGCCCATCGCGCATACAGCTCAACTAACGCGATCGTTATAAAGGTGTTTAAACATCAAAACACATCCACTCACACATATTTGACAATCGGAATATCAGTGTTTCATGCTGTAGCTAATACATTTGTGAATATTTTTAATAAAAAAGGGGAAATGACATAAAAGCAGATCATCATTCATTCAGCGCTGTGTTGTGGTTGCGCTATGTCACGTGACAAGCAATGACGCGTCACCATGGAAACTTTAAAGTGACAAGTTCTAAATAACGGTCACCTTGAAAAACTCACGCTGGGGGGTCAGTTAGAGTATTTTAAACGTACGTGTGAAAGGGTTAAGAACGTGCATGTAAACGCGCTCATTCCCCGAAAGTGAAAGTAGACACGGACTGGGCTTTCAGCATCTGTCGCTGCATTAACGCCGCATTCTCTCAGAGACCACGATGGATATAACGGTATAGCGACTATCTTAATTTACTGGCTTAATATTTCTCTTGTGGACCTA
Organism: Siphateles boraxobius; assembly: GCF_051911475.1. Lineage (NCBI taxonomy): Eukaryota > Metazoa > Chordata > Actinopteri > Cypriniformes > Leuciscidae > Siphateles > Siphateles boraxobius. The sequence continues at coordinate 8,074,824 of NW_027508811.1, read as the reverse complement.
CATTAATGACAGTAAAAAAATTAGAAGAATATTTCTTTTTAAACAAGTTTTTTGAAGCTGCTTTTGATTTTCACAGATGGCAGAGTTGTGCTTTTCGTGAACTAAAGACTGCTGTTTTGTTTGCATAGCACATTAACAAAAATTTTAATGACACTAATAACACTAAAAACAATACAATTACTAAATATTAATAATATCACTAAAATGATATAGAGCTCGGGATCGTTTCGTAATTTTAGTGATATTATTAATATTTAGTAATTGTATTGTTTTAGTGTTATTAGTGTCATTAAACTTTTTGTTAAAAAAGGGGAAATGACATAAAAGCATAAAATTACAATAATGTGCTATGGAAACAAAATAGCCTCACTGTATAATTGATTGTAGGCTAGTATTGGAAATTTCCAATTTTGTCTGCGTTTGTTGCCAGCCAGGTATCCATGGTAGTCACGTGACTGCAAAGTATGAATTGAATTCTATGGTTTTACTGTATGTATCAGGACATAATAAAAATCTTCTGTTCCTTGGCAGGTCTTACAATTAAGTAAATACAGCCTCAGATAAACAACAACGCATGACATATTACACTGTGTAATTATTTATTTAACAAAAACTAGGCCAAAATGGAAAACTAAGTACACCCTTACTGCTTCCATAGGAATTAAGAGGGTAAGTAGCAGTCAGGCACTTCTAATCAAATGTCTTTGATTAACTGATCATCAGCAGGTGTGATCACCTCTATAAAAGAAGAAGTTTTGGTAGTTTGTTGGTCTGGAGCATTCAGGTGTGTGTTAAAACAATGCCAAGGAGGAAAGACATCAGCAAAATCTTAGAGAAGCAATTGTTGCTGCCATCAATCTGGGAAGGGTTATACGTCCATTTCCAAACATGTTGAAGTCCATCATTCCACAGTAAGGAAGATTATTCACAAGTGGAAAACATTCAAGACATCTGCCAATCTTCCCAGGAGTGGACGTCCCAGCAAAATTAACCCTAAGGTCAGACCGTGCAATGCTCAGAGAAATTGCAAAACACCTAAGAAATACACCTCAGACTCTACAGGCCTCAGTTAACAAGTTAAATGTTAAAGTTTATGACAGTACAATTAGAAAAAGACAGGAAAAGTATGGCATATTTGAAAGAGTTGCCAGCAGAAAGCCTCTTCTCTCTAGGAAGAACACAGCAGCATGGCCTGGGTTTGCAAAGTTGCATCTGAACAAACCCTAAGACTTCTGGAACAATTTCCCTTTAGACAGACAAGACCAAAGGGAAGATCTTTGGCCATAATGCACAGCATATCAACACAAACACCTCATACCAACAGTCCATCACGCTCATGGAGGGTTGATGATTTTTGGCTTGTTTTTCAGCCACAGGACCTGGGCAGCTTGCAGTCTTTGAGTTGACCATGTTCTCATCTGTATACCAAAGTATTCTAGGGTCAAATTGTGAGGCCATGTGTCCGACAGCTAAAGCTTGGCCGAAATTGGTTCATGCAACAGGACAATGATCACAAACACACCAGCAATTCTACAACAGAATGGAAAAAGAAAATAATCAGGGTGCAATGGCCTAGTGAAAGTCTAGACCTCAACCCGAATAAAATGTTGTGTTAGGACCTTAAGAGAGCGGTGCATAAACAAATGCCCGCAAACCTCAACGAACTGAAGCAACGTTGTAAAGAATAGGGCCAAAGTTCCTTTAGATTAGAATGATGCGAGAGACTGATACTGTCATACAGAAAACTATTCCTTCAACAGTGCATTTAAGCTAAACATTTTCATCAGTATGTTCTCTTGGAATAAAACACATGACCTTAACAGTGTCAGCGGCATGTTCTATCAGTTGCACTATGGAAATATTTCAATATGTGGAATATTTTAATACCAAACACTGTTTCAGTTTACAGATGTCATGATTTTACGAAGATATCTTCAAGGCTATTATGTGAAATAGATCCCACAAAAATTATTTGGCAGCTTATAAGTCTGACCTATTGGAATTCCAGAGTGGCTAGCAAAATCTGCATACGATGACCACAACCGACCACAGACAAGGCGAAGTCTCTCTGTATTGCAGCTTTGATTATATCATTGTAAACAAACCTTGTAAACATGCCTCGTTAAGAAAAAATACAAAACAGATCGACCGTTCCACATTTTCCAGTCTGGAAGGAAGGCAAGTGAGCCAATATCCGCAAGAGACCCGGTTATGGCTGACATAAGTCATTTGAAAGATTACACAGGCCATTGAGTAAAGCCTTTACAGACTCTGGTGCCATAAAAGCACATGGTCACAGATACAGCGGTTATGCCCATGTTTAATAAAGGTTTCCAGCTATGTTGCCCTCAGTTGCTAACATGTGGTATATTTTTGCATCGACTGTGTCCAACCCAAATCCTCTTCTTTTGCCCCAGATGTCTAGTCATTCTGTGTTCATATAGGGCCCTCTGCCAACTCTGAGCTGGGTTTGAGGTGAAAGTATATCCCATTGAGCTCCACGCATGATTGCCGTCTTGGGAGTGCCACAGAGCGGCATCACTGGAAATGAGAGGGGGTCAAAGGCTGTCTATGATGTAGTGTTGATGTAGTATGGCTCCCATTATCTCCAACAATGGCCAACAGATGAGGAATATCCTCCCTAACATCAGAGTCAATTTGGCCTCGAGAAAACTAATGTCACCTCCCTGCCAACGGCACATATTAAAGTATCAGATCACTAACTGTACTGGAGACAAGTTTAGCCATTCTGATTGAATCCATGATTAAAAAAAGTTATGAAATTAGTTAACACTAGTGATTGACACTCAATCTGGCATGAAATAACAAGGAATTCTCTGCACATCAGTGTTGAATAATGTTACTTTTAAAAGTAATATTACAATATTGCGTTACTCATACTTTTATCGAAAATAATGTACAACAATATTGGTTTACTTAGAAAAAGTAAATATTGCATTTGAACTTTTTGCAAAAAAAATTTAATTAGTAAATAAATGAAAAAAAAAAGAATAATGCATTTAAAAAAAAACATTTTTTAATGCATGTTCATTATTTGAACTCGGTGCAAATTTAAACATTGTATGTGTTCCATGAAAAATAAAGGGGACCTATTATGCCCCTTTTTACAAGATGTAATATAAGTCTCAGCTGTCCCCAGAATGTGTCTGTGAATTTTCAGCTCAAAATACCCCACAGATAATTTATTATACCATGTTGTAAATGCCCATTCTGAGTTGAAGCAAAAACATGTTGTTTTCGTTCATATATCCTTAAATGCACATTAGCTGCTGAAATCGCTGATTTCTCTGGATTTAAACATTGTTGGAAACATTTGGGATGATGTAAGTACACAAATAATCAAAATGTATACCATTGTTCTAGTGGTTTTTTGATATTTTAATCTAAATATTGTACCTTTAAATGCTCTGGCGAGGAGATAAACATGGCGGACAGTGTACAGCTCACTAAGGGTAGGAGCTAAGCTTATAGGCCAGATAACGTGGCCAGTCGGGGCCTGTGATATCACATTGTGAAGTACATTTCTGAATTGTCAAACATTTTGAAACACTGTTTCATTGGGAAAATAACAAATGGAATGGGTGGATTTTCACCACAATTGGGTGGTTGTGAACACACTGTGGACACATAATTATGTTCAAAAACAATATAAAAGTTTTGCATAATAGGTCCCCTTGAAAAATAACCAATAGTATTATGTGCATTATCTCTAACACTGGTGCTTCGTAGTGCAATAATTGCTTCTTTGGGCTCTTGACTCTTTTAGCTTTCTTTTCCTAAATGATCTCCTTAACTTGCAAAGCAAATATCTGAAATGTCTGCATCTCCCTATGGAGTCTAGAGGCCACTGGAGAAAAGAAGCCACAGTTCCAGTCCCCCACAGCAAGCCCATGAACAGTCATGGGGCAAGGACTACATACCAGCAGAGGTCCACATCAAGGACCAGACAGAAAACATGGCCTTACTCACAGCTTGCGTCCCACACACAAACATGTCTCAATATGAAGACACACCCTGACCCAATCTGTCATCTCCACATTCCTTCTCTGCTGGGTGAAGTCTGACAGAAATTTCAGGGTTAGCAGCAGGGTTATTTGCACAATACAATGTCTTGATCAATCAAAGCAAACTAATGCGTAGCTAGACCTTCAGACTGACGGTGGAAGGTCTGGACTCCATAGCAGCTTTCATTGGCGAAGACCACCTAGAGGCAGTCTGACTGACATGAAAAAGCAACCAGTCACAGTTTGTTTTGTTCAGCGTCATGTTTTGGAATGTGACAATGTAACATCGATGTCCCTATAACAGATCAACGTGTCTCTGGACATATTTTAAAGAGTCTATGCCGCAAATTTCACATACTTTTGAAAATTCCAATGGTTAGTTGATCCTGATAAGCGCTCATTGTCACAGTACTGAACATGACAGCCTTTTTCTTCCATGAGCAGTTTTGGCATCATGGGGGGTTTGTTTCCAGTTAGAACGTTAAAGAAATCCTGTAGAATTCAACTAATCAGATGACAACTTTAAAAAATCCAGAAGTATTTCAAATTTTGTGTGCAATATGCATCAGACGTTCAGCCAATGGTCTATGGGCATGACATCTGAGGATGAGACTAGCTGATGCGTAACCAATATCATGAAACAATTAAAGGTGAGTAACTGTTATATGAATATTATATGTTCACTGTTGGCAAAAGTTCCATATGATTATTTGGCCATGCGAGACTGAAGTGAGTATTCAACTGTGTACTCACTGTGTGCTTCCTTGTAGAAGTAAGACCTCCTGGAAAAACTTCTCCAGGAAAACTTCTATCCAAAAGCAAAGGTAATGGTCTGGATAGCTCTGAGGAGAAGCAGAACAAACATGTATTTTCATTGGCACACTGCAATCGCATTGTGAGGGGCATGCAACTCTGCAGACCCAGGCAGCTGAAGTTTCACCCAGTGAATGATGTCATTGGATAAAAAATGGCATTCTGTATGACTATTAAACCATTGTATCCCCACACTGCAGAGATCCCAATATCAAGAACTGATGTGAAAGACACAACACAAGTTATTAAAAGATATTTATGGGTACTTCATTCTTGATAATCTTCACACAGTACGCAAATGTAACAAATCAGTCGGATTCATAAAGGAATCATTCTGTTTACTGAAAAGAAATGGTTAAAAGTAAACGACTTATTCATTTATGCAGTTCACATGAGGGTGAGTAAATAAATGACAATTTAAGGCTAATTGCTTGCTATGTTCCTCATTTGTAAGTCTCTGGATAAACACTTCGAAATATTTGAATAAATATTACTTAATTCTCAAACAGATTCATGATCAAGGGAAAGGTCTGAAATTCACTACAATAAATGAAAGTTAGTATTTTCATGAGGCACTCACTCACTTCTCCAGGCATGACTTGCATTTTGAATGAAAAAAAATTATAGCAAGGAGGGGGAGCTCCTGAGATTTGACTGAAACATCATCCCCTCGTTCAGGTTGTTCATAAAGTGCAGCAGCCTGTTTTCAATATTGTTGTAGCACAGTTGCCAAGCACAGGAACACACCTGAGTAAATACACAGCACGCTTTCTCCCTCTCACTCCCTTTCCCAAACACAGATGAGGAACTCTTGGCGCTGTGAGGCAGCCGTTTCTTCTGTCTTCATTCTTCTCGCTGTCAGTGCTGTTAGGCTTGGCGATTAGTATAGATCCATCTCACTTCGGGGTATTGTCTGATAAGACAACAGTATATCTGCACCAAACCAGAGACCCAGCCTTTCCAGCATACTGTACTGCATGAAACCACTTTGAATCTCACTCCATCAATCTGTTCTTCAAGAAGTTTAGCCATTGAGCATGTCAGTGAACATGTCTGGGTCGCCTTATCTAATGATGAAGTCCTAGGGCTCAAAAAGATAGTTCACGCAAAAATGAAACTTCTGTCAACATTTACTCACCCTCATGTCATTTCCAAAACCATATGATTTTCTTTATAAAATGGTATGCAAAACATATTATTAGCAATAGGTCAAAGCTACTTATTTCATTACAGGGAAATTGAATGGTGAGCACAGCTGTAAAACGTCTCAGGTTACTATTGTAACCATAGTTCCCTGAGAACAGGGAACGAGACGATGCGTCCATCGACGCCATGGGAACGCCCCCAGCGTGACTGCGTCTGAAGCATCTATGTCAACTAGTCCAATGGAAAGAATGAGCGTCACGGGCGGGTGACGTCATGACCAGGATATGATAAAAGCACATCCGGTGCAAACCGGCATTAGCTTCGAAAATTGCCGAAGCAAGCCGATCACAGGGATGCAGGAAGTATGGCAGGGTGACGCATCGTCTCGTTCCCTGTTCTCAGGGAACTATGGTTACAATAGTAACCTGAGACGTTCCCTTACGAAGGGAACTCAACGATGCGTCCATCGACGCCATGGGAACGAGAATACCCAAAGCGCCAGAATTCCAAGTACCTGAGTGTCAGTCTGTTGTAACTAAGCACTAAGCACCTGAGAACCTGGGGCAGCATCCAGGTCCAAGCTGTAAAACCTCATGAATGTGAGCGGTGAGGACCAGCCCGCCGCATCACAAACGTCTTGGAGAGAACTCCAGATAATACGCTTAGAAGCCATACTCCTAGTGGAATGAGCCCTGACCACCAAATGGTTGGCCAGAAGACTCACAAGCAAGAAGAATAGTCTCGACTATCTATATGCTCAATAGGTTGGATTTTCTCGACAGAGAAGTCCGATGAACATAAGTGTCCAGTGCTCGCACTGGCACAAGAGGTTCAGCTTTTCCTGGTCCGAAAAATGGGGGAGGACAGAAACCTGCAGCACAATAGGCCTCGGAATAATGGTAGGCACCTTTGGAACATATCCATGTTTCGGGTAAGATTGCCTTGGCCATCCCGGTGCACTCAAGGCAGGTGGGGACCGAAAGGGCCTGAAGGTCTGACTCTTATAGGGACGAAATAGCTAGCAGAAAATAGTCTTAAAAGAAAGGAACTTCTCTGAGACCAAATCTAAGGGCTCGAAGGGAGCCCCAGATAGGCCTTCTAGAACTATTGCAAGGTCCCAAGCCAGCACCTTAGTGCAAGTTGCATGCCTCAGCCTCAAAGTGCCACGAAGGAAACGAGTGATCAGGGGGTCTCGACCCAAAAATGTACTACCCACCAGGGCGTGGAAAGCCGCAATGGCCGCCACACATATTATACCTTAAGCGTGGAAGGACATAGACCTGATACAAAGCGTTCTTGCAGAAACTCGAATACTGTGTTTACTGAACAGTTAACCGGATCCCACTGACGCTGGTAACACCAAGAAGTGAAAAACTCTCGAAATAGTGAATATAGTTTCCTCGTAGCGGGAGCTCTGGAGCTTAGAATGGTCTAAACAACCTCGGTTGAGAGACCACTCTCTATGAGTTGGGCCCCCTCAGAGGCCAAACCCACAGTTCCCAAATCCCCTGCCGGGGGTGCAATATTGCATCCCCTGCCTGAGACAGAAGGTCTCTCCTGATCGGGACCTCCAAGGGAGGTCCGTCGAGGAGAAAAATTAGGTCCGCAAACCAAATTCAGCTCGGCCAGGCTGGTGCTACTAAATAGGCTTATTCCATCCTGGCGGATTCACTCCAGAACTCCTGGGAGCAGAGCAACGGAGGGAAATGCGTACAGACGTAGCCTCGGCCACGTCTGCACCATAGCATCCAGCCCCGAGGGGACTGGTTGAGTGAGGGATAACCAGAGTGGACAGTGCGTCGTATGCTGAGACGAGAACAAATCCACTTCTGCCTGGCCGTAAAACTCCCATATTTGCTCCACCGCCTCGGGGTGGAGTCCCCTGGCCTCAGCCCCTGCCTCGACAGGGTGTCTGCTCCAATATTCTGGCCCCCCCTGGAATATACACTGCCCTCAGACAGCGTAATTTCTTGAGGGACCAAAATAAGAGGCCACCAACGTGTTGTCTGTGGGTCAAGAACCAGAGTTTCCTCCATATAACCAAGGCGCGGGGATACTGCCGCGTGATCTTGATCGTAAGGAGTGGGTTTCCCCTCAGGGAGAACCCTCTGGTCCTGAGCCACCTCTGTAAAGGTCTCACGTACAGCAGGTCAAAGGGTATCACATTGGACGCTGCTGCCCTGAGGCCTAACAGTCACTGTTCCAGAACAACACATGATGGCCCCTCAGGTCTGGGAGGAGATGTCTCAACGCATTGAAGACGACCATCATCTCTAGGCAATTCATGTGCCAAGAGAGATGATGACTCCTCCACAAGCCCTGAGCTGAGCGGCCTTCCAATACCGCTCCCCAGCCGGTGAGGGAAGCATCTGTCGAGATCACAACTCGATGGCAAAGAGCTCCCAACACCGGACCCTGGGTTAAGAACCAGTGTTTCCTCCATATAACCAAGGTGCGGAGACACCGCCGCGTGATCTTGATCATACGAAGTGGGTTTCCCCTCGGGGAGAACCCTCTGGTCCTGAGCCACCACTGTAAAGGTCTCATGTACAGCAGGCCAAAAGTTATCCCGTTGGACGCTGCTGTCACAAGACCCAACAGTCTCTCTAACTGTTTTACAGTGCGTGACTGGCCTAGCCTCAGCTCTTTTGTGGCTGTTAGGATAGCAGCTACACGAACGGGCGACAGAGTGGCCCGCATCGTCACTGAATCCCATACCACACCAAGGAAAGTGGTTCTCTGTACTGGAGAAAGCACACTCTTCTTGGCATTGAGCCTCAACCCCAACATCTGCATAGGAGCGAGAACGACACCTCGGTGCCGAACCGCTAACTGTTCTGATTCCGCTAGAATCAGCCAGTCATCTATGCAATTCAGAATGCATATACACTGCAGCCTGGCGGGGCCAGAGCTGCGTCTACACGCTTCGTGAATGTGCGGGGTGATAGAGCTAGACCGAAAGGAAGTGCCTGATACTGGTGTTCTTTGCCCCAAAGAAAACCTCAGGAACCTCCTGTGCTGAGGGAGGATGGAGATATGGAAGTATGCGTCTTTTAGATCTATCGTGAAAAACCAGTCCTCGGATCTGATTTGAGTCACGATCTGTTTGAGTGTCAGCATTTTGGAATTGAGTTCCAGCACCAAACACTCCAACAGACGAAGATCTAGTATGTGACGCAGCTCTCCATCCTTTTTTGGAACAATGAGATAACGACTGTAAAGACCCGACGCAATGTCGGGTGAGTACACCTGCTCTATAGCTTCCTTTGCTAACAGGGCCTTTACCTCTTGCTCCATTACCAGAGCCTGCTCGGGATGCACCACTGTGGGCAGCACCCCGTTGTAACGAGGAGGACGAGAACCAAACTGGATTCTGTATCCTTTCTCTACAATCTGCAGGACCCAATGAGAAATATTCGGCAGAAGCTTCCACGCTGCCAGAAAATTTACTAAGGGAACCAGCCTCTCGAGGCTGGTCTCTGGTGTTATCGAGACAGCCAATTCCGGAGCCTGAAACATAATGGCAGGAACTACCTGAACTGGCCGCTCTAAGGCCCCCCTCAGAGGGCGCGAAACCGATGCTGTGCCGCAGCATAGCATCAGCGACTCGCTGGAGACCGCTGCGCCCTGAAGCACCGAGGGTGGCAGGGTTGGCAGAAGGGTCTCGTGAGGACCCCGAAATGGAACGGGCACCGTAAAATGAGGTGTACACCGCTCCACTTCGGTCGGGGCTGTCCTCACAGGCCTGATGCGTGAACATCAGGACCTTTTTTTCTTTTGAGCCGCAGCCTTCTCAGCGTGAAGAACGGTCCTCGGATCCGGCTTCTGCTTTGAAGGCTTTGGCTGCTGTGTTGTGTATGAGAAACTAGACGGCTGGAGCTGCTCACGCCCAGCAGCCCCAGGGGGTTGGACATAGCGAGGGAGAGATTATCTTGTATCTTTCTCTATGATTCCCATCAAATTGAGCCAGAGGTGTCTCTCAGTGACCACAAGGGCTGCCATCCCTGAGAGATAAATCTGTGGCCCGACGGAGTTCTCAAACCCCATCGGGCCAAACTCCCTCACTTCTGTCCAAATACCGCAGCAGGTCAGCCTGATATGCTTGTAGCACTGCTATGGTGTGCAAGCAGGCCCATGCTAGACCCACTGCCATATATGCTTTTCCCACTAGATTAAAAAATAGTTTTCTTTAATGGTTTAGTGAGAGAAGCCGACGCCTTCAGGTACGATACTGAACCGGGAGACAGATAGCTCGCAAGCGTCTGTTCTACCCGGGGTATAGCCATACCCTCTTAACCCCCAAATATCTGAATATACATGAATGTGGGGGCTAAAAGACAAGAGGAGAAAGGCTTTTTCCATGATCTAGACAGCTCGCTGTGCAGATCGGGAAAAATGGAAGGCCCCGTGATGGAGGTGGAAAAATAGAGGGAAGGAAACTCGTTTAATTTATTTTATTTTTAGGACGAGTGCCCCCTTATTTCTGCTGGCCATAAATATTTAATTTATCTACAGCCTTAGTAAACACTTCCACCAGCTTATTATTTTTTATATATATTTTTTATATATATTCACTTTATTTTATATATAATATATAAACTATCATATATATATATATATAGGCTATATATATTTCTCATACGCTGGGGAAAGAGATGGCAAATTCACTTCCCCCATGATTGTGTCACTTTCAATGCCCAGCACATCTACCTCCTCGGAGGTAGAGCACTGAAGCATTGATTTCTCTCTCTCCCCGGGCGGAAGAGACCGCAGCGCGGGCTTCCGAGACCGGCGAGAGAGCACTGGATCCCTCGTGGAAAGGGAGGAGATAAGATCCGCGGACCCGTCTCCAACCCCGTAAAGAGATCCTATTCGCGATCCACAGGAATGCATTCTCCGCGCTGCATCGGCAGACGCGGGACCTGTCACCTTGAGAATTGCGAGCCCGGCCACTTTCCTCGAAAAGTGACAGGCGGGAGCGGAGCATGCGAAGCGAAAGCTTCTCACAATGTTGGCAATCAGCCCCCTCGGAGGCTGATACCGCATGCTCTACTCCCAAACACATCACACAAAGCTCGTGTGTGTCCCTACTCGTTAAATAGCGCGAGCAGGGAGAACACAGAGTTGTGCAATTGTTTAGTTTCCATAAATATATATATATCAGACAGACAACAGTAAATATAACAGACAGTTTGACACAGATCGCTTGCTGAGGCAACAGAAGCTAATGCCGGTTTGCACCGGATGTGCTTTTATCATATCCTGGTCATGACGTCACCCGCCCGTGACGCTCATTCTTTCCATTGGACTAGTTGACATAGATGCTTCAGACGCAGTCACGCTGGGGGCGTTCCCATGGCGTCGATGGACGCATCGTTGAGTTCCCTTCGTAAGGGAACATGATTTTCAACGTAAATTGACTGTACTTACTGTACATAAAGCTATCACAGGCTTGAAATATAGCCATATGGATTATTGATTATTATGGTATTTTTTGGTCGTTTTGGCTCACATGGTCGCCATTTACATTCCCTATTCGGAATAGAGCAGCTTCGACACTAAGCATGTCTTTTTGTGGTCTACAAAAACAAGACGTTTTGTAAAAATAAAACTCTAGTACCTTGATACTGAAATTGTTAAAATTTGAAGGTACCAGCTTTTCTGCAGTACCCTAATATATAGTACAGAGTTTCGGTGAGAGGTACTGTTTAACATGCATTTTTGTGTGAGCACTGTGTGGAGAGCATCAAAGGTCTATTTTTACGTGTGTTTTTTTTTAAAAAACGTTTAGCATTGTAGACCATCACAGACAGGTCTGTTGAGCATGTGAACGCAATGGCCATTCAAAGGTGTTTAAGTTAGTTAGAATCTACTCAATACTACTCAAGAGTTTTCGCTTAGGGCGAATAAACTGCAAGCTCACAATTTTTTCATTATAACTAACAAAGTGTGAATACAAATAAATAAGAGACTTGTTGTGCAATGTTGACAGCTTCATTGATTATAACAGTTTTTGCCAGAGTGAGTTTGCGCTGAATATTAGTGATTAACAGCTTTAATGATTATATTCTTATTTTGATTTGGTCATAAGTCTTATTTTTAAATTTACACAAAGTAAAAGTTTGGGAATGACAACCATATTACCACATCAATTGTCATGACTGACAGTGATAACCATAGCAAAGGAAGGAACAAAATAAATCTGATGTCAAAATTGATCTGTGAATGTGTCAGGGTTGTTGCAGGTAGCTGAAGACGAGGACACAGGATTAGCAGTATAGTTGATTTATTTACAAATTTAACTTTCTGGAACATACAGGAACAAAAGAACAAAACTCCAGGACTTCAGTAACACAACCATACAAGGACGACAACCAATAAACATTGATGGAAAACACAAGGCTTAAAAGAACTGGGACTAATGGGATAATTAACAGAACACAGGTGAAGAAACTGAACACAAACAAGGAGCGGGAAAACTAACAGGACTGAACCAAAATCACAAAGACGGGGGGAAAAAAAAATCTCAAAACTGAGCTAATAACAGGACTAAACAAAAATCACAAAGACAGGGGAAACCAAGATCACAAAACAGAACTCAACACATAGAAAAATGACAGAATGCTACATGCAATGTTTTATTAATGTATTATTTACTTAATTATTTTTAGCATAAACAATTAGTGACTTAATTTATTTAATAGTTATATATTATTTTATTTTCAAATAGTTCAAATAGTAGTTCCAATAGGTTTTGCTATGGTACCAAAATTGGTAGAGCGGATGGTCAAATTTGACTGTATTGGTAACGACCACTGAAATTTTGGTATTGTGACAACACCAGAAGAAATTCATAAGGGTTTGGAATGGCATGATAGTGAGTAAATTATGAATATCCCTTTAAAAATAGTCAAAAAATACATTTAGTTAACCTCTGAGCATGGCAGAAAAATGAAAGAACATTTACAGCTCGTTGAAAGAGGAACTAGTGGAAGTAGTTGCCAGTTCTACTCATGTCAACCACATTTGTAACTAAAAGTAGAATCCATAACTTTCTCAGCTTCGTAATGGGGCCTCTCAGTCTGAATGACATAACCCTATTTGCCTGTAAACCAGGAAAAAGAGTAACAGAATGGTTATAATGACTGTATTGGTGTACTATTTGCCTCAGAGTGGGGTTTTGGCTGAAACACTAGGCTGCATTGGAGGGCCAGCAAGTATTAGTGGTTCCAGTAAAGTGCTCTGGACTAGTTCCTTTCGTATCTGACTTCCCTCTTGCACTCAGTTTGTTCTTTTTCTTGTAGCCTTGCTGTTTGCTGACGGAGAAGAAATGTAGTTTTTTCATTTATTTATGACTTTTTTAATACCAAGGCAGCCTGGTCCAGAGTTTTATAATGGAGGTGAGGTACAGACACGCCCATGTCACACCACTAGGCCTCTGTAAAATTTTACAGTATCCCACCATGTGTCCATGGAAACCTGATTTAAGTTACGCAAGGCTCTTGAGAACATTATTTACTAACATAATTCCACTGTAAAGGGAGATGGTCAAAAGGTGCATAGTTACTAGTCAATGTGACATAGTGGACTAATTACAGAGATTACTCTGAAGTAATCTGTGGTTAGGTGCCTCACTAAAAACGACTACAAAGTTTGAACAGGACAGTGATTGCAGACACTTTTAATGGTGAATTATAGAGGGTGCAAAAACAGGTCCAATTTTCATTGTCAATAGAGTAGAAATGTATGAAGCACGGCTTGCACAGAAGTCGTTTTTAAAGCAATCAGCTTTCTGAGGGTCAGGGTAGCGAATATTAATATGAACATAAGCCAAATCTGCGTGAGGAAATGTTTTGCCCTCATGCAAAAGCCCCAGGCGTTCTTATTAGAATGACTGGATTTTGCCCACAAATTTCGACCGACCAAAGGTAAATGTGACCGCATCCATGGGCGTAGGTTTAGGGGGGGACGCTAGGTAGGCTACTTGTCCCAATCAATATTTTGGGATGACAAATTTGTCCCCACCAATATTTAGCAAGCTCCTTTGAACTGCTATTTTGATATTTGCGCTGCATTTGGATCTTTACGCTGCTATTTGGATCGATTCCAACGGCCAGGACGACGACAGTACAAGATAGTCTACGCCGTAATTTGATTGGCGGCGGGATATCTGACAGGCAGGGTACACGCGCGGGCCGGGACTACTTTTTGTGCTTGCACTCACTGGCAGCGAGCGGGTCGGGTGGTGTGTGTGTGTGTGTGTGTGTGTGTGTGTGTGTGTGTGTGTGTGTGTGTGTGTGTGTGTGTGTGTGTGTGTGTGTGTGTGTGTGTGTGTGTGTGTGTGTGTGTGTGTGCGCGTTAGTGTGTGCGCGTGATGACGCCGACGGTAAGTTACCAGGGCTGTCTCTCCGCCTGCCATATACAAAGGCCAGAGTAAAACATTTTAATATTCCGTTTTTTTGCCCCTTTTTGTACTTTGTAGCTCAGCTGTGTCACCCAAGAAGAAGAAAGGGGACATACGAAGCTTTTTCATAAAGCAGAGTGTAAGTAGGCAAAAATAACTAGCCACACAAATAACTAGCAGTAGTAGTGACTGACCAGGCTTTCAAATGCAGATTCTTCTGTGGAAAATAGTATTAACTGGTGATCCTGGTTACCCAGGATATTGTTAAAGTTAAAGCTTCTGCAATCGTTCAAGGTTAGGAGCATTAATTAGGGGTGTGCAGCACGGATAGACTCATAGAAGTCGTACTATCATGATAGAATGCTACGTTAGCAAGTCACTGAATGTTAATTAGCCTACCTTAACGTAGAATCTTGCAGTCATAAACAGTGGATCATCTGAGACATTTTTCGTTTCTACATTCTGTTTATGTAATGTATTTGTGAGTGTAGCCGACTTGCTAGACTGGAAAAACATGTTGGCAATGTTAAAAAGTCAAATGTTAACACTGTTGGTTATTCAAATATAATGAATCATTATTTGATTGATAATATCCAAATAACAATATCTGGTAGGAGGGTTAAAATTGCTAGCCATAGGATGGACTACAAAATTAATTTTAGTTAACTCAAAATTAATCTCCCGTCCCGTCCCGTCCCCACCAAAGCTGAGACCAAACCTACGCCCATGACCGCATCTAACAAAATATTGGTTAGATCGTTTTTTTTTTATGCCAATACATAAATAACACAACTAAATTATAAAACATAGATTTAAAAAAATAAAAAATAAACATGCTTCATTCAAAATTCAGTCATTTTGAAAATTAAACTTAAAAAGAAACTTTTTCTAAAAAAATGAATATTAATTTTGATATTTGCCAAAGATTATATAATATGCACAATTAAATCCTCAACATCGACAGACACAGATAAACTAAAAACATCCAATATCTATATGACTTTTTTAATACCAAGGCAGCCTGGTCCAGAGTTTTATAATGGAGGTGAGGTACAGACACGCCCATGTCACACCACTAGGCCTCTGTAAAATTTTACAGTATCCCACCATGTGTCCATGGAAACCTGATTTAAGTTACGCAAGGCTCTTGAGAACATTATTTACTAACATAATTCCACTGTAAAGGGAGATGGTCAAAAGGTGCATAGTTACTAGTCAATGTGACATAGTGGACTAATTACAGAGATTACTCTGAAGTAATCTGTGGTTAGGTGCCTCACTAAAAACGACTACAAAGTTTGAACAGGACAGTGATTGCAGACACTTTTAATGGTGAATTATAGAGGGTGCAAAAACAGGTCCAATTTTCATTGTCAATAGAGTAGAAATGTATGAAGCACGGCTTGCACAGAAGTCGTTTTTAAAGCAATCAGCTTTCTGAGGGTCAGGGTAGCGAATATTAATATGAACATAAGCCAAATCTGCGTGAGGAAATGTTTTGCCCTCATGCAAAAGCCCCAGGCGTTCTTATTAGAATGACTGGATTTTGCCCACAAATTTCGACCGACCAAAGGTAAATGTGACCGCATCCAAGGGCGTAGGTTTAGGGGGGACGCTAGGTAGGCTACTTGTCCCAATCAATATTTTGGGATGACAAATTTGTCCCCACCAATATTTAGCAAGCTCCTTTGAACTGCTATTTTGATATTTGCGCTGCATTTGGATCTTTACGCTGCTATTTGGATCGATTCCAACGGCCAGGACGACGACAGTACAAGATAGTCTACGCCGTAATTTGATTGGCGGCGGGATATCTGACAGGCAGGGTACACGCGCGTGCCGGGACTACTTCTTGTGCTTGCACTCACTGGCAGCGAGCGGGTCGGGTGGTGTGTGTGTGTGTGTGTGTGTGTGTGTGTGTGTGTGTGTGTGTGTGTGTGTGTGTGTGTGTGTGTGTGTGTGTGTGTGTGTGTGTGTGCGCGTTAGTGTGTGCGCGTGATGACGCCGACGGTAAGTTACCAGGGCTGTCTCTCCGCCTGCCATATACAAAGGCCAGAGTAAAACATTTTAATATTCCGTTTTTTTGCCCCTTTTTGTACTTTGTAGCTCAGCTGTGTCACCCAAGAAGAAGAAAGGGGACATACGAAGCTTTTTCATAAAGCAGAGTGTAAGTAGGCAAAAATAACTAGCCACACAAATAACTAGCAGTAGTAGTGACTGACCAGGCTTTCAAATGCAGATTCTTCTGTGGAAAATAGTATTAACTGGTGATCCTGGTTACCCAGGATATTGTTAAAGTTAAAGCTTCTGCAATCGTTCAAGGTTAGGAGCATTAATTAGGGGTGTGCAGCACGGATAGACTCATAGAAGTCGTACTATCATGATAGAATGCTACGTTAGCAAGTCACTGAATGTTAATTAGCCTACCTTAACGTAGAATCTTGCAGTCATAAACAGTGGATCATCTGAGACATTTTTCGTTTCTACATTCTGTTTATGTAATGTATTTGTGAGTGTAGCCGACTTGCTAGACTGGAAAAACATGTTGGCAATGTTAAAAAGTCAAATGTTAACACTGTTGGTTATTCAAATATAATGAATCATTATTTGATTGATAATATCCAAATAACAATATCTGGTAGGAGGGTTAAAATTGCTAGCCATAGGATGGACTACAAAATTAATTTTAGTTAACTCAAAATTAATCTCCCGTCCCGTCCCGTCCCCACCAAAGCTGAGACCAAACCTACGCTCATGACCGCATCTAACAAAATATTGGTTAGATCGTTTTTTTTTTATGCCAATACATAAATAACACAACTAAATTATAAAACATAGATTTAAAAAAATAAAAAATAAACATGCTTCATTCAAAATTCAGTCATTTTGAAAATTAAACTTAAAAAGAAACTTTTTCTAAAAAAATGAATATTAATTTTGATATTTGCCAAAGATTATATAATATGCACAATTAAATCCTCAACATCGACAGACACAGATAAACTAAAAACATCCAATATCTATCTGATGTAAGTCTGATAATCAATATACATTGCATCCCTAAAATAAATCCTAATTAATTTGTTGTTTATCTAATTCAACTTACAATACACTTATTTAAAGACAAATTTTCCTGGAGCAACTCATGGATACCACAGAAACAGAAACCAACAGTGCAGCAAAATTCAGTTTAACTTGTCTCTGTTAGGACAGAAACTTGGATTAACATGAAGACAACTTTGTGTGCCTGGTTCGGACACATTTTAAGTGATATTCTTAAACATGATGGAAAATTCCCATTCACATTTGATGGCACATGCCATAATAAAATCTCCATCATCCTCACTAAAGCTCTCACTCTTAACCATATTCTCTCTCCCTCTCATCTCTCTACTTTCCTCACTCTCTTTTCTTTACCCATCTGGCTTTTATAAGAGCCAGACCCCTATGGAAGCATATTAAAGCAGCACAACACGAACGGCAGGAGAGGTAAATGGAAGGTAGTGAGTCTTTTGAACCTCTGTTACATTATAACCCTCCTAAACACATCCAGCTGGCCAAAGTTCAGGGAAGACATAAAAGAGGCTTTTGCGTGTTACCTCGGAGAATGATAATAGCCAAGCACCACTAAAACTACTGAGACACTTCACAATCAAAGGAATGACTCCCAACACTTATTACTGGCTGCTAATGGGAAGTCTATATGAAGGAAAGCGCTATGTGAAAGGATGTCCATCTCATAACATGGCCAACAGAAATCGTAAAGGAGAGGAAATTTTCTGTGAAAGCGATTAAACCCAATTAAACCAGGGTCAATAAAATTTCCTAAGACCAGGATTTGTACTAATTTCACATGACAAGGTCGTCAATGTCATTTTGATTATAGTACAGAGGCTACAAGTGAAAAGCAGCTTTGCTTTTGGATCATGTCAGCAGCATGAAGCCCAAAGTTGAAGATTGCAGATCTGTATCTTTATTCTCACACACTCCAAAACCACAGATCTGTTTGCATTAGCTCTGAGAACGTTGAAACCACTAGTCTTCTACCATATGGTCTGGCTTGGGGTGTCTGTTTGGAAAAAGACTAAAAGCAAGATTAGAACAGAAAGAGAGAGAAAGGTATTTTGCATGCTGTTGGTGTGCTGATAGACTGTATCGATGGTGAGTATTTGCACATATTGTGTGGTGTGTGTGTGCGTGTGTGTGCGTGTGTGTGTGTGTGTGTGTGTGTGTGTGTGTGTGTGTGTGTGTGTGTGTGTGTGTGTGTGTGTGTGTGTGTGTGTGTGTGTGTGTGTGTGTGTGTGTGTGTGTGTGTGTGTGTGTGTGTGTGTTTGTTTGTGCATCTGTGTACGCAGTTTATGTTTGAGCCATGTGTTTTCTGTGGTTCCAGTGTGGAGCTTCTACCACACACAGTAAAATGAGCTTGTGGTGGGACTGCAGGGTTTCAGGAATGCTCTTATGTGGTAAGGCTGCTAACCACCATTGACAAGAGAGTCAGGAGTCTTTCGTCATCCATGCTGGCCGGTGACATATGAGAGACATGAACAGTCTCTTTATGGATAATGGGAAGACAAACAGCATTTGTTTTCCACTATCTAACACAACATGGTAAAAATTTCAGCCATAATAACAGATCAGTGCATGTTACAAATTATCATATATTACTAATAATATGTATTAGGGGAAAATATACATACTCATACTATACTGTTCAAAAGTTTGGGGTCAGTAAGATTTTTTTAACCTTTTTGAAATTAGTCTCTTATAATCACCAAGGCTGCATTTATTTGATAAAAAATATAGTATATCAAAATATCACATGAGAACGCTTAATGAGAAATGCTAGTTTGGTCCGTCTAAAACCGAGCTGCAATTATCAGGGAGCTTGTTAAAAATAAAAATCTCTTCTCTATTTTTGTTTATTCTGAGATCCTTGTCGCACCAGTCTCTCCCGCACTCACTCAGCCTTCACACTCACTTGAGTACTAATCATTCACACCTGACACTCATCAGACCTCATCACCAGCATTATAAGAAGAGAGCGCGCACACACCCGGGCTGAATCCGAAATCGCCCCCCGTGTTTTATTTGAGGGTACAGCCATTTGTAGTGGTGTCCTAAACCATAGTGGATGTTATTGAGTGCACTCATTCAATCCTACATTGCACTGCAATAACGAGTGTACAGCTGATGTACCCTCAACAGCTGTCTGAATTCACTCCCTCGTTTTCATTCACTCTTTCAAGTGAACAGTATTAGTAGACTAAAGTAGGGAATAGTGAATGAGGGTTTAGGGGGCAATTTCGGTTTCAGCCCAATTCATTTGGCGTTTTCTCAATACCAAGTGTTCGGATACCAAAGTACTTAATACCAAAGTTCAGATTTGCATCCTTGGTAGTTTGGACTTGGCCAGTTCGCCTCGGGACGGAAGGACGAGGACGATAAGGTAATAATGGAGAATAAGCTGATAGGGGATAATATAGGCAAAATGTGGACATAGGGTGCCCGGGGACGTCATAGGTGATTTGTGGACCCCCGCTAGCTCAAAAGCGCCCCCAGAGGTGTCCACCAAGCCCCTGTGGGTCATTACCCCTCATTACACGTGAAAAAGGTCCATTTCACCATTAACTTAAGCACCAAATGGGCGTTCATTTGGAGCACAGATCCTACCGAGTGATTACGCGTCCAATGGCAGGTTATATGAATGGGATTTTTTCCATGAACTACCTAGGTTCCCATAATTCTGCAAATGGAACAGTAGTGTACTTGTTAACGTCACTCACCTCGCCTTGGCTAGTCTGGTTATCCTCAATATATATCAACAAAAAAATTAAATATGATATACAACTCCACACTGCTTCTTTTCGCTTTTATTTGAACTCTTCCCCCACCAAACACAGAATTTTTCATTATTTACGAGAAAACGCTTCCACGTCAAACACAGATTTTTCTGGGTATCCGTGTTTTCAATGTTATACGGTAAGGGGCGCTATGACACATCTTCTGAAAGAGTACTGAATCTGATCAAAACACATGTGAAGAAGATGCAGAAACAAGCAATCTCATATGTAATCATATGCATATGTAAAATAATGCGATCATCAACATTAAACCGCTTATAAATCAACCAACTGCCTAATGTTACTGAATAAAATTTCGCTGTATGTACAGTAAATGAAATAAGACAAATCATAACCCTGTCTGTATCTTTTTGGTTAATGTCAGTTTTAATGAACAATAATAGCCATTGTAGTATAAAGTATAAGAAGTTTATACAATAAGAAATAAAGACAAGCAAACAATTCAGTCAAACATACAAAGTCAGTGCTCTAGTATAACAGTATATAAATATATAAAGTTATGAAACTTAACTTTGCCCTAGATATGCCCAGGAACAAATAATAGATTCATGAGACCAAAGATTGCCCGTTAGATATAAAGAATATTAATTATATTTCATACTTAATGATTATAAAGACATCAGAGCCAGCGCCAAATGTGAGAAGGACTAGCCATGGAAAGGAGAGACTTATACTGCAGATTTGAGCTTTAAACAATGTCTTTGGTTACGTATGTAACCCTCGTTCCCTGAGTAGGGAATGGAGACGTTACGTCGGATGACGAGGAAATGGTGTTTCGCTTAGAAAGCCTATCAACTTCGAGTATTACAAAACGAGCCAATGGCAAAGAAATGCCATGGGTCTGCGGAATTTGCATAGCGTATCTCCGCCCTACCTCGTGTGTATAAAAGGAGGACGCCGGCAACATGCAGATATGTTTTTTCGCTGAGGAGCCAAGACTGAGCTCAGGCGATCCCCGCGGTACAGCGGACAGTGGCAGGCAGACGTAACGTCTCCGTTCCCTACTCAGGGAACGAGGGTTACATACGTAGCCACAGACGTTCCCTTTCGTTTTCACTCCGAGTTACGTCGGATGATGACGAAATGGGGTTACCAGTCTAATCACGCCACTTTCTCA
Source organism: Siphateles boraxobius (assembly GCF_051911475.1). Taxonomy (NCBI): domain Eukaryota; kingdom Metazoa; phylum Chordata; class Actinopteri; order Cypriniformes; family Leuciscidae; genus Siphateles; species Siphateles boraxobius. Next base: position 8,053,458 of record NW_027508811.1, on the reverse strand, counting down.
GCTGTCTTCCAGTGCCCTGTGTAAATCGAGATCCCTGTCGTAGACTGGACGAAGGACTCCATTTACCAAGGTACACTGGGAAGCATATCCCAAGCTAGGGGAAGTATGCAATTAATGCCAACCCGGAGGGGGGGGGGGGACTTAGAGAATACACATATGACCCGAAGGAAACATATGGAGAACACTGGGGTGTCCAGCCGCAGGTGGAATATTTCAACCCCAGGGGTGGCAAGGTGGCTTGCCAAGGGAAAGACACACGCTCAGAGAGGCTTACAGTGGAAATACACATGTGGGGGTCGCTCAGGGAGGGACCATGCACACGGGAGGCACCTAGCCGACGCGCAGGCAATAGACACTGGGGCCGACGTGAGGAGTGCTGGAGGAACTCAGGGCTTCCGGGGAAGCTCACCTGAGGAGAATATCGCACGTATCCAGTCCGTGGAGTGGAATGGCGAGCAAGCAAAGACACCTGAACGGGTCCGGTACTAGCTGGTTGAAGCGAGTACACGAGATGACACTGGCTCCACTTGGAGATTATAGAATCTGGCGAAGGTGTTAGGTGTCGCCCAGCCTGCAGCTCTGCAGATGTCTGTTAGCGAGGCGCCATGCGCTAGAGCCCAAGAGGACGCCACACTCTGGGTGGAGTGGGCAGTCACACCAAGGGGGCACAGTCGACCTTGCTGCTGGTATGCCAAAGCAATGGCGTCCACTATCCAGTGAGACACCTTTGCTTGGAGAGAGCCTTTCCCTTAAGCTTCCCACCATAACAGACAAAGAGCTGGTGTGAGGTCCTGAAACACTACGTCTGTCTACATAGGCGCGGAGAGCGCGACTGGACAGAGCAGTGCCAAGGCTGGGTCTGCCTCCTCCGGGGGCAGCGCTTGCAGGTTAACCACCAGGTCCCGGAAGGGAGTGGTGGGAACCTTGGGCACGTATCCAGGCCGGGGTCTCAGGAACACGTGAGAGTAAGCCGGCCCAAATTCCAGGCACGCTTCGTCAACGGAGAATGCGTGCAGGTCCCCTACCCTCTTGATGGAGGCCAGTGCAACCAGGAGCGGTGTCATCATAGACAGGAACTTAAGCTCTACTGATTGCAGAGGCTCAAGGGGAGAACTCTGCAGGGCAGTTAGAACCACTGAGAGGTCCCAAGAGGGAACGAGAGGAGGGTGAAGCGGATTTAGTCTCCTCACTCCTCTCAGGAACCTGATGACCAGGTCGTGCTTCCCCACCGACTTACCTTCGATGAGGTCATGGTGTGCGGCAATGGCGGCAACATAGACCTTCAGGGTGGAGGGAGACAGCCTGTTTCGAGGAAAAATGATGACAAGAAAGTAGGCGTCCTTCAGGTCGATCGTTGCAAGCCAATCCTGGGGCCGTACGCATTCGAAAACGCGTTTGGCAGTGAGCATCTTGAACGGCATCCTGTGAAGGGAGCGATTCAGCACGCGCAAGTCCAGGATAGGCCGTAACCCACCTGTTTTCTTGGGGAGAATGAAGTAGGGGCTGTAGAAGCCGGACCTCATCTCGGCTGGAGGGACAGTCTCGATTGCACCCTTCGCCAGCAGGGTGGCAATCTCTGCTCTCATGATGGGGGCATAGCCACCGACCAAAGTGGAGCGGACTCCCCAAGCGGGGAGGAGACCGTGCGAACTGAATCGCATAGCCGAGCCTGATGGTCCGCGCGACCCAGCGGGACAGACAAGGAAGCTCTAACCAGGCTCCCAGGAACTGAACCAGCGGGATCATGCGAACCACAGGCGTCCCCCCGGAGGGGCAGCGAAGCGGAGTAACTGGCCCAGACGTGGACGGCATAGCGGCCCGATGTGGGGGCACAGTTAGCAGCCAGGGGAGGACCAGGCTGGTCGTCCCGCGGGGGACTGCTCTGCCAGGGGTCTGGTAACAGAGGGGGACAGAGGCGAAGCGGTCCGTGGACGGCAAGCTGTGTCAACCACCTCTGGGACAGAGGGGCATGAGGAGAGCACGGCTTGTGGGCGTCCGAGAACTCTGTGTGCTCAGAGATGGGAGAGTCAGTTCTTTGGAGAATAAGGATTCTTCCCCGGCCCTCCACCGGGGGAAGGAGTGGTCCTGCTACCAACTCCTGGAAAGAACTGAGTCCCATCTCTGAGGAGCCCATCTCAAGAGCGCCGCTTAACCCGGCGTGTAGCGGGGGGCGGGGCTGGAGAGGGCTGTGGCTTCCGACCGCGGCCTCCAGAGTCGGCCCGGGTGAACGGGCGGGGTGGGAGCCGCGGGGGGGGGGCGTCCTCGGCGGTGGGCAGACCGAGGGATGTGAGCGGACGGCGGGGCCGTCGGGACAGAGTCAACCTCAGTCTGCTCTATCCCCGAGGAGCACGTCTCAAGAGCGCCGCTTAACCCGGCGTGTAGCGGGGGGCGGGGCTGTAGAGGGCTGTGGCGTCCGCCCGCGGCCCACAGAGCCGGCCCGGGTGAACAGGCGGGGTGGGAGCCGCGGGAGGGCGCCTTTGGCGGTGGGCAGACCGAGGGATCTGAGCGGACGGCGGGGCCGTCGGGACAGAATCAACGTCACTCTGCTCATGGGCGGCTGAAAGCTGTTGGGCAAGCCCTCAACCGCACCGCCGAAGAGGCCGACCTGGGATATGGGAATGTCGGACAGACGGGTCCGTGCGACATCCAGCAATTCAGACAGGTTCAGCCACAGAATGGTGAGCATCACCTGACCCAGGGAGCGTACGGCAAATTTCGTCGCTCGGAGAGCATGGTCAGTGGCGGCGCACAGCTCAGAGAAGAGCCCTGGGTCAGTCCCGCCCTCGAGCAGGTCCATGAGCATCTGGGTCAGGTAGACCAGCAGAATGACCATGGCATGCAGTAAGGCGGCTGCCAGTCCCGTGGCGCTATAGGATCTCGCCACAAGCGTAGACGAAAATCTACAGGCCACAGACGGGTGCTTAGGATTGCGCCGAGAAGAAGCACTCGGAGGACCTATAGCATCGCAACAGAGCGTTCAGCCGGGGGGACCCCAGTGTACCCATGGGCAGCGGCCCCATCGAGGGGAGGAAAGGCGGATGAGATCAGCGAGCGGTCCCGAGAAGACAAGGGGGTCTTCTAGGACTTCGAGATCTCATCATGCACGTCCAGGAAGAAAGGTATTGGGGTTTGCCGTGGACGAGGGTCGGCGGCCTTACCCAAAAACCAATCGTCCCTGGAAAGCATGGCCGTCATCTCCGGATCAGACTCAGACACAGCCACATGCACCAGAAGGTGGCAGCTGTGACGAGTCGTCACTTCCAGGAAAATCAAACCCACCTTGTGAAGCTGCTACAAACATAGTATCATCTTCTGTAGCTTCAAATGAAACACACGGGCCACCAGAGGGTAGACCCGTGGGAATCACCTGTTCACTAGCGGGCACCGTCATTGAAGAGGGGGGCTGGGGTTGCGGACACATAGTCGGCGCCTTGTTCCAGACCGTAACCCTCAGGTCACCCTGGCCACCAGCCGAAGATCGGGGGGTGGATGAGGGGACTCTCACTCATGTGAGTTCACCGAGTCTCAACCTTAATGACGCGATGGTCATGTTCCCACAGAGAAAACATGAGTCATCCACCAGCATTGCTCTAGCATGATCAAGCCCAAACATACTAAACAACGCTCGTGCCCATCAGAGTCCGATACCAACCTGCCGCACCATTCTTTTTTTTTTTTTAAATGCACGGGCGAGTCGTCTTTAAAAAGACGTGCCGCGTGCGAGCTCTTTTTGTGAGAGAAAACTCAAGTGTTGAAGCACACGGGGAGACACGCACTGTCTGACAAACCACTGCAGAGATAAGCACGAAGCACGTGCTCGCCGGAGATCGCCGTCACACCAACACTCGAGGTACTCGTTTGTAAAGCTGACAATTCAGAGATGGCTTGTGGAGAGAAGAATAAACTTGGCTCGGAAGCGAAAACATATCTGCATTTTGCCGGCGTCCTCCTTTTATGCCCACGAGGTAGGGCGGAGATACGCTATGCAAATTCCGCAGACCCATGGCATTTCTTTGCCATTGGCTCGTTTTGTAATACTCGAAGTTGATAGGCTTTCTAAGCGAAACCCAATTTCGTCGTCATCCGACGTAACTCGGAGTGACAATGAAAGGGAACTACACATTCACCTGAAAAACTCTTAAAACTAATTTTCATAATACAACAACGCAGAAGATTTTTTTTAATTATGCAGGTTTTCTCCTGCACCATTGACGCTTGCTGGTTGGCCTGAAAAACTCTTAAAACAAATTTTCATGACAGCAGCAGAAGATTTTTTTTAATTATGCAGGTTTTTCTCCTGCACCATTGACGCTTGCTGGTTGGTGCTGGTGCTGGATAGTTGGTTGTCTCAAGTTTGCACAAATGATGTTTCATTAAACAAAGTTCGGGAGAAGTTCAAATAGTCAATCCAATCAACTTGTCATCAACAATTACCATGTCTATCCTATCAGCATGGAAGGAAGCATATATATTCACTAAGTCGACTCACCTACATTCCTCGACAGTTTTTTCAGCATCTCTCCACCACCCTGACTCCTCACTCTTGGCTTGTTCCGCTCACAGCCAGGAACACGGAGGGAGTACTCTGGGTTCGGGCCGAATACCGAGCCCTCTCCTCGGATAGCACGCCAAATAAGCATACCATTTATTCGATCTGACTTATTTGTAAGTGTGAACTTGTGAAGTCACCTCCTGATGCATACTCAATAAAAATTGCTGAGCAAGAACACATCTGGGGATTTGAATTATACTTGGCTAGATGTGAACTTTGAATTGGAACAGTACTTGGGCAGCGACTGATGACGTTTCACAAGTTCAAGAACACAAGTACAGAACACAAGAACACATATTGAGAAAGGGCTAATGTCTGGCCTTGTCTTATGCTACAGACTCTCTTACCTAAATACTTACCTGCTAGATCTTACTGTTGTACCTTAACAGCGCTTTTACCTCGATCAAGCCATGCAAGTCGTCATCCAGTCATCCCTCGTATATCCCGCGCTATCTATATAACGTTGTAACGAGGTTAGATGTTGTGGGAAGAAGGAGGTGGGAACCGGCGAACATATAACATATTTTAATACAATAAATGAAACAAATACAAAATGCAAGTAAAAGACAGCAGCCCCTCACGGACAACTGCTGTCACATATAACAAAATAAAACACAACATAAATCCAGTCCTTGCCTCTCTCGATCTTCACTGTCGTCGCTCCTCCTTGAGAGATACGAGACCGGTGCTGTAATGCTTGCTCGCTTGCGCACTGGCTAAACTAGCTTATATAAAATAACTGGAACACACACCGGATATTCTGAACTGGGTGTTTATTTCGCCATCTTGATCTCCCCGCTTAATCTCGTGAGAGTACAGGGATCTTGCCCGAGGGCTACTGTGTCCCTTTGGGGAAATACTGTACAGTCAGGATGTTATATCTCCCTTTTTGAGAGAAAAATGGCAGTACCTAAACACACACAGCCTTAATTCCATGAACAGAACACTTATGATTAAGGCACATATAAGAAGTCTGAGAAATACATTCTGTGGTCATTAGTGTAATTGCTGTAATGTAAACAGGTACAGGCAGCAGTTAAATGACATAAGACGTGGGTGCAAACAAGTCAATAGTGTTCAAGTTAGAAAGCAAGGTTTTCATTTCTTGTAGGATTCAAGTAACTTGTATGTGAACTCATTGTTTTCTTTTGTTTAGTGAAAAGGCAAGACACAACAGTCAGTCGAAGTTATTTCACAGTGTTTTCAAGGTAACAAGTAACAGGTAAGTAAACTAATTTTCTCTGTTTTTAATTTTTGTTAGTTTTTTTTTAACAAGAGGGAAGTGATCAGAAACAACAGTTGAACTTTGTTTTTGTTTTTTAGGGCAGCAATCCGCCTACACCTTTTACATTATAAGTCGAGGACTTGTCTTGGCCTGGAAATGCGGCCAAACCTTGTTGTGTAGTTGGACTGTCATTGGTTTGCTGGTCGTGGGTGGTCCGCAGGTTCAGGGCCCAGTGACTGTGTGTTGTTGGTGTGTGTGTCTGCATGTTGTGTGTCTTTGGCGCCTTGAGCATCTCTGTTTTCGTGGAGGTGCCAGCGGTTGCGTTGTAGAGTCTGTCCATCTTCTGTCTGGATGTGGTAGCTCCTGTGTGTGCATGTTGTGTTACCATTGCAGGTCTCCAGGAGCCATCCTCCTGACGGAAACAAATAGGTGGGCCAACAGGTAGGTGAGACAATGGCTTGGTGCCTCTGTTGAAGTATGCTTGTTGACGGTGTTGGCATGCCTTTCGCCTATCTAGGACGGCTTTCTAGGGTACTACCTGTGGTCACTGGGAGTATGGAGCATAGTCGTCGGCTCATCAGAAGCTGGACAGGTGACTGGAGGTTGTCCACTGGAGTGTTCCTGTACTCCAGCAGAGCGAGGTAGGGGTCTGTGTTTCCAGCTTTTGCCTTGTCAAGGATGCGCTTCGCTGTCTGGACAGTCTTTTCGGCAAGGCTGTTGCTCTGTGGGTTAACAGGACTTGTGGTGGTGTGGGTGAAGTCCCACACATTTGCGAAACGGCGGAACTCCTCAGAGCTGTAGCATGGTCCGTTGTCGCTAATGACTGTCTCTGCGATGCCGTGACGAGCGAACGCGGACTTGAGTTTGATGATTACTGTAGGTGAGGTGCAGCTTGTAAGCCGCTCCGTATCAAAGAATCTACTTTAGTAGTCTACAACGACGATGAAGTTTTGAGTGTTCCATGTGATGAGGTCTGTACCTACCACTTGCCATGGTCTCTCAGATATGTTGTGTGACCACAGGGGTTCTTTCGGGTTGGCATCACGTCGTTCCTGGCATATATTGCACTGCTCTACTGTTGCTTCTTTCTGTTTGCCCATCCCTGGCCAGAACAGGAGATCTTGGGCTCTATGCTTGCTTTTCTCCACGCCCATGTGTCCTGACATGTATACGCTGAATCATGCCTCCTTTGGGGCTCTGGGAGACTATGATTTTCTCGCCTTTGAATTGTATTCCTTCCATCTCAGAAATCTTGTCTCAGTGATTCCGATATTCCTGGATGCTGGGCGGGCATTTCCTCCTTGCATCAGGCCATCAGTTCCGTGTGGCTATTCTAAGTGTAGTGAGCTGTACATCCTGTGCTGTCGCGTCTTTCATCTCCAGTAGCTTGCTGTCACTCACTGGAACAGTACTTATGAGTGTGTGTACCTGTGCTTCCATGCTTCCATACAGTTCCTTTTCTATCTGAGCGTAGTTCACTTCTGTGCTGTAGGGTATGGACCAATCAGACACACACTAATTATTCATTATATACAAAGGTTTATGAAACTCCAAAACGAACAACCCAAATGAACGAACACAAGGGCAGAAACAGTGTCATGTTACAGGGCTGACAAGGAGATTTTATGACCTCAGAGGAATGTGGCCACATGCACAAGAGAGAGATACAATGGGAACACCGAAACCCTCTTTAAAACAGACTTTGCTGCATTAATCATAGACTAACTGATCTATAAATGAACATGCATAAAACTTTGAAAGAAACAGTGTAAATGGTTTACTGTCTCGTGTACTATTAGGTATATATTATGGTATGTATCCTGGTATACAACCAACTAACGATCAATGTAACCTCACCTGTATCATGCCTCCTACCTAATTAATCCTCATTTATTAACTCACACTTTGATGTACATCACCTTCTTCTAGAATGCAGTGTGGATGTGTTATAGCTATCTGAGCATTAATGAAGGTATAACCACGCTAGGGACAAAAGACTCGTAAATCAACTAAGAGCCACTTTCCCTCTCAGACATGTCACCTTTCTGATTGGTCGAGTTCCACCCTTAGGGGAGGATCTTTTCCAGGCTTTATTAGAGACAGTCCACATGTGACCTCCCTCTCTTAGTTCTTTCATCCAGCCGCAACACTGCTCTGATGATCCTGGGGAACCCCCTCCCCCTCCACGGGGGCCCCAGGGCCCAGCAGGCCTCGATCCAACCAGATATGGGCTCAGGCAGGAGAGAGAAGACTCTCTCACAAAGAACCAAGGACAATCTCAGGAGTTTTGGAACAAAGACTCCAACCGACAACGACTCCAATCACCCACTGTTCCGACTTCCTCACTTCTCCTGGGTGCTCGGCCTCAACATGGCCCCAGGCCCTGACCAAACCAGCCGTGCGTTCCTGGAGAAAGAGAACTCTCAACCAACTTCCACTTGACACTGCCGGAACAATCAACGACTTAAATTTTCAACAACTTCAAGAATATTTCATATAGCTAGGTTCCTTACAGTGCTGTTGAGTGACTTGGAAGCATATGCAAAGGGCTTTTCATACTGTACCATGACAGCACCGAGGCCACATTTTGAGGCATCTACTTGGAGTCTCAGTTCTATCTGGGGGTCAAAGTATGCAAGCACGGGTGATGTGTTATCAGTTTTTTCGTCTGCATGAATGCTTTGTTGTGGTTTTTGTCCCATAGGAACTCACTGTCCTGCTTCAGTAGTTGACGTAGTGGTGCATTTATCTTGGAAAGATAGGCCAAATCTGGCCAAATAGTTAATCATCACAAGGATGGTTTCCAACTCCCCTCTGGTTGTGGGTGGCTGCATTTCTCGTTTTGCTTTCACCTTCGCCGGGTCCTGACCGGAAGTAGCTGACCTCTGATACACCTATTTGGGATTTGTCAGGATTTAGCCTTACCCCTCTTCCTCTTGTGCACCTCAGCATGACCCTGAGGTTGTTGTCGTGTTCAAGCTTTGTCTTTCCCGAAAACGAGTATGTCGTCGACAATGGCGGCAACACCTGATATCAAAATCGACTGCTGGTGGTAGATCCTTTTCCTATTTAGCACCGAAACTTTGGAACAATCTTCCTAACATTGTCCGGGAAGCAGACACAGTCTGTCAATTCAAATCTAGACTAAAAACACATCTCTTTGGCTTAGCATACACATAACACATTATAGACTTCTATAATTCAATGTTAGGCTGCATAGTTTAGATCAGCCAGAACCGAGAACACTTCCCATAAATCCTGATGTACTTTGTACATCATAAGAAGGATGGCGTCTACGCTAATATTAGTCTCTCTGCTTATCCCGAGGTTTACCGCCGTCCGCCGGATCCAGGCCATATCTGGATCTGATATGGACCTGCGCCCGGACACGACGACAACGCAGTCCTGAAGTGTCAACTAGTCTCTCCCTTGTGAAGGCCTCCTTCCCTCTGTACTGATAAAACATTGTTGGGATAATTCCGTTTTCAGTTTATTTACATCTTCATCTGTTAGTGTCCATGTGTTGAAAACGTCCCGTTCTTTCTCCCCGATCCATAAGAGAAGGAAGCTGCATTTTTCCTGTTCGAGTTTCTCCCGTAGGAGTCCGGAGAATATTAGCTCAGCGTGCTGCTTGAAACGTCGCTACACTTCCGGTAAATTAGCTGACTCCCAATCCATCTTGGGTGCTGGGATGCCGAAACTATCCATATTTCTGTCGGAACGTGAGTATTAGAGCCTCTACTCTGACACCATGTAATATTTGCTAAAATATTGGCTAAACTAGCTTATATAAAATAACTGGAACGCAAACCCGGACATTCTGAACTGGGTGTTTATTTCGCCATCTTTATCTCCCCGCTTAATCTCGCGACAGTACAGGGATCTTGCCAGAGGGCTATGGTGTCCCTTTGGGGACATACAGTCAGGATGTTACAGGTGCGTTGCGCCGGTTTTGCTCATTATCATTGTCAGCGGCCTCGTGTGCGCTCTCTCGCGGCCCTCGGCCTCGTCCTGCTCGCCACAAACGTGTATATACAGTATATATATATATATATATATATATATATATATATATATATATATAACGTTACTATCAAGTCATCCTGCCAAGTATCTCTCTATTGATCATATTAACTTTTTAAAGACTGTGTTCCTGTCGATTTACTAATAAACTTGCCAGTTTTATCACTCTAACCTCATTGTGTCTAAGCCTGTACGTGACAACCCTTCAGAAAGATTTACAGAGATACATGCAGCCAGGAACAACATAAGATTTGATCAACTTTCCACCATTCAACCGTTATCATTATTTCTTCTGGTTGTTCCCAACAATAGCATCAGCATTAAAAGGCTTAGTTTGAATAAAAACACTTTTTCATAATATATCAAACGTTTTTAAGTCTAAAGATCATGGAAAATTTGATTCATCATGATACAACTTTTTTAAAAGCAACAATCAGACTTCCCCAAACTGATATTTCCCAGAACTGGGAAAAAAATATTTCTAGTTTAACAACGAACACTGATTAGCTGTTGGTCCGAGATGAATGTTTCAGCCACAACATCCAGAGATGGATGTGAATGGAAAAAAAGGTGGAAATGAAAGAAGACTCATAACCAATGCCAAATACAACGCTTGTAGTGATAAGCCTTTTGTATGCTTTATGAGTTCATAAATAAAATCTCAAATTCAGGACTTCAGATCTGCCACAAGGATTGATAATTTGTTTCAGCTTCACCCCTAAAGATAAAATATGTGGACATATTTTAAGCATTCCCTGATACGTCTATCATTAAACCTCGGGCCAGAGCGTCAACTATTTTAAAACATTACCCAGACATCTAGGAGAATGGAGAATAGAAATACTGGGCTAGTGTAGCTGACCTTGTGTGCCATAGGGTTCTGGGAAATGAATGCAAAAGGTGAGATAAACCCCAGCAGCCATGTGTGTAGTCTGTGACTGATGCCACACAGTGAGACAGCACTCAAGAGAGGAAAAGCAGTTCCCTTCTCCCTGCACATGGAATACTACACCAATATGATCATATTTGTGATCACTATCAATGTTTGGGTTAGATCCAAGAAACAGAGACAAGGCTGACAAGCTTAATTTTTCTCTGTGAATGAGACCTGCAAGGAAATTGACATGGTTCCATGCCAACAGCGCAGTCCTGTCACTCTCAGAATAAAACGAATAGCAAGTATCTCTGTTTGTTTGCTTCTTCATTCTCTAATGCCCAATTTTAGAATCAAATTCTAATGGATCTTCAATATTTGTATCTAGCTTAAAAAATAAGCAAAAAAGTTTGCAGTTCTACCAAAAAGACTCGGGACATAAAATTATGTAACAAAAGTATACATTTATTAACAGCTCAGCAAGCAAATATTTATAAAGTCATTTGGCGTAGGCCCTGTCCGTAGCACGCAACCCGAGGGTTGCGGAATCTGCATTTCCTGCCTGAAGATGAAGGCAGGGGCGCAGCCGACCCCCGGAAAGGTATGGGAAGGGACCATCCTGGTGGTGGTGGGAAGGATGGAGGGGAAGGGACCATCCTGGTGGTGGTGGGGAGGATGGAGGTAAGTGTTTGCGTCAGCATCTGCGAACTCAGACATGTGTAAGTACCAATCTTTTATACTGCAAGTATTGGAACATGATTGGTTAGATGTGAAGGTAATAAGTGACGTAACGATTGAGTCTTCCTGGCAGAACTTACGCTAAAGCTTTTATTTTTAGACAGAGAAAAAAAAGAATTTAGGTGCAAATAGGAACTAGAGCTGAAATTTAAATTTAAGGATGTAGAATTAAAATGAATTGAAGAACTGCCTGTTTAAGTTCTTTGAATTACACTTCATTAAATCCCATTTCCTTTCATTTCAATTTAAAATATAATTTAACTTACTGTGGGCTGTGGGTAATTAGACTTCAAATTCCAACTTGTGAATTAAAAAGAAGCCAAGTCTTAAAGTTAGATTTTTGTCCAATCTTGCCAGCACTGTAATTACTGTAAAGGCATTCTTTTCTAAAATCCCGGAAAGTGCTGCATAATGATTTTTCCATTTGCAGGCCAGACAGATGTTTCTAAGATGCTTGAGGCCAGGTTGTGTCTGTTCTTTCCATATTTCTGGCAGATCATATTTTTTTTGCTAGATCATAATTACATAATGCTGATTAATGCCACACGCTCTTAACCTGTTCTAGAAGAACTGAGAACAGTGCAAACAAATCCCTAGTACTACAACAGTTCACCTTTGATGCTTAATTTGATTCAGTGAGTTTCTTGATTCAAATAGTTTCTTCTCGATTCCGTGAGACTGAATAGAGTTCATCTGAGTTGCCTGAGCTGTCTTGCATGTAAAAATGATTGGAAACGGAAGGTGCGCTGCTACAGCTGCTAATCCTGTTTACTTCCAGTAAAATATAAGGTATGATACAATCTGCTGTAGATAAGGGTTACTTATTGATTAAGAGATCTGAATAAATTCCTGAACGCTAGTTGAGAACAGACAGCGAGAATCCGCCCCACTGGTCAAGGGGACTCATGACATTAATTACACGCTCTGTTAACATTTGCCCCTAATGTTCAGTCTTTGCGGGGTTAACTCCTTCCTGACAGAGGAGAGAGTAATGGGGCTTGAGGGGTCTATTTTCCGCTAGTCGGCCATGACGGATGTTCCGTGTCCACGACGCACCCTCTGTGTTTGTCTGAGGGCCGCGGTTAAGTGCTGTGCTCATATAGACCAAGTGGATCTGCTTCTCTCCAGGTGACAGGGAAAGGACTTCCGTCAAAGCCTCTGTTAGATCCAGTGCAGGTCAAAAAAGAAAGCTTTCATGGGTCAATTACTGGGTTTCTGCTGTTGTTTAGACCCTTGGAGAGACTGAAGGAGAGAAAGAGAGGAAGATGGATGTGAGAAGCATGCAGTGACAGGATATTCCCCTCCTTCAGTGAGATGTAGAGTAAATACTGAGGAAGCAACAGGAAACTTCTCAGCGCTGTGTACAAGGCTGGACTCGTAACAGATGTCTTAAGAGGTGTATTGTACATAAGTAGAGGCATCTCGAGGACCGAAGACCAGGTATTTGTTTAGGATAACTGAAGCACTCTTGAGAGGGAGACTGTAACTATTTGTATCAACAAGCAGTCAGATTAACAGGATTCTAGGAAAAGGTGGAGAGGTTTTTAAACTTTTTAAAGCCACAGATCTAAATATAATGAACTCACGGTGAGGGACCCTCTTCTTCATGAAATATAATCATATCTATATATTTCCTTTTAAGGAAAGGTTTCAATTTTATTTTATGGCCCACTTCAAACCTTTTTAGAAACCCTGCAAAAAGACACAAATAAGAACCATTCTACTTTATTTTTTCCCTAAAATAAAAAAATAAAAAAATAAAGTCAATAAAATAATCTTGATTAATCTCATGGTTCCCTTTCGTTGTCACTCCGAGTTACGTCGGATGACGACGAATGGGGTTTCGCTTAGAAAGCCTATCAACTTCGAGTATTACAAAACGAGCCAATGGCAAAGAAATGCCATGGATCTGCGGAATTTGCATGGCGAATTCCCACCTCGTGGGTATAAAAGGAGGAAGCCGGCAACATGCAGATATGTTTTCGCTTCGGAGCCAAGTGTATTCTTCTCTCCACAAGCCATCTCTGAATTGTCAGCTTCACAAACGAGTACCTCGAGTGTTGGTGTGACGGCGATCTACGGAGGGAGCGTGCTTCCTGCTGATCTGTTGCAGTGGTCTGCCAGTCGGTCCGTTTCTCCCCGGGTGCTTCAACACTTGAGTTTTCTCTCACTAAAGGAGCTTACACGTGGCACGTATTTTAGAAGATGTCTCGCCCGTGTACTTCTGGTTGCGGCAGATTGGTATCGGACTCTGATGGGCACGAGCGTTGCATAGTATGTTTGGGCATTGATCATGCTAGAGCAGCGCTCGTGGATGACTCATGTTCTCTCTGTGGGAACATGACCATCGCGTCATTACGGTCGAGACTCCGTGAACTCGCAAGAGTGAGAGTCCCCTCATCCACCCCCCGCTCTGCGGCTGGTGGCCAGGGTGTCCTGAGAGTTACGGTCTGGAACAAGGCGCCGACTATGTGTCCGCGACCCCAGCCTCCCTCTTCAATGACGGTGCCCGCTAGCGAACTGCTGATTCCTGCGGGTCTACCCTCTGGTGGCCCGCGTGTTTCAGTTGAAGCTACAGAGGAAGATGCCATGTCTGTTGCAGCATCACTAGGTGGGTTTGAGTCTTCTGGAAGTGAGGGCTCGTCACAGCTGCCACCTTCCGGTGTGCATACAGCTGTGCTCGAGTCTGATCCGGAGATGACGGCCATGCTTTCCCGGGCAGCCGCGAGCATCGGACTTGAGTGGAGGCCTCCACCCTGTCCCGAGCGCTCGCGGCTGGACGATTGGTTTTTGGGTAAGGCCGCCGACCCTCGTCCTCGGCAAACCCCAATACCTTTCTTCCCGGATGTGCATGATGAGATCTCGAAGTCCTGGAAGACCCCCCCTGTCTTCTCGGGACCGCTCGCTGGTCTCATCCGCCTTTCCTCCCCTCGATGAGGCAGCTGCCCGTGGGTACACTGGGCTTCCCCCGATTGAACGCTCTGTTGCCATGCAACTATGTCCTCAGAGTGCTTCTTCTCGGGGCGAGCCTAAGCACCCATCCAAGGCCTGTAGATTTTCGTCGACCCTGGTGGCGAAGTCTTACAGAGCGGCGGGACAGGCAGCTGCTTCACTGCATGCTATGGCCACTCTGCAGGTCTACCAGGCCCAGATCCTCAGAGACATGCACGAGGGTAGGACAGACCCAGGGCTCTTTGATGAGCTGCGCGCCCCGACCGACCTTGCTCTCCGGGCGACGAAGGTTACCACGCGCTCCCTGGGTTTGGTGATGTCCACAGCTGTGGTCCGGAAGAGACATCTGTGGCTGAACCTGGCCGACATGCGGGAGGCGGAGCGGACCCGTCTGCTTAACGCCCCCTTGTCCCAGGCCGGCCTCTTCGGCGGTGCGGTTGAAGATTTTGCCCAACAGTTTTCAACTGCCCAGAAACAGACCGAGGCCATCAGACACATTCTGCCCCGCCGGCCCGCTGCTGCCTCCACCCAGCCGGCCGGGCAGACGCCTCGACCTGTTCGCCGAGGGCGCCCTCCTGCGGCTCCCGCCCCTCCCGCCCGGACCACGCAGCAGCCTCCACCCAGGGCCGGTCGCGGAGGAAGCCGCAAGAAGGCGCCACAGCCCTCTTTTGCCCCGCCCCCGCTAAACGCCGGGCCAAGCGGCGCTCCTGAGACGGGCTGCTCAGGGATGATGATTGTTTCTCAGGAGGTGGTAGCAGGACCACTCCTTCCCCCGGGGGAGGGCCGGGGGAGAATCTTTTGTTCTCCACTCCCCGCTGCTCACCCACGGGTGGGCAGCACCCTAATGTTGTTAAAAACAGAAACAATCCCCTCTTCCCTGAGCTCACAGAGTTCTCGGGTGACACAGAGCGCCGCCCACAAGCCGTGCTCTCCTCGCCCCCCTCTGTCCCAGAGGCGGTTGACACGGCGTGCCGTCCACGGACCGCTTCGCCCCTGTCCCCCTCTGTCGCCAGACCCCTGGCAGAGCAGGCCCCCGCGGGACGACCAGCCTGGTCCTCCCCTGGCCCCCTCTGCCATGGCGCGGTTGCTAACTGTTCCCCCACATCGGGCCGCTATGCCGTCCACGTCTGGGCCAGTTACTCCGCTTCGCTGCCCCTCCGGGGGGACAACTGTGGTTCACATGATCCAGCTGGTTCAGTTCCTCTGAGCCTTGCTAGAGCTTCCCCGTCTGTCCCGCTAGATCACGCGGACCGTCAGGCTCGGCTATGCGATTCAGTTCGCACGGTCTCCTCCCCGCTTCAGGGGAATCCGCTCCACTTTGTTCGGTGGCAATGCCCCCATCATGAGAGCAGAGATTGCCACCCTGCTGGCGAAGGGTGCAATCGAGACTGTCCCTCCAGCCGAGATTAGGTCCGGCTTCTACAGCCCCTACTTCATTGTCCCCAAGAAAACCGGTGGGTTACGGCCAATCCTGGACTTGCGCGTGCTGAACCGCTCCCTTCACAGGATGCCGTTCTAGATGCTCACCGCCAAACGCGTTTTCGAATGCATACGGCCCCAGGATTGGCTTGCAGCGATCGACCTGAAGGACGCCTACTTTCATGTCTCCATTCTTCCTCGAGACAGACCGTTCCTTCGGTTTGCTTTCGAGGGGCAGGCATACCAGTACGCGGTTCTCCCTTTCGGGCTAGCCCTGTCTCCTCACATCTTCACGAAGGTTGTCGAGGCTGCCCTTGTTTCCCTGCGGTAACACGGGGTTCGCATCCTGAGTTATATCGACGACTGGCTGATCCTAGCTCACTCTCGAGATCAGGTTTGCGAACACAGGGACCTAGTGCTTCGGCACCTAGCTCGTCTGGGCCTTCGGGTCAACTGGGAGAAGAGCAAACTTTGCCCCGTGCAGAGGATCTCTTCTCTCGGTATGGACATCGACTCGGTCGCCATGTCCGCGCAGCTTACGAGCGAGCGCGCGCAGTCACTGCTGACTTGCCTGAGACAATTCGAGGGCAGGAGTGCGGTTCCACTGAAACTCTTTCAGAGGCTCCTGGGGCATATGGCATCTGCAGCCGCTCGGATTGCTTCATATGAGACCGCTTCAGCTTTGGCTTCGCGACCGAGTCCCGAGGTGGGCATGGCAACACGGCACGCTCCGAGTACCAGTTACTCCGACCTGCCGTCAGTTCTTCACCCCGTGGTCGAACCTCAGTTTCCTCAGGGCGGGTGTCCCCCTGAAACGAGCTTCCCGGCATGTTGTCGTCTCAACAGATGCCTCCACCACGGGCAGGGGCGCCATGTGCAAAGGATATGCTGCTGCGGGCTCCTTGACAGGACCCCAGCGGCTATGGCATGTCAATTGCCTCGAGTTGTTGGCAGTACGCCTTGCCCTGCACCACTTCCGGGCGTTCCTCAGGGGTCAACACGTACTAGTCCGTTCAGACAATACCGCCACTGTAGCGTAAATCAACCATTAAGGTGGTCTACGCTCCCGCCGTATGTCACAACTCGCCCGCCAACTCTTCCTATGGAGTCAGAAGCATCTGAGGTCGCTTCGAGCCATTTTCTTTCCCGGAGCACTGAACTAGGCAGCCGACGAGCTCTCACGGGTTCAGCCACTCCCTGGAGAATGGCGACTCCATCCCCAGTCGGACCAACTGATTTGGGACCAGTTCGGGGACGCACAGATAGATCTGTTTGCCTCCCACGACTCGACCCATTGCGCCCAGTTTTATTCCCTGACTGAGGGCACGCTCGGCACAGATGTTCTGCCGCACAGCTGGCCGCAAGGCCGCAAGTATGCGTTTCCCCCAGTGAGCCTTCTTGCGCAGACCTTGCGCAAGGTCAAGGAGGACGAGGAGCAGGTCATCCTGGTTGCCCCTTACTGGCCCAACCAGACCTAGTCCCCCGAACCAGTACTCCTCGCGACAGCACCTCCCTGGCCGATCTCTCTGAGGAAGAACCTTCTTTCTCAGGGACGGGGCACCCTATGGCACCCTCGTCCCGATCTCTGGAATCTCCACGTGTGGCTCCTCGATGGGACGAGGCAGGTTTGAGTACCCTACCACCAGTGGTGGTGGCTACCATCACTTCCGCTAGGGCGTCGTCCACGAGACATGTCTATGCGTTGAAGTGGAACCTCTTTGTGAGCTGGTGCTCTTCTCACCGAGAAGACCCCCGGAGATGCTCTATCAGCGTTGTGCTTTCCTTCCTTCAACAGGGGCTGGAGCGAAGGCTGTCTCCCTCCACCCTGAAGGTCTATGTTGCCGCTATTGCCGCACACCATGACCTCATCGAAGGTAAGTCGGTGGGGATGCACGACCTGGTCATCAGGTTCCTGAGAGGAGCGAGGAGACTAAATCCGCCTCGCCCTCCTCTCGTTCCCTCTTGGGACCTCTCAGTGGTTCTAACTGCCCTGAAGAGTGCTCCGATTTGAGCCACTGCAATCAGTCGAGCTTAAATTCCTGTCTATGAAGACAGCGCTCCTGGTTGCACTGGCCTCCATCAAGAGGGTAGGGGACCTGCACGCATTCTCCATTGACGAAGCGTGCCTGGAATTCGGGCCGGCTTACTCTCACGTGATCCTGAGACCCCGGCCTGGATATGTGCCCAAGGTTCCTACCACTCCCTTCTGGGACCAGGTGGTGAACCTGCAAGCGCTCCCCCTGGAGGAGGCAGACCCAGCCTTGGCACTGCTCTGTCCAGTACGCCCTCTCCGCGCCTATGTAGACAGGACGCAGTGTTTCAGGTCCTCAGACAAGCTCTTTGTCTGTTATGGTGGGAAGCTGAAGAGAAAGGCTCTCTCAAAGCAAAGGTTGTTTCACTGGATAGTGGACGCCATTGCTTTGGCATACCAGCAGCAAGGTCGACCGTGCCCCCTTGGTGTGACTGCCCACTCCACCCGGAGTGTGGCGTCGTCTTGGGCTCTAGCGCATGGCGCCTCGCTAACAGACATCTGCAGAGCTGCAGGCTGGGCGACACCTAACACATTCGCCAGATTCTACAATCTCCGAGTGGAGCCAGTGTCCTCTCATGTACTCGCTTCAACCAGCTAATACTGGACCCGCTCAGGTGTCTTCGCTTGCTCGCCATTCCACTCCAAGGACTGGACATGTGCGATATTCTCCTCAGGTGAGCTTCCCCGAAAGCCCTGAGTTCCTCCAGCACTCCTGACATTGGCGCCAGTGTCTATGGCCTGCGCGTCGGCTAGGTGCCTCCCGTGTGCATGGTCCCTCCCCTGAGCGACCCCCACATGTGTATTTCCACTTTAAGCCTCTCTGAGCATGTGTCTTTCCCTTGGCAAGCCACTTTGCCACCCATGGGGTTGAAATATTCCACCTGCGGCTGGATACCCCAGTGTTCTCCATATGTTCCCTCGGGGCATATGTGTATTGTCTAAGTCCCCCCCCCCCTCCAGGCTGGCATTAATTGCATACTTCACCTAGCTTGGGATATGCTTCCCAGTGTACCTTGGTATTCCTGTGTTAAATGGAGTCCTTCGTCCAGTCTCGACAGGGATCTCGATTTACACAGGGCACTGGAAGACAGCTGAGAAGGTGGCGTGATTAGACTGGTAACCCCATTCGTCGTCATCCGACGTAACTCGGAGTGACAACGAAAGGGAACGTCTATGGTTACGTATGTAACCCTCGTTCCCTGAGTAGGGAACGGAGACGTTACGTCTGCCTGCCACTCTCCGCTGTACCGCGGGGATCGCCTGAGCTCAGTCTTGGCTCCCCAGCGAAGAAACATATCTGCATGTTGCCGGCTTCCTCCTTTTATACCCACGAGGTGGGGCGGAGTTACGCCATGCAAATTCCGCAGGCCCATGGCATTTCTTTGCCATTGGCTCGTTTTGTAATACTCGAAGTTGATAGGCTTTCTAAGCGAAACCCCATTCGTCGTCATCCGACGTAACGTCTCCGTTCCCTACTCAGGGAACGAGGGTTACATACGTAACAATAGACGTTTTCTAATCCGTCTACAGCAGAATGAAACTATTATATTTGATAAATATCGATATCAAATATTACTTTTTATTAACATATTGTCAATTAACAAATGTTAATGATAATAATAACAACAACATTATTATTATTATTATTATTATTATTATTATTATTATTATTATTATTATTGTCATCTATATATCACATTCCACTTTTTATTATTATCATTTTATTCCATCTGCACATTCCATTTCTGCTATTAATAATAATAATAATAATAATAATAATATAATTATTATACTTCCCATTATCTTACCATTATCATAATTATTCTTAACATTACAGAATAATATTACCATACATTAAATAATAATAATCATTATTACTGTTGTTTTTTTGTTGAATTTGATTATATTAAATTTGTAATATTAAAAATCATAAAATCATGATATAAATAACCATACTAATAATAGTAAACTATACTTAGCACCAATGCGAAAAATATCAAATATAAAAAAGCAGGTGTAAAGTACAGTACCACAAACTCATAACCCAGAATCCTAAACTACACACATCTGCACATCACACTCAGACACACACCTGGTTAATTCTGGGTGGTGCTCTGGGAAAAAGTGAGCGTGGGTGGAGGCCCGGGGAGGTTCCTTGAACACAATCACACACACACACACACACACACACACACACACACACATACACAGCATATCTGCAGACGCTGCTCTCTTTGAATTGAGACGCGACACGTCAGGAAGTGTTCGCCCAAATCTGTTATGACACGCTCGCCATGGTGCAAATCCCACACACCCTAAAGAGGGGGGTAACAACATACTTGGACCTTCATAAGGGCGCATTATGTGCCAGTGAGCCACACTTTAGCTTTACCACTCAAGCAGAAATGGAAGCTTAAAATGCATGATTCATATGCTTTTTCTTGGAAGAAAATGTCATATAACAGCCACTAAAACCTAATGTACTTGGCACTTAGCTTGAGCAGTGAGCTTGTAGCCTCAATGGAAAGCAACAGTTTTCAATCATTGCTGGCCCTAATGAACTCATATCTAGTTGCATATGATAACGTTTTATGAAGTTGTTATATTGTGAATTTGCAAGATGACAAAAATTTGACCTGGCAAGCTCCATAACATATGTATGTTATTCTTTGGAAAAAGAGTTGTTTACACATTTTCCATTTAGGAGAGTGCTGTATTTCATTTAACTGTTTTTTGTCATTACTACAGTATCACTCATACTTGGGGTGAATTTCCATTTCAGTACAACTTAAATACTTGGATTTAGGGATTTGAATAAACTCTTACACTATGTATTTTCTAAATGCATCTTAATGATTTTACTGTGAACAATGCATTCATGCACACACATTTAATTAATAAAAAAATAATTTGACCTTGAAATTTTTAATTAAAAGTGTCACTAAAAAAGCTGAGGCTTTGTTTCATATCAAATGTATAAAAGCACCAATTCTTTTTTGCAATTATTGGATTTCAGGGGCACTACACAATGTTTAGTGACATTTTAAGATATGACATCCTAGGATATTCTGTCTTAACAATTAGATAACAAATAACAATAAGACATTTGACCTGAATTATCATAGTAACACAAATTTCACTTATTGATGACATCATACCCTCGGGCAGCAGGCATAGCAGATTCCACCATAGTCGTTGCATATGTTGCGTAGCGTATACGTGAATGTGGGTGCGGAGGCAACAAGATAGGGGCGTGATCCTTTTGGGTAGGGTCGTGTTTGTTTTGGTGATTTCAAATATCAACAGCGTTTACCATAAATCGCTTACTGCACCTTTAAAGATGAACTGAACTGAAATTTGAAAAAATGTGATATAACAGATGTATTTTATTTATTCTCATTGGTACAACTATTAAAATGGCAGAATTTGTTAAAAGGCATAAAATGGTACGTTGAAAATGTTGTTGTTGTTACACGGGCGCCGCCTTGTTGGATTTCAACATTCGACTACGTCACTGGCATGGTAGGCTACTCCGTTGCCAACCAACACTAGCAGAGCTAGCTTCTCTCTACCCCCTGCCTTGTCAACAAAATTATTCTAGTCGTGATTTCTAGTGTTTAATCCTAGGTACGAGAGACAGATGTGTTGAAAACGTCAATGAGTACATGAAGTGTCTGACATCAAATGTTTTATTTAGCTACAAGTCCAACGCATACTAGAATCCTTGATAGTCAGCTGAGGGGAGAAGATGTAACATTAACGTTAGTTCACTGCACAGGATGGGAACGGAATCTTATTCATCCTTCCCAAATGCCCCCTCGCCCAAAGAGTGAACTGCCGGTACGCTGTTAACCTTAACAGTCTGAGAAAAGTATATAAATTAGCCTAGCCTAGCCCAGTCGCCAATTCATAAAATACACTGTTACATACCAGCTACTTATGGTGCGCTCCAGCTTCTCAGCTCGGACATCCCTTAGAGATAGCATAGCCACCTCCAACACGTCTCTCTCACCGCACAGCATCCGAAATGAACGGTGCATGGAGATGCATTTTCGCCGATCAATAAATGTTCCAGCTTGACCTCTTTTCAACAGATCGACTCCGGTGCAGTGTCCATGCTCCGGCAGCGCCCGCGCCCACACACTTCCCCCCCAAACGATCCTGTACTGTATGTGGAGCCTGAAACTGGTCGTCCTCCATGTGGTGGTAGTCAGATACTACTGGCCTGTCCCTCACATGCTCAAATGCGTAAGTCATGCCATTAAAATTACTAATTTTCGTGTGTATATAGGACTTGCAGCTGTTGCCTATATACCTTCGCGGGTCCTACCATGCCACTGACGTCATCGAAATTGCCAGAGTAACAAACGCAATTTTTGTGCTGCTTAAAAAAAGCTATATTGATATTTTTAGTTAAAATGTTTAATGTAAATTACTTTTAATTGTCATAAACAACATGTTATCAACGTTGATTTTTTTCAGTTCAGTTCATCTTTAAGGGGCAATACATAACGACTTGAATCGATCGTCTCTTCCTGTTTACTACAATTATAGCACAAAATAAACATGATTGAACATCAGAAAGTATGTTGAAAGACCAGATATAGAATGACTTATTGAAATCAGTGTTTCAATCAGTGTTTTAACCACAGGAAGACGTCAACAAAACAGCTTGTATACAAAGTCATATTACTGTTTACCACCTACAATATCATGACGCTGTACCAACGCCATTTGCAGGGCCAAGCACCATTCACCCAAAATTTTGTTATTTACATGATTTCTTCTTCTGTATGAAGTGAATCGTAGAGAAATAAGTGTTAGCTACCTCTCAAACTATTTTTAACTTTTCAAAAGCGTTGTTTGGAGTCTTGGACATCACATCTGGTCGGGTTTAGGGGCATAGAGAAACTTTCTGAACCGGTGTTTGTGTATGTATGTAAGTGTGTGCGTGTATGTGTGAGCATGTCCTGCCTCTAGAAAGAGTGGATATCATCCATTAGGATCAGATACCAACAGTAACATGCATACGTGCCCGGGGGACAGTGTAACTCAATCCAGAGCAAACAATGACAGCTAGAGGAGTTGAGCATTTCTGGCCCTCATGTGACTGGGGCCTGTTGGTGGGGCTTTGCGTTGATGCACGCTATGATAGTCAGTCCTCCTAAACTACTAGATCAATGCAAAGACAGGGAATCCACCTCCCAGCAGGAGGATCTTGGAATCAATTTCAATAAAATGAATTTATGCCAAGGTCATATTCTTGAAATTTTCCAAATCTGGAGGGCTTGTATGTGGCTTGAACCTTCTCACTCCATGAACCCATTAAAGGGCAAATGTCCTGAGTCTCAGAAATGTGTCTAGAGTAGCTAATATTTAAGGCCCAAGCAATGAAACTGTACAATTGATAGTGGTACAAAATACTGTATAGGCAGTGATAATATATTTTTAATAATAACAAATAACAAAATACAGAATATAAAATTAGGGATGCACGATGCATCTGTCACCATATTGATATCGCCAATATATGTTCGTTTTTAGTGTTATCGTTATCTTCCTAATAAGAACATTTGGCCGATATACAGGTCCTTCTCAAAAAATTAGCATATTGTGATAAAGTTCATTATTTTCCATAATGTAATGATAAAAATTGAACTTTCATATATTTTAGATTCATTGCACACCAACTGAAATATTTCAGGTCTTTTATTGTTTTAATACGGATGATTTTGGCATACAGCTCATGAAAACCCAAAATTCCTGTCTCAAAAAATTAGCATATCATGAAAAGGGTCTCTAAACGAGCTATTAACCTAATCATCTGAATCAACTAATTAACTCTAAACACCTGCAAAAGATTCCTGAGGCTTTTAAAAACTCCCAGCCTGTTTCATTACTCAAAACCGCAATCATGGGTAAGACTGCCGACCTGACTGCTGTCCAGAAGGCCATCATTGACACCCTCAAGCAAGAGGGTAAGACACAGAAAGAAATTTCTGAACAAATAGGCTGTTCCCAGAGTGCTGTATCAAGGCACCTCAGTGGGAAGTCTGTGGGAAGGAAAAAGTGTGGCAAAAAACGCTGCACAACGAGAAGAGATGACCGGACCCTGAGGAAGATTGTGGAGAAGGACCGATTCCAGACCTTGGGGGACCTGCGGAAGCAGTGGACTGAGTCTGGAGTAGAAACATCCAGAGCCACCGTGCACAGGCGTGTGCAGGAAATGGGCTACAGGTGCCGCATTCCCCAGGTCAAGCCACTTTTGAACCAGAAACAGCGGCAGAAGCGCCTGACCTGGGCTACAGAGAAGCAGCACTGGACTGTTGCTCAGTTTTGCATGTCATTCGGAAATCAAGGTGCCAGAGTCTGGAGGAAGACTGGGGAGAAGGAAATGCCAAAATGCCTGAAGTCCAGTGTCAAGTACCCACAGTCAGTGATGGTCTGGGGTGCCATGTCAGCTGCTGGTGTTGGTCCACTGTGTTTAATCAAGGGCAGGGTCAATGCAGCAAGCTATCAGGAGATTTTGGAGCACTTCATGCTTCCATCTGCTGAAAAGCTTTATGGAGATGAAGATTTAATTTTTCAGCACGACCTGGCACCTACTCACAGTGCCAAAACCACTGGTAAATGGTTTACTGACCATGGTATTACTGTGCTCAATTGGCCTGCCAACTCTCCTGACCTGAACCCCATAGAGAATCTGTGGGATATTGTGAAGAGAAAGTTGAGAGACGCAAGACCCAACACTCTGGATCAGCGTAAGGCCGCTATCGAAGCATCCTGGGCCTCCATAACACCTCAGCAGTGCCACAGGCTGATTGCCTCCATGCCACGCCGCATTGAAGCAGTCATTTCTGCAAAAGGATTCCCGACCAAGTATTGACTATTGAGTGCATAACTGAACATAATTATTTGAAGGACTTTTTTATTGTATTAAAAACACTTCTTTTATTGGTCGGATGAAATATTCTAAATTTTTTGAGACAGGAATTTTGGGTTTTCATGAGCTGTATGCCAAAATCATCAGTATTAAAACAATAAAAGACCTGAAATATTTCAGTTGGTGTGCAATGAATCTAAAATATATGAAAGTTTAATTTTTATCATTACATTATGGAAAATAATGAACTTTATCACAATATGCTAATTTTTTGAGAAGGACCTGTATTAAAGCCGAAAAATAATGGATTATTTCCTTCAGCTAAGACACTTCAGATGCGGACTGTTCGCAATGATGGTTTTGAATTGCTTGAAACATGATTGGAATCACTTCAAAACAGGAAAATACAGTTAAGTGCAACTAGCAGCACAAGTCTGTCATATAGCCTACATAAAATCATAATGAGAACATTATAATTGTGTGTTTGGGACATGGCTTTAATGGTCAGACTTTTGTTTTTGTAATCAGGTTCTCAAAAATGATATAAAAATATAGATTTATTGACCAATATATCGGTTATCAGCTTTCAAATATAAAGAATTATCGGTTATCAGTATAAAATAAATAATAAAATAATAATAAATAATAATAAAAAACATAAGATTTATATTCTTTTAGCTGATATACACACATTAACTACTACTGTCCAAAAGGTTTTGAAAGAAGTCTCTTATGCTCAATTTAAAATAACGATTTTCTATTTTAACATATTACATTTTTTATTTATTCCTGATTTTTCAGCATCATCACACCAGATCACATGATCCTTCAGAAATCATTCTAATATGCTGATTTGGTGCTCAAAACTGTGACAGCTTTTTCCAAGATTTATTGATTAATGGAAAATTCAAAGGAACAGCATTTATTTAAAATACTAATCGTATACAAATACTAACTTTTGTAATATTATAAACGTCTTTAACACGGTTTAAAACTGTCAGTTTTCATCAACTGTAATGCATCCTTGCTGAACAAAAAAGAAGAAAATATCAGTGATATACTGTATATTGAAAATATGTTTACATTTTTTTTAAATATATATATATATAAGCTTTCAAAGAACCCGCAACATGAATAGAATCATAGCTAATATTTGTAGTCAAATGTGGAATATTCCTTGAAAGTATTTATCATGCATCATACCTCTGCATGAGCACTAGCTTATGAATGCTAGACATGTCACTATAGACATTTCAGTCCTGTCAGACAGGAAAATCAAACGCCAAGCACTTGAGTACATCAGCTTTAGCGCTTGAGACTCTCCACGCAAACCACTTTCTTTTTATGACACCGCAACGTCTACAAATAACCCTTTAACTCCTCAGAAAGATATTGTCATCACTTTCTATCCAGTGACCTCATCCTTTTATCCCCACTTTTGGACTCTTTTTTATTGAAAGTGTGAGGGTGTTTCCAGAGACCAATTATGAGAATGGGAGATGTAAAATAAAAACGGAGAAGTTAAGCTGCATGTGTTTTCCCTGTTTCCAACGGACACACAAACCCTGTCTGCCGTTGCTTTACAATGCTTTGTTCTGATAAGTCTCTGAATGAAAGTGCAAATGTAGAAATTGTAGCTTGTTTTAGCATGATATCAAATAGGTGGCTACCTCACAGGATAGTTTGTGGTCTAAAGCAGTCCAGATGAAGTGGTGGAGAGAGTCACTTGTAGACGATGGTGTAAAAAGGTCCCCAGATGTGACTGCAGAGGAGTGGTAAAGCCAGACAGTCCCTCAGTCATCTAGTTACACAGGCCTGACGCATGTGGTCTGCATTAGAGCTTCACGCTAATTGAAACAAATGACTGCGGGAGAAACGCTCTCTGCTATCACTTTAAAAGCATGCCTGAGTCGTGTGTGTGTGTGTGTGTGTGTGTGTGTGTATGTGTGTGTGTGTGTGTACTGTACATTGCTAAGGTAACATGAGGACTAGCTTTACAGGCATGAATCATTGGAAACAGCCATTTTTGCATGTCTAAGATGATCTCCTGCTTCTACATTGTGCTAAAAAACAAACAAATCACAGAGTAGAACACGAACTGAGAGGTTTGAAGTTCATTTATAGTAACAGAAAACAGTGCTGTCACCTCGTTCCTGTCATACGGGTGGCCCCCTTTATGTGTGGGGGGTCCATCAACGTTCTGGAGGATCCTGCATATGCACCACATGCGCTTGTTTGGCGATAAGAAAAAGTGCCACCAAAGACGAACTGAAACAATGACGTCAGTGCAGAAAATGACAACTACTGCCATATCAGAAAACTCTAGATTTTCTCGATCAGAGAATATAGCACAGCCTTACAACAACTTCAAATAATACAACATTTCCATAACATCATACCACAAACCTATTAATAATGTAACCTAATCTTGTGATCTTCTGCAAAACCTCAAATATGTTGCTGCAGGTATACAATTTGCTACAGTTTCATATAAAACATTCATATAAATGTATATAAATACAAAACATTCACTAGAACGCTAACAGTGGTGGGAATTTTACTTCTTTTGAGAGAATTGGACCAACACACTTTCAAGGCAAAAATGGTGCTTTCCACACATTCCAGCAACGCATCTTTTTTTTTTTTTTTTTAAGATTCAAAAAAGCCAGGTAGTAACAATGGGTTGCTTTAAACGTGCCGACAGTGATGCACTAACAGTTCATCAGAAGGAAATCAAATAAATATGACTTCCCTGGCTGATTCGTGATCCCTGATATCTGATTTCACTGTGAAGTACTCAACACACACAAAAGCGTATCTTACAGTAACACGAGAAGCCTCTTCAACAGTTGATCTCATAAAACAAAGAACACCACCTGCTCTCCAGCACAAAGAAAGACGAAAGACTATAAATCTACAGAAATAGATAAGCAGATTATTGTTACTGAAACAAACACAACAACGTTGCCAATGCCACAGTGGTCGCACTCCTCAGGAGGTCAAGCTACAAATACCGTAACTACCTGTTTGTAAATGGGGATAGGAAGTATTTTAACATAGAAAAATTACTTCATCTTTATGGATCAAACTAAACTGGTGTTGAAGCCATTTCTGTGGAAGTAATAATATTTTGAGTTTATTTCTGTGTTGCAAATGGAATGTAGAAATTGGAATGTAAAGAGTTGACCAGTGATCTAGCATAATGTAATTTGATTGGTTGTTAGATTTAGTATGAAAGAAATAGAACCCTGTGAAACAGCCAGAAGCCACTGGACTTTGGAGCAACACAGTCTTTTGACCTACACAGAACTACCTAGTTAATTTGTAAGAAAATTAAAGATCCTAAGTTGTTTATATTTTATGTTTTGAAATTCATAATTAAACAGTGAAACGAAGAACTTTGGATACAAGACTTTTATTTGCTGACGTTTTGTGTTGAGTACAAAATAACTTTGAAGTCCTAAGCTAGTGAGTCACCTTGCTGCACTCACAACTGGTTTAGTCTGATCAACAGTCACAAGACAACACCCTATTCAATCCAATCTTGCATATATGATACAAAAAAAATTACTTGGATGTACTGTATAGCCTCTAGCCACACATCAATCTAAGCCGCTTCGTAAAGCCCTCACATGAACACAGCGCACAGGACGGCAATTATCATTCTTGAAAATTGCATATTTAATTAACGTAAACTGATACAGCCCCAGGGAACGCAGGGTCAATCGATGCATGTGAAACGCACGAATGCTGGTCTTTGAGAGAGCCTCAAAGACCTGCGCTCCTGCCTTCACAAACATGCACACGCTCCAGAATCTGTGCTCCAGTTAAGAGGCTGAAGTCATCAGACGAGTGTGTCTCTGGAAATCTGTAGTTGTGTTTAAAGCCGCACCCCTGGCATTCTGTCTATATAAGTTTAATACACCACCCCAAAAATAAAGAATTGTTATGGAGGGAATTTTCTAATACTCTTTACCCTTAAAGAAAAAGCAGCACGCTCTGCGGAATCCAGTCACCCACGCACTCAGTCAGGACACTTGATTCCAATTAGATATTTTCTTTACTTTCTTGTTCTAGCCTGTCTGGGCCTCTAGACTCCAACCCTCCCTCGTTCCTTTTCTGACACACATCGACTCCCTCCTGCTCTTTATTTTCAGGCCTTTTCTTTCTATCGTTCTCTCCCTCCCTTCTCTCTCATTGAGGGTATCATTGTCCAGATCAATCAACTATTCATTACGCCCTACATTTAGAACGCAAGAATACGCTTAACTCATGTGCGAGACTGTGAATGTGGGTTTGTGGGCTCTCAATGTTACAGGAAACAAAACAGCTCTCCCATACATCACCCATTTGACTCCATTATTACACAGTAACAAAAGAAGGGAAGGGAATGAATTTCTCATACTGGCACAGTGAATTACATGCGCTTCCTCTTTCACATCAACCCAGACTGGGCCACAAAGAACAGCAGTAAACATCTTAGAAAAACAACTTGGAATTGTTTCTTTGATAATAATAAAAGAGTGCAGCTTTCCTTCCTTGTGGTGAGGTTATTTATTAGTTTAGGTTGAAGAGGATCTTTGTCTGCGGTCGCGTTCAGGCTGTAGCTATGACAGCATGGGCACAGAAGACATACGACACTTTTATAAAGAATGTGAAAAGCATGTAATTACCCATCCAAACACTAATTACTGTAATCAAAACAGTTAGCCAGCCTTTGGAATTCATTTTTCATGATCTTGTTTGTTCTTTTCTTTCTCAATCCATATTTGTGACAACTACGAGAATGAAATCTACAGAGATAACAAAGTACAATCAATTACTAAATGTAAATCAAATAACTTATGCTATTTTATGCTAAATTAATTGAATATGTATGGTATTTGCCGGGGGAAGTTTCAAGGGTTAGTTCACCCAAAAAGGAAAATTTTGTCATTAATTACTCACCCTCATGTCATTCCAAACCTGCAAGACTTTCATTCATGAATGAATAGTTTTTTATTATTGTGTCTTGCATACTACTGTATGCCCAGCCCTAATGGGGTTGTAACACCAATACCATAAACAAAAGACCAGTTGTCAGACATTAGGCACAACATACATGAACTTATTTAAATAAACAAGTCTGCCGTCTCATCCAGGCTTTGCAAACATTCATCTTCGGAACACAAATGAAGATCTTTTTAATGAAATCTGAGCGATTTCTGTCCCTCCATTAACATTCCACAAAAACTACCACTTTGAAGCTTAAAAATAAATAAAACTAATCCATATGAATTAAGTGGTTTAGTCTAGTGGTTTAGATTTGATTGCTTTATACCTGTATGATGAAAAAATGTAATTTAGTCTTTTATACACATATAAACATTGATCAGTGAACATCAACAGAAGCTCAACCGAACCTGCTTAACGCGCGAAGATGCTTAAATGTGATGCGTAACACAAGAATGAACCTCATCGGTTCTTGCAGAACCTTAAATATGATGCGTAACACACGAGAATGAACCTCATTGGTTCTTGCAGAAGCTTAAATGTGATGCGTTACACACGAGAATTTACCTCATTGCAGAAGCTCAAATGTGATGCATAGCACAAACCTCATTGGTTCTTGCGGAAGCTCAAATGTGATGTGTAACACACAAGAATGAACCTCATTGGTTATCGTACGTCAAACGAACATGCCTGAGCCTCCGTTTACCACAACTGATGTGTAGATGAATGTTTATATGTAATAAAAGCCTAAATTTAATCTGTTCATCATATAAATCGATCGTGTCTCTTCAGAAAATGTGGACTTAACCGCTCAATTCATATGGATTAGATTTACGATCGCTTAATGAACTTTTTGAAGCGCCAAAGTGGTAGTTACGTAGCAATCAACGGAGGGACAGAAATCTCTCAAATTTCATCAAAAAGATCTTCATTTGTGTTTTGAAGATGAATGAAAGTCTTATGAGTTTGGAATGACATGATGGTGAATAATTAATGACAGAATTTAAATTTTGAGGGGAACTAATTTCAACAGAACTATGTGGATAGAAATTAGAACGCCCACTGAGAAAAATTACAGAGCAGTCTTATATCCTGAATTAATCACATATAAAACCACAGAAGATCATTTTAATGAGATATTTATTTTATAAATGAATATACACACATATAGTATATATATATTTAATAACTTAAGTACTTAATCTAATCTAAAATTAAAATCAGCAGCTCTTTTGTTACGTTAGTTTACCTCTGCAAGTTTGTGTTTCATAATAAAGGTCAAAATGTGCACACAAGCATTCTAATAAAGCAGAACGCTAATGATGTGGATCAGCGTGTGAACACGATCCTCTCTGTGCTCCAAAAAAATGTTGTCCTCTCACGAACTGGGATGCCTGGAATGTGTGTCCATTTATTTAGAACACCAGAGTGCAATTACGACTTCAGAGGAGAAGAAAGAAAGAATGGAAATAGAGGACAAACGAAGGGCACAGATTTGTTATTGCCATCTCTGAAAACCACAGAGAAGATGAAGCATCCTTGGATATTCTCTCTGCGTGATTTAAAAGACTCTGAAGCCTTGAGTTTTTCTTGCACAGCCCGAATAAATAAAAAGCACATAAAGAGTTTGCTGTTAAAGCCAAACCAGATTGGTACAGATATACAGTATTATGAAGAGTATAAGAAAACACAATACCCTCCTTCCACACACAGTTATCCTCGAAGACTATTTACCAAATCATTAGAAGTAGAATTATGATATATTAGACTTATCAGAGATTCTTGTTTGCATGTCAGGCAAAATGCATAAATTTTGATGCTTGATAAGGTGAGCATGTGGGTGGTGATACGGATGAGACAGGAAATCACGCAAAGGTTTAAGTTTGTTTGTAAATATTTGTTATATTGTGTGTAAAGGATAAGTAGAGGAAGCGAATTTTGAATGTTCCCAGGCTCACAAACACACACTTGCACAAGTACAATCTTGTTTTTCCTGCCCTGAATAGATGTGTCAGGTCAACGTATTAAGCAGCTTCCTGTGAGAAATGTCTATTCTCATGGTCAATCAGAGCGGAGGAATTAACAGCATTTGTATTGATGACTATGAGGAAGTCATATAACTGGTATAGCATGTATGCGATTAGGTAACCATGGACAGCTGGGCATGTATTGACCGTCTAAAGGTCATGAGTCTCAGGGGGCTCTGATGAGGCAGATGGCTCTTATCCTCACAAACCTATCATCTGAGTTCATCCCCACTGCTGCTGAAAACACCAGTGTTGCTAGACACCATTATATGTTGGGTTTTGATGCTGGTCAGGCTTGTCATCCAGCTTGGTCAGCTAAGGTTTGCAAAGCCTATGCTGGTTGCCAAGCTACAGTAGATCAAGACAAGCCAGGACTAACAAACTTTATTCAAAGCTGTCAAAA
This sequence comes from Siphateles boraxobius, assembly GCF_051911475.1. NCBI lineage: Eukaryota > Metazoa > Chordata > Actinopteri > Cypriniformes > Leuciscidae > Siphateles > Siphateles boraxobius. The sequence continues at coordinate 8,021,338 of NW_027508811.1, read as the reverse complement.
CAGGTCTTTTTAGCATGTTGCTTGCACAAGAACTGAATCTTTAGATCACTATGTATAATACAAGATTGCATTTTTGTGAAATGAAACTAGCCAAATGCATGGAGATTAGGAAATGCACCAATATTACAATTTACATTTATATTTATTCATTTAGTAGACGATTTTGACGATTTTGACTTCCTGCAAGAAGGAAAGCACAGAACCTATCGAACATCTTCAGGGTCCTCTCGGTGAGAAGAACACCAATCGGCGAACAGGTTCCACTTCAAGGCGTACGCACGTCTCATAGACGGCGCCCATGCTGAAGTGATGGAGTACCTCTGGGGGTAAGTCGCCTAGAACTTCTGCGTCCCATCCAGGGACCAGACATGGAGTTTCCAGAGGTCCGGACGCGGGTGCCATAGGGTGCCCCGTCTCTGAGTCAGAAGGTCCTTCCTGAGAGGAATGGGCCAGGGAGGGACTGTCGCGAGGAGCATGAGTTCTGGGAACCAGGTCCAGGTGGGCCAATGGGGAGCCACCAGAAGTACCTGCTCCTTGTCCTCCCTGACTTTGCATCGGGCCAGCTGTGTGCAAGTGCATCCGTGCTGAGTGTCCCCTCGGACAGGGAGTAAAACAGCTGGCAGTGGGGTGTCTCTGAGGAGGCAAAAAAGTCTACCTGGGCCTCCCCGAACTCTCATCAGATCAGCTGAACCGCCTGGGGGTGGAGTCGCCATTCTCCTGGGAGCACAGCTGACTCCAGAGGAGGAGATGGCGGGCGAGTTCCGACATGTGACGGGAGCTTAGACCACCTTGTCGTTGTCTTTAAGCGGTTCAGAGTGAGATGTACTGCTAGCAACTCGAGGCAGTTGATGTGCCAATGCAGTTGGGCACCCGTACACACCCCTAACACTCCATGCCTGTTGTATGTGGCACCGCAACCGGTGGCAGAGGCATCTGTGATCAGCACAGCATGCCTGGACACCTGTTCCAAGGACATTCCTGCCCCGTAGGAACGAGAGGTCTGACCACGGGCTGAAGGTCTGGCGGCACGCCGGTGTGATTGTCACTCGGTGAGTGCCGTGATGCCCCGCCCATCTTGGGATTCGGCTATGAAGCCAGTACTGAAGCTGCCTCATATGGAGCAGGCCGAGCAGAGTTACCACTGCTGCCGCTGCCATATGCCCCACGAGCCTCTGAAAATTTCAAGCAGTTCAGTTCCTCTGTGAGGTGCGCTGTCTGTGCGACCGAATCCAACTCCATACCAAGAAAAGAGATCCTCTGCACGGGGGAGAATTTGCTCTTTTCCCAGTTGACCTGAAGACCCAACTGGCTGAGGTGCCTGAGCACGAGGTCCCTGTGTTCGCATAACTGATCTTGAGAGTGTGCTAGTATGAGCCAGTCGTCGAGATAGTTCAGGATGGGTACCTACCTATGCTATGTACCAGACTCGATGCCAGAAGCACGCGATGCAATATTTTTCTACAAGATAATTGCTGCCAATACCGGCAACACGGTAAACCTGATAAGACACTTAAAAGCGCACAGAATACACTTGAGAGTAGAAAGTTTATCCGTCTTCGACTGCAAGAACTGGAGAGCGTCACAAATGAACCGGAACTCAACGTATAGGATACTACCTCGCAGACATGAGAAATAGTCCTATAGATGGTCAAAATATGTCTACTTTTAAACGAAACAATTAGAAATAAATAGTGTGATTACCTAATCCATATAGGCACCTAATCCATATAATCCATATAGGCGTGTTCACTACTGCAGGAATGACGAGTCAGCATCGCCATATTCATCTTTGCAGCCGACACACTCAGTAAACACTTGTTTATTAATAAACAATTAAAATATCTCCTTGCTGTTGTTTCCCGACACATCCATAATCATTAGGCTACTTTTTCCAGTGCTTTGCGGCAAGCTTCATGTGTGCTGAGTACAAGGCATATAACCCGCACCCCAGTAGCCTATATTTAATTCAATTCATATTTATTATATTTTATTTTTTACAATAAATATTGTTTCAAAGCAGCTTTACAGAAAATGCATTTGTCTAAATTACAATTTAGAGTGATTTGTTATCAAAGGTGACTGTGTGTAATGCATTTCAATTAATTTTCATTCAGTTTCATTGTTAAACAATGCATTAAGTTAAAGGGATAGTTCACCCAAAAATTCTGTCAGTATTTACTCACCCTCATGTTGTTCCAACCCCGTAAGACCTTTGTTCATCTTTGGAACACGAATTAAGATATTTTTGATGAAATCTGAGAGCTGGATCACTCCTCCATACTAGTCCATAGGCTTCTTCAGGGATTGAAACTTGCCAGCCCCGAAAAGTTATTAAAGACGTCGCTAAAATAGTCCAAGTGACTACAGTGGCTCAATCTTACGTTTATCAAGTGACGAGAATACTTTTTGTGCGCAAAAACAAACAAAAATAACGACTTTATTTCAACTATTAATTTCCTTCTCTGTGGGCCTCTAGTCAGTTAACGTAGTGTGATTGTGTAGTGCTACGTCACACGTAGGCTCACTATTGGCCGACGCTGGTCATGTGTGTGATGCGTGTGATGTACAACAACAGAAGCTTACGCTATTATACTAGTGAACTGACTAGAGGCTCACTAAGAAGGAAATGAATAGTTGAAATAAAGTCGTTATTTCTGTTTGGTTTTGCGCACAAAAAGTATTCTCGTCGCTTGATAAACTTAAGATTGAGCCACTGTAGTCACTTGGACTATTTTAACGATGTCTTTAATAACTTTTCGGGGCTGGCAAGTTTCAATCCCTGAAGAAGCCTATGGAGGAGTGATCCAGCTCTCAGATTTCATCAAAAATATCTTAATTTGTGTTCCGTAAGTATTACGGGGTTGGAACAACATGAGGGTGAGTACATACTGACAGAATTTTCATTTTTGGGTGAATTATCCCTTTAAGGCAGAAACAATTAGCTCATTGAAGTAAAGAATACATGTTGTTAAATTATTAGGAAACATAGAAAACTTTAGCATTGGTGCTTTTTTACAGACTCAAAATATGACAACAAACTGCAAAAATAAAAGTTTTTTTTTTTAAGTAATGCAATATTCTTAAAACTGGTTTCATAAAAAAGTATTGTTCAGGAACCGGTATCAAAGTCAAAGTATCGGTATCGACATTTTTGCTACGATACCCAGCCCTAGTAAACGAAATCACTGGCAGAATGAGAACCCGAGGGCATATGGTGGAATTTCATACTGTACAGTTGGTTTCTAAAATGGCTTAGATCCAGAATTGGCTGTATGAATCTTGAATAGATTAATTTTCCAGCACTTCTAGAGACCTCAATTTTTTTTCTGCAAGCTCTTCCAAAAAAAACTACCCCTCAGATGTGCAAAACGTATTCCCTGTTTCCTCCACCCCTCCCCTCTATGAGGGAAAAGCTACTGCTCACCTGAGAGATAGTCATTCATCACAGCAGTGCTACAGAACAGACATATGTGCACAAACAAGACCCTTCGGCCATGAAGAGGGAAACATTCAATAAGTTAAAAAACTCATCTTGCAGTCAGCAACCCTGACACATCCATCTGACCCAGGCAGCCGGAGGCATCTGTACCTCTTTAATGGACAGAGCAGATGGCGGAAGCTACTGGTGCTAAACACCTTTATAGCAGCAAGGTAACTAAAATAACATATTTAAGAGAGAATTGCAGGTTTGAATTGGTATAGGCTGATAAAAGCAATTATTTTTGCTATCAACCATCGGCCGATTGTTTAAAAGCAACCTATGATCAGGGCCGATTATATCCTGTCAATCAAAATGGGTTGGAAAAAAATTCAAACTGCTCATACTGTGTGTGAAGAAAATGTGTTGTGTTGAATTTAGAGCAAGTTAACAAGACCATAATGCAATAACAGTTTTAGAAAATAGCAACATAAAAGCAGGCTCTATTTAACCTTATGAATAGTTTTTCCCTACACCAAAAATTATTTGTAGCATGCCTCTCATCGAATAATCAAAAAGAGCTCTGATCTTTGTTACTTCTGATAAGAAACAAAGTCTCAGCTTTCAAATTCTGTCCATTTTATCACAAAATTCAAACAATAAATGGCGTTTTGACGCTCTTAAATCAGACGTGACACATCACTGTAGCGCCTCAGTTTAAGTGGCAGCGCAGAGCGCAAGCCTTTTCTTCCACTTTGATACAATTTATAGCACAAAAAAACATTTGCATGAATATCAAAAGATATTTTAAAAGTTACAGTATAACTTACTGAAACAAATCATGTCTCATGTAATCACTCAATCAGTGCTTCAACCGTGGAAAGTGTGAACAATATGTAACGTTGCATTTAACTTAGGACAGTAATCCAGTGTTCACAGTTTGTTTGTTGCATATAAACATTTCAGTTTTTGAGTGTAATTATTATATCTGAAAAAAATATAATAGCTGTTGTTAATTTTAACCTCTAATATAGTAATGTACCAAATGAGAGAATATCTGTATCGGTATCTGTAGATATCATTCTGAATAATCGGCTAATGGTATCGGCGAAGTAATTTAGTATCTGTCAATCTTATAATTACATTTAAATGTATGAATCTCTATATATAATTATTATTTATATCTATGTATATGTATTTAATATATAAGCCTTTATATCAATGCAATAACACACAAGAATAAAAAAATTAAAATATATATTTTTTAAAAAGTGATCATGTGACTTTGATTCATTCTAAACATGTTTTGGTGGATGAGTTATGAGGAAGTACCCGGTGTTCTCACCTTGGAGTCTCAGACACAACCATCTTTCTGACGGGGGTCAAGGGAGGGGCCAGGGACATTCCCCTTGAAGCGCCAACCTTCTAACCAGTCAGACGTTTAAGAGGGAAACTAGGATCTCTGTGGCACACCACTGATCCTTGACAGAAAAAAAAAGTTCACTGAAGGGGTGGGTGGGAATAAAAATATATTACTTCAAAAGCAGTGTCCAAAGAAAAGAGATGATCTGTTTCAAAACCTAGTCTCAACTACTGACTGTTTCAATGGGAGTCAAGCGAAAAGAAATGTCCATAAAATTGAAAAGCCTCATAATTTTTGACACGACAAGAGTCCAATCGAGCCGTGAGTTCATCCATCAAATCTTCATTAACTGACAGCAGATTTTATATCTGGGTGGAGAGCGGAGCATTTGATTCTTTTTTAGAACACAAAACTGTTGAGCAGCTCCGGCGGAGAAACTCTTCAGATGACACACAGCTCATATCTCTGTCGTCATAAGTTACTGAAACAACACATGAAACCCGCAACACATGGTAGACACGCATTTGTGCGGCCCAGAGCGTCTCTCTCACAGTGTATGATGTGACAGACAACTAGTTGTCCAGTCCGGTTCGTTCACACAGCGTGGGTTTTAAGAGAATTTGGTTGTCAGTCCTGAAATTTTAGGGGTGTGAGTTCGGTTATAGAATGCGGTTGTCACTCCTGTAAATAACTGAACTATGTGTGATGTAACCGTATCAAGGACTCAAATACAGGACTGACAACCCTATTCTGCTGAGTGTTTAGAATAATGCCTTAGATGGCAGCTCTCTATGTACCTGCATTATATTTGGGGGGGGGGTCACATCAATTGATTACAGGGATTGAGACTTTAAACACAACAACGAAGGCATTTTTTTCCTTTGAGAGAACACTGATTTTCCTTTAACAAAGAATGATCATCCCTGACCTCTCTGTCAGCATGTTATAGCCCTACTAATGCAATTATATAAATTAAGATTATGAAAGAATTATTCTGTTGTCTATCAATTAAAGACACTCATGTGTGGCTTTCCAGGGCAGGCAGCCAGGCTCTTGCCGGCACCAGTCCTGGCACTCTTTCATTCTTTGCGAGCGGCTCGATTCGTCCTCCCTAAAACATTTTTATCAGAAAGGAATGTGCGAATGAGACGCAGAAATCTGTCTCCACAGAAGGCAGTTTTCTGGAGTCCATTTTTCTCAATATCTAATGAAGATACTCATGTGTTAATTCTTATCAAAAGAAATGTACAATACACTTCTGCTAAAGTGCAATCCTGAGTTCAACCCAGAAGACTAACACCAAAATGTACCACAACCAATCCCCATTAGGCTTTCATACCACAGTCCGAACATAAATAGTAATGTATCAGATCTCAGTGTCTAGCTATAATTCCAAAGTCCAAAAATCAATTCAACCATAAGCATCTAACACAACAACAAAATCCTTTAGCCGCAGCACATACATGTGATCTCATTAAGCACTCACAGGGAGGCACGGCAGCACTGGTAAATCACAGATGTTATGTATATGTCTAAGGTTTGCCAAGTTGTGTGAGATACCATGTCTGAAAAAGCACTCCACACCTCAGTGGGAAACCCTATCTGATGTTTAATTCTTGGGTTTTGTGGGTCAGGGTTGTACCTCCCTGTAGGATCTGGCAGCTGGGATGGGCAGCGGGCCAGAGGAAGGTGGTTTCAACACGGGTCCGCCGCCAGCCTTACCACTTCAATCACATGTCGCCAGTCGCTTAACGCCTCACGACAGCTGACATACTGCCATCTCTCTGCAGCAGCGGTCGCTTCTGAGACCTTCTACCCTCCTGCAGTACCTGGTGAAATGCAGATGTGACAAGTCTTCCAGGTTTTTCCATAGAGGACATTTGCTGTAGGTAGGGATACAGTGGTATCCGAATTCTGGCTACATTTACATTTATGCATTTAGCAGACATTTTTATCCAAAGCGACTTACAAAAGATGAGCAAATGTATTTTGTCAAAGAAATGAGCATCAGTTATAACATCAAAACCGATGACAGAGAAATGGCCAACATAAAAAAAATGGTGTAAAATAGGCATTATTTTTTAAATAATTTTCAGAATTAATAAGTTATTAAAATAAAATTAGTAGCTCTGAATGCTAAGTGAATATACTGTGAATATACAGTAGGCATCATTAAATTATAACTGAAAGATGATTTTTCTTTTGTTATCTGCTAAGAGATTAAATTAAAAAAAAACTAACTTATAAAAAAATAAGTGGTAGATGCAGCAAATAAATTTCGGCTACACAAAATTATAATTTATGTATGGAAGTATGAAAGAGATTTATGAAAGTGGTCCACATGACTGATGTGAAACCAGGCATTCACCCCAAAGGAAAGCCTTTTTAAACTGTCTGAATCACTCACTTTCCCCTATGTAGTGCACTTCATCATATAACATAGTAAATGTGTGAACAAGCCACAGCTTCATTGTCCTTTATACGTAGTGTAGAGAACGGGACGCTTCAGATTCTAGAAATCATTTGATTGATGAGAAACTGAAGTGAAGAATGATGTCATCAAAATTGTTAATTTGTGAGAATTTAATGCATCTATCTTCTAAATGTGAATTTTGTCATTGTTTTGGGAGCACACTAACATATACTAAGAGGCAAAAAACAAAACATCAGTTTTGATTTCAGGGGGACTTTAAATTCTATAATAATTAATTTAAAAAAAGACACAATTAAATATCACAATTAAATATTAGCCAAAAGATTTATTTGAATATAATACTATCAATAATGATAAAATCACTAATATCGGTCAATAACCGTGCTGAATAATGATTCTGATATTTTGTGCATCCCTAGTTGCATATGTTGAGGGGGTAAAAAGGCTGATACTCTGCTGGGCTCCAAAACAGTGTAGACTTGGATTAGAGGCATTTCTGAGCCAAGATCTGTGTGTTTGACTGCTGAGGTGTCAGTTCTGAAACAGTGGGTGAATAAGCAACATTTCCCTCCACAGCCAGAGCTCTTGTGTTTAAAAATACTCTATTTCACAATCCTCCAGAGTCCTGGACTGAGGTACTAGGCTACATTTTCCTCCCGACTGCAAACGTAAGCATTCCTTCAGCTTACATTTAAACTTCAGTGTGTGTATGTGAAATGAAACCGCTATGTTACTCTGACAGGCCAGATTTTGTATGTTACTTTCAGTTAGTTCAGCACTAAACAAAGAGGATAAGTGCCCCAAACTGAGCTCTTCTGTATCTCAGGAGAGATTCCCTGGGTGCATTCCTCAAAAAGCTTTGCGGAGCTCAGCAGGGGGGGAAATACACAGAAGCCAACTGTGTGGAAAAAATACACCCTGACAGAAGAAATGATAGCCAACAGACATTATTAACCTTTGTTACAGAAAATTGTGATCTGGCACATTGAGTTACAGTACACTCCCTTCAGATAGCAATCCATCTGGACAAGAATTACTGAACTGGAGATGCTCTTAAAAAAAGCCATTCAACTCAACACTAGCTAGTGCTCACGCTTAAAAGCACATGCAGTGCCTTTCAAAGTAATCTTAAACTCCCGATGAGATTTATATGCATGACTTGGCCACTTCACAACATACTTTTCAAAGTTTTGGATGAAGATAGTTTGAGCTGGAAATTTACGGCATTGGCAATCAAATTGAAAATACATAAATGATCGTCAGAAAAGTTCGCCATGTGATTCAGAACAGAATGCTGTGCTGGCCATCAAGTGGAATTGTTTATCACCGCCAACTGTTTTGCTCCTTGTTTTTCCAAGTGGCTGATGCTTCTTATCTTCACATCATGCAGAAACAAGCAGCAAGGAATGAAACTCTTTGGAAGCTTACAGAGCAACTTTGAAACTCAATATCCAATACAACTTCATTGTCAATACAGCCTAGACATTTCTGATGAAATAACTATAAAAACTGCAATGACAATATACGTTTCATATATATAAAGGCCATTATTGTGCGGTAGCCCTGTGGGTTTGGCTACCATGTGCATACGACCACCAAAGCAGCAAGACTACTTCAACACGCCGTTGGAAAATCCTGTATTTAAAAACAGTGAATACCTCAAGTTGTGTATGCTAGGCACACATCCTGTCCAACACCAACTCTTTGGCTGTTTCTCAATTCCAAGAACGCAAAGAACGGACTTGCGCTCTCGTTGAGAACGGTCTTGCCAGGCGACCTTGAAAGAATGAACTCGGAAGGATGTGAGGACGTAGAAGGCATCCTTGTGAGAATTGAGATGTGCTGCGATCTTGCTGCTTAACTGACCATCTCAGCAAATAGCAATTAATGACCGAAGCACAATAAATACAACATAACATCACAACCAAATGTCACAACCTTTTAAACATTTATTTCATATTATTATAGGCATTGTTTTCATATAATTGATATCTTTTTTCATTTTACTGCGTGTATTTATGAAAATGAATAGCCTGTTACCTATGCTTTTTCAATGTTAAGATTCTTTTTAATATGCCAATAAAAATACTGGCGCTTTCTTTAGTCTTTATACCTTTATTAAAATTAAGCAAAAGAGACAAACAAATGTTTACTTTCACGAGCTGTCAAGTATTTCAAGGGTGTAGCGGAAAATCTCTTAAGTGAGAACGAGAAGTTTAAAGCTTACAGGCTTCCGTACGTCCACCAACACCGCACCGTCTTCTGGGATTTTCTCAAGTCTGCATTCGATGCATCCTCAATGTCAAGAACACATCGGGGCACTTTCATGCGTCCTCTGTACTTGCGTTCTTAAGGACTGGAATTGAATTTCGATGGTTGATGATGACGAAGTACGAGAATACAAAGACACAAGATCGCTGAAGAACGCATATTGAGAAACAGCCCTTATTCGTTATGAACTGGGTTTGGTGTGATGTAGTGGTTAACCTGGAAGTTTCATTGGGCTCAATCCCTTTAAGGAGCAAACCATGACCCTATCCCACATGGCACACTTAATGTGCACTTTTAGTCTTATGGACTTACAATGGCTGCTGTGTGCGGGTTGTCCGTTAAATCCACAAGACCGTAGGGAGTCCCATTAGTCATTTTAGGTTTCAGAAGGGTGCTCACAAGCGCCCCCTTTGCAGCTGGCATGCATGTTAGATGCACACCAATCTCTGTACCAGACTTCTACCCAACAGTCAAAGCGGCATTACATCCCGAAGAGGAAGATTGCAAGGGCTTAGGGTTCCATTTGGGACAGGGCCCATAACCACTGTACACTTGAACAAGCAACTCAACCCCAGGTTTCTCCTGAGGACTGTGCCATTGCACTATCACTGTCAGTGTACTGTCACTTTAAATAAAAGCATTGGCAAGATGACCACTTATGACTAACTGGACTTAAAATGCGCATCTCAGTCAAGTAAAATTTTTGAAGAAGGCCATCTTGACAAAATTAATAAATCACCATATAAGTTTACTCAGAAAAACCATGACAGACAATGCTTTGAGATATAGAATCACATATAGTCCATGTTGGGAACAGTTTTTTTAGTATTATTTATATAATATTGTAGTATTCAGTAATATTATAAATGAGATTTTAATTTTATATTTATTTAATATAAATGTATTTTTTTATTTCTTTCTCATCTCTAATTTTCATTTAAGTTATTTACCTTTACTTTTTTCATCTAATATCTATATTTTATTTGTATCAATTTATTTTTTTACAATAAATGAAAACTATTTTAAATAGTGTAAGTTTTAGTTAACAATAACAACATTGGCTGGGAAATGAGAACCAATTCTCAGCATGCATTCTTACACTCATTCACTACTCATGTGCGCCAAAAAAACTATACGGAATCTACAATATGCTGCAAAGCATAACCTGAGTAATCTAATTCTTAAATTAGTTCAAATGAGCATTTCCCCTTCACCCAGGGTGTGCACATCCCTAGAGTTTAAGCCCACTCCTCTAACCACAGGTAATAAAATAGTAAAACTCCACATGAACAATTGCAATATGCATGATCAGAAGAACAATAAGGACACGGTTTTGATGAATGGAGAAACAACACTGGCTCTCCATCACAAAATGTATTTGCTTTTTCCCAAAAAAACATATTCTTCAAATGTACTAAAATTAATTGTTGATGGAACCAGAATTGCTGAGAGCAACTGGAACTAGTATCATAATCAATATATAATACACAATAAAATTCCCATCCTGGCTGATGAAGACAAAGTCTATGCGTTTATGATTTTAACAGCAAGATTTAATTAAAGATATCTATTAATTCATGATAATTTTATGATTATGCCAATTGTGTCTAAACATGTGTGACTGTTGTTCTCTTGGATACTCATGAACTAAAGATATGGCATTGCTGAGAATCTGCAAACCAAGAGTGGCAGACACCGCAAAATCACTGCTTTCTCGAAGCCATCTGTGGTCTAAATGTGCTTACATAAGCATCAATCAAATGCATGTTTTGAGACCAAAAATATGTAGCAGGAACACACAGGATACCCAACAGTAAATGTAGCACTTTAACAGCAGACCTCTAACTGCTTTTGCTATCAGACTCCTTGTTCATGTTCCTATCATATTATTATCGATTACTGACTGAGCATGTCAAGACAAACAAAGAGCATGTGGCCCTGATAGAGCATGCCACCCTGTCAGTGGCATGATGGGAGTTGAACGCAGTGCCTCGCAGTGGTGGCATAGACCTTCCAGGTGCCCTGGCTTTGTACAGAGCCATTAGCACAAGAAAAGGCGACCCGCAGGGTACAGAAGGAGAGAACATGCAGCTGTGGTCCCACAGCTTAACGGACACTACGCCTGCCACTAGTAATTTAGACCTGGGTGGAAAAAAAAAGGGGGCAAATAATGAAAGAAAGTCTATAAACTTCATGGGTTAATCCCCTAGAGTTGGAAGCTATTATGTGAAGCATAGATAACGTACTGGAGCATATGGAAAGAATCAGTGAAAAAGAGTGTGACACTCACACAAACGCACACGCAAACAGACGTGCACGCATCTTCTGCATGCACGACTACATGGATAAAAAGAGTGTTATTTATACCAAACGTTGAACTTAACGTCTAGAATTTCGTACAAATGTCCACAAACATATCTGAATGCAATCAGAAGTACAAGCGCACTATCCAACACCCATATTTCTCAATCTGAAACATTCAGCTAAACCCAATTTTGTCTTCCGCTCACTCCAGTGCCTCCGCACACACAGACGCACACACACACACACACACACACACACACACACACACACACACGAAACAAAAGCGTGGCTCTCTCCAGCACTGGAGCATGGCTGGGGAAAAGCTCAGTTTTCAGACTGGGATGCTTCGAGTTCCAAAGGGGCGTACATGAAAGAAAGCCTGCGCAAGGAGAGTGCCCAAGGATACACGGCAGTGCTCAATGTGAGGACAATTTAGGCCTGATGGAAAAAGTGGGATCAAAGGACCGAGCTCCATAATTGCACATTCCCCAACTAACACCGTGCCATTTGAAGAGCGAGCCAGACCTCCAGTCTCCTCAGAGAAACAACTACATTCATTCCTCTTTACCTAGCAGAGCTGCGCTCTGTTTCAGGGTTAGACAAAAAAGAGAGGGAGGAGAATAAAATGTAGAGGGAGGGAGAGAAAGAGAAAGTTTGCGAGGGATGGTGAACAAATAGATATCCAAATTTCTGCTAAAGACATACAACTAAAAACTCAGAGTCAAATAAAGATAAATAATATACTGAATTCTTGTTTGCCAAAGATTCTGGCATGCTAAAACATTATAACATTATACTTAAAATGCACAAGTTTGGGGTTGGCAAGATGTTTTAATGTTTTTGAAAGAAGTCTCTTATGCTCACCAAGGCTGCATTTATTTGATCAAAAAAACAGTAAAAGCAGTAATATAGTGAAATACTGTTACAATTTAAAATGACTGTCTTTCTATTTGAAAATATTTTACAATGTAATTCATTCCTGTGATGGCAAAGCGGAATTTTCAGTAGCCTTTACTTCAGTCTTCAGAGTCACATGATCCTGAAATCAGTCTAGCTGCTTTGGTGCTCAAGAAACATTTCTTATTATCAATGCTGAAAACAGTTGTGGAAACCATGACACATTTTTCAGGATTTTCTGATTAATAGAAAGTTCAAAAGAACAGCATTTAAACGAAGTAGAAATCTTTTGTAACATTATAAATGGGTTAGTATGTTTTTTTTTAAAGAAAAAGCTTTTTTTAAGCAAGAATGCATTAAATTGATCAAAAGTTTGGAGTATCAACATGCCCTTTCCACATTAGCAATTATTCCACATTAGCAATTCATGTTCACTGGTGAAGAAAAGACTGAATGAATGAATGAATGGATGGAGTCCACATAAAAATCACAAATGTGATCCAAACAAGTGGTAACAGTATTTGTATCCAAAAGGTCATTATAAAGTCACTAATCTTAAAGGGACAGTGGAGCTAAAATTAAAATTCTGTCATATTTTACTCACCATTGTCTCATCCTAACCATACATTTTCATTTGTGTGTGTGTGTGTGCGTGTGCGTGTGTGTGTGTGTGTGTGTGTGTGTGTGTGTGTGTGTGTGTGTGTGTGTGTGTGTGTGTGTGTGTGTGTGTGTGTGTGTGTGTGTGTGTGTGTAAGTGTAGAAATCCTTGTGCATCTCTTTATATTTCACAACAATAATGCCTGTCAACTCTGAAAAAGAAAAAAAGCACCATAAAAAAACTTTCTATGACTTATAAATTAAATGTTGTATTGTACTTATACATTATACATTTAGGATGGGTGGGGGACCTCTTGGAAATGAAATTCATGTTTGGCCTCAGTGCAGATGCAATCATGGGGAAAATGATTCCCTTCAGGAGTTCTAACCATGCCAAGGCCCAGAGGTCATTAAAGTGCGTCGTTAGTGGATAAAAGAATGAGGAAAAGAGCAATCGGGCCCACTCAATTTGCCATGCCAGCACTTTCTCTGTGTGGCCATAAATAAAAAATAAAATAAAAAGAATAATGCCTTTTACGAATCGCAAAAACAAAAACACTTCAATGGTGCACCCATTGTTTCTCTCTCTCTCTCTCTCTTGCTTTTTCAGCGGTGAACTCTTACTAGCCAAACTAGCAGACATCTCAAGTGACCTGAAGCCAAGTTTGGTTTGTGTGGGGTTTTTTCTGCTGCCTTTGGTGATTAGTAGAGATGTTTTGAAAGTGCACGTCCCCTCACACTTTTCAGAGGTCGACTTTGACAGTCCACAAGTGCTTGCTATTAGGATTTGCTTGGTTTTATGTTGCGTCTAGACGTTAATAGTTGGTTTGTGTTCGCTCTCTCACTGACTCCCATCCTTCTGCGTCCAACAGATGAGCCCCTCCTCTCCGATCCAAAGCCAGACAGGGAGAGTGACGGTTTATGCTACTAATGAAATAAATACACACTAGCAAGTTCAGTCTGTTGACAGGATTCCTCTGGGTGGATGGAAACACACAAGAGAAAAAGCCAAAACATAATTTGTGAGGTTGAGGGACTTTTTCACATCATGACAAATGTTAAATTCTACAATAATACTATGTTAAAACAAGATTAAATCTGTTGTGGAGAGATAAGGTGGAGAGTTGACAGGAATGTATGCGAAAATGGATCAGGGAATTAAACTAGATTGCATTTCCCATATGAGCACCACAACCTAGACCACTACTCTGTCTGATTAGTTTTTTCCCCCTTTCTCTTACAACATAGTACCATGTTTTGTAGCATGGTAACACTGTGATTTGGAATATTAGAGTTCAACAGTTCCTATCTAATTTTTCAGCGGCCAGTATTTTTCCCATAGGATTCTTTTTTTACGTCTTCATTAAAGATTTATAAGTCACGAACCAATCCAACCAGCTACGAGGTGAATTACAACAATACAAACTTTGATTTAAGGAAAAAAATATTTTAAAATCAGACAAAGGTAGAAGACTGTCTACTTAACAGCTTAATGAGGGAAAGCACTACAATCCCATGAAGAATTGTGAATGATATAATTGCATTAAAACAATTGATAAATATAATATTATTGATTTAAAAATGTGGGTTATACTTATGTGTGAAGAAAAATATCTAAGTAGTTTGACAGCATATAAGGAAACTGTTTCATGGAAGGGTCTATGAGCTGTGTTGTTTTTGTTTTTTGTTTTGTTTTTTGCGTGACGTGCTTGTCGTGACCGGTGGGGATTTATTTGCAGAATCATGGAAAATGTAGTTTTTACCAGGATTTACACTGTTAAAAGTTTATTTAAAAAATAAGTTGAAAATGCAGGCTGATGGCTTCAACAAATTTATATACCATTGATTAACAAGGTCTATTTTTAATGGTTTAATGGTATATGGAGGAAATGAATGGGATTTTTTGCACTCTCTATGTTTCGAAGTCTAGTTGGCTTTTAAATATAGGAAATGCTTCTATCTTAAAGGGCCAGTTGACCCAAAAATAAAAATGCTGTCATCATTTATTCACCTTAATGTCATAACTTTATTTGGAACAGTTTGCAAATCATACATGTTTGGAAATACATGCAAGGGTGTAAATAATTATTTTTGGGTGAGTTATCCCTTTAAAGTTAAGACTTCTTTCACATCAACATACATATTACTGGCTAATATCCATAACTGATGTCTTTGAAATGGGGTCATTGTAATTTTGGATGACTCCACAACAGAAGTGCTTCCCTATTCTCCCAGGCTGTGTTGTGATGCCCAACTCTGATAAAACCCAGGCCTGGGAAAGGCGGTCGGCAGGGGGCCTGACTTTTTGACCTCTGCATGGCCCCGGAGGTTCTTACACACCTCAATGGGACAATTGTTCAGCTGCCAACATTTTCGTTACTGCGGAAGTGCGCACAAATCATTGGTTTGAGACAACTCGGATTTCTCCCCGATATTGACGTTAGAAACAATGCGTTTCATTATTAAAGTCCATTCCACAATGGACTTAACTTGATAGCCGAAACCAGCTTTTCCCTGGTAGATGGATTGGCATTTTAGAAAAATCATGGTGGCAAAACTTACAAGACAAGGCTTTATTACCCTCTCTGAATCCGATCTAATGCAACAATCAAACATTCAAGTACATCACATCAACAGATGAGAGGTAACTAATACTTGTCTCTTGAATCACGGCTTCTCAGGAGTCGTGAGAAGAACGTGTAGGATCTTAGACAGGTCAAGAGGTCTAAGGTTTCCTGTTTACTGATGGAGGCCAGGGCGAACCTGAGAAGCATCTCATCTGTCACAACTGTTTGTCCATGCTACCTGCGGATTCTCTTTTGGGACTGTTTGTAAACAGATTAGCATCACTTTCAAACAGGCTGTTGGGAAATACTTTCCTTGCTTATCAGAGCACCTTACCCACAAAAAGACCACGGCAAACACAGCTCAGTGTTGTGTGACTTAACAGGATGTTTATCAGTGCATTAGCTCCAACGGAGATGCTACTGCAACAGACCTTTACTCAAATCCTGATGAGACAAAACATATTGACTAAGATAAATGTCTACAAACACAAGGGAAGGAAAGTTAAATGCTTCAAGTGATGAACAACTGCCAAATAATAAACATTTAAGAAAGGAGAAGAGATACCAGGGACTATTTACCCTCACACGTGAACAGTTAGTTCATAGTTCAACAGGTAGAACCTTGCTAGTAACCACAATGATTTGGATTTGACTCATAATATTGGCACTTTTAAAAGTATATTTGATGTATACATTTTATCAGTATGTGTATTCCTTAGCAGTCATATTCATATTAATTCAGTTTTGGCCACTATTGGATATTTAAAAGTAGAAGACAAGATATTGTCACGGTACCAAAGTTTCAGTAGTCGGAACCAATACCAGTGACAACTTGCAATTCTCTCTACCAATCTCATTACCAGAGCTAAAGCACAAGCTCACTGAAATTTGCATTTTCGCAAAAAACTCCTTAAAATCTGTCTTAATTGTACAATGAATCTCTTATTTACATTGTGTTTACACTTTGTTGGTTATAATAAAAGGATTTGCGAGAGTGTGGCTCGTGTTGAACAAAACTTTTCAGTGGAGTTAAGCGGATTCTGACTAACTTATTGACTAGCACCTTTGATAGGCCATTGCGTTTACACTCAACGGATATGATTGTGATTGGCTACAATGCTCAATGCTTGTAAAAACACACTATAAATGGAAATCTTTGACACTCAAAAGAGCGCTCAAACAAACACGAACAAGAGCAGCAGCATCTATCAGAGGGTACCGATATACCCGGTGCTCAAGTAATAACGTTACGTTTGACAACTCTATGTAACAGTGTATAGGCTACTCATTTAATTTTTTTTATTTAGATACATTTGCCATTTCCTAACATTTTAATCTTTAAAATTTAATTTAATAATACTCTTACATTACTTACTAATTTACTTAATCTGACATTTTAATATCAGTGCATCCCTAACTGAAGTCGGCTTGCCCATCTATGACAGGGATTAGGAGAATGAAAGTGAAAAAAAAGAAGATGAAACAGTTTAAAGAGCTTTGCTCTGCGATGTAGCTCATATCTAGAGAGTGCTAATGTGTAAACCTGACCCTATGGGTCTAATTGGAGGGGTACAGGAGGTCAAATGCTTCCCTAACTGTTATGATTTGTCACTCTTCACAGATCTGAGTACCTCCGGAAACGAAAGGTCCTTTCCTTATCCACTGAGAATACACCAGGAGCCCTATTATAATATATACACTCACAGCAAATGTTCTCACAGTGCTCAACAGCTTACAGCCTTGCTGTCTAATTAGACAAGCAGTACTCATTTAGAAATGTTTAGTTCATCATATTCACAGTAAAATAGCTAAATGTTATGTTTACTGCATTTCACTAATGCACATTATTAGAATTATCCCCAAATGCGTTTGGCCTGTAGTATTGTGGGGTACTGTCGGTTTAAAAAGACTTAGAGAGGATCATGAAGAGTGGTGATCTCTTAAGCATCTAAAATTGTTATGCAATGAAAATAACTTTTTTCCATGTGCTACACTAAAATAAACACTGTCTCAGAAACTCAGATATGATTCCATTGGTGCATTCACACAGAGTAATACAAATAAACATCTCATCTTTAACAAACTTGTGAATTAATTGTATAGTTGGAAACTCAGAATTTGTGATGCTTTAAGTGAGCATTAAGTAAAGGTAAAGAGGTTATCTAAATGTGGACAAAAGGTGGAAATGATTTCAACAAATAATGATACAGAATTAATAATATTAATTGATAAGCAAGCTAATAAGAAATATATAGTGAATCCCTACTACTAAACATAACATTACAATGATTAGACTAACAAGATAAATACTAAATAATTTAATTATGCCAATAAAGGCATAATAACATAATTATGCCTTTATTGGAGTGATCAATGAATATAATTTTTTTTTTTTTTTTGTGGACTCTATTATACAAGTTGGACAATATACTCTCTAAGAAGTGGTTGAAAAGTAACCACGTTTTTGTTACGGTGAATTTACAGATCCGTCAGAGGAAGTGACACTTCGTAGGGTCAAGCTTTACGGTACAGATTTAATGGAACTCCACCAATTACCTAAAAGCACTCAGCCTGATCCTCCTTTAAGGTCCTCATCCATCCACGTTAAACTGCAGCATTATCTCCCTTTCCTCTTTTATAATGAAGTTTGTTAATGATTCTTCTCTGGGGTTATTAGTTTTGTAACAATTTCCACAGAGAAGAGACAGTCCAACTAAGAATGTTTGTTTGAAAACCACAAAAGTAGCTTAAAATGTCTTGGACATTTAAAAAAAGGTTTTCATTGTGCAATTTTAATGTGCTGTTCCTTATTTCCAGGGGAGTGATGTACAAGCCAGATCCCAAAATCTGTGCCAGGAAGTCTCAATTCCATTCAATTCAAAATCTCAAACTTTCAGCTGTACTACCCCTCTAACTGCATAGCGTCATATTGCACAGTCCCTCTCATAATGAGCACTATAAATGAAGTGAACTCTTTGCCCTATGCTGCATACCCTCTTTCCTCTCCATCTAGATCTACAAATGGGAAAATTCCAGTTTGCGACAGAGTCCAAGAGCAAACACTCTCAGTATAAGAGCCCAGCCCAGTTGCTTTACCAGTCAAAGTCTGTGAGGCCTGCTGCTAGCCTTTTCAACCACTCCACCTACTCCCATGTTGCATTACTCAACGGGACTTCCCCTAATGATCAGAAAACGAGGAAAAGGAGGAAAAAAAGCCAAGGGATGAGGCGCTGTCTGGCTGTGTGTGTCTGTAAGCAGCAGAAACAAGGGAAACACTGTTATAGCCTCTCTGATGCAGTAAGACACGTTTTTTGTGTTTGTGCAATGAACAAACACTGTCAAAAAACATGTTAAATTTACAGTAAAAATCTAGAAGTCTATACAAACCAACTTGTCTACTAAAATCTGGTTAATACAAATATACTGATACTCACCGTAGTAATACAGGTGGTAAAACAGAAGCACACATGGTTAAAGTTCATCAAAATTAGCCTTACACAAACCATGGCTAATAAGCTTAAAATGCAAATTTGCAGATTTTCAACCCGCTTTGTATTGTAGCAATGTTGGCAGTATATGTAATTGAACCATGTTTACTCGTTCTCAGTGTGACCGGCCCTGGACCGAAAAATGCACATTCGTTTGTCAGCAAAGGTCCGCCGGATGACGCAAAAGCTCCAGGGCTTTTGTGAAAACTACAGATTATACTTGACTAGATTTATAATTGATAACATTGACCCCACTTTTGCTGTGTGTTTAGAAAACAATATATGTGGATTTACTAATATCCCCTCAAATAAAAGGAAAGAATACTATTGTCACAGGTGGTTGCAGGAAGGCAGACGGAGGAAAGGATATAATTCCAAAACTAAGATTTTAATGATAAGAGAACACAGGACAACAGGACAGGCAGCAACACACACTAAATACAATGGCAATCAATGAACAAGGCAACACACAGGACTTAAACACAAAGGGAAATAGATCAGGGAAACGAGGCACAGCTGACAAGACTAACGAGGAAACAGGTATGACAGAAGAACTATCCCCACCCACAGACAGCCAGATCGACAAAGGGTTATTAACAGAACAGACACAGTTATTGTAATAGTTTTTCAGTGAAAAATGTATCGTACTGTCTATTCTTAAAAAAAACAGCATTTTGGTAACAATGGAACTCTATGACAATGGCAGTTTGCTTCGGGAGGATTGGTCGGAACTGACAGAAAGACAGTTTCTTTCAGTTTTTCACCTCCGTTTGGCATAAAACACTGTTAGTAGTCATCCAGTTTGAAATGTTGACTACAAGATTTTCCGTCGCAGCGTTCTCTCCATATTTATGTTTCTTTGTAGCCAATAGCCACTGCCTACAATGCGCTGGATCTTTCACTGAAAACTGAAAGTAACTCACTGAAAGTACTTGCACCTGAGAGCAATACAAGTGTAAAATAACAATACAATAACTAAAAGTTTGCTTAGAAGTATTTCCTACTAAATCAAGGTGGTATTTTATTAGGCAAAAGGGAAGAGAACAGCCTTTTTTCTTTGTTTTCTCCAGTCAGGTAGCACAGATTTAAAAAATTCAGCAATTCCCCATGACCATGCCAGAAAAAAAAAATAGTTGGAATCAATCAACTAAATCTTTTTGTTGATTTAGCTATTATTTAAAAATCACCCATAATCCTAGATAATAAATAGTGGAGGGTATCACTGGTGCGTACAGTCATAAATGAAGATGAATAAATGAATCTGCCATTACATATGCTGTCCTGAAAATGTGTGACAACAGTGATCAAGAAGATAAATACAGTAATTTTCCAACTATGCACAAGACAATACTCCAACATTTTCTGATCTTCAGCCATTCTAGCAGAACACTGATAATTAGATGAAAATGTCAGACACTTCACACACTCTGTAACCAGACAAACCTGTTTAAAATGGAGACGCACCGCGTTAGTGATGGGACAAAATAAAAATGTACTCATCTGAATTACAGGGGTGCTATTGTGTCACAGGTACATCTGGAAGGAGGTTCTTCGGTTTCTCTCTGAAGAAAAAGTAGAGAAAATTAGATGCTGCTCTGTATTACAAAAGCAAATGAAAAGGTGTAACAGAAAGCCAACATTTGTCAAAATTACATGCAATTCAACATGCACGTGCACTCCAAACTGTCCCATAAAAAACTAAGTGCAGGTATTATGACTTTAGAGCAACATTAACTCTTTAAAGGGATAGTTCACCCAAAAATTAAAATTCTGTCAGTATTTACTCACCCTCATGTTGTTCAAACCCCGTAAGACCTTCGTTCATCTTCGGAACACGAATTAAGATATTTTTGATGAAATCTGAGAGCTGGATCCCTCCTCCATACTAGTCCATAGGCTTCTTCAGGGATTGAAACTTGCCGGCCTCGAAAAGTTATTAAAGACATTGTTAAAATAGTCCAAGTGACTACAGTGGCTCAATCTTAAGTTTATCAAGCGACGAGAACACTTTTTGTGCGCAAAAACAAACAAAAATAACGACTTAATTTCAACTATTAATTTCCTTCTCTATGGGCCTCTAGGCCGCTGGTCATGTGGGTGATGCGTGTGATGTACAACAACAGAAGCTTACGCTATTACACCAGTGAACTGACTAGAGGCCCACAGAGAAGGAAATTAATAGTTGAAATAAAGTCGTTATTTTAGTTTTTTTTGCGCACAAAAAGTATTCTCGTGGTTTGTTAAACTTAAGATTGAGCCACTGTAGTCACCTGGAATATTTTAACGATGTCTTTAATAACTTTTCGGGTCTGGCAAGTTTCAATCTCTGAGGAAGCCTATGGAGGAGTGATCCAGCTCTCAGATTTCAACAAAAATATCTTAATTCGTGTTCCGAAGATGAACGAAGGTCTTACGGGGTTGGAACAAAATGAGGGTGAGTAAATACTGACAGAATTTTCATTTTTGGGTGAACTATCCCTTTAATCTAAGAGTCCTCGACACCAGGATTTCAACACTGAATGTTTTACTGTGTACAGAAAAAAATTATGTTGAAATATGCATGTCACAAGTAAAAATCTAGAGAATGAATGTGCTTCATAGAGCAAATATCCATTTTCCCACGCTATTCGACATGAAAAAATGTCATCACTCTGTGAATATTCATTACTCATGGTTGTATATCCAAGTCATTTTGGAATTTGGCCAAGATTAAATCTCTCAGCACTCAGAATAGGGGCATGACACTAATGTGATCTGCATGCAATGATTATGAATGTTTTTAGCAATGCCAAGATAAAAATGAAAGATGATGCTTAGATTCCGCTACCCATCAACCCCTGTTACCTGGATGGGAGACCTCCTGAGAAAACCAGGTTGCAGCTGGAAGAGGTGTTAGTAAGGCCAGCAGGGGGCGCTCACCCTGTGGTCTGTGTGGGTCATAATGCCCCAGTGTAGTGATGGGGACACTGTACTGTCAAAGAGCACTGTCCTTCGGATGAGGCTTTAAACCGAGGACCTGACTCTCTGTGGTCATTAAAAATCCCAGGATGTCCTTCTGAAAAAGAGTAGGGGTTTAACCCCGGCATCCTGGCCAAATTTGCCCACTGGCTTCTGTCCATGATGGCCTCCTAATCATCCCCATACATTTTGATTGGCTTCATCACTCTGTCTCCTCTCCACCAGTAAGCTGGTGTGTGGTGGGCGTTCTGGCACAATATGGCTGCCATTGCATCATCCAGGTGGATGCTGCACATTGGTGGTGGTTGAGGAGATTTCCCCCTTCCATATGTAAAGTGCTTTGAGTCCCCATAAAAGCACTATATAAATGTAACGGATTATTATTATTATTATTATTACTATTATTATTATTATTATTAGCCGAGCCCATGATTGATATCTGTAGCTGGACATGCATGCTCAGGACTGTGCATGAATAAAATTTATGTTTTGGCTCAGCAGCACTGACATATTTCCTTCATAAAATAAATATGAACTCCAACTAAAGCACCAGGACTGTCTCTGAATAACAAACAACACCATACATTTCCCTGTTGAGCAAAAGGCATCAGCTGTGAAAACAGACATCCACCTAGAAAGACACGACAATGAGATGCTCGTCCCCAGCGGACCCCACCTCACAAAGCACTTCCACTATACTGAGCACATTAACTGTAAACAACCACCAAACAAAACTCTTTTGCCTGTTTTTCCTATTATCAATTATGTTTTATTTGGCCTTAAAGGGTTAGTTCACCCCTCATGTTGTTCTAACTTCCAAACCTGTAAGACTTTCGTTTATCTTTGGAATACAAATTACTATATTTTTGATTAAATCTGAGAGCTGGATCACTCCTCCATAGGCTTCTATGGGATCGAAACTACCTCAGAACGTAGGCTCACTATTGGCCGACACTGCTGGCCATGTGTGTGATGCGACTTATGGTTGAGCCACTGTAGTCACACTGTACACTGTACACTGTAGTCACAGACTATTTTAAAAATTGTCTTTACTATCTTTCTGGGCCGGCAAGTTTCGATCCCATAGAAGCCTATGGAGGAGTGAGACAGCTCTCAGATTTACTGCATTTTGAAATTGCATGTAGTGTCCTGTAAAGTAGAATATAATTTTCAATGAAGACAAGACAAGACGGACAGACAGACAGACAGACAGACAGACAGACAGACAGACAGACAGACAGAAAGAAAGAAAGAAAGAGAGAAAGAAAGAAAGAAAGAAAGAAAGAAAGAAAGAAAGAAAGAAAGAAAGAAAGAAAGAAAGAAAGAAAGAAAGAAAGAAAGAAAGAAAGAAAGAAAGAAAGAAAGAAAGAAAGAAAGACAGCCACTTGAAGCCCTGTCAGTGAAATTCGTGACATTTGTCTGAGTGGGCTCTTGTCTTTCTCCAGACTTTACACACTCTGTTTCCACACAGATACCCTGCGGGGGAAGCTGGGATCAGGGGCCTCTCTCGTTCTTCCCTCTTTCATTCTCTCGAACACATGTTAAGAACCTACGCCTGCCACACAGAGCCCCAGGGATCCATGCAGTGGACTCCAGGGGAAAGAAAGACTGCATGTGCCCCACAAGGGGCCAAAGGTTCAGAGGCCAGACAGAAAGCTCTGGAGCCCGTCATTGAGGCTCAGACTGTGGGGGTGTGCATTCACATCCAGAATACTGCAGAAGCCAGCTGTCAATCAAGAAGCTGTCAGATATACATGCATCATAATGGTTCATTAAGGGTGACCATGTTGAGTCCAATTCAGCCAATCCACTCAATTAATACATTTCTTAGATAGATAGATAGATAGATAGATAGATAGATAGATAGATAGATAGATAGATAGATAGATAGATAGATAGATAGATAGATAGATAGATAGATAGATAGATAGACAGATAGATAGACAGATAGACAGATAGATAGATAGATATTGAAATTAACTTTTTTCACTCACCAGCCAATTTGGCTACAAAATTTTAAGTTAACGGCCATTCAGAACTTCTACTAGCCAAAAAAAAAGAAAAAGAAATGAACCCGATTAACTACGTCACTGATTATATATATATATTAGTTTTTTTCTGTTAACAAAATGCTTTTTAATCTTCGCTATTGCTTCAATGTTATTCTTCAATGAAACATGCAATAAATCAAATGAACAAGCGTGCCGTTATTTGTTGCGTAGTGACGTGTATGTTCAAGTAAGCCATATATACGAGGATACTCCTCAATACGCTGTATTTATTAAATCATGATGACATGATGAATGACGAGTTTAATATTTGCGGTAAATCTGTGCATATTTGCGCATTCGGCGGGTTGGCAAGTGTTAATTTCAAACCCTATATATATTTTTATATATATATATACACCCTGGTGAAAAAATATATGCTAAGTATACTTGCATGCAGACTAATTATTATACTTCAAGTGTGTTAATGATTAGTTCCCTTTCAGTCGATAATGTCAGACGTAGTTGACGGTCGACTGAATGGGGATCGCTCTAGAGAACCTATCATCTTCGATTACTATTGAACGAGCCAATGGAATTTGGCGTGCGTGATTTGCATCACACACTCCGCCCCCGCGGCGCGGGCATAAATACGGAAGTGGATGCACGCACTAGTTGCCTTTCGCTTCAGAGCCGTTCGTCTTTGATGTCTCTGAAGAGTGCTGTTGTATTCAA
Source organism: Siphateles boraxobius (assembly GCF_051911475.1). Classification (NCBI taxonomy): domain Eukaryota; kingdom Metazoa; phylum Chordata; class Actinopteri; order Cypriniformes; family Leuciscidae; genus Siphateles; species Siphateles boraxobius. The sequence goes on along the minus strand of NW_027508811.1, from coordinate 7,996,318 downwards.
TGAGCGAGTCTGTCTGTGTTCTTGCGGGAAGACCTCTCCAGTGTTGGTGTTCTACAGCATGGTGCAGCGGTGATCGCGAGCTTCTCAGCTCTCAACTGCTGTTTTAACAGCATCAAATTTCTATTGTTTGTTTGTGTGTTGACGGTTGTTTAGAGGGCGAGAAGTGAGTGCTTCACTGTTGGTTGAAAGACTATTCAGTGTTTGCCGCGGTCATTCCCTGTGTGCTCCGGCACTGGTGACGGTCCCATTTCCTAAAAGAGCAACACGGGTGTGAGTGCGTCTTTTTCAAGATGCCATTCCATCCGTGCGTTTCTGGGTGCGGTCTGGCACTATCCCCCTCTGACTGTCACGAAAGTTGTGTCGTATGTTTGGGCTTACAGCATGCCGAGGCAGCTTTCATGGATGAGTCATGTTCTCACTGCGGGAACATGGCCATCTCGGTGTTGAGATCTAGACTCGCCTTTGTCAAAAGCGTTGGTGCAGTCCACACCTCTGGGCCCCGCCCTTGTTCTTCCTCTGGGTTACCTTCCCAGAGAAAGACTGGGGTGCCGTTCAAGCTGGGTGATCTGAGGATCACAGTGAGGGGTAATCCGCCCGGCCAGGCCCCGTGGGTCCCTCACTCCTCTTTCGCACGGCAACCGGTGGAGCTCCCCATTGATCCCGCTGGTCCCTCTGTAATGGACAGGCCAGCCGTGTCATTCGGGCCCCTCCAGGGGATACCATGTCAATCGCAGCATCGGAGGGGGAGCTGAACTCTGGAGATGACGACTCGGCTGCACTGCCTCCCTCCGGGAGACCAGTGTTGCCCGAGCCAGATCCAGAAATGTCAGCTATGCTGAAAAAGGCCACCAAGGCAGTAGGGCTCGTGTGGAACCCTCCACCGTGTCCCGAGCCGTCTCGGTTGGATGATTGGTATATCGGGGCGGGCCGTACTGGTTCTCAGTCCGCCGCCCCGGTTCCTTTCTTTCCTGAAGTGCATGAGGAGCTTACGAGGGCATGGATGGCACCTTTCTCTGCCAGAAACCGCCTGAGTGGCTATCCCTCCGGTGGAGCGGGCTGTTGCGATGCAGTTATGCCCAACGGCGGCCGCTTCCTGGAGAGGTGATCCTCGTCACCCCTCTAAAGCCTGTAAGTTCTCGTCCGCTCTTACGGGCAAGGCTTACAAAGCTTGTGGGCAAGCCGCTTCCTCTCTGCATGCCATGGCGTTCCTTCAGGTCCAACAGGCCCAGGCACTCATGAACATGCACGAGGGTAGTCCGGACCGTGAGCTCATGGGTGAGCTCCGCACTGCAACTGACCTCGCCCTCCGGGCGATGGAGGTTGCAGCTCGCGCGGTCGGTTCGCGATGTCCACACTTGTGGTCCAGGAGCGCCATCTCTGGCTCAACCTGGCCGATATGAGAGAAGCGGACAAGGTTCGGTTCCTGGATTCTCCCATTTCCCAGGTTGGGTTATTCGGCTACGCTGTGGAGAACTTTGCCCAACAGTTCTCTACAGCTCAGAAACAGACAGAGGCCACCCGGCACATCCTGCCTCGGAGGGACGCCGCTGCCTTCACCCGCCCGCCGAGGTCAGATCCTCCGCCTGTTCGTCGCCGAGGGCGTCCGCCCGCAGCCGCCTCAGCTCCCGCCGGACCACCGCAGCAGCCTTCACACAGGTTCCGGCGTGGAGCCGGCCGCGGAAGGGGCGCCCAGCCTGGTCCAGGCGCTGCCAACCCAGGTGGTAAGCATCAGCGCAAAAGAAAACGCTGAACCTGGACGGGCTCTCAGGGATGGAGGAGTTGCTCGTGGAGTGGTCGCCGATCCCAATCCCTCTGGCTGGTTGGAGGGCCGGCTGGAGTTTTTGTTATGTGTGTGTCTGTTCCGCCACTTGCCCCTATAAAAACGGGGTCAGCGGTACCCACATATTCAGAAAAAGAACAAATTTTCTCTTCCTGAGTCCCAAGTGGACCAGTCTGGAGGGTGTGACCCTGCAATAGCCTTACATCCCCCAGCTTCCCTTGGTCGCCAGCAGGCAGCTTGGGGCGTTCGAGGACCCGGTCATCCACCTTCTCACATCCCCCTGCCACTAGTGGAGACAGGTAAGTGTTGCACTGCACACTAACACCACTATCTCTACTTTGCTGCCCCACCTCAGGCTCGGCTACCCCGCTCAAGTCAGTGATAATCACATTAGGTGTTGAGCAGACGTGCTCCTGAAAATTCAGTGATATTCATCACACCGAGTGTGGAGCAGTGCTCCTGACTTGTGCGTGCTTATCTTATCCTGCTGGCGAAGGACTTGATATAGCCGCTCCTCCAGCCAGTACGAAGGCCAGTTGTAAACTCGTTCTTCGTGCTACTAGGTGGTGGGTCGTGACCATCTTGGCCCAAGATTGGTCTGCAGCTCCGACCTGAAAGACATGTGCTTCAGATCTCTACCTTCCGCACCGCAGGCCATCCTGTGTGTTGCGTGTAAGGGTGGAGTATCAGTACAGTGTCCTTACCCTCGAGTGCTCCAGAGCCCGTTGGGTCTTCAGGTCAACTGGAAGAGAGTAATCTCGCCCACGGGCTGAGTATCTCTTTTTCAGTTTTGGAGATGGACTCGGGTCTAACACGTCTCTCCAATGAGAATGTGTTCAGCTGGTGTTGAAGTGAGAAAGGGTCCCACTGAAAGAACTTTCAGAGGCTCCTGGGGTATATGGTAGTTGCAGCCTTTGGCTTCCTCCATATGTGACCGCTTCAGCGCTAGCTTCATGATCGAGTCCCGAGGTGACCGTGGCAGAGCAGCTCACCCTGTGTGACTATAGTCCATCCCGGTCTGCTGCCAAACCTTCTTCAACAGAGGGGCCATGTACAAAGGGCGTGTTTTAACGGGGGCCTGGTTGACCCTCGACTACACGGGCATTCGTGCCTCGAGTTGTTAGACATTGCGACCGTTGCGTAAGCTTCCCTTGCATGTCACAACTCACCCGTCACCTCCTCCTTGGAGTCAGAAGCTTCTGAGGACACTTTGTTCCACTCTTCCCGCTCTACTCAATCGTGCCGCCATCGAGCCTCAAGACAGTTATAGCCAGTGCAAGTGGAGACTCCATCCCCTGGGTCCAGCTGGGTCATGACCATTCCGGGGCCGCTCAGTTGCCCCTCCGGTTTCGTCTTCCTGCCAGTGTTTGTGTAAACCGAGTGGACTACCCTTGGACAAACACTGGGTCTCAGCTGCCCCAGGGGCCCGCAGAAATGCGTTTAACCCCAGTGAGCCTTCTAAAAGCGACTGCGACTCATGGTCGCCTTGCGCCTGCTCAAGTCAGTGAAATCATCACACTTCATGTTGAGCAGAAATGCTCCTGAAACTCAGTGAAGTTCATCGCACTCAGGTGTTGAGCAGCAATGCTCCTGTAGCTCAGTGAGTTCATCACACTCAGGTGTTGAGCAGAAATGCTCCTGTAGCTCAGTGAATTCGTCACACGCAGTGCTGAGCAGAAATGCTCCTGGTGCTCAGTGAAGTTCTTCGCACTCAAGTGTTGAGCAGAAATGCTCCTGTAGCTCAGTGAATTCGTCACACGCAGTGCTGAGCAGAAATGCTCCTGGTGCTCAGTGAAGTTCTTCGCACTCAAGTGTTGAGAAGAAATGCTCCTGAAGCTCAGTGAGTTTATCACACTCAGGTGTTGAGCAGGAATGCTCCTGAAGCTCAGTGAACTTATCACACTCAGGTGCTGAGCAGAAAATGCTCCTGAAGCCCAGTGATCTTCACATGTTGTGTTGAGCAATGCTCCTGTCTTTTTGCGCCCGTCGCTTGCACCTACGTGCCAAGTCAGGAGAGGAACAGGTCTTCATAGTTGCCCCTGTTTCCCATCGATAGCCTTCCTGACTTCCCCTGAAAACTCTTTCAGGAACGGGGCACGATGGCACCCGGGTTCTTCCCCCGGAGATTCCGGGTGGTCTTACATCTGAACGCGGAGGTTCAGGTGGCCATCACAGGGACATGTGATAGTTACCATCACTTCTGCGAACACCCCCTAGAAATGGGTAGCGTACTTACGCCTTTAGAAGTGGAACCTAGTCGTTGAGTGCGTCTTCTCTCCAGAGGAGATCCTGAAAGCTTTCGATCACTTCAGTGCTCTCTTTCCTGCAAAATGGGTTGGAGTAGGCTGTTTCCTTCACCCTCAAAATGATGTTGCCTCGGTGTTTAAACGACGCTCATCGTGTTGCAGAAGTGTGCAGAAGCACGTTCTGATCGTCAGGTTCCTGAGGAGCAAGGTCTTGTAAATCCTTGCGTCCCTCTTTTCCTCTTGGGCCTTGTCCCTGGTGCGATGCACTGCAGAGACCGCCCCTGAGCCACTGCAGGTAGTGAGTTAAAAATTCTGTTATATCAGTTCTCCTGCTCGCGTGGTCTCTACTAGAGGGTAGGGACTTGCTCGCTTTCGGTCAACGTATTGTGCCTGGAGTCTGGGCCGGCTAACTCTCACAAGCTGAGACCCCGGCTCGGATTGTGCCCAAGGTTTTCTACCTCTCCCGCAATAGGAGCAGGTGGTGAGCCTGCAAGCGCTGCCCTGGAGGAGGCAGATCCAAACCTGGCTTCTCTGTTCGTTCACTTGTGTACGTGTACAGAATGCAAGCCATAGACCTCAGACCAGCTCTACAAATATCTGTTGGAACTCAGCAGAGAGGGAAGGCTGTTTCCATGCAAAGTTGCACTTATTGCTTGCCTTCATTTCGGTAAAAATCCGAGATGCAACATGTCCACTTAGGTGTTGAGCTCCTCTATGATGAGTGTAAAGTGCTCCGCCTGGGCGTTGACGATATGCTTTGCTAAACAGATTCTAGAGTTGGGGGCTGGACGACACCTAGTTGAACCGCTGCTTCCCGTGGGCTCCCTTCTCATGAAGCCAGTTTCACCGTGAGCCCGGTTCAAGTGTCGGCTTGCTGCGCCATTCCCCTCCTATGGACTGGATACGTGCGCCTTTCTACTCCAGTTGAGTTCCCTTAAAATTGAACCCTGTTGAGTTCCTCCACACCCCTCCGACGTCGGACGTGCGGAACGTCTGGTGTTAGGCCTACCACTCGTAAGCAGTGTGGAACCTGTGTTAGGCTGGGTCCATATGTGGCGGTCCCTACGGCGACCCCATATGTGTATTCTTCCACGATACGGCTCCCTGCGGCGAGCCCGTGTCTTCCCTCGGCAGAGTCTCTCTGCCGTCACTGTCCGGTGTGTCTCCCCCCGTCTTAGGCTGGAGCCACCCCAGTGACATTCCATATGTTAGACTGCCCGGTTTCCGCCCAGTTCATATGTGTATTCTCCACGTTACCTCCCTCTGGGTTGGATGTGGCTTCCGCAGCGTCCCTTCCTTCCAATGTACGGGGAACGCTTTCCCAGTGGTCCTGTAGGAACAGCAGTGACTTCCCTGGCCTAAGCCCTGTCCTTCCCCGCCTTAAATTTGCGGGGGTATCTGGAGGCTTTGGTTTAGGCACTGGAAGGTGGCAGCGTTAGTGGCGTTTTCAAAGGTTATCCCCATTCAGACTACGTCTGACGTTATCGACTGAAAGGGAACGTCCTGGTTGCGTATGCAACCCACCGTTCCCTGAAGGAGGGAACGGAGGACGTAGTCCCCTTGCCACTACCGCTGGACCACCGCTGACCCCGGGTTACTCTCGGCTCCTCAGCGAAAAGCAACTAGTGCGTGCATCCACTTCCGTATTTATACCCGCGCCGCGGGGGCGGAGTGTGGGTTGCATACGCAACCAGGACGTTAACCTGAACGGTGCTATTTTGAAATAACTAATTTTGTACTCAGTTAAAAAGTTTAGTTACAAAATAAATTGAACTAAAGCATAACTTTAAGTGTATTTAGTGTACTTTTCTGAACTAAATTGGCCCAACTTTAAGCATATCCTTGTGTAGGGACTAATTACTTGCTTGATTACTGATATTAAAGTGTACTTTATTTGTGTAACAAGTACATTACAAATTCTGATGTTCTTGATGTTTTTGCCTTGTATTAGTATAGGACAGTAGCTAGACAGGAAGTGAGGTGGGAGAGAGAGAGGAGGGATGGGATCAGGAAAGGTCCACATGCTGGGACTCGAGCTCAGGTCTCCCGAACCACATGCTCACGAGGCTTTTGTGGTGTAATATACTTGAGTAAAAAGTATAGGCTCATTAATACCTTTGGCTTATTCCAAATACTACAAATTGCAAACTTTGTCTTCAAAAACAAATGTACATTATTAGACAAATAAAACTTCTACTATATTTTGTACAAAATACTATTGTATACTATAATGTATTTTGAAAGTATACTTTAAATGCATTGTTGCAATGATACTTTGCAGCACACAGATAGAATATACCTAAAACATATTTTTGATAAAGTGCAAATAAATACACTTTTAAAAAAAAATAAACTTAATTTTCACTTCAAGTATATATATTTATATTTTATTTTATTAAAATATATTTTTAGAAAATATACTAAAGTACAATTATTTTAAAGTGTGATAAAATTTGTATTGTGAAAATAGGTAAAAGCATGATGCAAATATAATTTTAATATATTTAAAGATTGTAAAATTTTTGTTAGTATATTTGCAATCCACTATTGCAAAAGGGAACATATTTCAAATACAATAAAGTACACTTTTTTTCACTAGGGTATATATAATAGAAATTAATTAATTGAGCATATGACTGTTAACTTTTACCAGGATGACAGGATGACAACTGTCAGTCAAGTCCAAAGGGAAAAAGACATAACAACAATGGGGAGCTCTCTCACACTGTCACACACAAACCACTGCCCAAACAGACCAACTAGCTTTGTCAAATAAAGGATACTCATCTCATTTCAATCATCAAAGCTATAGGGTTTAGGCTCTTTCACTCTGTACGTCAATCAGCACCACTCATGGTTACTTGGACCCCGAAACACTATCCACAGGAGCAAATACATACACAGACACACACACACCTCACTGGCTCTGTTCTGCAGCTTCATTGATTTTCCCCCTATTCTTTCTGTTCACAAAAGATTCCTTCAAGTGCCACAGTGACAATGGCCTTAAGATCATCAGAGCGTAATGATTGCTGTTCAATGAGAGCCGCTTCAAGATTAATTGAGCCAGAATTAATTTGGGGAATTTCTGAGTACTCTGAAAGGAGACTGGTAAAGAGCGGATAGATTTCAGGTAAGCCGGGGGCGGTAGTTGTTTCTTCAAAACAACTACGGTTTAGGGTCATTATTTTATTAGGCGAAAGAGAGTTCCTAAAGATCAACATTACAAATAACTAAACATTTTTTAAATAAGACATTTGTTACAAATATAAAAATGTTAAGACAAGTTTTCAAACAATATTTTTTTTTTCAGTTAAGCTTATTTTTTATTACTGATTTCTTTCATTTGCATTGTCAACCATTAATCAAACAGAAAAAGATACAGTGCTGCAAACAGTTTTTACATTTCACAGTTTTTTACACTGATAAAGAAAAAGACTTCACTGTAATCATTGCATTTTGTTACAATCTTCATCAAATCTTTATTAAAAAAAATTTTATTTGAAGTACAGGAGGTGATCATTCAGAGAGAGAAATATCTGTTCTATTACTATAGATTTTAATCTCAAACGCTTTCATACAGCCTTGTTCTTGGCAGTTTGTACAGGCCGAAACAGGATTTTATAGAAAAAGGGAACAAGTCCTGCAGACCTCTTCAGTCTTAATGGCTGTCTCACATGTCACAGTTTCCACCCAGTGTTCTTAAAAGCAAGTGTGATTACTGTGACTATTTCAGCTAATTACTTAATCTTGGATTTAATTGAAACTAGTCTACAAATGAGGTAGCATTCATACAATTAAAATCTAAAGATTAAAGCTATTCATTAGAATATAGAATTACTTAAATGAAAGATCACCCCCAAAGCATGTTTTTGCTTGAAGGGAAAGTAATTTCTGCCCAGCAGTCATGTTTTATAACTGAATATGATGTCAGCCTAATTTTATGGCCATAACCAGCCACATACACACCCACTCATGGAGCAAAACATAAAATTTACAAACAGCTACTCAAGTCCTGATGAAATTACTACGAATAAAAGTATCAAGGGACCAGGGAAAAGAAAAACGAGAGGACAGAATTCCCTGTGGGCAAACCCCTGTCTGGTTCCACCAACACAGTAAACAAAATGTGCTCAGTCCATCATTGCATTACAGAAAAACAGAGTCAGGCCTCTTGTACTGCTGGCACCTCCATAGCACTGATCCAAACACCCTGTGACTTGCCCTGTGACTTTTTCCTTCATTGAATGCCAGCGGAGCAACCGATAGACAGGCTCCTTCATGTCACACTTCATCACACCTGCATACTGACCTGCTCCAGAGGTTTTACCTTGAAGAGCACGTTCTCACACCATGCGTGTGCCTTCTGGCTTTCTTCTGGTGGATGGTGGCATGATAAGATTTGACTACCAGTCCAAGCAGGACTGAACAAGGTGTTCTTCTCGTTCATGTAAGTGGGATGATCAGTGGCTCAAATTAAAAGGCCAGGTTGGCCGAGAATTGTATCTGACCTCAGTGTACTTGTTCCTTTGCTAGAGCAATTACTTTTTTTTAAACTGTCCCAAAACCGCTTCAGGGTCTACTGCCGATATAGACAGCTACTTTCTATGGACACATCCTGACTGCAGTGGAACATCATAAATCACTGATTTGGAACACACAAATAGTTCTCTGCACGTGAAGCACATGGAAGACTGGACTTTTTTACTTATTGTACACTATATTTAGCTATACTTTTCAACACTGAATGAATAAGTAAATAAGAATATTTACATTTTTAAACTTAGCATATGATTTTATCCAAAGTGACTTATTTCTAATTAATGGTACACTATGCAACTTTTTTTGTTCAAAATTAACTCAATTTAAAAAATGAGTCAATACATCAGTCGTTTTTCCTAAACGTGTTTTTGTCTAATTCTGATACCCTGATTCTGTCATGAACTCCAGTCACCAGGCACCTTAGCACGCTGCATTTCCCATCATCCATCAAGTTCATCACCTGCCTTCAGTCAACCATCATCCTCACCTGATTCAAATTTAAACGATTCAAGTTCTCCAACGATGATATCCATGTGTTTGTTCCTTGTGTTCCCAAGTCTTCCCCAGTCAATATCTGCCTGTGTTACTCACCTGTTCTGGTGCTTGTCCTCTGAGGTGTGTGTTCATCTGCAAGCTCTGCCATCTCCCTCTGGATCTCCAGTAAGACAAAAGGACAGTTTAGTTGTCATTTCACCAGCTATATTTATCCACATTGAGTTTACTCACCTGCTCACCCGGTGTCTGCTTGTGTCTTCAATAAAGCTGTTATCTGGATTAAGTTACTTCCTGTCCAGTCTGTATTTCCTGTATACAAAATGGTAAGCCTATAAGTGTTTATATTTTAGACCTAGCAGGATGGTATTTGTGGGAAATTGTGTACATGCATCACTCACCTGTGTCTCATCATATTTGTAAATAGAGAAGTTTCTTTTTTACACACGTATATTCTGTGGGAGTGGCATAGGTTGTCACAACGAGCGAGAGTGGTTGACATGGAGCACGCTGAATCATCTGTTTAAAAACGCCACCAAACTGAGGAGTTTGCCGGTAAAAAGAGAACATGACACCGCTCGTAATTAAACGTGAATCAACATTGGCTTGGCTTTTCGATGATGGTAATAACTGAGGGATTTGAAATTTAAGTGATGTTGAGATGTTTTTATTACTCAACAGGTGAGTAAGGTATTTTATTGCACCGGTAAATTGCCGTATGTAGCTCTCTCTAGTTCATCCAATGTAAAAAGTGAAGAGCAGACTTAACTTAAAATTAGGAAACCCATTGCCTTAAAATTAAGTAAATAAACTGACTAATTGAAAAAAGTCAAGTTCACGTAACTTAATTTTACTTAATTTTAAAGCAACCAGTTTCCACTTCGTAAGTTGTCAACTGATCACTTTTTACAGTGTTGTAAATCATTATCTATTGTGATAGGTCATTTCATTATGGTTGTTGTAGCGCTGTGCTGGAATTTATTTTCAAGTAAGTACTGTCTTTTAACAGGTATAACTACAGTAGCGTCTTCAGCTAGTCAGCTTGAGGTCCTTTCCATATAAACTCGTTATATATCTCTTAAGCCTAGTAGTGAATGTTTTATGATCAGTACATGTAGGCCTAAGTGTATTCTAGCTTTCTATTTTGTTAATGTACAGTACAGCATAATTAAGATTCTCATGTCTGTCTTCTCATCAAACATCAATGAGCTATTTCAAGCGGTTTGGAATTTTTATCTGCATGCCACACTTTTTTTATTTAGATCTGATGCTTTACTCTTAATTAGACTGAGAACAATCTTTTTAGATGACGTCAATCTCAAAACAGATGTTTTCCCATCAACATTCCAACAGCTTAATTTGTACACATTTCACCGTCTGTACTTTTTTCCACATCGGTCCGGTTGTTTCTTTTCGTTCCTTATCTCTCCCACTTACACACACACACACACAGCTCTTTAATAGCGTTTACTACACCGCATCAAGTTTCAGCTGTTCTCAGACTGCTATGCTTATCTTCTTTTTATTAAAACAAGCTTTATTTCGAGCCAAATCGCAAGAAAATAAAATTCATCAGAAACTTTTGATTACAATCTTAAAAACCCAACACATCTTCAAAGCATAATTTGCAATGCAGCATGTGTAAAGCATATGTTCTGTCTTTGGAGTTTAATAGGCATTACTAACACAATTGGGCAATTTAAATTTTTTTGTTAAATAAAATAGCTGATAGTAAATTTGATCCTTTACATTATTAGCACTTTTATTATTAGGACCATACCCATACCAAAAAAAAAAGTACAAAATATTAATAGTACAGCTGTAAATCATCATTTCATATACAGACAAACAATCATTTCCAGAAAAAAAGCACCCAACTCATAAGCCTATCACTGGAAACGCCAGTGCACACACAATTTACACCTAACAAAATACCTTTTAAACCACCAATCTGTCACGAAGGCAGGAACATTTGTTGATATGCTTCAAGGAATCTCAGAGAGATGCCTCCAAGATTCAAAATTAGTAGTCATTCTCTATTGAATTCTGTTTTTCATACAGATCAGAGGGATGTTTATAGAGTCACCTAATAGTTATTGAATAAATTGGTGTGGTTAACAATAAAAATACGAACTCTAAATTCTACATCTTTGGGGAGAGTTGGATTAACACCTGGCTGTAAGTTGTTAATCATTCTTATTTTAGTGTTAGGCCGGGCAGCTAGATGTTTCCACAGCTGACTTTACTGGTAATGCTTGATTCTCTTAAATTACAGTGTGATTTTGCCATTTTTAAAGTTAAGAAAACAGTATCAATCTGATTTTACCCTCCTGCAGTGCTTCATACATTCCACAGAAGAGAGAACGTATGAAAAAAGAAAAGGAGGAAAGAACTCCTCATGCATAAAAACATACATCATCTTACAATGATGCCTGCACCTCTTGAAGTTATTGCCTTTATGTTCATATGAGCCATGTGGATTGAAAAGGATTTTGTTTACTTTGAAACAAAATTGAATGGCTACGTTAGATTTATTAATACTGACAGGACCATTTGGAAACAATCATCAGAAGTGTCATGGAAAAACCGCTACGTCATGGCCTGCTACAGGCTCCTTCACTCCGCCAGCATCAATATTTTCACCAAGCTTCAATATGTCTGTTGACTGACAACGTGGTACAGTTTTAGAGCGAGATGCAGTACACTGAAAAAAATATATAGTTGTTAGATAACCTTTATTATAATGGTTGATTGAGATATCTGATGCAGAAAAAGTTGAGATGACATTTAAGAATGTCAACTTTAGTATGAGCAATTTAACATTTCAAACAGAGTAAACAGAGAAATTCAAAATGTAACTACATGTGGTGCACCTAAAAACTTTCAGGTTGACTCAACGTAGTGTTTTAGTAACTAGGGTGTTGATGTAAAGTATCACCAGATTATGGATTTTTTTTTCCTTACTATTCCCCAATAAAACAAAATGTTATTTTTTGGTCACGGGATAGAAACTATTTTGACTAAGCAGAATCCAAGTTCACCAAAAGGAAAATCTTAAAATTGACTTTGAATAAACCACAGTAAATAAAGCTAAAAAAAAATCTGTTAATTCTAAGTAGCAATTATTTACATGCTCTAAAATTAAATTATTCATTTGCAAGGGCTTATGGGTATTTCCCCAGCCACAAAGCTTATAGCAGATACCACAATATGAAGTTGAAGCACTTAGCCTTAATAGTTTTAGAACAGCAAACATACTGTAAAGGGATAGTTTACCCAAAAATTACCCCATGATTTACTCACCCTCAAGCCATCCTAAGTGTATATGACATTCTTCTTTCGTTTTTCCTGGCTCTTCCAAGCTTTATAACGGCAGTGAATGGCCGTTTATGTTGTTTTATGCCTATTTAAAACTTTATCGACTAAAATAACTAGCTTCCGACAGACGGCCTACGCAAGTCGGCTTACGCCAAAAGAGTAACACTTGAAGATGTATGTATATGATGTAGGATGTATGAGTAGCGTAAGCTTTGAGGCCGGTCTATGGCAGCCCTGGTGGCCACTGAGATACACCTCTGGTTGAATTTGAGCATTTTCATTTTTGGGTGAACTATCCCTTTAACATTTCCACCTCATATAAGTTTCCACAGAAAATAAATGTAACATTTATTTTACCTTGACAGATAACCTTGTCGTTTGCAAAAATACTAAATAAAAATAAAAATATGTCAACAATTAAGGTCCAAAAGTACATATTTCTTTTCAGTATGTACACATCATCAACATTTTCCATATTAAATTATGTTTTTTACTTAGAGTAACAAGTCATAATGATTGGTATTATTTGATGAGTGGCCTCATTGCTAGTCATTCACAGGTATTATTTGGGGAGAACAATTTGGATATAGCTGTGAATGAAAGAGTTGTCAATCTATTCAGCTTTTTTCCAGGGAAAGAATTTACATTTTAAATGCATTTTGTAAGTTGGTTTAAAACTAATAGACGAGGAATAAAAGCCACAAACTCCATTATTGAGCATGGCATATTTATATGGATAATTTTTAATCTGCTCAATTCAAAACAAGTCATTCAAGAGTGTCTACCTGTTTAATCATGTGCTGAAGGAGGCTTGAAAACCATTGAGGCCTCTACTTTACTGTCAACACTTATGACAAATTCAGCATGAGCAAGACATTAAAGCATTTTTTTCTGTGCTTTTTATCAGTTATGAGTTTACAGGCCACCAGGCTGCATTTCTTCACACAACTCAAGTGAAAGTGAGGGCAAGTTCCCTTACGCTAAGGGAACGCTTTGAGTGATGATGTCTTGAAGCACATGTAAAATCAGTCCAATGGTGTGGTGGGACGTCAGAGGATGCATGAACCAGGAAACTATAAAGCCTTAAAGCCTGCCCAAACAAAGCAGCGCTAGCTTCTGTGTCTTCTCAAGTGCTCTATGTGAAACTGTTTTTGTCTATTTGGTGTTGTCTGTATATATATATCAGTGTTGGGCAGTAGCGTCGCTACAAGTAGTGACGCTCCTAGTTTAACTACAATTCTTAGTAGCGTGGTGGTAGCATCACTTTTTTCTGAATCAGATAGCTTTTCAGTAGCGAAGCTCTTTTTTTTATCAAGTAGTGCGGTAGCGTCCGCACAAGCTATATTTTTTCCAAGCATTTCTAAAGCTCTAGCTCAAATCGGAAATACAACTGCTAAGTATCACTGATGCTGGATCAGTTACTGATGGTGACTTCTTCTTCTTGTTTTATGGTGGTTTATCATAGGGCCATTTCATTACCGCAATATGGAAAACATGGAATGAATCGCAGTATCCATGCATAAAAATGAAATTTACTGTATAACACGGAATTTCACGGACTTTGTCAGATCTTGGATGAAAAGAAGGTAGGGAAAGTAAACTAAATAAAATCGCGATATAGACTAGTGTCTGCCACATAAAGACTATTTATTAAACCACATAAAGACTATTTAAAAAGGAATCATGCATATTATGCATGTCTCTGTAAATGAATGGCTCAGACGCTCGGATTAATTTACCACACACTGAAGCACCCATGACGCTTGCGATGTTTTCATTAATGGATCAATGAACTTCATCTACACAGCCGCTCTGAGAGTCACTTTAGCAGCATTTTAGCTTGATTTGAGAAAAACTATCTCATTTAAAAAAAAAAACAACCAGAGACTCAAAGGTCTAGCTACATGGCAACCTGTCAAAATAAAAGATTGGTTTAACCTTTGAAGAAAGTTTTGCTTAATTCATTAGGCCTACATTTTAAAAAATTGGTCATTACAATTTAAACCATTAAAAAATATATATATTTCATAGTGCCCTTAAAATGTAATTGATTTAAAAATGTTAATAAATTATTGTTAAATTGTATATGTTTCATGATTCAATTAATTACACATGTTTTTGATTACTAAAATTTTATTTAACCATTAAAATTGGAGTCCAGAAAAATAAAAACAAAATAAAACTGAATTTGGAATGTGGGAAAAAATACAATGGATTTCATAGGGCCCTACAAACCAGCTTTTCGGTGCATTACCACCACCTTCTGCTCCGTATGGTGTGACATCACGTACCAATATCAATCCTTGGGCTGACACGTGAGAAATGGAAAAAGATGCACACACTCTTGACACCTGGTTTTATTATAGTTTTATATAATTCTATGGTTTTATATAGTTATGTTTTTTTTTTTTTGTGCCAAATTGGTTTGGAACAGTTGTAAACAATTGAACTGACACATTAAGCCTGCCTATATGTTTGATTGACAGTTTTATTGATCACTGAGATAGCATTGACTTGGAATTAAGTTGGTTCAATATAAAAATTTAATTTGAAAAAGTAGCTTAGATGTAGTACTAAACTACTTTTGCCATATTGCTGTAGCTTAGCTTGCTACATTTCCCAGGGTGGTAGCTTCAGTGTAGTGAAGCTACATTTAATGTAGAGTAACTGCTAGCTTAGCTCACTACATTTTCTAAGTAGCTTGCCCAACACTAAGGCCCCGTCCACACTACTGCATTTCGTTTAAAAACGGAGAATTAAAACGAAAACGATCTCCGTCCACACCAGCGTTTTAGCTGCGTATTAGAATTGATCTCCGTCCACATTAAAACGACTGAAAACTCGGATCACGTGACCATTCTCCAACACTGTGCATGCGCGTGCCGGTGTAAACAGGAAACGGATGGACTATTCCTCAGATTTGATGAGGAAGCAAGTAACGTTAGCTACCTCTGCAAAGATTAGAAAATGTCGAAGACCAGAGATTTCTTTTCATGGACCGCCGCTGCACACGGGAATTGTCATAGATCGCTCGAATAATAGTTTGCCTCCGCCGCATGTAGGCAGTTATAGCATTGTAAAATGCAGAATTTGCTTGCACAACAGCTGCTAACAAAGACATCAAAGTCAGTAACGCTTGTAATTCGTTATCCATGTTGCACTCACTAACATCAGCTACGTAGTCCAGGAGGTTTTTGTTTGTTTTCTTCCGGTGACGGGACATGTGATGGGTGGCTGACGAATCAGGGAAGGATACGTCATGGGTGATGACACCCAATCATAGAGCCGAGCGTGACCTTCTACGTCATCGTTTCTAAACTCCTCCGTTTTGTCCCGTCTACACTAAAACGCCCTCTGGAGATTCAAAACGAAAAACGGAGCTGCAGCGTTTCTAAACTTCTCCGTTTTGGGTCTTCGTTTTTCCCGTTTTAGTGTGGACGGGAGGTGCAAACGTAGCAAAAGGTCTCCGTTTTTAAACGAAAACGCAGTAGTGTGGATGGGGCCTAATTAACACAGCTTTACCATGAACACTTAATGGATGGGGACACACAAGTTTTGTGTGTTGTTTGTTTGGGTGAGGAGCATGCACGGTCAGCACTCGAGGATGCTGGCTGTGAGCACTGTGATGTGCTTCCATTGCGGACACTCCGATCCCGCCTGGCATATTTTTAGCGAGGACACTCAGGCCCCGTCCACACTACTGCGTTTTCGTTTAAAAACGGAGAATTAAAACGAAAACGATCTCCGTCCACACCAGCGTTTTAGCTGCGTATTAGAATTGATCTCCGTCCACATTAAAACGACTGAAAACTCGGATCACGTGACCATTCTCCAACACTGTGCATGCGCGTGTCGGTGTAAACAGGAAACGGATGGACTATTCCTCAGATTTGATGAGGAAGCAAGTAACGTTAGCTACCTCTGCAAAGATTAGAAAATGTCGAAGACCAGAGATTTCTTTTCATGGACCGCCGCTGCACACGGGAATTGTCATAGATCGCTCGAATAATAGTTTGCCTCCGGCGCATGTAGGCAGTTATAGCATTGTAAAATGCAGAATTTGCTTGCACAACAGCTGCTAACAAAGACATCAAAGTCAGTAACGCTTGTAATTCGTTATCCATGTTGCACTCACTAACATCAGCTACGTAGTCCAGGATGTTTTTGTTTGTTTTCTTCCGGTGACGGGACATGTGATGGGTGGCTGACGAATCAGGGAAGGATACGTCATGGGTGATGACACCCAATCATAGAGTCGAGCGTGACCTTCTACGTCATCGTTTCTAAACTCCTCCGTTTTGTCCCGTCTACACTAAAACGCCCTCCGGAGATTCAAAACGAAAAACGGAGCTGCAGCGTTTCTAAACTTCTCCGTTTTGGGTCTTCTTTTTTCCCGTTTTAGTGTGGACGGGAGGTGCAAACGTAGCAAAAGGTCTCCGTTTTTAAACGAAAACGCAGTAGTGTGGATGGGGCCTCAGGCTCGCATTACCCAAGGCTCAGGTCCCGCTGCTGCTGAGACACAGTTGCTGCTGAAGCCCCAAGGCTTCAGACTTGGGGTTCGCAAATGGATTTGTCAACTGGGGTAGAGACAGGCCCAGCCTTATCTCTGCCTTCACCTGACAGATCCAGTGCTTTCTCTCAGGGTTTGGAAGCATGCGCTGCGGTTACTTACGCCCCGATTGAGGCACAGACACTACAGCTATCTAGTTCGGAGGAATTAGATTTTGTTAGTGTTGAAGCAGGAGATACTGAGGACTCGCCACCGCAGTCTCATGCTTTTGAGGAGTTTGTTGAGGTTGTAACGAGAGCGGTCGAAAGATTAAGCATCGATTGGCCGGCATATAAGCAGGACGTTCGTTCTAAAAGCAAACCAGACAAACGCTTCCTGCCCTCTCATTCACAACCTCAACACCGGGGCCTCCCTGAATCAGCATCTTCCCTCAAGGCCCTGGTATTACCCACCAAGCCAGTTAGAGTAACATCAGCTTTGATGGGTAAGGCTTATTCAGCGGCTGGTCAGGTTGCAGCGTCTCTTCATACCATGTCACTGCTGCAGGCTTACCAGGCTGAACTGTTAGGAGATCTTGATGAGGGCAGGGGTATTGGCCCGGATGCTGTTTCCGAACTGCGTCGGGTCACAAATTTGTCTCTCAATAATTTGAGCAATATTAAGGAGAAAGATAAGAAATTTTTAATGGATGCTCTTATTTCACCCTCTGGCCTCTTCTGCAACACTGTAAACTTGGTTGTCGAGAGGTTTCAGGAATTAGCTAAGCAAGCGGCTGCATTCCAGAAACTCCTTCTCCGCCGTACTCATGTCTCCGGGGCTGCTGAGTGGGAGCAGCCCCAAACATCTAAAGCCAGTGCCTCACACCTTGCCACACAAAAACAGAGAGTGGCTTCCCATGCTCCCCCACTCAAAGACTGCTGACACGAAAAGCGCGCTCAACCGCAGCCTTCAAGGGGTAAGACGGATCTGACGACTATCATTATTTCCAAGAAGGCTGCGGGGAAAAGGTCCTGACACCCAAGGGCGCAGGCCATTGAGGGCAGTTCCCCCCGAAGCAGAGCGGTTAACACCTCATTATATGGTGCCCGTCTCCCTTCGGTGCCCGGTGGTCCTGGGATGCCCGCCCCCTCCGAGGAGGGTCCCACAGCAGTCAGTTCAGTCGTTCCCTGCCGGTTCGCCGTTGTAGGGTGACGGACTGACTGTTCAACAACTAAATCCAGAAGCCAGTGTCGAGAGGCTGGTACCTCTAGTAGTATTTTGGACAGCGTGGAAGCTACTGCCAAATATTTCTCGTTGGGTCCTGCAGACCATAGAAAAGGGTTATCAAATAAAATTTGTGTCTCACCCGCCCAGGTGTATGGGGGTCCTATCCACTGTGGTGGGCCCTGAGCAGGTTCTGGTGATCAGGGTTACGCAGCGATGCCTACGTGCCCTGGTTATGTGGAAGAAACCTTGGTTCCTGTCCCAGGGCCCCGTGTTGGGTGCTTCTTGTCGTTGCAGGATGCCCTTGGTATCTTGTTTCCTCCGTGGCACTTTGAGGCTGAGTCCTGCCGCACGCACCAGGATTCTGACATGGAATCTGGCGATTGTCCTTCAAGGCTTCTCCCAGGCTCCCTTTGAGCCTTAGGAGGAGGTGTCAACTAGGTTTTTTACCTTGAAAGCTATGTTCTTCCTCGTGTGGCGCTCTATACCAGGACAGACTAAACACCGACTACGCCACCCTGGGAATTTCGCCCAGAGAATGATTTTTCTACTCAGGATCTATAAATCCAACAGCTAAAGACACACAGGTACGTGTACAATAGAGCCAAAGACCATGTTCAATTCTGAAGGCACAACTTTTATTAATACAAATAATTTAACAGTTTAAAACAATCCTCTCTCAGGGAAGAGCACACAAAAGCAAAAAAGAAAAAGAAAGAAAAGAAAGAAAAGAAACAAAATTGCTGAGGCTTACCGATGGCGGCAAAGGATTCAAAAGGGTCGTAAAAGATCCCAGGAAACCCCCCCCCAGTAAACACACACAAACACACCCCAATAAACACCAATGCACACAAGTGCAAACAGGGAAGTCCACAGCACTCCAAACGGGGACAATGCCACCCAGACACCAATACCACCACCGGCTCTCAGCTACTGTAACAAAAAAAAGAAAAAAAGAAGAACACACACAAACACACTCTTTCAACAAAGATTCACCAAAAAGAAAATACAGAAATAAAAAAAACAATTTTCCTTATCACAATAAACGTTTCTCAATTCAGTAAGCAAAGAAAATAAAAATAAAGACGAACTTCACAAAATATAAACAATAACTGCCGAAACCAACAATGGCTCTAAAGAGGCAGTAGAAATATCACAAGAAGATAAACAAACAAATGCTCCTTAATTCAATAAATCGAAGAAAATCAAAAATAAATAAATAAACTTAACGCAAGGTACAAAATGACTGCCAAAACCAACAATGGTTATAATACGGCAGTATAAAGAAAACTATATATATAAATATATATACACACACACAAACCCAGAAGATCAAGAAAAAGAAAAAAAAAGAAATCAAATGAAATAACAATTTTAATCTAAATTGGAATCAAAAACAAACAAACCAAAAGAAAACAAACCCAGAAAACAAACTACTCAAATCAGCAAAATTATAATATAAAGCCCCAACCCCTTGAGCTATTCACATGTCATAAAAACAATAGCACTTATGGAACAAATGCCACATACTTTTGGCCAGACAGCCGTAACTACCCAGTGGCCGTGATAGCAAGACGAGCGTACAGCGATCTACTCCACCCGCTGGTACGCCATTTGCACAAACAAGGCAGTGGCCTGGGCAAAGTGGCCCATATGCTAGACGGAGATATAGCTAAAACACAGAAATGTATACAAAACAGCACCTTGACTGGGCAAAAATCCACGATATAGCCGCAAGCGAAACGGCAAAAGCAAAACAAAACAAAACAGCAGACAGAACACCACAAAGCAAAACAGCAGACAGCGAATCGATCCTGTGCCGCTATTGATGATCTCCGGTTAAACTGGCCTCATTCTTGTTAGCTACACAAAGAAAAATTACTATTAACCCCCAATTAATAAGAAACCAGATATAAATCCCACATCATCTGAGATACATACCCATCATTCAGACATACCCGAGGGAGAAAGCTCGACGAGTGCCCACGGCACTGATAATGCAGTGTGTTCAGTGGTTCAATGAATTGAACGATGAGATGAAAGTTCGTCCATCCGACCGGAGATCTACGAACGCAAGTAACCACATAGTACCAGTAAGCAAGACGGTAGGAAACAATGTTCGCACGGAGACAGCAAAGCCGCTACCCTACCTGTTAGCGCAGCACAACACCGCCCACGGAGAGCGAGACCAGGAAGCACAACCAACTTCCTGTCACCGATGAGCAAGAGAGGGTGTCAGAGGGATTACGCGCCATTTATAGGGCGGAGCTTCACACGGGGAGTGACCCAAGGAACGCAGCTCATTGGACTAACTCATACTGCCACACTCGCTATCTCATTTCTTAAAAGAATAGGAGATCTTCGGGATTTGCCGGTTGCACCCTCGTGCTTGGAATTTACCCCTGGCATGGTTAAAGCGTTCCTTTATCCTGGACCAGATTATATTCCCACGGTCCCCACTAATGTGGCCAGATCTATAGTATTGCAGGCCTTTTGTCCTAATCCTTTTCAAGATTCGGACCAGGAAAAGAACAATCTGCTATGCCCAGTTAGGGCACTGGATACTTATGACCACAGAGCTGTGGCGTAAAGCCGAACAATTATTTGTATGTTTTGGACCTCCTAACATAGGGTCCCCAACATCTAAGCAGAGAATGAGCAAGTGAGTGGTCGAGGCTATCTCACTTGCTTATGAGTAGGGGTTTAACCCCGGCATCCTGGCCAAATTTGCCCAGTGGCCTCTGTCCATCATGGCCTCCTAATCATCCCCATGTACAGTATATATATATATATATATATATATATATATATATATATATATATATATATATATATCCGTGGATGCTGCACATTGGTGGTGGTTGAAGAGATTCCCCTTCTAAAGCGCTTTGAGTGCCGAGAAAAGCGCTATAGAAATGTAATAAATTATTAATTATTATTATGAGTCAACCAGACAGCCTTCAAAAATGGCTGTCCGATCCCACTCAACTAGGAGTATGGCGGCCTCTAAGACCCTATTGTCAGGAGTGCTCCTCCAGGACGTTTGTGATGCGGCAGGGTTGTCTTCACCACATACAATCGTCAGATTTTACTCTTTGGACTTGGACTCTACGCCAAGGTCTCGGGTGCTTTCGTCCTAGTGCTGCTCTTATGATTTCAGACAGGACAGACATTTCTGGCTAAGGCGGCATTGGTATAGACGTTCCATTAGCGTCAATCAAAGCAGCCGAATTTCCTTGAAAGGGAACGCCTCAGTTACAACTGTAACCTCGGTCCGCTGAAGAGGGAACGAGATGCTGCGTCACCTGCCATATCTCCTACGTGCCTGTAATCGACTTGCTCAGACCTTAAGAAGCTAGCGCTGCTTTGTTTGGGCAGGCTTTATAGTTTCCTGGTTCATGACGTCACCTACCTCTGACGTTCCGCCACACAATTGGAATGATTTTACATGTGCTTCAAGACATCATCACGCAAAGCGTTCCCTTAGCATCAATCGACGCAGTGTCTCGTTCCCTCTTCAGGGAACCGAGGTTACAGTTGTAACCGAGGCATTTGTTTGACAGTTCTCCTGCCTCTCACCGCTAGCTGCTGAATTGAGCAGACGGGCGGGTGAGCAGAAAACTGCGTTATCAACTAAGACTCTCACTACATCCTAAGAGAAATCTGTAACTTCCTTTCAGCTTTAAAGCAAAGACCTGAGCATTCAGTGATTGCTGACAATTTAACAGGGTGTTTTCAAGTTAATTAACCTTAAATCTCTCATTGCAAGCAAAGCCATTACTGTGTGTAAACATAGCCTACTTTGGGGAAAGAACGCAATTGAGCCAAGATTTACACAGGCACAACTACCTCCTAGGCCCAGTGAAAGCAAAAAGTATTGCTTTTGGGGAACTGAACCAGCGACAACATGTTATGAGCTCCAACTTCAATTTTTTTATGTCCACAGCCACAATTTTGCAGTCTGAGACAAACATATGGCAAAACAGAAAACGTAACTTGGATCGCTTATGACATGCTCACTGATTACAGCCAAGTAATTTCCTTTAATTAAATAAACACAATACAGAACTTGACATATTACTATTTCATTCTGCTTTTTAAAGACCAGTCCGATTTTTTGATAATTATATTATTATTGACAGAATAAAATATTTCTTTATAGGATATACTCTATATGATCTCATTCTGGTCATATTGTGTAATCTGACCAGCAACAATCGTAAAGTACAGGATATTAAAATAAAATAAAAAAATGTTCTGAGCACACAAGAATAATATTTGTATGGTTTAGTAACCAATCGTAAAGTAAAAAGGGGGGGGGGGGGGTAATGAAATTATAACTTTGTTTAAAAGAAAATGTGCACTCTGAGCATAGAAGTATATATACTTTTTTTACAAAATGCATAGTGTGGCCTATGCATACTATGCAATTAAGTGTTATTTTAATTGTTTTTGAGCAACATGAGAAAACGGGGAGAATTGATAGGGTTTGATATTGTTTAATGTTTGATTATGTTGGAATTATTAGAACTGTTTAAATTACACTGGGAAGTGTTTAAACCTGTTTAAACCATTGTGAAGAAGAGTGGAGCATTTATTTAGGCTGTGGACTGGTACAACGCTCATTTCTGCATTTACTGCTTAGCACTTAGCATTCTAATATGTGCTACTGTTAGCTAATCATTTGTTAGCTAGCTAGTACAATCTTATAATTCAGTCATGTGACAAAAAAGATACATGAAATTGAATAAATAAACCCTGTCAGGGAACCGTCAAAGATCCCTTTGATTCTATTTAATTGGGTCACTTAAAAATGAGTTGATTCTGTGATGTTGAAATTACGTGAACAAATTATATCTGATTAACTTAAGTGATTTATGTGGGACCGATGTACATGATTAAATCATGTAAATCCAACACACTTTTGTTTCAGGGGATGACAGGAGGGAAATGGCAGCGGAAGTGCTTGATAAAGTCAATCAAAACCCCCTTTTCCTGTGGATGGGAAATGTGAATAATCAGCCTCACGAGGCCCAGCAAGTCATTTCCTGTCCAAGGAGGACACAGTTCCACCTCATTGAGAATCTGTCACATGGCACCCTGAGCTAGTGAAGTGGAACCCTCCCAAAGTCCCGCAGAATTCTCAACTCGGGGGGCCGGTGTGGGAGAGCTCATGTTGTTTCAGGGCGTGCAGAGAGATACAACTGAGCGCTCCTCACTTCCTCCGATCCGTTCCCTCGTCACATCAATCATCACCATTCCTAACATTGCGATCACAGTGCCATCGGCTCCACACTTGTTTTCCTTCCTTTCTCCCTCTCACTTTTTTTTCCCATCTGTGGATGCTGTCTCTCTCTCACGCTAATGTTAGCCTGGACACAGAGGACGCTGGGCGCGAGGGGTTTTAGCGGTGACATGGGTTTCCCACACAGCTGTGCTAATGCGACCCTTCACGCACGGCTCAAGCGTGTACAGAGGAGGCACTTATGTACATAAAGTGAGAGCATTCATCAGGACTTGAGATGGCCCTCTTGTCGCTGTGGAAACAGTGCGTCATTTGACTTGTTCACCAACATCCCTTAATCAGTTTAACATTTTTGCTTCTCCATCCTCTGCTGAGTCTGGCTAACCGTAAGGGGGAATTTAAGGTCTGTGCAGACACTGGCTAGATTCACACAAAAGCAGAATACAGTTTGTTTTAAAGTGCTAAATACTGTTATATTCACACACAATCCAGTTAAGATTGAGTAATCTAGCAATTCATCAACTGCACTGATTAACTGAAGTGACTGGACTCACAATCAAATTTTGAGAGTGAAAACTGTTTTTACCTAATATTCATACATAATTCAGTTATGAATTAGAGTGACAACTGCATTCTATAAGTGACTTCAGATTAATAAACAAATTTTGAGAGTGAGTTTGGTTAACTTGTGCTCTATGAACCGTGACAACTGCATTCTATAACCAAAGTGACTCCTTGACCCTACAACGTGATGCTCTAAATTTGGATAAAAATATAATTTTACAATAAAAATTGCATTTGTGCATTAATAGATTTACATCAGAAAGTAATACATTTGGTTGCATTTTATTTGATCTATCATTCCACTTGAATATAGTTGAGGGATGGAGAATGCACCTGTGTGACTGTAGTCACAACCACAGATGTTAAAGAAAGCTTAGATGAAAGATGGAACTGAAACCCACCTAAATGGGTAGAAATCTCTATGGTTACTTATTGTCATTTGGTTAATTATTCACACAAACATTATTCTAGCAACATTTCCTCTTTTTTTCTTCATCTTTATGTGACAAAGAGTGCTGATGCTAATCACAGAGAGGGAAAGTGACGACAGTATTTAGCATTAGCCAGGGATGATCGGATCAGACTCACTGAGTGTGCGTAGGCAAGTCATCTCTGCCCCTATATGATCGGATCAAAACTCTGGATTAATGAGCATGTTCTCAACTGACACACAAATCAGTAAATGCCATTTTGACTGACACACACAGGCCTTGTAGCACTGGCTCATGACACACAGACCTACAATCACACTCTCATCCCTAATCCACTTGGATCCCTATTGGTAACTAAATTG
The DNA here is from genome assembly GCF_051911475.1 of Siphateles boraxobius. Lineage (NCBI taxonomy): Eukaryota > Metazoa > Chordata > Actinopteri > Cypriniformes > Leuciscidae > Siphateles > Siphateles boraxobius. The sequence continues at coordinate 7,971,625 of NW_027508811.1, read as the reverse complement.
ACGTACTGTACAGCTGAAAGACGTCACTGTTCCTTTGTGGCATCATAGGGGATGAAGTCATACACTTGTGGGCAGACCAATAGCAATATGTTATACAACATAACACCTAAGCAGATTTAGAATCAATCAGTCGATCGATCAGAATAAATTAGTCCATAAGTGCCTTGGCGGCCACACGAATGGGCATTTCCTGATCTGTCTCAGACTGGGCAGATGGGACGTGCACAGTTTCTGACTGGGCAAACGGAGCGTGAACAGTCTCTCGCTGGTCAGACGTGACGTGAACAGTCTCTCGCTGGGCAGAAGTGACGTGAACAGTCTCTCGCTGGGCAGACGTGACGTGAACAGTCTCTCGCTGGGCAGACGTGACGTGAACAGTCTCTCGCTTGGCAGACGTGACGTGAACAGTCTCTCGCTGGGCAGACGTGACGTGAACAGTCTCTCGCTGGGCAGACGTGACGTGAACAGTCTCTCGCTGGGCAGATGTGACGTGAACAGTCTCTCGCTGGGCAGACGTGACGTGAACAGTCTCTCGCTGGGCAGAGGTGCCGTGAACAGTCTCTCGCTGGGCAGACGTGACGTGAACAGTCTCTCGCTGGGCAGACGTGACGTGAACAGTCTCTCGCTGGGCAGATGTGACGTGAACAGTCTCTCGCTGGGCAGACGCGACGTGAACAGTCTCTGACTTGGCCCCTCTTCTCCGCTGAGTCCTCATTTGGTCGGATCGTTATGTCACGTGACAACTAAAGAAAACTAGGTGACAACGATCCGACAAAGACTGCAAACAAGAGGAGACTTAAGAAGGGAACAAATCAAGAGGGGACAGGTGGAAGAACTAAAACAATAATCAGGTAACGACGGGGAGGGATCAGACAAGGACAAGAGCACATGGCCCAAAATAACAAAACACCCATGTGCAACACAAGACAGGACAGGCATGTGACATAAACAACGTTGTAGAAAATATATAAAATAATTTATAATTCATCTACCAGATGTCTCGTCGTTTTAAGATTTAAAAACATAGGTGTTGATAACATAGCAACATCATTCGAACAAGCTATGAACATGTTTAGGCCAATACTTTTTTTAATTTGAGTACTAGGCTATTTAGTAACTTACTTGTATTGCTCCATCAGTCAAATCCTTCAAATGTGCTATCTCTGAAGATCATGTTATTCCATGTTCTTGACTAATTTCTGACATTTTTGACAAACTCTAACATGGACGAATAATGCAAACCAAATCAGTTCACTCGGAAATCAGGTCAGGTCGAATTGCTCAGTCCGTTTCGCGAACCAATTCAGTCAATTCATTGAAAAGAATCGGATTCGTTTACTAAACCACATCAATATTTTTTTTCTTAATTTCTACGAATAATGAAGAACAGCAAGTTTTTGTGACATGTAATAGAGTGAAAATTAATATATATTTGCTTTAAAATGATAGGCCTACACCAGACGGTGTGTATATGCCTACCTACAGTATGTCTTGTCTATTATTTGGGAACTCAATCCACAACATTTGAAAAGGTATATTTATGGGAAATTCATTCATTCGTTCATTTGTTTTATATATTTATTTATTGTTTTGCCCCTAACTTGCTGTATTCCACTTCTGGACTTCTCATAAATGGTGTTTTCCTGGTAAATATTTTAATCTTAAATGCATTCACTGTGCTACTACTAACTAGCCAAATCTGGCCCCTGCTTTTGACAAACGAAAGGGAGACTCTCAGACTGGTTAGTGGTCAGTTTCCGCTCTTGCTGATAGAATAACAGAGGTCAGAAGCCGTGACCCTGACCTTTCTGGAAATCTCATAATGAGAATGAGGCTGGGTAAAGAGTCCAACGTTCCTCTATCATACCCTTCTGATAATCCAATAATGAAAGCCACTTTTGTTTTATACTAATTGCTGTAAGTGAAAGTAGAGCATGATTTTACTATACCCTACAATTTACGTCAAGATCTTTGTATGATAAGATGTCATCCAGGTAAAAGATAATACTTAGCATGCAAAGTTCATTTCCTTCACCCTATGCTGTAATAAAACCATAAAAAAGATGACCAAGCCAAAGTGGAAAACTTAAACATACAACTAGACCTAGAGCTTGATTACTTTTCTTTCCATCAGCCACCCCACACAGTCGCCAATGAAATGTCCATTATTCATTTCACAAGGCCCAGTTTAAGATAAATGTTGAAAATAACAATGGAGGTCCTACATTTTAGGGGAGAATAATATTTATTTCAGGACACACTGTCTCAGCCATCTAAGACGTGGTACGTAAAAGCTGGTCACGTAAACAGAAAGTGTAAATATTCCAAAAGTGTGAGTGAGAAGCACTAAGCAGAAAGATGTTTCCATGCACTCTATCTATCACTCCATCAAACACCACTGCCTTTATTGTGTCATCTGGCCAGGATCATTCTCCCCATCCTCACAAAGTGCTATCAGACTGACAATGTTGTTGAACAGTCTAAGAGAGAACATATGAACAGCTACATAAACATTCATGAAAGTACACATTCACAAGCACCGAAATGAAAATGTCCATAATGTATAAAGTTTGCATGCCTTTTAAATCCAAATATGGGTGTTCCTTGATGGAACTTTTTGAAAACTAGAAAAAAAATATTACCTTTTCCAAAGTACAGTATCATTCAAAAATTTGTGGTTAGTAGATTTAAAAAAATAAAAAATTATTTGTATTCAGTGAGGACCCATTGAAATGACCAAAAGAGAAAGTAAAGACATTTAAAATGTTACAAAATGTTTTTATTTCAAATGAATATGACAAGTTTTTATGAGGCGATGACAAGGTTAGGCGTAGGGGATCTCATTTTTGATTAAACGAAACAAAATAACAATAACCAGTGTGAGAAACAAAGGAAACCATGTGTACTTGAACACAAACAACACAACGAACTTAGGGCAATAATGCAAACACAGGAAACACAGGAAATAATGCAATAAAAACTAAATGTTTATGAAAACGGAAGAAAAAAATCAGCATATTAGATTTCTTAAAGCAGTGTTGTATACATTATTTAAAATTAAAAATATCATTTGAATTGACCTTTTTTTATGGCAGAGTAGAAATTTCATAATTTGTGCACTTTAAAAAAAAAAAGAAATCTTTTACAAGTCAGGATTGCTTTAAAAAAAACTAGGGGACAGTTTAATTGAGGAATCTCTCATTTACTCTTATATATCTCTCATGTGGATGAATATAAAATCAAATTCATTCTATGACCACCATTGAAGATGTGCAAAAATGTCATATTGCAGCTTTCTTGAGAAAAACAAAGCAACCCTCTGTCCAGTCGCATGTTGACTTTGCACAACAATATTATTTTTGGATCAACATTAGTACGTCATTATTTCCGAGAGACATTTGATTTCTGTAAAATCATCTGCCAGCAATGTTCTGTTTCAGCATTGTCCAGCTGTGTGCCTTTTGAAGATGCGCAGCATTGATCTTTCATAAATACTTTGTGTATTTCAAATCCTTATACAGACTTTCTTCATGATGAAGAAAATGCTAAACATAATGATCATCATTATTGTTTAGTAATATTTTTAAAAATCTCACATGATATATGGCCCAATTGCAAACCGCCAAAAAAAAAATCAGATTCAAATGAATAAGTCCGAGTCAGAGACTGTCAAGATCCAAGAAGCTGCACTGAAAGCACATGGGCTTTCTTATTAAGGACATAATCTGTTCAACCACATTCTTGTCAGGCTGGACTCACGTCTATTGCATTGGTGAACTGTAATATGAGAGGTGGCAACAAGCTTAAGTAATTGGATTTGTACTGAGTGTCAGACAATAGATAGTCATCTCTGCAACAGCCATCTGACCCTTTGTTCCTGGTTTCAGGCGTGATTTAGAGGCCCATAACTGCCTGGTTTGATCCCAGTCAAGGATGAAAAAGGGGGCAAGCAGGCAGAGTGGGACCGGAAAAGTCTAGTTCAATCTGATGACCCGTATACATCTCGGGTCTCCAGTCGAATTTGGGCTCCCCAAAGGTTTGCGGCTCACTTGTGTGGCCATTACTCAAATCACATTAGCCTTGGGGCAGCTTTACAAACACAGATTCTGCTCTGTGGATATGCTGATATGAAAAAAGTCATAAAAAAAACACAGGAACATCTCATTTATTTATATAACTGTTATATTCATATCATTTATACATGATATATTTATACAAAAATAAACATATGTATTGTCAGCAAAAACCAGGATTTCTTAATGTTACAATACGAATGCTATACTTCAGATCTACAGCTTCAACAACTTTTGATGAGACAATAGCAGAGTGAACATGATATGCTCTATAATCTATGACTATTATTACTAATCTATAGTTGCTTTTAAGCGCCATCCAAAGTGGCAGGTCAGGACTCTCTAACAAAGGCAGTGGTTTAAATCCCACAAACCTGTCTGATTTTCAAAAGAAGGGCTTTGGCATCCCAGATGAAATGTGAATGTGGATATCAAAATGGGTGAAACCCTTTGAGGGGAAAGCGCTCAAGTTTTGAGGTCTAAATAGTCTAATTAACCCTTATTACACAGAGTGGCTATTTGAATGCAGTGAGTAACTCGAGACCTCTCATGGGGGTCAGAATCTTTTAAAGGCACAGTGGCCGGTACAAAAGGTCCAGCGCACCTTTAATCTTGAACCTCACCGACAGGAAATATCAGCCTGGCATCTTGCCCTCAACTTGCTATGGATCTCCTATGTGGCCACACACATTAGTGAGGGCTGTGATTCTGCTGTCATTAAAAAAATGAAGGTGAAGAAAAATATTTAACCAGAGTGTATTTTATTTTAAAGTGTATTGTATATTGTACATGCATGTAAATTGGCTCTATGTAAAACTTATTTCTCAAATCCCAGTTTAATGTGGGTAGAAGTGTAAGTGCAAGTGAAAAGTGTAAACAAGACCGTATGCGCCAGAGAAACGAGTGCACAGCCATCTTTACACATTGGTGCTCCCGTTTTTGCGGTAGCTCTGTTTATTCCTTTGGCATCGCTGTCGAAGAGTAATTAGCTGGTGAAGTGGATTAACTTAATGTAGAGTTAACAAAGTAATCATGAGCATTGTAATGTCTGTAGAGGATTTCATGACAAATGTCAGTAGACCAGGAAGTTCTTAAAATAAGCGGTTCATTCATACATCCATACGATTTTACCTTTATGCTGTGGAAATACAAACCGGAAGACAGAATAACCCAAGTATAACGGGGCGGGGCTTCATAAGGTCTACACTGTACAGTATATAAACTCTACTACAGTATATACCCTATGACTCATTCAAAGCAGAAACATTTACTCACCCATTAGTGTGAGTTTGGGGCAAAGGCTATCTGTTTGACTGACCAATGTCAGACAAGCAGAGTACTAGCAACACAACATTTTATAAACATCACATTTAAACCCACACCAGTGATTCTATTAAGGATTAATGTTAACATATATATTTTTAAAAGCTTGTATTTCCTTTTATTTAATTTTCTTTCTGTGGTATTGGTTAGTCTACACAGAGAGAGACCCTCACCCGTCTTTCAGCATCAAGATTAATAGACACCCAACACTGTGACTAAAAAGCCATTTGATTGACATGTAGAAATGCACTTTTCCTACTAGGGTTGCTTATCAGTAGCTTTCATTCTACAATCCTGCCTGTTTCACATACTACAGTGGTTGTAAAATGATGTGGTGAAATAACCCACTAGTTACTGATTACCTATGTCTCACGCATGTGACTGTTTGCTCTAAGGTCTGTGGTATGACCTGTAGCATGATCTGTAATGTTAGATATATCTACAAGAATAGAAGATATCTGGCAGATACTCAAGCCTTGATTTGCTTTATATAACCTGTCTGCAATGATTTGCCCCATGCCCACAAGAGGGCAGCAAGCATGGGGGCAATTACTGTAACTCAAGCTTACTGTATGTGGATGCACGCACCATGCATGCCTCAGGGATGTCTAACTCACAGAGGCATCAATGCTACATGACCATTGAAAGAATCTTTTAAAATACTGAATGTTGACATTATGAGGTGAATGACCCTTTTTGTGTCAATATTACCACACTGATAACTTGTATTACTTTCTGAGTATCTAAATGAGCATTCCATAATTCTGAAAAACAGCAGGCATATCTGTGACCTCTGTCAGCAAGACCTCTTTTTTAGATACTGATGCATTTATTGTTATTGCTATAAAATATATTGATCCAGAGAAAGACCCACAGAATTAGACAAACAGACAGATAGACAGACAGACAGATAGACGGATAGATAGATAGATAGACAGACAGACAGATAGACGGATAGATAGACAGATAGACGGATAGATAGATAGATAGATAGATAGATAGATAGATAGATAGATAGATAGATAGATAGATAGATAGATAGATAGATAGATAGATAGATAGATAGATAGATGGATGGTTTACAGTTAAATATATAAAGAATATGCATTGCCTGAATATAAAACTTGTATCTTCATTAATAAGATATCTTGGGTTTTATAACATTTTACAGTACAATTGTAGCAGTTGATGTCATTCCCTGGAAAGCAAACCCACAGCTCTGATGTCGCTTGTGAAAACGAATTATGACAATTTTATGACAAATTTTGTCTTTAATTTTATTCTTATGGCAAAATTATGAAAAATTATTTTCCTGTTATAATAATATAGGAATATTAAATAATTAATTATACAATTTAAAATACTTTTCACCATTTATGGTTAGGTAACATACAGTTAAGTATGTATGTAGTATAAGTAGGCCTATGTTAAGTATGTATGTAGTAGCCTATGTAGTTAATATGTAGTATATTAATTAGAGTGGTATTTTGCATTCCTTTCCATTTTAAAAGTGTTTTGCAGTGTAAGAACATGCGGTTAGCCCTCTGTAAGTCTCACAGATAAACCCGTCATCACGGGGCTGGGGGACACGGGCGGGGCTTTCTTACAAGCCACACCCTTTAACTTTTGAATATTAAAATTACACATGTATTTGCCACCCCCATTAACTGAACTTGGAGTATTGAATGCGCAGTCAGTCAGTCGCGGACAAACGCTCTCATGGCTTCTGTGTAATGTATCCCCGCCGCTGAAAGAGAGAAGCAGAATAAGAAAGATAAGAATTTCATATACGCTTGGATAATAGGAGGCACTTTCCTACACATTGGAAAATAGTCTTCTGAAAGAAATAAAGTTGTTCTCCACCCGTGCATGTTAAATCGGGGAGTACATTAGAGCCGTGAGGCGGCTAGAACTTCTGAGTCTCAACGCAACACCAACAAGAAGGCATGATTGTGCGACGGAGTTCAGTATTTTCTGCTTTTTACCTTCATGCCTTTTTGTTATGCTTGCCGACGAAGGTGAGTCCGTTTTAAATCATTAAAAAAAACAATCTTTGCGTTGTGTAGGCTATATAAATATATATAAAGTTATATATTTAGAAAACAGTATAGACTATTGTATGTCTGATATAAAAAAAGAAGAAAAAAAAAACTGGACCCGCAGCACAAAAGCTATTTTTCAATTTGACATTGACAGATTGGCAGACAATTTGCAAACAGTTTTTGCTGTTGTAGCCTATAAAACGAGACAAATTTGATCTCACTGTACGTTATAAACATGGATTTAAAGTGTGTTCTTCTCAACAGGTGTCTGACGCATCGGGGCACTTCGAGCTGGAAATCTTATCGATGCAGAACGCGAACGGTGAGCTGCAGAACGGCTCGTGCTGTGGCGGCGCGAGGAACCCGGTGGATCGCAAATGCACGCGGGACGAATGTGATACATATTTTAAAGTTTGTCTGAAGGAATATCAATCGCGAGTTTCCGCGGCAGGGGCTTGCAGTTTCGGAACTGGATCTACGCCCGTTATCGGTGGGAATAAATTTTCGACCAAGGGAACGCGGAGTGAAAAGTCAAGGATTGTTTTACCCTTCAGTTTTGCGTGGCCGGTGAGTAGACGTCCCTCCTTTCTCATTTCATGGCGATTTCTAGTATTTGACTAGCGTATTTAATGAAATCAGAGTGTTATGATGACGCAACGTTGATTATACAGTACATCATAGCAATGTTTCTATCCACGTGTGCTGTTATCCCTCGAGTATATAGCTGCTCGTTTTAGTCGTGTGCATGTGCACTGTAATCAACAACAACAACCCTCTAAAATCGAGAACCTAAGTTTAATCACGGCATTGCATTTTCAAGGGTGGTGCCAAAGTTCATTACAGTTATTTGAATATATTTACTGATAAAGAAAGTCGAGTTGAATGTTAAAATACAATTTAAATGTTAAATAAATGAAAAAAAGATGTTTTGGGTTATAAAACATTTATAAATGTCTTGATTAGCACTTGTTGACATTGGCTTGCAGTAAATTCACTCCTCATGATGATGATGATCATCAGTGGCTCCTAAATGTTGTTTCTGGCAGTCAACTAACTTGGTAAATAAATATGTCAAATAAACTGTTAGCTTGCACCTACTCAACCTCTTAACTTGTGTCACTGCATTAGAATGCAAATAAAAGAAGATTTGTTTGGTGTGAAGCACATGATCTGAAGCTCCATAAAGGAGAGATTTACCAATGTTTGTCTTGCTGCTCTAAAGAATTTATGAGTTGACCGTGATCTCTTGAAATGGTAGTCATCTGTTTAAGGGGCTTTTATAACCTGTGTTATCAAGCTTGGGATATTATCTGAAGGGGATTTGCAGTAAACCTATGTGTTATGATATGCACCAGACTAGTATAATAGAATCCCTACTGTAGTATGTAGTGTGATGTCTGCCAATGTAAGGGTCACATAGGCCGTATCAACTAAAAAAATTGTGGGCCTGTGGACCCCTGGGGGTCCCTGATCTTACTCCAAGGGGCCAATAGAGAATGTAAGGTAGATAAAACAGAGAACTTGGAAAATTCTAGCCTAACTATTTTCTAATGATCTGTTAATCATTAAATAATATAGGCTATGTCTGAGAAAATCTAGCTATTTTTATACTCAGGGTCACAAGGTTGTCTGAGAGTCTGGTTGGGGATCGTAAAACTTAAAAAACCTTGGAGTACTGTGACCTTAAACTGCTTATATTGGTAACAATGCCTTAGTTGGAGTTATTTTAGTGGTATTAATCTATATAGTTTTTCAGGAATGCCCTCTCAGAAATAGCTTACTGGAGATATACACATGGTTCCCACGGTCCTGGAAAACACGAAAGTGTCAGGGAATATGATTTTAAGGCCTGTAAAAGTTATGTAAATGAGTCAGATCTTAAAAGTCATGGAACAGTTGTGAAAATACACTGTTCAGAAAGTGTGGGAACCTTGTATTCATGTTCATTTGTCAGGAGCTCTTGACTGTGGGGAAGTTGAACTGTCCTTTCGCACGTTCTGTTGGCATGTGCCTTCGTGCACCTGCTTGCTTGATGATGTCATTGTTAATACATTCTCAGTGGGGTCAAAAAGATTAAAAATAAAATCAAAGGACAAACTGTCGATCTGACAAAGCGAACGTGTCCCTGTTTGAACTGTTCACCCAGTGAGCTGCCCACCTGTCCAGTATGTGAACTAGACATCCAATGGGAATGTGTTGATCATATAATACTTCAGCTATTTTTGTGATGTGCACTTCTAAAGCATACTGCAAATGGTTTCTTTTAATCATCCAAATTATGATTAAATCTAAAATGACGTTATAGCACATTTCAGTCAGTCACTAATTATTTTTTCGGTTGGCAGCTGGGGATAGTTGAAGTTTAGGCTTTGTGTCAGTCACGGCTGACTGGAGACTAGGTATGGCACCTTTTAACTTTGCAACCCTTGGTAATTACTCTCAGCAAGTTCCCAGACTCAACAGCCAAATATCGTCGCCAAACGTTAAATGTTTCATTTACAGAAATGCCACCCATTTATTTTGCACCTTTTACTGCATTTGATTGCCCTGTACTTTTAGTTTTAGAGAGGGGTATAGAGTAAAAGAGAGCGAGGGTTTTAGGCATGGCCCACCCAGACAGAGCCAGCTTCAGAGAACATGAAACAGGGGGTGACAATAGCCGGGCCAAACTGGCTACAGGGAGGATTACTGTGCATAATGGAGCCCGTCCAGGAATAATGCCGGTCCAGGGCAAGCAACAGGAAGCTGCGCTCGACTCAGCAGTGATGAGATCGGCTCCTAGACAAACCCGCCCCAACCCTGACCTTACTTCTCATACTGGCCATTTCAGCAAATTACAGCACTGCTCTCTGGCCCCGTGGCCCTGAATGCACCTGGGGGCCTGTCTGCTCAGCATGAGCCAAAAAACTGGTTCACCAACAAATTGGATAATTCCTTTTTTCCTGTCCCATCTTCCATTCATTTTAATGGTCTGTGAACCAGTTCCCTTTCCCAAAAGCCAAACTAGTATTTAATGCATTTCAAAGTAAATACAAAAGCAATCCAAACCACATTTTAAAGTTTCATTTTGCTTTTCTGAGTGCGTTTTCGTATGCTTTTCTGACCAGATTCTCTCAATTTGTCTTATGCCATTGTACTGCGAAAGATGATTTATCAAATTTAAAACAAAGATTATTGGTGTTGTGTTTTACAAGAAAATACTATTTTAGTCTTTATACTTCAAAATTTCTCATTTAATTCAATGCACTACTTGCTCATTCTTTGTAATTATGAGTGAAAATTGTTTCTACACCATGTTTTTGGTGTGTGTAAAAATGCAGGTGAACTGTCCGAGAGCCTGAGGGAAAGCACTACCAATAGCTATGTGATAATGACATGTTTGCTTTTACACTTAAGCACACATCACTCAAGCCATAGAGCGGGGAAATGCATCGTTTGTCTTTTTTCTCACCCTGGTTAAGGTCTTAAATTAGGTATTGTTAGGCCATTCTAATGTTCTGTTTAGCTAACTTTACTCCCACACCTCACACATGACTTACTCATGATGTTACCAGGAAACATTTTGTTTTATTGAGATATCTAGTCTTAAATACTCACCTTTCGAACTATATCTGATAGCTGATGTGCCGTTTGATCCGATTCTCTTCTCAGTCCCTGCCTGTGATCACCTTCGTGAGTGACAGGAGATTAGATGGCTGCCAGTAGCGCTTGTGTGCACACAGGTGACTGACAGACCTGTTATCAGGGAAGCCTGTCTCATTTTCCACGCCAGAGAGAGCAGTGAAAGATTGCTAAAAGCTTTCCCTGCAAGCCCCCCTTATCTCTGGCCACCACTCCTGATAGGAATCACCTGGAAAAAAAGTCTTCCTTCTGTGATTGCACCCTCTGAGAGGCAAAAAAGGGTGTCTACCTTCTTGGTGATAATCTAGTTGTCCGAGCTGCTAATGTATCCCTGTTGACTTTGATTGATTGGAATCTGGCGGAGTATATCCGGAGACATTGTTGAGACCATTTGTCACTCTCCATGTCAGCCCCTTCTCATTAACAATCACACTTTTACCAGGGGAGACATCACTCGACAGATTCCCACAGCAAGTGGGTGTGATAAAAGCAAAAAAAACGCAACATACTAGGAGCCTGAGCCGTTTATGGAAGCCAAAAAACATCAAATATCAGAGATCAGGGGGGTTGTGAGCAAGTGTAGACCTTTATCAGATGTAGGCCCAGAGCGATAAGACAAATACAATGTAAAGTTTGGGAGACTGGTGCCGGGGATAGTTAGAGTTCAACGATGACACTGAGGTCAGTGACGATCATGGGAAAAATGAACCTGGCGGCAGCAGGCATTTAGAGCTGATAACCATATTGTGAGTTATGGAGTGAGATCCATTGCGGCCCCTTTCCCTTCTTCTGACCCCAAAACTGCACTATTGTTATGTGATTGTTTTTCATTCATTTAGCCTGTTTATTTCTTAATTTCTCCAATTTTATCTCTTATTTTTGATGCTGTGGCATCAGCAGCCATTTACCTTGCAGCTTCAACATTCAAATACTTGGCATTGTTTTCTGTTAGCTGAATGCAGCGCGCTTTCAGAAACCCTCCATCTTCCCCAGCTCCACCTGTATAGATCTGCTGCAGGGGTTATTTCATGTATGTAACATCTCTTACATGCTCACAGCAGCATGTCTGTGAATGTATTGGCAGTAGAAAGTCTCTGTACTTGCAGAGTCTATTCCGCCAAGACCAAATACATTAACATTGCCACATCCATTACCATGCCAATCTCGTTGACAGTTGTCAGGACAGAACTACATATAGACAGGTAAAACAATCGCTTAGGTTACTAAGTCCATAACTTTTTTTAGTCACTGTGTCTGTGATGTTTCCCCTGGTCTTATGGGAGGTTGTTCTAGCTCATGCCCGGGCATGTCCGTAATATACAGCAGCGGGCACTTCAAAGGACAGGGCAGTTGAAATCAATGAGCTGTGCGCTTGGTATACATAAACTGGCAATATTTGACAATTTAATAGGGGCTGTGAATCAACAGCATGTTTGTGTTCACAATGCGGTCAAGTATGGAGAAGGAGAGGAAGGACAAGGTGTATCTCAACACAACAGCTTGCAGAGGTGACACAGCTTGCATCAAATGAACTGATATTTGCACGTAAACATGGCATCTGTAAAAGATTTGTGATGGCTGAGTAGTTGGTTAGTGAGTTTGAGTACTTAATTTTGGTATTGAGTATTTGGTATTTTTAACGCTTTTTAACGGTTCTTTAATTTGTGTCCTGTGCTTTAGCACAGTGAAATCTTAGAGAAGTTGTATCTTTTAATTCATGCACTTGAAGCACCGCTGCTATTACTGCGGTTACATGCAGATGGATGTCCTTGGCTGTTGCATCTTTACTTAAAAAAAATAAAAATATTTGGAGTTTATTAAGCATCTCAACCGGAACCTTTTAGGGATGCACAATATCGGCATTAGTGATGCACGATATTGAATTTTTGCCCATATCCGATATACCGATATCTTTCATCTCATTTTGGCCAATAGCTGATACCTATACCAATATATATTTCTTTTTTCCTTAGTCTGGAAAATTCCTTTGTTTGTTTCATTATGCAGAATGTATTTTTTTAATACAGGTAACAGATTCTAAGGAGAGGTTCTCCTTACAAAAAAGTTATTTTTATAATGAGAGTACATATGAAAATAACAATAATACAATCAATCATTGCTGCTTTTTTTCAGACAGATGTGGTTGTAAGCTAAACATATTATTTGTGAATTTAACATTTGGAGATGGGCAACAGCAATGCAATCGTTAACACATGAAGCACGAGTAGATTAACCTCAGTTGAAGGATGCCACCTTTAGCCTCAGATAAAAATACTACAATTCTTTTAGAGCTCCTTGGATTCAAGTTATTTTCATCATCCAGTTGAAAAATCACTAGCACTCCTTGATCACATGTGAGTTATTGCAGGCGCACCATCAACACATGTTATCGGGTGGCAAACCAGAATATTTTTTTTATATCAGGCCGATGATTACATTTTAAGTCTTTATTAGTCGATTCCGATGACGTTACTAAAATATTGTGAATCCCTAATCAGCACCAGAATTGTTGTGTGACATTAATATTAGATATTCAATAATATTCAGATATTCAATTGTTAGTTTTACTGTTTAGTTTTACATTTAGATGTGTAAATTCATGTACAGCATTTAAAATGATTGATTTCAGCTTTTAGTGTTTTGATTTTTAAAATAGTATAGAATTTGAATATTATTGGCCATTTATCAGTTATTGGCTACAATTTTGATAGCTATTGGTGCATCTCAAGTACCACTTGACATTTTCCACTTAAGGGGTTACTTTGTTTTGGCTCGATGGTTATCTTGATATTCTTCAGGTCATCGAGATCATGACTCGATTGATTTGATGATTGTACAGTGAGAGGTGTTGCGCGTTGGTTTGTTTCAATGGTCTGGCGTGAGGAACTCTGGGTCCGTCGTTGCTGCAAATGGACAATGAGAACCTTGGTGATGTTGGAAATTCCGTAGTGCCTCGTCAAGAGTACGAGAGTGTGAATCTGACAAGTGGGTGCCAGAAAAGAGACGCTTCAATTCTGGCACAGACACGTTCACACACACGCTCGTTTTCTCTCATATACTTCTGTTTTTTTCCGTTCAACTTCTAACACTGAAATCTAGATATGGACGCACATTTTATTCTCTCAGGCGGAGTAATCTCTCTCCGTGACTCTTGTTACCTGATACCGGTGAGAGCCATGATGACCTTAAGTCAGACAAAGCGTTTCAGAAGTGCTGAAATGTAGCCAAGCCCTCCAGAGATCTCGGCCTGCATTGGAGTCATGCTAAAAGCAGCGCACCCCCCGCAACTCCCTCAGATCCTCACGCCGCATTCCTCTCCGTGGGGAAAAAGAGGAACAAAACGCAGCACACAAAAGACCTGAAAGAGAGAAGTGAAAGGGGATTTTTGTGGGTTTTTCAAAGAAAAAAAGTCCACTTTCAACTTGCTATTTTCTTCTCCTTCTTGTAACTCTTTCTGTCAGATATGTGAGGTAACTAAGCAGAATGGACACTAGTGGGAATGTGTTAGTATGTATGCCCTTTACTGTAAAGCATTCTGTGGAAGGAATAACGCAAATCATTTTTTAAATCTTATTATTATTATTTTTATACCTATCTTGGTTGAACCAAGGAAGTCTATAATACCTGGAGAAAACCATTCCTTTTACTCAACTGGTACAGAAGAGAAGCCTACAATTTAAATTTGCACTATTGTAATTTGACTAATCACATGGTTTCAGCGACTGGCAGAAAAATACATCGTCATGACATTGCTGATTTGCTGATGGCACCACAAAAACATGCACAGTTCCAAACCGTTCAGTAGCTAATGATCCTGTTAATGGTGTAGTTACGACATCTACCAGTAGGGGGTCACTTGGTCGTGATAGCAAGCTAAATCTTGACCTTTTGTGTAAAACCATGGTATTCTTGGAGTACCATGTAAATAATGTAGTACATTAATACAATTGTCATTCAGTATCATGGTATATTTAAGAACTATGATGTCTCCATCCAATTCCATCAATGTGTTTCCCAACCATTATATGTTCATAATAGTATAGATGTTTTCTTACAGTTTGTCATTCTGCAAATTAAATGGCTGCTTTGCATAATAAAGATATATTACTATGATAGTAGGGCTTCTTTGACTGTACAAAATGTTGGACCTAATGTCCTTACAATGACCGCTGAACTGATGCCACATAACTGTCAGTGAGACTAACATGACCCAGTGATTCAACTCTACTAGATCCTCACACATAATAAACACACTCTAACGTCTGAGCTCTGTCATTTCTGGAAATTTCATTATTATCTAAGAAAAAAAAAATCAGAATGAAAAGAAACAGCCTGATGCTGCAATGTTCAAGAACAATGACAAGCTTCGATCTGTTGTTGTTGTTTTTTTAATTATTGCTTGGTTTTAATTTCCATTTTTCATTAAGAAATTATTTGATTAAATAATGTTATAAAGTGTCACTGCACTATAAAAATGATGGTTTGTTTACACGACAGCAATGTCAGAACGATCTCCGTTCACACTGATCCGTGAAAACGACTAAAAACGCTGTATTATTCATGCCAGGCCAGTAGTTGGCTTTGAAACACTTTGCGCCAATAGACTGAAGACATAATACGCATGCGCATGACGTCACCGGTTTCACAAATTCGCGTTTTTGTAGTTTACACTGAGACGATAACGTTGTTTTCAAAAACTTGCACTTTAAAACCCGTTTTCAAAAGTTCAGGCCCCCAAAACGCCTTTGTCATGTAAATGAACGACCAAAAAGCATTCAAAGTTTTCTGTTTTTAGTTGATAATGGTGTCATGTAAATTGAAAATAATATATTTATGACTGACAGGCAGAGACCTGCTTGGTTCTTTTGATTAGCTGAACTATAGTCTCGCACAGTCAGATTACCAAAACAAGGATGCTTGTTTGTCTATAAAGATCTATCTATAAAGATGGTGATACAGTATCTGACCAAAGTTTCAGGAGAGCACTGCCAGATAAGTTGAAGGTTGTGTTGTTCTTCTGATCTTTCACGGCACATTTCTCAGCGTGTCCCAATTGTCATATTTTGTCATTGGTGTTTATTGGTTACTAGTCAAGGTCCCTGACTAAAGCGCTGTTGATGTAAAATGATCTTTGATGTTTCTTTGTTTTGGTTTCATTGCTAACTGCATGTGTGTTTTTCTCTCGCAGAGGTCCTACACGTTGATAGTGGAGGCCTTGGACTTCAATAACGACACCGCCAGTGAAAGTGAGTAGCGGGATTTTTATACTCACTATCTGTTGCTCTTTTTATTTTTGTTTGCTTGATTTATATTGTGTTGATTTCTTTGTGTTTGTTTTGTTTGTTTCTCTTTTAATTTTTTTTTGTTGCTTTGTCTATTTTTTCTGTCCCTTTCATTTATTTAGGTTTGTTTCTTTTTTCCTCTGTTTAAACTTTGGGAAAAAATGCCACAAATTGACGTTTTCGTGCCATTTCCGCTCATAGCTCGCTAGTCTTTAAACCAAATGTGCTGACAGGTGTGTGACAGGACAGGGAAGAGAGAAGAGGAAGACTGTGTGTGTGTGTGTGTGTGTGTGTGTGTGTGTGTGTGTGTGTGTGTGTGTGTGTGTGTGTGTGTGTGTGTGTGTGTGTGTGTGTGTGTGTGTGTGTGTGTGAAACATTGTTGAGGGGGCCTCATGCTTATGAAAATGTTTCCGAATACCTGATGACTAATGGCAGGTGTTGGCAGTCAAGGTCTCACGGCCTCTGTCACGGTGCATAGCTCAAGCGCAAGGTTATGTTTGCTATAACCTCTCTCTTCTTACACCTCAACAGGGCTTAACACTCCAGAAACAATTCCATTTAGACACTAAACTGAGTCTGGCGGAGTTCATTTGAATAGCTCTTCTGGGTTGTGTTACCATTAACTTTGATATAGCGACTTTCAGCTTGGTCCAGATATTACAGCTTACATGTTGAAGTTGTGCTCTTGTCTTGTGTGTGTATCAGGTTATATAACGCATACGCTAATGGTTTCTCTGAGCCTGGAACCTGTCATTTTTTTGTCTTTTCAAATACTTCTTATGTGCCCTGCTACAGTATGTTTTAGAGGTATTTGTTTCTGTTTATTTGACTTTAAATCTTTGAATGAAATATTAGAATCTGGAAATCCCCAAATCTGCTGCCAATTAAGCCTCGCCTTCAGTTGAGATTTTGCTGTGTTTTGAGAAGGTATTGTAAATACTTTAGTTTTATAAGTATTGTAAAATAACATTTTGTCCATCTCAGGCAGATTTAGGCTAATTGTTTCACAGACAAGGCTTAAATCTTGTCCCAGACTAAAATGCATGTTTGAGCTGTTTTAAATGAAAGCAACTTGCACTGACATACCTTAAAATATGTCTATATGTGCTATTGTTTTGTCTCAAGATGCACACCAGTACTGTTTTGTTCTAAGGGCATTTTTATAAAAGCTACTTAAATATCCTAATTGAACTCGGGCCTAATCCTGGCTTAATCTAAGCCCTGTCTGTGAAACTTGGCCTTAAAGTTGTACCAACTCAAACAGTAGAACATGGCGCTAGAAACACCAAAGTCATAAATCTGATGTACAGTATACATTACCCTTGAATGCATTATAAGTTGCAAATGTGTCTTTGGGGCTGTTCACACAGAACACGTTTTTCCATTTCAATGCGCTACATTTCCATTGTTTTACTATGTAACATGCAAGGCAGGCGTGGATGACCATTGCGCTCGTGTTTTACGTCTTTTGCAGAATTTCAACTTTTACACGCAGTCCCATTCATCAATATCATTTCCAAAACAGTGGACTAATCAGAAGACCCCGGAGGCGGGGCAAGCGCTGCAAACTATTGTTTACAGTAGCAAGTTAGCATGGCAACTGTTTTAATGGACATTACTCCAGTCTTCAGTGTCATATAATCTTTCAGAAATCATTCTTATATGCTGATTTGGTCCTCAAGGAAACATTTATTATTATTATTATCAATGTTGAAAACAGTGCTGCTTAATATATTTGAAGATAAACCATGATACATTTTTTCTGAATTCTGTCAAATTCTGAATGTGATTAGTCAAATGTTCAAAAAGAACTTGTAGGGCCTAATAGAAATATTTTGTAGCATTGTATGTCTTTACCTTCACTTTTGATTAATTTAATGCTGAACAAAAGTTTCTTTTAAAAAAACCTTACTCACCACAAACTTTTGAACAGTAATATATATAACCGTCTACAGTAAGAAAAGACATTCGTTTTTTTTTTTTCTTTTTTGCTAGCACGTCTCTGTAGTCTTTTCCCTGAGAGCGCAAAGGATTTTTCTGTCAGTTTAATGTGACTTCCTCACCCCACAGTGAAGTGGATCAGGCTGCAGGTAGTAAAGACGTGACACTTGGCTCTGGCCGCAGGGCTCAGGGTGCAAGTGAAATGCCACAACGACTCTCTGCATTCCAAAGTCATATGAACTATAGGCCCACCTGGCCTCCATAATATCATCTCTTTTCACTTATTCTGCCTCTGGGAATGATAGTAAAATAAACCCATGATGCATACGTTTGCAGAGAAACTTTCTTGAACTTTAAAGATAAGTGTTTATGTGAAAGGGAGGAATAGACATTTCACAGTCCCTTGTCCTAGTCAGATTCAGGAATGAAATGGTGAAAGACATGAGCTGTCAGTTTACCTCATCTTCTGTGGTTAGAAACAGCACAGCTGGGAATAGAGATGGGCGGTTCTGGTAGGAGAAATTTCATATCACTGTAACAATATAGATTAGTAATTTTTTAAAGAATTCAAGGATAAAATCTGTGTTTGTGTGTGTGTTTGGTTGTGGTCAGAGAGTTGAATACAGGTCAGTTTACTTAGTTTACAAGTATTAGCATTAATCTTTTCCAGTACGTGTCTCCCAGATGCTAAATTTAGTGTTACTCTTTTAATCCAGCGGTTTTCAAACTTGATGCCATGGATGATCCCAATGGACCCCCTTCCAAAAATATAAAAGCTGCTATATATTTTAAGACTCATTTAGAGGCCATTCACACAGAACACATTTTTTGCATTCTGAGTGAATGGCTCCTTACATTGAAAAATATTAAGTGTGATGTTATAAAGACAAAATTCTGTTAAAAAAAAAGTAAATAATTGGGATTACATTGCCATTGTAATAATTAATTATTATTATAAAGTTAAATTAATTTAACATGTATTTCTATAGTATAGGCCCAACTTTTTTTCTCTCGGAAATTTTGCATGGGCCCTCTTGTGGCCCAGTTTGATCTCATCCACCCCTCTACATGGGATCTGAATCTCCTAGGTTGAATGAGAGAGAGAGAGAGAGAGAGAGAGAGAGAGAGAGAGAGAGAGAGAGAGAGAGAGAGAGAGAGAGAGAGAGTGTGTTTATTCACTGATGTCATGAGTGCTGCCTGCCAGTGGGATTACTTATTATTTTGCACAATGTAATTAATAGTGAATGTGACTTTTCCTTCTGCTATATAAGAAAAGAGGGGTTATTTAAGGCCAGCAATATCTATGAGCAAGAGCGCCCATATATCAACATTGTAAAAAAATGTTGCTGCAATAATCTTGGACGTTTAAGTCATTTCAACTTAAATTACATTAAACTGACTTTAAAAAGGGGAATCTTGTATAACTTTTTTTTTTTTTTAATTGCTTAACTTTTGGTGAGTTAAAGCAATACAAAAACATATGTTGTCATAAATTATTGATCATATAATTTAATAGTGTGTGGTGTTGTTTTGTGAAGCCCTTTCTGACTTTCACACACTGACTGTTCAGGTGGAAAGCTGATCGAGAAAGCGTACCACTCTGGCATGATCAACCCAAATCGACAATGGCAAAGGCTAACCCATAACGGCCCCGTCGCCCAGTTTGAGTACCATATCCGGGTAACCTGCGACGAACACTACTACGGCTTTGGATGCAACAAGTTCTGCCGGCCACGTGACGAGTTTTTTGGACATTACAACTGTGACCAGAATGGCAACAAGACCTGCCTGGAAGGCTGGACAGGTCCAGACTGCAATACAGGTGCGCAAGTAGACTTTGTTACTATATCCTGTTTCAAATACACATGATTCCTATGATCATAAAAAAACGGAAAAATTAAAAAAATTTTTTTTTGATTTTTAGACCTAGAAAAGTCATGGCCAATTCTTTAGTGAATATATTCACTATTTTTTTTAATGTTT
The DNA here is from genome assembly GCF_051911475.1 of Siphateles boraxobius. Lineage (NCBI taxonomy): Eukaryota > Metazoa > Chordata > Actinopteri > Cypriniformes > Leuciscidae > Siphateles > Siphateles boraxobius. The sequence continues at coordinate 7,951,360 of NW_027508811.1, read as the reverse complement.
TTGAAATAAGTATTTTATACTAATCAAGGCTTCATTTATTTGATTAACAATACAATGAAAACAGTAATATTGTGAAATATTATTAGAATTTAAAATAACTGTTTTTGGCTTTTATATATTTGAAAATGTAATTTATTCCTGTGATGGTAAAGCTGAATTTTCAGCATAAATACTCCAGTCTTCAGTGCCACATGATCCTTCAGAAATCATTCTAATATCCTGATTTGTTGCTCAAGAAACATTTCTTCTTATTATTAGTTTTTAAGGATTTTCTGATGAATAGAAAGTTCAAAAGAACAGCCTTATTTTGAAATATAAATATATAACAATGTCAAAGTCTCTCAATTTAATTTGTCTAATTTCTATACTTTTTTTACAATCACAAAGGCAGGAAAAGTCATATTTCATTGATTTGGGCATTCCTAAATACATCTGATAATTTAATTATGCTAAATGGTTTGTAAATTGCGTTTCATGTTGCTGATTCTGATTTCTATGTTAATTTCATGATTTGAATGCTTTCAATTCAGACACTTGCCATTTTAGGGGCTGATGGGTGAGGGTAGTTTGGAATAAGCTGTGAATGGAGAGTGCAGAACCCAAAGCCTGACGACAGGCCTCAAATTAGAGTAGGATTCAGTGAGCTGATCTGGGGTTTGAAAGATGCCTACACCATACATTCCCAAAAAGTTTTCATGGGTGAACAGGGGACATTGAGGCCCACGGTGTTATTTTACACGGCCCAAACTTACTGTTGTTCATCCTTTCCCTTTTCTCTGTTTTCCAGCTATCTGCAGACAAGGTTGCAGCACCGAACACGGATCCTGTAAGCAACCAGGTGGCTGCAAGTGAGTTATTTGCAAATGTTTTCTTCATTCTTATAACATTTTGTGTCATTTCCTGCAAGAAAGTAAGTTGTACACTGTCAACGGGCTAATTCCATCCTCAGCTTTACTCTTTAACATTTTGAGCAACAAGTCAAACCTTGTTAAGAGTGAATGATGCAACAGTGCAAGCTTTGACCGCAACTAAAGGCTCATGGTTAAATCTTGTTAGAATCCATGTGTCCCGTTTGACCTGTCAGGGTCTGATAGCTCAAGCTTTCTGGTGCACAGACAATGAAATTACAGAATGTGTAGATATTCACCTACAAGTATTCCAACATGGCTGGCGTTTAGCTCTGAGATGGTGCCAATAAGGCCATGTTGTGGAGACAACTGAAGCACAAAGCTATTTATAGCTATTTAATGTTTTGCTTTTGTCTGGCAAGATTTCGAGGCCTTATCTAGAATCCATAATCTGCTAGTTTGAACATTTAATTGGCTTTTAAAATGCACTGGTTGTTTTACTAATGATGTATGAATTTGGCCACAGGGGAAGAGAAAGCGATGCATATCTTGTGTGTGTTCGTATACAGCTATAGCTCCCGAGTGCATCATAAATACTTTTGTTCTCTTTTGAAACACTGATGCACATCAAAAATAACTCATAAACCAACTGGCGTGTCTTATAGAAATTAAAATAATATGGTGGTTTTATTCTACAACTTGTGTTGATTCCCTAGAGAACAGAATTAAGCTATTTTGCAGTTTTTTCATCCTTTCATAGCCAAATTTTTGCTAAGGAGCTTTTTTCTTGAGTTTTGTTCTTGAGTAATGTTTTGCTTTTGTAATATGTACGATGTAAAAAAGAAAATGAAGAAACGAGGCTGTCCACAGTTATTTGCGTCGTCATAAAGGAATGCATCATGTGTAACTTATTTGTGTTGAGTAGGGCATCGAGTTAGTGAAAATTGAATGTCTTTCACAACAAACTGATCTTCTATTGCTTGGAGCAAGTCGTGGCAAGTTTTTGATTGAGATTTTTCTGTTTTTTCATTGGCGCGTTATAGGTTTTTACTTGGGTCTGGTCAACAGCCTGACTTTGGTGATGTTTTGAAGTTCTTGTTTGTTTGACTAATTCTTGTCATTGTACCAGCTCTGAAAGCATTCAAAATCAATGCTAGAAGTCTACAGAATTCAATGTATACTAAAACCTCAGCTCTTTGTTGCATTTGGCATGATTATATCCCATTACCTATTCATCTCTCACTGAAAGCTTGCCAGAACACACAACCATGCAATTGTGCAACTGTTGTAACAAGAGCTCTTACTGTGCTATATTGGAACGGTCAAGGCCTACAGGGTGAAAATGTCTCTCAGCCATACAGATTTAACGTTTCTGCTTTATTATCATACAAAGGCACTTCTAAGACCTTGCTAACCTGTTTTGTGAACGTTTCTCATAGTGAAATTTTCTCGCACGTTTAAGAATAGTTGTCTTTAATCACAGAGAGAGTTTTCCTCAACCACCGTGTTTATTTTTACAGCTGAACTGCCGCCTCAGGCTAATTGTTTTCTTTTTTCCCCAGAGGGCAGTCTGTTTTCCTGTGGCTGAGCACTCAAGCGACTTACTATCTCATCTGAGTCCTTCTTTTAAGGAACAGGTTATCGCTTGGGCTGCTTAATTACTGCCATCTTAAAGGGGAAGTGTTGGGGAGAGTTATCTCTGAGCCATTTTGGAGATGACTTTTAATTACAGGCTTAGAGATATTCTGCGGCCGTAGCTCTGTCTCTCTTTTTTTTCATTCCCGGGGCAGAGAATGGCTACATGGGAACAGGCGTGAGAATGCAAAAAAAACCTGCCATAAATACATTGGCCAGTGGAGCAGTCTGCAAACACAATCCCCCACCCAGACGGTCCGAGCTGTTCTGGGGCCAAGCCGCTCCGCTTTTATTGAGACAGAGTGTCCTTCCACAAGCTAATGTTAGTCTCTCTAAAAGACCCAGTGGAGTTTTAAAGCTGCTGTTTGTTGTTTGCATGGTTTGGCATTAAATAATCAGACAAGAAGTTGTCGGCGGTTCCTCTTTCCCCAGTGGACTGGAGCGAACTTTTAAAACGCAGTTTATGAAAGGGTAACCTTTCCGCATTGAATTCCCTGAAAAACTAATTCAAAAATGTTTTCAAAGTACTTTGGGTAAATTATGGCAAATTACACTTCAGAAAATCACTACACATTATTTTTTTTGTGGTGTTGCCTTTATAACAGAATGCACTTCTTTACCCCTGACGCCTTTTGAGAACATGAGAGAATTGGAAAAGCAAACTCTTTCTAAAAGAGGTGTTGGTGAATATCATTTACATTTTTCAGAGGAAACAAGACCATTTTCTGCTCTGTTTATCAAAATAACATCATTAAAGTAATGTTGTTTAGAAAATAGTTTTATACTGTTAGTCTTGTCGTGAAATTACTGACTTGTTATTAATTTTATCCATGATAACTTATCTCATTCGAATGCATATTATCCACAACATAAACATAAACTTACATTTTGCAAATAAGTAAATGCACAGGTATACTACTGTATATATACTGGCATTTGGTGACAGTTTCAGTTACAGAATCTTACCTTAGGGTATATTTGGTGCTTTCAGGTGTCTGTATGGCTGGCAGGGTCCGTACTGTGATAAGTGCATCCCTCACCCGGGTTGTGTACACGGGACCTGCGTTGAACCATGGCAGTGCCTCTGTGACACTAACTGGGGTGGACAACTCTGTGACAAAGGTAAGCACACATTCATTTTATTTATTCTGACTCTGTTTTGGTTTCTAACATTCATTACTAATACTGAATGTTCTTACCTCTCAGATCTAAACTACTGTGGAACGCACCAGCCGTGTCTGAACGGAGGAACGTGCAGCAATACAGGGCCTGACAAATACCAGTGCTCTTGTGAAGACGGCTACTCTGGTGTGAACTGTGAACGAGGTGAGTCTGTCATGCTGTAGTGGTTCAGTTTGCAGATTCTGGACAAGAACGACCACATAGACAGCAAAGATATGTCTGACTGACATAAAAAAGCCGGCAAATTGCATATTGTTTTGGTTTTTTGTGCACTTTATTGGTGGATTTATCTAAAATAGTTGATATCACAATAATAAACCAATTGGAAATGGCGAGTCTTGGCATTTTTTATGCAATATGCATCAGTTAGTGAACAAACTGTTAGCAGTGCCGTCTAAGGCTGATACCGATTGTTTTGGGTAGCAAAAATGTCAGTATTGAGCTTTCTGAAGTATACTGTTTCTTTTTCTTTTGCCCTGTCCCAAATGGCACACTTCATATGCACTTACGATCATATGCACCGACCATAGGGTGTCCCATTTGTCATATTAGGTTTCTGTCATTTTAGTTTTCATTTTAGGGTGTTTGTGAGCGTTCCCTTTGTGGTTTATATGCGTCCTCGATACGCACTTTTGGCGAGCCCGCACTGAAGCGAGCTCCGCAGCTGACGTCTACCCAGCGTCAAAGCGGCATTACGTCATGAAAGTGCAGACTCTTAGGAAGACCGCGAGTGTTTAGGCTGACATTTTGAACAGGGCATTTTTGTCATCAGTTTTTCTACCAGTCCATTTGAAGGTCTCTCTTTTTGTATTATGTATTTAAATATGGTGTGTTTGAAGTTAATGCTTTTAAATAGCTCTAAATGCATTTAGAGTGGGTTCTGGTCATTAGATTTAAGTTCCAGAGAAAAAGTTTCATCAAGAGTGTACCGTAGCAAAGAGTATAACTAATTTTCTTGTCATTCTATTGGAACTGAATTACTAAAGCATAAAATGTGATGTATAGGCTAGTGCACATTTTTTAAATATAATCAGAGAAAAATGTGCACAAATTTTACCTTTAGGGGTACAACAGCTTGTCACTTGGGCAGTGCCCATAAAGTTATCTATCTCTAAAAGATTCATACTACTACCTTAGAGTAGTAACATGAACCGAAATGTACCATTAAGGTACTACTATGAACATTTTAGGGGTAAATAAGTTACAAAGTTGCCTCTTTGAGGATACTGCCCCTGTAACAAGCTGTTTAAATTGTAAATTTACCCCGTACCCACACACACACACACCATAGTGTGTTCATTGTAGCAGTACTGCCCAAAAGATTTACCATCTTTCCCTGTTTATGACCCTGAAACAAAATGACAGTGTAGCTGCATGAAACCTAATACACGGAGCAGTTTAGAGATGCAGTCATTCAGCCTGAATTTGATTTTCTCATTAAATAAATCTTCATAGTCATTATGCGGTGCTTTCTGTATTTCTATTGGCACGACTCACATGTCCCCTTTATACACATTGCCATTCTGCTATTGACATCAAGTCAAATTACTGCAGCAATGTCATTGTATTCTGGTATAACTGTAGATGGGAAAGGGTGTAGAGAGCCTTATGGGGGATCAGATGATGTCAGAGCCTGGGCCTTAACTGTCTACAGTGTCAGGAAGTTCGCCCAGTTCTGCTAATCCTCTGTTATGATATGTCCTGCCAGTGGATCTCGTCTGTTTTGACAGTCAATGGTTGGATGGGTATAGTGATGAAATCTGCCAGATGGACCGTTATGGCTTTTTCCCCCTCCCTATCCCTCTCTCGGATTCATATGATCCACATTCAAGCCTTTAGGGTGGTGACAACCTCCTGGGGAAATGTGAAGAAATCTTTCCTATCCAAACCATTGGAGGAATCGTTCAGTCTTGAGCAGGAAGATAAAAGCTAAACTAACTGCTAAGTTAATGGGGTCAGTCATGTGACTACTGTGGAAAGGTCAGATCAACATGCTGTAGGTTGTGGAAACCTTTGATTCTTTGAATGAATAGAAAGCTTTTGTAAGATTATAAAGTCTTTACCAGCACTTTTGTTCAATTTAATGCATCTTTGCTGAAAAAGTGTAAATTTTTTACCCAAGAACCATTTAAAAATGTTCTCTCTTCTGTGATTATATTCTTTTCAATATAATGATCATATGTGTTCACAAAAGAGCTGTACGCGTTTGAAACTGCAGACCACAAATGAGTGAGACTATGTGCTTGCATTTACAGCTGAACACGCTTGTCTGTCCAACCCATGTGGAAATGGAGGGACATGCAAGGAAAACAGTCAGGGTTACGAGTGTGTCTGTGCAGTCGGCTGGATCGGCCCATCGTGCGAAATCAGTAAGGCGGCACACAAACACACTTTTTACATTAATCCAAACAGATGATGCCAAACAACACTTGATGTGTCTAACCTGCTCTGTTCTCATAGATGTGGACGACTGTACGCCCAACCCATGCAAACACGGAGGCACCTGTCAGGATTTGGTCAATGGCTTTAAATGTACCTGCCCTCCTCACTGGACCGGCAAAATGTGTCTGATTGGTGAGAGATTACCTCATCTTTTAACTATATTTTTTTCCCAAACATGTGCAGGCTTTTAAATTATTCACAAAATGTATTTTTAAAGATGCCAATGAATGTGATGACAAGCCATGTGTGAATGCCAAGTCATGCCACAATCTGATCGGTGGCTATTTCTGCGAGTGTCTCCCTGGCTGGAAGGGTCAGAATTGTGACATAAGTGAGTATATCTATGTTTTTCTTTTTAGCTCTGCTTGTGTTTGCAAAGATGTATTTCTGCACTGTGTTTATGGTTTATAAACTCACATTTTTCTCATTTTCAGACGTAAATGAATGCCAGGGTCAGTGTCTGAATGGAGGAACTTGCAAGGTAGGAGATCTCCTGATCTGACTTCACTTTCAAAAGTCTTTGTTGTCAATCTTTGATCCTTAAAAATTAAAATGATTCCTTTACTATCGATATACACTACTGTTCAGACATTTGGAGTCAGTAAGAAATTCATAATTTTATTAGCTTCTCAGCATTTCAAATCTTACCCACACCAAATTTTTGAATGGTAGTGTAAAATTCTGTCCAAGATCTGCCCACTTAAGCAGGAAGGAGCTGGCATGTAAAGCGGCCAAGTACAGCTAGCTATTTTGTACATGATGTTTAGATATGGGTTTATCTGAAATTGGATATAACTATGAACAAAGTGGAATGTACAGGTGTACTCAATGATATCCCCTATAATTGCTACTGTCTGCTTCAAACAAAATTCCCAAATCCCTTCAGAGTGAATGCCATGAACCTCTCAAACTTTGAAAAATCCAGTGACTAGTTTGTCTTCAAAAGGGCTCATTGTAGAAGCCTGGAAGCTGAAAAGATCCAGAAAAGAAACATGTAGAGTTCATGGGTGTGTCGTTTGAGGCTGACATCTTAATACAATTGATTCTCAATAGTGTTGTACGAAAAAATGTAAGGCCTCTAAACAGAATAATAATTTTTTAGGGTTAGTGTCAGGAAAGTGTGTCCACAATTATGGCAGAGGGCTTATTTGACCTTTGGGACTTAAGTACACTGAGTTATTGTAGGTTTTTTTTTCAGGGAATTTCTTTAAATTCTTGCTCTTTTCTTTAACAGGATTTGGTGAACGGTTACCGTTGTCTTTGCCCTCCTGGCTACTCGGGTGAACACTGTGAGAAGGACGTGGATGAGTGCGCTAGCAGTCCCTGTCTGAACGGTGGTCAGTGTCAGGATGAAGTAAATGGATTTCAGTGCCTGTGTCCTGCCGGCTTCTCGGGTCAGCTGTGTCAGGTGAGAGAATCTCCTGGTTGTTTGTTTGTTTGTTTGTTTAGGTTGGGGGGGGGGGGTCTTTGTATATAAAATCTTATATAACAGATAACATTATATGACACAAATATTTATTTCTGACCTAAAAAAAACCAAAAGCTTTATTTTAAATCTTGTATCAGTACTGAGTCGCCTCACATTATGTAATGCTCATGTTAAAAATAAGACTCAAAATAGAAATATGATTGCATGGACAAAGTTCAGAGTTATACAATTTCTTCTAGTTGATTTCTGTATAAAATGTGCCAAATTGTGATGTTGCTCGTCAACCATAAACACCCTGCAAATCTATAGTTAAACTTTGGCTAAACTGGACACTTGTCCTGATGCATACAAACAAAATGGCTCTCCTAAATAATAAAATTCATCTATATATAAACGCTATAGCAGAATTTCTAACAGTTCTATTGGTATACACTATCGTTTAAAAGTTTGGGCTCTGTGATTTTTTTAATGTCTCACTAAGGCTGCATTTATTTGACAGCAAAATCAGTAATATTATTAGAATTTAAAATAACTTTTCTATTTTCATATCATTTAAAATGTAATTTATTCTGTGATGCAAAGCTGAATTTTTAGCATCATTACTCCAGTCTTCAGTGTCACATGATCCTTCAGAAATCATTATAATATGCTGATTTGTTTCTCAAGAAACATTTTTGATTATTATCAATGTTGAAAACAGTTGTGCTGCTAAATATTTTTGTGGAAACTGTAATGCATTTTTTTCTAGATTGTTTGATGAATAGAAAGTTCAAAATAACAGACATATATAATTTTTTAACATTATAAAATGTCTTAGATTTAAATGAATGCATCCTTGCCGAATAAAATTAGTAATTTATCAAAAAAAAAAAAAACTTTCTTAAACCTAAACTTTTAAACAGCAGTTTATACCTTCATTCACCCAGCTCTAGTTGTACCCCAAGGAAAGAGAGAGACAAAGAAAGAAGGCCAAGGTTTGAGACAGGCAGGGTTTGGCTAGCTCTTTAAAATAGTCTTCTATTTGTTTTTATTCTCCTGAGCATTTTGGTACGCTTTTTCCTGGCAGACGCCGTGTCGAGGCTGTCGAGGGTTGCTCTGTTTTCTATGAATCCAAAAATGCCTGGATATCATTTTCCCCTCATCATTGAGCTCTCTTTTCTCCTCTTGTAAATCTTTCTCCGGTGTAGCTGGATATTGATTACTGCCAGCCCAACCCATGCCAGAACGGGGCGCAGTGTTTCAACCTGGCCTCGGACTACTTCTGCAAATGCCCCGATGACTACGAGGGTAAAAACTGCTCTCACCTGAAGGACCATTGTCGAACCACATCATGCCAAGGTGAGAAATCTCAGTCTCCGGGACGGATCTCGTCTCAGTATCTCTTTGTAAAGCGCCTCTAAAACCCATAGTAAGCTGATCTGCTAGTTGCATGCCATTGTTCAGCTGCTGAGTAAAACGAGATTACAGGCCCGTGGACTCTCCCACCACCTTCAGGGGGAAAGATGAGAAAAAAGAACTCATATTTTGTTACATGAGGCTTTTTCAGCCCACAGTGAGCTATTTGACAGTAACCTCTCTGGACACACAGCTCACATACACATAGTCTCTCAAACACTTTCCCCATTCCCAAATCCTCCTGAACATTTGCCAGCTTCTTAAAAGCTCTGTGTGTGTTCTCCGTGGTTATGACTTGGTGGGATTCTCTGCCTTGGATGTTTTAAAGTGTGTGTGTGTTTGAGGAGAGGCAAACCCCACAGCTAGATAAGCCCATCAAGTTTCTTTGTGAGCAGAGTCAGGGCTTATGTGCATTAAATGGCCTCCTTGCACATTCTTTCTGCAAAAGCAGATGTAAAAACTGGATTTGCTTTCTAAAGTGAACCAAACAAAATATCTGAATACATTGCCTGGATTGCTGTTAAGTGGAAGAATGGGTAGTGTCACACGCTTTTGTAGATTCTATGTCACTTGCTGTCGTTCTGCAAAGAACCCAGAGATTTAACAGCTGGATTTCGTTCTTTCATTGAAACCCTGATAGTGATTGACAGCTGCACTGTTGCCGTGGCATCCAACAGTACACCGGACGGGGTGCGATATATCTCCTCCAACGTCTGTGGCCCTCACGGGCGCTGCAAAAGCCAGGCTGGGGGCCAGTTTACGTGCGAGTGTCAGGAAGGTTTCAGAGGCACCTACTGTCATGAAAGTAAGACTGAACATATTATTGGATTATAGGCATCCATTGATATTGCACTTCTTTCCAATAAGTCCGTTTTAAATATAAAACACACCAAAAAAAAAAATGCTACTATATAGCTGGTATGCTATTATAATATATGGTTTAAAAAATATATTTATTTGGAGATTTCCTTAAGATTTATTTACATGGTCTTAGATGATCCTAAATTCTATGGTGTCTTTGGTCATTTTTCAGATATAAACGACTGTGAAAGTAACCCATGTCGCAACGGTGGGACTTGCATCGATAAGGTGAACGTTTATCAGTGCATTTGTGCTGACGGCTGGGAAGGTGTTCACTGCGAAATCAGTATGTTCACTTGAATAGATTTTTCTCTACTTATACTAAATGTTTGTGCATATTCGAGTTCATATTCTCATTCTTTTCTCCCCGTTTTATCAGACATAGATGACTGCAGCTTGAACCCCTGCCTGAACAAGGGAGCATGTCAAGACCTGGTGAACGATTTCTACTGCGAATGTGAAAATGGCTGGAAGGGAAAAACATGCCACTCCCGTACGAAAGACTATTTTTATGACCCACCCAGTTTGTTAAGTATTTGTTTGCTTGCTTGCGAGTAAACATGGAGTTTTAAACTACTATCGGATCAACTGTAATTTCAGGTGATAGCCAATGTGACGAAGCCACATGCAACAATGGAGGTACATGCCATGATGAAGGGGACATCTTTAAATGCAGGTGCCCACCTGGCTGGGATGGTGCCACATGTAACATAGGTCAGTTTGGGTGATGCCCATTCACTTGCTCTCCCTCTCTTAGAATGTGATACAGCTCACGGGCATCGAGTCTTTACAATTATACAGCAATGCCACAAACCCCTGTGGCATGCTTCTTGCTACAAAGTCATACTTTTACATTAAAATGCAATTTGGAGCAAGCAGTTATAGCAAACCTACAAGCTACATATTTGCTGTAAGTATTTCTTGCAAGTGCTTCAGATTTTTTTTTTAACTCGCTCCTTCCTAGAATGTTATGGACATTTAAATGTTCAAACTTTATAATGCCAAGGACCCCCAAATGTTACCACCTCCCTCCTGAAATTTGAAGGCTTTCAATTTTTTAAAACCAATTTTGACAGTGTAAGAATAATAGTAACTGTGATATTAGACATACTGAATAAAGACAGGTCTAAAGCAAAAATAAATAAATAATAATATAGATTTAAATGTATAAAATAAAAATTATATACAATAATTTTATCTTTTTAAACTTTTTTCTTCACTTTTCTCTCTTAATTTTTCTTCACGGCCATCTCAGTTTGAAAACCCCCTGAATATTCAGGAATAATTTTATGGTTTAAAATGCAACCCAAGACAAAGTTAAGCAGCAAAATATGAGGAAAATATGTTTTATTTAAACATTTGATCATTCTAGCTTACATATGAACTCTCACTCTATTTCTATCAATGTGTTGGCAGTAATTTGCTTCAAACAGCACAGTCTGTAAACATTTTTGGACAATTTTTTTTTTTTTTTGCACAAATTTGCTCGATGCAGAAAAAATATCTGCCGTATGGTCGGCTCCAATTCTTTGATGGGAAATTCAGTTGGAACGAGCCTTGGGAAATGTTATACTTGGTAATACTTCAAGATGTAGCCGGTCTGTTTTAAGTGTGGCAGTCTTGTTGTGGTTGCAGTCGTGTTGATCTGTTCAGTTCAAAGGGTTCTGACCTCTCTTGTGGTTCCTCTGCAGCCAACAACAGCAGCTGTCTGCCCAACCCATGTGAGAACGGAGGCACCTGTGTGGTCAACGGCGACTCCTTCAACTGCGTCTGCAAGGAAGGCTGGGAAGGATCCACCTGTACCGAGAGTGAGTAGTGCGTTAACTTCCTAGATAGATTTAAAGTGGGAGAGGGAGTCATTTTACTCATAAAAGTACATTTTTTTAACCCCCATTTGGTCTGCGAATAAAGCAAGGATCCATTTTCCTGGCTTTGTCTTGCTGGTTCTTTTCCATTCTCTTTCTCTAAACCCACCTCACCCTGGCTGGACATTGTCGACTGCTCCCAGCTATGAAGGAAAAAATTTAAATGAGGGAAAGTGGAGACAGATGTCCCCCCCTTCCTCAAGCCCACCACCTTCTCTCTCTCTTTTTCCCCCCTTGATGTGCCTTTCTCATGCATTGTTGTACACCTCTCACTGTGAGAACAGAGAAATCTGGAGTCCTAAAAAATGAAGAGAGAAGAAAAGCTGGAGACAGCGAGTCAGTTATTTAAACGAACAATCAGCGAGTCTGCCAAGCTGGACGCCCACGCGAGCACGCAGACTCACGCGCACACCGACACAAGCTCTGACATGTTCACTGTTGTGTTCGTTCTTATGTGCTCACATGGGTGTGAAGTGAAACAAACCCTCCTCTCTCTCTCTCTTTTTCAGATACCAACGACTGCAACCCACACCCATGGTAAGTCCTGGCAAAACATTTACACACAGCCTGCCGCTGTAAACAGGCCCGTACAGCTGTGCCGCACTTTCTCACACTCTCTCAGTGCTGGGAAACAGGCACTCCCATAGCTTCTGTCATTCCAAGGGTGCGTTAAGCTGGCTGCCTATTGTCCTTTTGACATTTTGTCTGAGCAAGATTCTGAGCTGTCAGGAATCACAATAACATATCCCATCAAAACAGATTTTGTGTCATTTGGAATCAGGGTCTAAAATTAACTTATGGTTAAACACCTGCCAATAGCAAGTGAAATTATCAAATGTATTGATAATTGAATTTACCTGTTTTATTACATAGTCGTTGTAAAAGTTGTTGGGATGCGCAAGCTGCGACTAATGTTTTTATCAGTAGACAGTTTGCAATTGTTAAGCTATTTTATATTTTACTTTAAATTGTTTGTTTTATTTTTCATTTATTTTAAATGAAATTATTCTATTTTTTACTTACCTTTATTTTAAATAAAATTGTTGTATTTTGATTTGATTTGATTACTTTTTCAACTTTAGTTGACCAAACTCTAACCATGAACCAAAATGTAAATATGCCAGCTTTTACTGTCCTTTGGCGCTTGGCGAGTGCTAATTTTGAACCCTGTTTACATTGCTGCAATGGTGGCTGAACTGAATAGTGCCTGACCCTCCGTCTTTCTCTCTACAGCTATAACACCGGGACGTGTGTGGATGGTGAAAACTGGTACCGTTGCGAGTGTGCTCCGGGTTTCGCCGGGCCAGACTGTCGCATAAGTGAGTGTTAGATGATGCCTGATCCTCTTTGCTGTCAGCCCTGTTAATGTGCAACGCATCTCTTCAAAAACAAACAGAGCTGGAGCAAAATGCAGTCTAGCCACCCAATTAGCCAGCCCTCTGGGCAGAATGCCAACAACACAGTGAGCACCGTCCTTGCATTCTGCAGCGCTGATGTTCACGGCCCCTCGGGAAAAACTTACTCTGAGTGAGCGAAAGCCAATCAGCCTGCTTATCCAGCACTGATTACAGAGCTCGTTTTTCTTGTGGGAAAAGCTTTCATCTGGTTGCACAAGACATGCCTTAGGCTTTACTGTTTGATGCATCCAAACCTGCAAATGAGCTCATGACTTTACCGTCCTGATGATTAAACAGTCATACTTTATGAACTTGTCGCAATCAAAATTCTCACTTAATGATGTATACTTATCTCATATGCAAGACTGCATTACAATTTTCTCTTGGTTTAAGCAAAAACTAATTTTGATTCAAGATATTCTTAGAAAACAAGCATTTAAATATTGCTAGCTGACTTGCTTATTATATGGTAACACTTTAGAATAAGATTCGTTAGTTAACATTAGTTAACTACATTAGTTAACATGAACTAATAATGAACTGTATTGATGAATAATTAATAATGAAATGTCTCTTTATTCATCTTTGTTAATTTGAACATTTACTAATACTTTATTGAAATCTGGTAAACATTAGTTAATGCACTGTGAACTAACAATGAACAGCTGTATTTTTTATTAACTAACGTTAACAATGATTAACAAATACAGTAACAATTGGATTGCTCATGGTTAGTTCATGTTAGTTAATACATTAACTAAGGCTAACTAATGAACCTTATTGTAAAGTGTTACCGGTAAATCTATATATTTTATATATTTTTCTTGGGAAACAAGACTGTACCTATTGCTATTGGAATGCTTTTAGGGCTTTCGGAGTGTGATTCCTAACAGATTCTCTTCATTCCTTCAGATATAAATGAGTGTCAGTCTTCTCCTTGTGCATTTGGCTCTACCTGCGTAGATGAAATCAATGGTTACCGTTGTGTTTGCCCACCTGGAAGAACAGGACCAGAGTGTCAAGAAGGTGAGAGTCATAAAATCTTGTGCAAACTAGCAACACACCGCATACCTACCAACCTCACCTGTCCCATCGGGAGACCATAATTTCTTCTTGGAAAAATAAATAAATCCAAGATCTGCATTAACACCTCCAAAATCCTTAATTTCCACACCAATAACTTGACCCTGTTAAGTTGTCAAAGAAAGTCTCATCAAAATTTGACTTTGGGCTGCACGATTATGACTCAAAAAGACTCTTTTTACTCAAAAAGTTCAAACAACCCCCTTTCTTGCCATGTCATAATCTTCTGTTGGTGTCGTTCACAGTCATTGGGAGACCCTGTATTGCTAATGGACAAGTAACTGCTGATGGCGCCAAATGGGAGGAAAAGTGCAACCTTTGCCAATGTCAAAATGGAAGAATTCATTGCACTATGGTAAGTTAGCGGCCACTTCAGCATATTCTTGATGCATTTTGTAATATTTCTCTTAATTATGCCATTAAAAAAAGCATATTGTTAGACGCTTTTTGTCTTGTTTTGTTTAGATGTGGTGTGGGCCAAAGTCATGTCGGGCAGGAAAGACCAGAGGTGGGTGTCCTGCTGGCCAATCTTGTGTTCCCATCAAGGAAGAGCACTGCTTCGTCAAACCATGTCCTAGTCTGGGAGAGTGCTGGCCCCCCGCGCCCTCTCAACCCTCCAAATGCCACGCCAGCTTCTCTTACCAAGACGACAGCTGTGCCAACATCACGTTCACCTTTAACAAGGAGAACATGCCTCAAGTGAGTTATACTTCCAGAGGAGAGCCATTGAATTATGAGCTTTTGAGCCGTTTTCCCCTTTTCCAAACGTCTCCTCCACCCTTCTCTAATTCGGTGGAGAACCGAGAGCGCATTGGGGCGTGAAATATCAGGTTCTCTTCATCTAGGATACAACGTTCCTCGTGGGTGAAGTTTTCCAGGCTAGTTGTATTCTCGCAAGCTTTGTTGTCGTATCCAAACACTTTTTCTTTAGATGAAAAAAGCGCAAGAAATACATCATCTTGTACAATAAGCCCTGGCTCAGTATCCCTTTCCGAACCAAGGCATTCCTGAGCTAATATCCCGTAACGGTTTAATACTTAGGCAGTCATTGTATGAGAACAGAGTTTGAGAAACCCACTGCCCACCAGCGGGTCTGAATTGCTGAACGAGAGACAACTGACTGCAACACATGACAGCGACAGGCATAAAAAAAACAGTTCTTCTTCTAATGTGCTACAGAAACTAGGGAGGAGTGTAGAGGATTCATATTTGATAAGGGAAAAACCTTACCATCTTTGACTCTTTTTTACTTCCTCCCAACCGACTAAATCTTTCATTCTGGTCTTTTCGTCCTGCCCTCAATGTCTGCTGAGGAGCAGATTTGGGTGCATATTGCACTAATTATTTACTTAGAATGGGTTTAAATATGAACAAACTCATAATTGACACTTCTATTCTGACAGGGCTTGAGTGTTGAACATGTATGTAATGAGCTGAGGCACTGGTACCTGCTGAAGAACCTCACGGCAGACTATGCGGTGTCCATCACCTGTGAGCCATCTTCTTCAGCTAGCAACGAGATTCACGTTAGCATCGTAAGTATGGCTTTCCAAAATACATTTTAAGATGCTCCTGGAGGTCCACCTTTAGCTCTAACACAAGTTGTTAGTTTTCTGGATGACCTTGCTAGTTCAGTTTTTAATTAAGGTTACAACTAAACTCATAAGGGACACCCCTTATTTAAAAGAATAGTTTACTCAAAAATTTGAATTCATGTTGTTCCAAACCTGTTTGATTTCCTTCTACTTTGGAATACAAATACAATGACTTCCTTTCCCCCTCCCCCAATTATTTTAAGGAAGGCTGAATTTGTATAAAATAACTTTTTTATGATAGTCTTTTTTTTTGTGCAGTCCACAGAAGAGGCCAGGTTGGACAGGTATCCTATTAAAGATATTACGGTTCAAATCATTGACTTGGTGAGCAAGCAAAATGGGAACAGTACCATCATCAAAGCCATAACTGGTGTACGGGTTCACCAGCCACAAAGCCCCAAAACTGGTAAGCATCTGTCCATCATACTGGACATTGGGTCCATATTTGCTGAAAGTAATCGAAAATCAATGCATTAAGGTTTCTACAGTCGAGGCCAGTCGTTTTGAACTGTCTGTCCTTGGTCTGTCTTGCTTGAGAAATGTTTAACTGTCAAAAGAAGCTTTAAGTCATTGAAGCCATGGAATGTTACATCAGCTCTGCCAGTTGGATGGAACTTCAATTAGACATCAGGGCCCTCTTTATGCATGCTGTTCATCAAAAATGGCGTCCAATGTTTCTGCCAAGCTGCTTAGTCTCTTCCTCACTTAAGAAACCTTTAAAACACATGCGCCAGCCTCTGTAGATTGGGCCAGGGGACCCGGTATAAACAGGGTATGTCTTGTCCAAAACAAGCTGATGTGTGGATTATTTTTTCCCTGCAGCACTTCTGTATAACTTCAAGATTTTACAATTTCCAATGCACAAATGTTCACCAGTAAATAGGAATAAAACGTGCTGCAGCTCTTTTTAAGACAAGTTTCCATTGTAATGTAGGAACAGGTCATGACGACATTTCTTTTTTTGCAAGAAAAAAAATGGAGTGTACTACGTTTTGATAGCGTGCTTGAATGCAGGCCGTTGATACATGCACCAAAGAAAGTTACATTTTTGTCCAGTGTCTGTGCTATATTTCTCCATAAGTTATGGCTGATAAAAACGTCTTTGTATTCTTTTAAACTAAAAGTTTGCATCTATCTCATAATCCCCTTACACAGCGCTCGTCAATGTGGGCGTCAGTCGTTGTTGCAGTCTCCAGTATTTTGTTGTTCCGTCTCTTTAGTTTGGCTTTCGAGACGAAATTGGACAGTGCACGTACTATTCTGGTGCCGAAATTTCCGTCATGCGAACCCTTGTATACTTTGGGCTTTAATGGTTACACCACTTGATATTTTTTGTCATTAAATTTGATTTTCATTAAACACAAACGTTTTTCAAAACCAAAAGAAACCTACATGAATACATTTCTAAAAACTATATTTTAAAAAGATTAGTCATTCTCCTGAACACTGACCAACTGTCCCTCTGGTTCTTCTTCTTCTCTAGACTACCTGGTTCCTCTGCTCAGCTCCATCTTCATTGTCCTTTGGATCCTCGCCTTGGCCTCTGCCTTCATGTGGTGCATTCACCGTCGACGGAAACAGAACACCCACGGCAACACAACTACCTCAGCAACAGAGGACAATACCACCAATAATGTGCGCGAGCAGCTCAATCAAATCAAAAACCCCATCGAGAAACATGCGGCCCATGGCGTGGCCATAAAAGATTACGAGGGGAAGAACTCCATCATTGCCAAAATTAGGACGCATAACTCTGAGGTGGAGGAAGAGGAGATGGACAAACACCTGCAGAAAGCGCGCTTCACTAAGCAGCCGGCCTACACGCTGGTGGAGCGGGAGGAGCGCGCACCCAACAAAAACCCAAACTGGACTAACAAACAGGACAACAGAGACTTGGAGACGGCACAAAGCTTAAACAGGATGGAGTATATCGTATAGCAGGCAGCTGTGTTGCCGTGCGACCGAACCCCCGTTGCACTTACCGGTCACTTGGCAGGGTCTCGGGGGGGAGGATTGTGCTTCTTAAAACTGTTGAGTCGTATTCTGGACTCCAAGGCTGTTATCTGCCTAAAATCCTGTGTTAATTTAAGTTTCGACAAGCTGGCTTCACACTGGCAATTGATAGTTGCTGTGGATGGCTAGAAAACCCAAATGCTGCGTTTCACATCCAGTGTTTTCCTTTGTAAAAGAGAGAAGAAAAAAAAAACGAAAAAAAAAAAAATACGTACACATTTCAAATGTCTATATTTTGTGGATACGTTTGAGTATCTCATTGAGTCTGAAAAGTTTGCATAGTGTTTGCAAATAGTTTTAAGTGTTATTTTCGTTCATAATGACAATGCTCTCAAAGCTAAAGTAGTTGTTTCTTCCTTATCCAGCGGCTGTGTGGAAACTCTCTCTAGTTGGTTTTATTTCTAGTTCTGAACTGAAAGTGCCTTCACAGTTACGCACCACAGCAATTGTCGGAAATGAGTATAAAAAGAAAAAGAAAAAAAAAGATTAAAAAAATAATTTATTTTTCCTTTCTTTGGGCGGGATAGGTCGGTCAGCATTTTGCTGCCAGTATGAAGAATTGTCAATTTAGTGTAGATATGTATATTTTTTTTAATTAATCACTGTGTATATTTGATTTATTAACTTAATAATCAAGAGCCTTAAAATATCATTCCTTTTTATTTATATGTCCTGTCTAGTTTTGATGGTTTTGATAGCTTTGTCAGCCTATAGCTTTGTTCGGACGACATTTGTTTCATGTTTCACATACCAAAATTTCAAAGAGGAAATAAAGCAGTCTATTTTTTAAGAAACAAGACGGGCGTTTGTGTGCCCGAGATTTTTTTTTCTTTCTTTTTTTTATACATTGTCAGATATTTCAATATTTGTATTTTGCCAACTCGTATTTGCTCAATGCAGGTAATGTCATCATCATGGCTGCTTTTTGTTTGGATACTTGGTGGCAGACATATTGCTTGCCACAGATGAAAAAGAAAAAAATAAATCATTAAAAACATAAAAAATAAAAGGGAACACGAGTCTTTTAGTTGCTTGTTGGTAAACCTGATTCACACAAATCATTTCTCCTCAGCTTCGGTTTGCAGTATGTCATAAGCTAGGCTGTGAATACTTGAACAGTAGGGGGCCAATGGAAACACTGTAGATGACTGCCTTGCTTTCAGGAGTCCATTTCTATTGCTGTGCACATGTAGTGTTCTTTTCGTAGTTCTTTTATATTGAGGCTCTCTAAAACACCAAACCGACATGCTTATCACATTTGTAAATTCTATGAGATCATGGCAATATTCAATGTTCATATTTGACCTTATTGTAAATTTGTCTGTTTCTTTTTTAGTTTGTTCCTGGCAATATTTTTTGAATGTTATATTTATTAAACATTTTGTATAAAAGGAAAATTAAATGTTTGTTTTTCGATTTGTGCTCTATTGTGCTGCTTTGGGAGAAGCTGAATCCTCTCTTGCGCCGACGTAATATTACGTGAGGCACAAGCTTCGTTTAAATGGTATAGCTGTGCAGATTGTACTCGGTACCATGTGAAGACTGACGCTGTGACTGAAAAACCTTCCCTCCTTGATGAATGAGGTATTCAGAAAAAAAACTGCAGGGCAAAAGGCAAAGCTTATGGTGATGAGCAAAAGAAAGGGGTTTCCCAATGTTGTTCAGTCATGAATCATGTAAATTTTCTCATCATTTACTCATCCTCATGTTTTGTACACACTTACTTTTTTCTGTGGTACGTAAGACAGGACATTTTGAGGAATTAGGTTGCTGTTTCTCAAGCACACTGAATTGGGACTGGAGGTTTCAAGGCGCAAAAAGAACCCAAAAGCATCGTAAAAAATGCCCTATATTCAAAGTCTTCTTATGTCATATGATAGCTTTCTGTGAGAAAAAGAGGGACAAATCTTGAAATCCACTCTTGCTCTCCTGGTCATGAGTGAAGTAACAAGTCCCTTTTCAGTGATTCATTTTATAAAACCTCTCTGAATGATTTATGATGAGACTCAAGATAAACTCACTGACTCAATTCATTCGCAGCAGAGAATAATCAGCGAAAAACAACTTAAACTTATGTCTGTTTCTCACACAAAGGCTTCATATAGCTTCTGAACACTGAATATAAAGCACAAGTCACTTTGATGATAAATGTATGGTGCTTTGAATGGCGACTGATGCTTTCAAGCTTCAAAAATGACAAATTACAAGTGCAATTTTAAGCTTAAATTTGCTCAATGTTAATCTCCAATGTTATGTCATTCTGAGGATTACAATTCAAAGTAAAAAAAAATCCTAATTTCTTCATTATTAATGTTAAAGTAAAAGTTAAATATGTGTTAAAATTGCAATGCAGTACAATAGATTGCATGAACAGTTAGGATTTCAGTTTTTAGTATTTCTTGGACATTTAGTTCACAAATATCTCAAAAGAATTTAATGATTCGAACTGCATTACAGAAATCAAAATATACAGTAAAATGACTTTAAAATTTGTTCTAACTCTAAACCAGAAGCATTTTGACTGAAATGTTATGGCATTATTACAGCACAATGTTTATATATTCTGATACAATTTGTATGACAAATCTATTATACTAAAGGCATAAACATCAAGTGATTTGTAAGCATGAGAATGTGACTCGAATACATATATTTATCCTGCCATCACGCACTACATCAATGTCGACTGCACCCCTGATTAGCCAAATTTCGTCCACGAGCTGCTCTACAGCGTTCCATAACGTTGTCAATCATCCCACAGCAAACTTTTAGCTGTTAAGAAAAGCAATAACACATTTACAAATAATAACCGCAGGGAGACGGCAGTCGGCTCCAACGGTGAAAACCCCTGATCGCTTAAGGAGCGTGGTGTATGTGAAAACACAGCGAAATCAATCATGTGCTCAGCTGAAGCTGGAAGAGTGGAGATTTCAGACGGATGGAGCCAGAGATTTGGGCTTGAAGCCACAGTTTGCTCGGAGGCTCCCGTTAGTCTGAAATACAAATCTTACGCAGAAAACGCAAACTACAACGCGTAACCAAAAGCAAAGTTATTGTTTGCATGAGTCGCTTTTAAGCTGTTACTAATGAAGCCAAATATTTGAGATGTTCTTGGTAATCTAATATAAGCTATTGAGTTTTTTACTTTGAAGGCAAAAGGGAAATACTGTAAAGACTGTGTGTGGTGAACTCTTGTGCAACCACCGCTGACAGGCAGCATTACGGTAGAAGTGTGTACTGTAACATCCATCGTGGTGGCGTCAGATATCCTCTCTCGTTCTATGCCGCTGCGCCCCTCAGGACTTCTTGAGGCGGCGTAATCGGGATGTTCTGGGCTCGCCCCCCTTCCTTCCCTCTCTGGCGGCCAATCTGGAACTAATAGAAGAGCCAGAGGATACGGGCTTGACGGATAGGCCTCTCAGACTTGTGGCCAGCCCGCTTCGGTTAGTCTGTGAAATCTCAGGCTGTGGACTGCAAACGTCTAGAGAGAGCTTGTTGGAATTGCTCAATGCTGCAGGGTCTCCAAGACGCAATCTTTTTCTCTTTTGGCGGTCAACATCATCTCCTGAGCTGGTTGGGGTTCTTGGTCGTCTCTTCGGACCGATAGCATCAAGATGTGGTTCAGTGACCTCTTTATCGTTACTTAATTTAGACAACAACACAACTTTCCCTTCCTCAACTGACTCAGTGAACAATACAAGGACAGGTTGACACGTTTCGGAAGAACCCTTTTGTGCTTCATCCACTTGCAATTGGTCTGATCTGGACTCTTGATTATCTTGGTGTTGTTGGGGTTGGACGTTAGCCTGCCTGGCACTGGAAGAATGAGGAAATGTTAAATGAAGATAAGGATAGATCATCACAAGCTATATTTAAGAACTTACATCTTCTGAAGGACAGCTCTTTTTGTTGCTGTGGAGTCGGGTAATGGATCTATGGTCTCGCCAGAGCTAGAAAAATACTTCGATCGGCTTTGTTCACTCTGTTCAGACAAAAAAAAAAAAAAAAAAAAAAAAAAGAGAGAGATTCATTAAATTAAAGATGGTGGACAAAAAAGATAAATATTGATTATAAATCAGCTTATATCCATTTATTAATTGTTTAGTTTCAGTTAGAATGCTGTCTGAGCAACTCTCTAAACACTTTGACAGAAACTATGAAGTACATTGTTTATTTCTTGTTTTTCCATTGCAGACATGAATGAACTATTTGGTGTAGCCATGGGAACGAATCCATGAAATGTTTTGTTTTGATGGCCATACCCAAGAGACCAAGCAAAAACACAAGCAAAAAGCTTGTGTTCAACTGCCAGAATTCAGAGAAAGCTCTCTTTTTTCCTTTTCTCTGGCTCAAATGTCTGATCATGTTCATCAAAATATAAAAATGTGTGTGGCTGTGTGCTTACGGGAAACAAACTTGTACATGTTGTATATTATATGTTTCTTAATATTAAGCATGTCAAAACAGGTACCAATATGGTTAAATATGTATACACACACAAATATGTATATATACTGTACATATACCGAATTGAGACTTTATCTGAAGTCAAGACATCATAATTGGACACGTTGAGCAAAACTACATTTTAAATGAAAACTAAATCGAATTTATTTCCAGAATAATTTTCCCATTGTCTTTGGTGTGTGTGTGTGTATGTGTGTGTGTGTGTGTGTGTGTGTGTGTGTGTGTGTGTGTGTGTGTGTGTGTGTGTGTATCAGGAGGACCTGGCTTGCCCACCTAAATAGTTTAACAAATACTTTGAAGTCCTTGTTTTAGTACCAGCCATGCTTAACTAGGCAGCGCTGAGAAGAATAAAGAGACGAGGCAGCTTATTGAATCCCACCAACATACACCTTCAACAGTCCTAATGAAGCTCTATCAACAGAACAATCCTTGACTGAGCAAGAACAGAGCGGGTGCTTGTGGTCGCCGTCTTTAGGGGCACAGGATCATTGAACTGCGATTAACCAACACAAAACAATCATTCCAGTCCAAACTGATTGGATTTCATAAAAGTGTAGGTTTACCAACCAGCCTCTGAAGAGGTTCAAGATATATAAGCTATTAGTTCTATTTTAGGAGCAAACGGCCAGATAAGCACAAGGTCCGTAAAGTCATTAGAGCGAAATGAGGAAATTGCAGAGGGATGCGTTTCATATGAAGTGCAGACGCTGGCCTAAAGAAGGGGTCTCTATATATACCCATATATAATGGCTTGTTTTATAAAGAGGATTGGTGTGGCCTAGTGGATAATGGTATGGAATGGTAACCAAAAGGTTGTAGGGTTGAACCCTATAGTGCATGCAATGGTGAACAGTACAATACAGTCAAACAGAAAGCATCAAAGATAAATGAAAACGGATGACAGACTGACTTATCCATATTGCTTGTCTTTTAGCTGAGGCGTAGTGAGCAAGTCATGCTGAATAAGTTTTGAAACACACAAGTAAGGTCCACCTACTGCATGCTGCAGCATGTGATTGTGGCGCAACCTCAATCATGTGCTTTTTTGTTTAATATAATGAAGACAAAAAATATTACACAATCTCAGTTCTTGGTTGCAAGCTAAATCTTAATTTACAGTATTCGTGACCTGTATCTCAAACAGTATAGTGTGGTGCTAGCAACCAATGGGTTCGCAAAAAGATTTGTGATTTGGTTCACGTGTTTCCACTTTTTTATGTGCATGTCTTCTAATTGAATAAAACATTTATCCACCTCAAGCAAGTGTATGTTTTGTATGTGCATTTTGGATCAGTATTTGCAGTAAACTGTATTAGCATCATTTAAATCCAGCATTTTTAATGTGACATTCTAAAATTCACACTCAGAGACAGCGATATGACCAAGATATATCACAATAAGAGTAATTTCATTTCAAAATTATGATATATATATCATTATATTGTTATTTTTGTTAGAAATAAGGTACTTACAATGCCAAAAACAATGGCAGCACGCAAGTACAGAATTTAGTTCTCTTTCGTGCACTTGAATGGTTTAAAATCTCTTCAAACATTAAACTGGCACACAAACAGGATACATTTTTGTGATGATGCAACACTGCAACCTGACATGAGCATAATTGTCAAAATTGCCAAAAACAACACCAGCGTGCACTTACCAAATTGAGTTCTCTTTTGTCTCTTATCAGGCTTAAACCATTTAAAATCGCTTGGAACATAAAAGTGCCCCTTTTATGCTTTTTTCAGATATTACAATTCATGCAGTGTGTAATATACCTGTTTGTGAATGTAAAAGGTCTGCAAAGTTTTAAAAATCATTCTGCACGAAAAATAAAGTTAGCCTCATCAGTTATTCGTCTTACTTTCCTAACTTACACACGTAACAATGTAACTAATTTGCATATTGCCCACCTATAGTCTTCATTGGCTGCAAACAAGCATCATCTAGTTTGACCCGCTCTCAAAAAAATGAAGCTGGTTCGTGTTTTGTCCATGTCGAGAAAATCTAGTCAATTAGAGCAGAGCAGGCTCTCGGAAATGAGGGGTTTAGAGAGACTGAATTTTCAGATGAGTCACTTGAGAATCTTTGAAAAATGTGATGTGCAATGTATATTATGAGAAAAGTGTTTTCTTTTCTTTTGATGCATGTAAACCTGTTGTAGGAGATCTCCAAAACAAAATTAGGAACCTTTAAAATAGCATAATAGGGGCCAGTGTTGAAAAGGTTACTTTGGAAATGTAATAGGCTACATACATATTACAAGTTATCCTATTTAAATTGTAATAAGTACTGTAAACATTTGAATTACTTTTTTAAAGTAATGTAACTGATTACATTTGATAACTTCTTTTCTAAATCTCTAACGAATCTTTTCAACTGTTAATCATTTTCAGATCATTTAAACCAGGCAGGGTTAACCTTACAGTAGTACTCGACACTGATTACTGTCAGACTTTCAAAATCTTTCATCACATGAATTAAGATTATAATAAATTAGTTAACTTTTTTCTTTGAGATCATTCTGAGGTCAAATACAGATTTCTGGATGAAATTATTTTTACATTTCCAGCACTTCAGGCAGGTTGTAGCCGAAAGCTTTCAGAGGCAATGTGGATTGATGTAATAGGCAGAATTGGTGCACTGCAAATTCAAACAAAAGAGCCAATCAAAGGCATCAGAAGAGCATCGCTTTACTAAACAGCCTTTAAATGGCAGGAGGCGTCGTGCACATCAAAAACAGGCGAAGCAACAAATTATTATTATTCAACAGATCCTAGCTTTTTATAGAAAATATTCAATGTAACCCACTTTGTAATCGTTAACATTTTCATAAGTAACTAATTTAATTACACATTTTGTCTCAGTAACTGTAACGGAGTACATTTACATTTATTTAGTAATTAAATTACGTAACTTTGTTACATGTAACTACCTGTATTTTGCCTACTCCTCAACACTGATAGGGGCACTTTAAACTGGAAAATAAAAACTGCAACCTCACGTGAGCGTCACCGTGATGGAGACGATAATACAACATTTATACCGGTTGTCAAGTTTCTACCGGTTAATCATGTCTAGTGGTGTATCACCCACCCCTAAAATGGAATGGAAACCCAGCCACAGACCGAAAGGCCCAACTCAGTTAAAGCTCTGTTCCCACACGCTGTTTGAAAGAAACAGGCTTAGCAGGATTGCAGATTGCTGCTTGACTCTATATGGGCTGATCAATAGCTAGTAGGAAGGTTCATTTTAAGGTGCAGGGAAGGGTAATGCATGTGAAGATCTGAGAACAAAGTCTATCAGAGCCCTAGAGATTCGCTGCAGTGTGTGTTCACCGTTCACCCAAAGAGACAAGAATTAATAGGAAATCATGTTGTAACATGGGCCACTAATGTTTAAAAACAATTCATTGCCAAAGCCAGAGCGATCAAGCTGCTGTCTCATCCGAAGTCTGTGCTCCATCCATGACCACTGTCTGTTGAACTCTCTCTTACACATACAGAAACTCCCCCCTATTTACCACGTCCTTCAGCCCACAGCAACCAAGACTGGATGGTTTTTAGGGGGATATCCAGACACACAAGCGCACAAAAACACACCCATACTCGCTAACGATAAGTTCTCTGAAAATAAACACACCCAGTGAGCGTGAACGGTACAGCGGACACACACGTCTGACAAAAACATGGAGGACAGGGGAGGAAGAACATTTGAATTTCAATGCCTTCATATGCATTTTACAAACCTTTGGAAAATAGATGAAAGAGACAACAACAATGGAGCAGTGTTTCTTTCCCTGAGAAACACCCAAGAAGCAACTCTCTCATGTACTCCGCTGGTCTTCAAAGAACAAGGGAAAGAGAAAAAGCGATAAGAAAAGAAATTTTGGTCAGAAAGTAAGTGGAGTGATTTGTTATAAGGAACTGGATAAGGATTTGTTATAAGGAACTGAGAGCAGTCAATGTGTATGGAAACAAGGAATATAGTATCTACGAAAAAAAGTGCAGAAATTTAGTGCAGTTACACTACCGTTCAAAAGTGTGGGGTCAATTTTTTTATAAAATAAATCTATACTTTTGTTATGCAATAATTAATTAAATTGATGTAAAAATATGACAAGAAATTTATAATATTAAAAATAATTATATTTAAAAATATGTATTATTCTGTTCTTTTCATCTTTATATTCAAAGAATCCTAATTTTTTTTTTACATTTTTTAAATAAAATATATATCAGACCTGCCTGAGGAAAGTGTGTTGTCCGAAAAGTTGCGTATTAAAGCCATTACTTGATTCAGCAAGTTCGAGAGGTGCGCAAGATTGTTTCATTTTTTTTTTTTTTTGGGTAACATTGATTCATTTCTTTTGGTTAACCCTCAGGGGTCTAAGGTGTTTTTGGGGTCCTTGAGATGTTTTGACATGCCCTGACATTTGTACTTTTTTCAGTTGCTTATAAACATATTAATAGCAAAGATGTAATTACACTCTATTTAGCACAAACAGGGCTACCATAATATGTGAGCAAAATGTATGTACATGTTTGCATTTTTGAGAGAATTTTGTTTATGCATGGTTACTGAAAAAACTAAAACTTAAGGTGTCTGAAATAAGGCCACAAAACACATACTAAATATGTCCATAAGACTTTTGACTGATGGGCGTTGTTGCCTAGAGTTTTTGCTTTAAATTGATCTGAAAATCAAGGACAAAAGAAATTATCTATATATAGATATTTTACAATTAGAAATTGTAACCAATTACAAATAGGTTACAATTACAACAACAATTACAATTTTAACAATATTTCAAGTGTATTCTTTCTTTGTAAAAAGTATACATTTTATCATACGTATTAAAGGCACACTATGCAGGAATTCCGTTTCTGTCAAACAGCGACCCCTAGAGTCGGTGTGGAGTACTTGTATTTAACGCTACTGTCGTAAATACCACTCACGCAGAGCGTCTCTGCACTCACGGCCTAAAACGCCCCTCCTAGACTCTGAAGATGTCCATTGACCAGGTAATGTTTCACGATTTCATACAAATATTAGGCTACTGCATAATTGTATATATTGTGCTATCGAAGATGAACTACTGATAATGGTAATAGGATAATAATAAGTTTGCCAAGCGTTAGCCTACTTTACAGTAATAACGTTAAAGTAGCCTACCTCGTTTGATGGCTTATAACGTTTTCACATGGTTGCAGCTAAATAAATAAGTAAATAGCCTAGGCCTACTATATAATTTCATTCATGTTTTTTTGTGTGTGTAATGTAAACATTACAAAATGCCAGATGACATCAATAAAGTTACATGTACGTCGCATTATTTCATAACATTGGCCGTTATGATGTCGTTAGACATGATTATTGCAATTTAAGTGAAATTCAAGCAGAATCCAGTAAGGAGGACTGCAGCCCACATACACTTGAAATAAACACTTAAAAATAGCATCTATTTGTCTTTACACAAAATGATTGTTGAAAATGTAAGCTAAAGTGTCTTCTATCAACGACAAGTCATTTTTTAAAAGGAAATGAGTCAGTCTTCACAAACTCATTCACCCTTCACATTTCCATAAGCTCAATCATACTGTACATAATCAACCATGAAATGAGGTTGAGTTGATGCTATAAGTGCTGGCACGCTTAGAGGACACTCTAACAATGACTCATCTGTACAAGTAAACAAACAAATATGTACCACTATTCACATTATCTAGTCTCATTAGCCGTTAGGCAGATCACCGTTACACAAGCACTTGAAGGCCCGCAATGCAGGTAGTGGAAGTGCAGTTACGGATCAGGACAAAGATCAGTCACGTAGAGGTGATCCGTGAACTGATTTGCCAGTGACCATAATGCCCTTGAGCAAAGCACTTAACTTAAAGTATCTCTAAGAGGATTGTCCCAACAAGTGTACCGTAGTCACTATGAGTAAATGTTCGGTCACACATTAACTTCCATTCATACCTATACAAATGCAGGAGACTGGGAACGCAAGCATAAGCATGCACTAAAAAATGCTGTTTTTTTTTTTTAAACCAAATGTCAGGTTCAGCCTGGGGGGTCATTTTATTGGGTTGTTTTTAATATTTTACCCAGGTGCTAGGTAGTTTTTGTGCAACTCAGCTGCTGGGCCATTTTTACTGTCATTTCTACGTAGAAATGAAGAACCCCCTCATATACCTACCCAGCTGGGTCAATGTAACCCAATGTTGGTTAGTCTGTGCCAAACCGGTTGAAACTTGACAAATTTGTCAATAGTCATTTTGTGTTCTGTTCTGAGAGACAACATCCTGAGGTGAAACGTCCTGAATGAAATTAAGGGTTGTATTACATTGTA
Source organism: Siphateles boraxobius (assembly GCF_051911475.1). NCBI lineage: Eukaryota > Metazoa > Chordata > Actinopteri > Cypriniformes > Leuciscidae > Siphateles > Siphateles boraxobius. Next base: position 7,922,796 of record NW_027508811.1, on the reverse strand, counting down.
TTCCTATAAATGTATTACTGTACTAAAGATCTGTAGTCTCACATTTTACCTTTTTTGTTTACATGTACATCGCAGCTCACGTCTGCTTGGAACTCTAGCCTTTTACAAAGCATGCACCGGATCTACACTTACAGCCACCATGGAAGTTTCACCTCCCACCAAACAAATGGTATGGCCAGGGCTCAGGCATGACGCAGCACCGCGATCATATAAATATTAGTAAAAGTTTGAATTGAAATATTAAAAAGTAATTTAAATGAACAGCCTGCTGATACCAGTTTTCTTCCCACAGATTCCTCTTGGCTGCTCTTATTGCTCCTGCCATGTCCTACAATGTTTACTAAATGTTTTTGAGTATTTTATGATTGTAAAAGACTGACAAAATGATTTTGCTTGTTGTAATAAGCAATTGAATCCTTAATATTGTTATTATATAGGCCTAGCTTTATTTATTAAAGCAGTAAGGCATAGGAGTTTGAAGTATTTTTATATTATGAATATAATTTTAGATGATTCATTTAATTATAATACATGTATAATAATAAGAAAAAAATTGTACTATGAATTAATGTTTTTTTAAATATAAATACTGGTCCTTCTCAAAAAATTACCATATTGTGATAAAGTTCATTATTTTCCAAAATGTAATGATAAAAATTAAACTTTCATATATTTTAGATTCATTGCACACCAACTGAAATATTTCAGGTCTTTTATTGTTTTAATACTGATGATTTTGGCATACAGCTCATGAAAACCCAAAATTCCTATCTCACAAAATTTGCATATTTCATTCGACCAATAAAAGAAGTGTTTTTAATACAAAAAAAAAAGTCAACCTTCAAATAATTATGTTCAGTTATGCACTCAATACTTGGTCGGAAATCCTTTTGCAGAAATGGCTGCTTCAATGCAGCGTGGCATGGAGGCAATCAGCCTTTGGCACTGCTGAGGTGTTATGGAGGCCCAGGATGCTTCGATAGCGGCCTTACGCTGATCCAGAGTGTTGGGTCTTGCGTCTCTCAACTTTCTCTTCACAATATCCCACAGATTATCTATGGGGTTCAGGTCAGGAGAGTTGGCAGGCCAATTGAGAACAGTAATACCATGGTCAGTAAACCAGTTAGCAGTGGTTTTGGCACTGTGAGCAGGTGCCAGGTCGTACTGAAAAATTAAATCTTCATCTCCATAAAGCTTTTCAGCAGATGGAAGCATGAAGTGCTCCAAAATCTCCTGATAGCTAGCTGCATTGACCCTGCCCTTGATAAAACACAGTGGACCAACACCAGCAGCTGACATGGCACCGCAGACCATCACTGACTGTGGGTACTTGACACTGGACTTCAGGCATTTTGGCATTTCCTTCTCCCCAGTCTTCCTCCAGACTCTGGCACCTTGATTTCCGAATGACATGCAACATTTTCTTTCATCCGAAAAAAGTACTTTGGACCACTGAGCAACAGTCCAGTGCAGCTTCTCTGTAGCCCAGGTCAGGCGGTTCTGCCGCTGTTTCTGGTTCAAAAGTGGCTTGACCTGGGGAATGCGGCACCTGTAGCCCATTTCCTGCACACGCCTGTGCACGGTGGCTCTGGATGTTTCTACTCCAGACTCAGTCCACTGCTTCCGCAGGTCCCCCAAGGTCTGGAATCGGTCCTTCTCCACAATCTTCCTCAGGGTCCGGTCACCTCTTCTCGTTGTGCAGCGTTTTTTGCCACACTTTTTCCTTCCCACAGACTTCCCACTGAAGTGCCTTGATACAGCACTCTGGGAACAGCCTATTTGTTCAGAAATTTCTTTCTGTGTCTTACCCTCTTGCTTGAGGGTGTCAATGATGGCCTTCTGGACAGCATTCAGGTCGGCAGTCTTACCCATGATTGCGGTTTTGAGTAATGAAACAGGCTGGGAGTTTTTAAAAGCCTCAGGAATCTTTTGCAGGTGTTTAGAGTTAATTAGTTGATTCAGATGATTAGGTTAATAGCTCGTTTAGAGACCCTTTTCATGATATGCTAATTTTTTGAGATAGGAATTTTGGGTTTTCATGAGCTGTATGGCAAAATCATCAGTATTAAAACAATAAAAGACCTGAAATATTTCAGTTGGTGTGCAATGAATCTAAAATATATGAAAGTTTAATTTTTATCATGACATTATGGAAAATAATGAATTTTATCACAATATGCTAATTTTTTGAGAAGGACCTGTATATATATATATATATATATATATATATATATATATATATATATATATATATATATATATATATATATATATATACATTAGGGGTGTCCATGGTTAACCGATTAACCGTTAAAAATTGCGTAACCGAGTGAAACATTTTGCTCGGTTAAGTGGCGTCAATGGCGCGCATTGAATTTAGTTGTAATACATTTTTGCACCGCCAGAGCGCTCCCAGACATTTGAATTGTCCACAAGAAGTTCACTTTTCATAATTTTAAGGCCGTAAATAGGCTTTCATTTCTCAAATAGTGTAATGTCTTAATTTTAGTTTGAATAGGTCTTAAATTAAGGAAAGACGAGGTGTATTCACCTTGCTGAGGGGGATGTGATCAAAGCCTGGAGTGGAGCGAAAGCACGTTCCTCTCTCCACTCTAAGCATTCTGTAATCACTTCGCTAACAGTCCACTCCTGGTTTTCAATTCCCGCTCACAGAAAAAAACTAACATGTAAAAAGACCGCTTACAAGTAAACATTTTTTTAATAGTTGGTTGGGATGAGTAGCCTAACTGAGTAGCCTATTTAAACGGAATATCAAATAGGTTGTGCGATTATTTAAAAAAAATCTCCATCTCCATGTTTTCGAAATGCACTTTTCATACGGATTACATAAGCAGAGAGCAGTCTGTTTTCTTTCGTTTTGAATTGTTGTGTTTAAAAGTAGACATTTCAATATAGATTTATTTATCAGGTCTGTGAGACAACTAGGCTACCTTATAGCCTACGCTGAGTTTCGGAATTCGTTTATGAGATGAGCTCCAGTTCACGCGCCGGCGGCTCCGTATTATCTAATGTCTGCTATATTGGTTGCAGACAATTGGTTGATGAAACATTGATTAAAATTAAGATACAATTAATACAAAACGAAATTCACTTTAAAGAAAGGCTTTGTGCATTCTGTTTGAGGTCTCTGTGAAAGTTTTAGTGCCTCTTCCAGAACTGCCACGTCCCATTGTTTGTTCCATATAAATGCGAACACGAAAAATCAAATAAAATGAATACTTTATGTTCTGGGGAGAACTGACCCTTCTTCATTTGGCAGTAGTACTTTTGGTTTGTGCAGTGTAATTCACAGAATTAGGTAGCCTAAAACAATATTTTGCCACCTAAAAGTTAAAGATGTTTTGTGCAGTTATTAAAGGTGTTAAAAATGAACTACCCCTTTCTCGTGTGTCTGTATCTCGGGGTTGCGGCGCGTACACTATGGTTAACCGAGTATTAACCGCTAAGGGCCTCGGTTAACGGTTAATGAAAAACTTGAAAACGTGCAGCCCTAATATACATACAATTACTTTTTTTTGTGGAAATAGTGACAGCTGAAGGGTTTCAGGGGCACCGTCACCCTTTTTTTACCATCATGGAAAATCTGAACATAGTCATCATTGCGTAACATTGCCATCACCAAGATGATACCTTTGAGGAGGCTCGAGTCTAATGTGACACAGGCTTGCTTACTTGGAAGCTTCGTTCCTGTTGGTTGTTTGAACCAAATTTATTGTCACCACAGCAAGAACAATGCAAACCAGGATGAAGAAATCACCCCATGCAATGAACTTTTGCAAGGAAAAGCATTTGCTTATTCGATGAATACAATTCAGAACAACCTTTTATTTATCTTAGAGAAGACACACCATTCGTGTATTTTATCACTAAGTACCTGTCAGAACAACACTCCAGCCATCTAAACCAGAGCACTTACATAAGGAGCATCTATAAACCATAACCACTCCAGAAATCCACCTCGTTTCTGTGGATATAAACCAGATTATGTGACAATGAGTTTGGCCAAGAAGCCCTGAATGACAGTGTTGTGTGGCTTGCTTTTGGAAACCGTGAGAACTTGAGATAGGAGAGGAACAAAGAAAGGATAAAGTTATGTCCATAAACACTGTGGCTCTCCCCAAAGGGAGAGGAGGCTGTAAAAACACATCTGCCCTGAGCTTTGATCCACCGCTTCATTACAAGGCTGCTATCTGCACCGTTCTTCCAGCATACATTCAGAGGTACTGATGGGACACCATCAAAATACTAAACTTTCTTTCTTCTGTGGATCACAAAAATATATACTTTTAGTCAATTGGTTCTAAACAATACTGCACAGCATGGGTGGCCAACTTCGGTCCTGGAGAGCCACAGTCATGCAGAGTTTTGCTCCAACCCTAATCAAACACACCTGAACAAGCTAATCAAGGTGTCACACTTGCTAAGCATGGTAAGCAAATGAGCACGGAGAAGAAGAATATGACAAACTTTATTTAACAGAAGACTTCACAAAACCAAATTCAGTGTAGTATTAATGAGAACTGACCACAAGTAAATCTAGTCTACTATTAATCAGTCAGAATAAATCAGTCAGAATATATACATAGAGAACACAAAGGTGATTTATAAACACAGGTGACACCAAGGAGGGAACTTATAAGTAACTATAGTAACAAACTAGAAAGCAATGAGTAGGGGTGGGCGATATCTCGATATTTAAAATATATCGAGATATTTTTTAAACACGATATGGATTTTGACATATCGTATATATCGATATATTGTTCATATTTAATTCTGATTTCGCCACTTTGCTTGTTTGCCTTCTCTGTGCTGTGCTCGCCCCCGCCTCCTTGCTTTTGTTCCCCCTCCCCTCGCGTGCAGTGTTGCCAACTTAGCACCTTTTTCGCTATTTTAGCGACTTTTCAGACCCCTTTAGCGAAATTTTTTTTCTTCAAAAAAGCGACTAGTGACAAATCTAGCGACTTTTTAGACAAACCTCAGTAACCTCCAGATGTTGCCAGTACTGTTCTGCGAGCGCAAGCTCTTGCTTTCTCCCTGCCGTCACTCTCTCTAACTGCGTCTACGTTGTTCAGTGAATGGCTGAGACGAGCAGCAGCACATTCATGTGTTGAGCGCGCGCCAGTTTTTTTGTTTTTCCACGGACTTGTCACTTATCTGCTTCTCTTTTGTTTTATATTTAAAGTTTTGTTTGACCATTTTAATTTCCTTTCTTTTTCTTATTACTTGTAATACTCACTATCACATTGCTTTCACCCAGTTCCCGAACTCTCTCAATTCAGTACATTTTACACATATAAAAAAATGTAGTCATTCACTATATCCTAGGTATTGCTACTTGTTCTATTGTCTGACAAAAATAATATAGGAAATGAGAACAGCTTTATTGGACATTCGGCGACGGCTATATTATATTATATTAAAATACAGAATGTGAGCATGAATTTAGAGAGAAAACACATTAGGCAGGCAGAAGCACTTTGTTCCTAATTGCACTGCCTACCTTGAGTTGAGTTGTTTCATTTTTGAATGAAAAGAAGGCAATATGTATTATTTATTCCTTTATTTCAAAGTTAAATTATTTATTTTTGTATGTTGCAGAAGTACTTTGTTCCTACATGAACTGCCTACCTCTTTGCACTTCAATAAAAAAAAGACTGTGGTATTTGGCATATTTGTTTTTGCAGTAGTTTTTGGGGGGTTATTTTTCCTGTAAAGATATCGAGATATATATCGTATATCAAGATATAGCAAAATATATCGAGATATATTTTTTGCTCCATATCGCCCAGCCCTAGCAATGAGTAACCTAGGAGACAAACAAGTGGCAGGAAACTGTTCATCTTCAGTCACATGTCTCCTTTGTTCTCAAACTAAGAGTCCATGAGGGTGAAACTAAGCATAATCGTGACAGTAAACCCCCTTTCAGGAAGGTGCGACCTCGCGCCGTAACAGATGAGACAAACAAGGGAGGAAGGGAGGGAAGGAGGGAGGGGGCTTTGGAGGTGGACGAGGGGCAGATGAAGGGTTGGGAGTAGGCAGATGGATGTAGGTAGCAGCCAGTGGATGGCCTTGATCAGGGGCGAACGGATGGAGAACAAGGCCACAGCCAGGCTTGCGCTCCATGGCGGCGTCACTAGAGGGAGGAGCCATGGTGTCTCGACGCCACCCTGGGGACAACTGAAGGCAACGATGGAGGTGGAGCCCACCACGCAGATGGAGAGCCAAGGCAGTGGAGAGATACAGAAGACATAGGCGGCCACAGCGGAGCCACGACAGATCCCCCGAGATGGAAGCGGGGATCTGGAGGGCAGAGGTGAAGCTGGAGCGACTGAGGGCAGAGGTGGAGCCTGAGGGAGGGCGGAGCTAGCCTAAGCCGAAGGGGTGTAAAGCCGGAGAGCAGCGAATGCGTGACGATGTCCGACTCAGGTGGAGCCGATGGTCCAAAGGGAGCCTAGAAAGGCCAAATGGCTGACTCACTTTCAGTGGCGGGAGGGTGGGTGGGGCACACGTCTGTGACGACACCCATAGACTTTCTGAATAACGGTTTTGAGGCCGTTTATGGGAGGTATGGGCAGCGCCATCTTTGAAAATCCCAACCCCGCCCATCTTCTGGCCAATCCATATATGGATTATAGTTATTATTAATTTCTGCAGTTTTTGTTATGGACGCCATTACCGTAAGAGGTACGTATATTATATATATACAAGGGATGTTTTGTTATGGATTATGCAATGAGTAAAACTAAATAACATTTTAGGGTAATGGTTTGCAAAATATGTATTTTGCTCAAAATAGTGTTTCAACGTCAGTTATAACCATAGGTAAAGTACCTCGGACGCTAACTTATCAGAGGCGATTTAATGCTAACTGTTGCAGTGCCACTGCCCACAAACATTGATGCTAAATAGTGCTAACTACGTGAAATAATAGTGGAATGTCACTTACAGGAAAGAATGAGCGAAGTACTCCTACAGTGTCGGTTAGTGCAGTTTATTGCAGAGCAACGCATTTTATGTACGATATTTCAATACAAATGTTCAGAAAGGATACAGAGGAGGTATGATGTGTTGTGTCAGATCATGGCAGAGACGTCAAATTTCAGGAATTCCCCTCGGCGCAGCCCGTTATCTGCTGAAAATCAAAGTGAACCACGCCCGTATTTGTCATACATTTTATATCTAAATGCGATCTAAACTAACGAGTTAGAAAAAAATTCACCCCCCTCACAGTTGTCAGGCACTCGGAACCTATCGAAAAATACAATAAAAATCTATGGGACCAACCTGTAAAAACATGAATTTTTGCTGTGAAAACAGACATTTTAACATGGGGTCTATGGACATTTGCTCCCTTTTGGGACCTGCCCTTAACGGATTTTCGATGTATTGCAGTTTTTCGCTCTTCCGGGTAGGCTTCATTTTTCAGATTAGAATGTAGATTTGGAACTGTTTTATTGTAATTGTAAGGTACTTCGATTTAAAGGAACACTCCACCGTTTTTTGAAATTGGGGTTATTCACCGTCTCCCCTACATTTAGATAGGTGGGCAAATGCATTTTTGTCTCAGTGCATGCATTGTCTTAGTCTGGAAGCGCCGCGGCTAGCTTAGCATAATGAATGGAATCCTTTGTTGCCAGATAGCATGTAGTGAGTAAAATTGATCCAAAAAAAAAAACTAATTACTTCTTGTGGCCTGCTTATTCACAACAAGTACAAATAGCAATGCAGATTAAGACTAGGCGATTTCCTAGGCAGATATTGACTTGGGACTATATGGGGGGGCACAGGCAAAGCACTGCTACTTGGGCGCAGAGATATCACATAACACCTGAAATAAAGCTTGCCACAAAGAACCGGCAAAAGTAATGATTATGCATGAAACATTTGAATTGTTTATTAATACACTAGCGTTTCCTATGTCAGTGTTGGTTGCAAAGATAAAGTTGACGGAGTAGTGAACGCGCCTATAGAGAGAAATGCACTTCATACGAATTAGCCTACATAAGCAGAGTAGGGATGGGCATGATTAATCGACGATCGATTATTGATCATTAAGAATTTCGTCGATCAGGTTAATTTGTTATCGATTCTCATTAAACTAATGCTGCTGCGTTGCGTAGTGTGAGTGGAAAGTGAACGTGTTCCCCGGGATGGTCAAGTTAGTGCGGAGGTACCTGTGCATCCGGGCAACGTCAGTCTCCTCAGAGCGGGTGTTTCCAGCGGCTGGACTGAAGCCTTGTTTACACTCGACGCGTCCGCACGAGCGCGAAGGTGAGCGCGGCAAAAATGACGTCATTGCGGTATTCGGTGTTTCACAGGCGAGCGCGTCGAGTATAAACGCCTCGTCTGTTTGGGGAGGTGCGCGCGCAGTCTGCGGAGACTCGCGCTGCAGATCCAGGCGAAGGTGTAAACGAGGCTTGACGGTCAGGTTGCGGTCGCGTCTGACCCCAGATCATGTCATCAATTATGCAATGCAATGATCTTTCTCAACAAAAATCAGTAGACTGGTGTAGAAGTTGTATGTGAGTTACTAGTTATTTTTTATGAGGCTTTGTTAAGTAGCCTGGCCTAATTGATTGTTACTGTAGGTAGGCTATAATCTCTCTCACCCTCTTTCTCGACTCCGTTCTCGGATAGTTTTGAGTTACATTTTGACAAAACCTGTCAGATCTAAGAATTATTATGTTTTTGGTTAAGTTATTGTTTAACATGATTTTTTTTTATTATTTATTATTTTGGAACAAACGAGGGTCTCTGTTTAAGAACGCCAACTCGCAGCTGCAGGTTCCGTTGCTTTCGAGCACCGCAGCGCATATATATCTTCAAGTTTAGCCTAACCGAACGTCCAGTTTTACTGCCACAAGTTGATCATCTTGTAATAAAGATCTAATCGAGGAAAAACACACTGTATGTTTGTATTTTCATTGCATTTTTTAATTTATAAAAAGTTAAATAAATAATTAATTTGAATATAAAAATATTAATGATTAATCGATAGTCGATCGTTAATTCTCCCGACGATCGACTAAGAAAATTTAATCGAATGCCCACCCCTAAAGCAGAGAGAAGCCAATTTCTTTTAGGTTTTATTTGTTTTGTTTAAAAGTAGACATTTCAAGCTTATATATATATATAGATATACCTCTCAGGTCTGTGAGAAAAGTAGTTTATACGCTGAGTTTCGGTTCATTTATGAGACGCGCTCCAGTTCACGCGCTGGCGCCTATCTCTGTGCCCAAGTAGCAGTGCTTCGCCTGTGCAAAGTAATTAGGGTTTTTTTGGATTACTTTTACTCACTACATGCTATCTGGCAACAAAGGATTCAACTAGCGACGGCGCTGCCAGACTAAGACAATGCATGCACTGAGACAAAAATGCATTTGCCCACCTATCTAAATTATGGGAGACGGTGAATAACCCCAATTTCAAAAAACGGTGGACTGTTCCTTAAGAAAAACTGTTAAGAATGATCTAAATATCCATATAATTTCCATCCCTAGCTTAGATTGATTTAAAAGTTAGTAAGATTTTTTTATTTTATATATATATCTCCATCCATCCATCTGATTTAAATAGATCAACACTGACATTTGTAATGTTACAAAAGACTTCTATTTCAAGTAAATGTTGTTGATTTGAACTTTCCATTCATCGAAGAATCCTGAAAAATGTATCAGTGTCTATAAAAACATTAAGCTGCACAACTGTTTTCAACATTGATAATAATAAGAAATGTTTCTTGAGCACCAAATCAGCTTATTAGACTGAAAATTCAGCTTTGCAATAACAGGAATAAATTACATTTTAAAAGAGAATATAATAGAAAAAGAGTTATTTTAACTGTGATAATATTTTTATATTGATAATGTTAATGTTGATTGTGATAATGTTGTGATAATGAAAACTTTCAATATGTTTTTATTGCATTTTTGGTCAGGCTTGGTGAGGGTAAGAGACTTTTCAAATAAATCTTTCAAAAAATCTAACAGAGCCCATTTTTTTAAAAGGTGGTGTATAGTATGTGTGAACAAATACAGACCCAATAATATAACTGCAAGCACCCATTACCGGGGCCAAGCGCAAGAAGCGGCAACATATGCCATCATGGGTGGGAGTGGCAGACCAACTGCAGCAAGGAGCAATTAAAGACATTTTAAGAGAATTTTGGCAAAACTGCTGAAAAATCATATATACAGTAACTTTTAAGATGATTTAATGGTTTATCACTTTCGACAAATAGGTGGCGCAGTTATGAAATCAATTTGATGTGGTCAGAGTGAGGTGACAATGACACATACAAAGTTTGGTGTCAAAATGTGAACGCATTGCAGAGATAAAGACTTAATAGTCATTTTGGCAGCATGCCTCAACTTTGCTGCTGCGGTATACGAAAACGGTTTCGTCTATCGTCACGAAATCCATAACTTTTAGTCGGCATGGTCTGGAGATGATATGATTCGATTTTGGTGAAAATCGGAGGAATGGTCTAGGATAGCGTTTCTCAACGGGGGCGGTACCGCCCCCTTGGGGGCGTTTGGACAGTGTCGGGGGGCGCTGGGAACGAGGCAGCTGAGAGGGGGGCGCTCAGGCACAAATGGGGGGCGTTATGTCTGACTGTGGCACTATGTACTCACTGTTATTATCACAACTTTTTTAAGCCTCTGACAACACATACAATGTTAATTTGAATGCATGGGCGTTTTAGGTACAGCATTGATTTCCACGCTGCTGCTCAAATCCATTCCACCTTCATTCGGAGTCCCACCAGGCCAGACGATCCAATACGCACGTGCAGTCCCAAGCGCGAGTCTCAGGTTCCTATGAGAATATTAATATAAAATATCATATCGTAGAACATGTAGCCTACCGGTATATGAAATAGTAGCCTAGGCGTCATTTAGCCTACAGGGCGGTTTTGAAACACTTTTAAAACATCTCGCGGCACGGATGTACCAATACAAATAAAACATATCCAGTTAACTAGCAGCATTCGTTTCATTCGTTTGTTAAATAAGAGACGATCTAGCGCTGAAATGTGTTGTCTTCACTCGGACGCGCACTTCAGTCCGTTACGGAAAGTGAAAGTCTCCCTAAAAGATGTAAGAAATAAAAAAGCGAAACGGATGTATACTATTTTTGAATCCCTTTCTTTTTGGAATTTTTTGTAATGTTTCCCCTTATAGTTTTTTTTTTCTTTCTGTCTATTGTTTCTTTGATGCTATTATGAATGTAATAGATATAATACTATGTGATCCTCCGTATGTGTATGTTATATATTGTTCTTGTTATGCAAAAAAAAAAGAGAAAAAAAAAAAAGTGAATCAGGACATCATCACATCTTTGTATACATTTTTATTTATTTACATCAGTAAGCTAACGTTACAAGACATCGTCTTTCAAAACATTACCTGCGCAAAAGAAAAAAAAAAGAATGAATGAGTCATTCGCACTTTTGAAAATGCCCTTCCGAATGCGTCTCTGTCCGACATAATTCCATAGCGTCCATGTTTTAATGTAAAATAAAATTATGTCTGTGTTAATTAATTAATATTTAAATGTTGCTAGTAGCCCACTCAGACTTGTTCCGGCTAGTTACCGGCAAATTATCTCCATGGCAACGCTTAAAAACAAATGCCGCAGCCGGCAGAGTGGTAGAAAGAATGTGTCCAATCAAAATGTACACAAGCTTCGTGGTTTAAGATTAATGTGTCCAATCAAAATGCACACAATCACGCCTTTAGAGAGAAATGCACCTTTCATACGGGTATTTGCTTTCGATCAGATTTTTTTAGTTTAAAAGTGGACATTTCAATATAGGTAGGCTATATTTTGTTTGTTCATATTTGAGACGCGCTCCAGTTCATCAAAGTGCGCCTGATAGTTTGATTTTATTTACAAAAGCACATTTTCTTGTTATTGTGAGTTTAAATAAAAGTTGCAAATTATGTTTTTTTTTTTTTTTGTATGACCAGAAATTATATAGCTAGTATTTTCAGTTGTTTCCACTGTTGATAGGAAAATGCACGTGATCGTGCCTGCATGCAGCAAGCGCCACACTCCGCACACACACTTGGATATGCGTAAACATCTTGTGTTTATTTGTGATAATCTTACTACTAACTACTAACTTGTATTGTGAGAGACATTTGAAGAATTGCTTTGTTGTTCTTCTTTTTTTTTTGGATAAAAGCGTCTTCTACATAGCCCAAATGTAATAATAATAATGGTAATAATGGTAATTATTATTATTTGCGTTTATAACTATAAATTAGTTAACTGAAGACATAATATGTTAACCGACGCCTCGGTTGAAAACATCTCAACTTTTCAGAATGCCGCAAGTGCACAGCAAGTCATAATGACAAAACCCATCTGATCAGCTTCGGCCTTTCCGTAACAACATCGAACGCTCGGCCGGACAGCTGATCATAGCTGTACAGGGCAGGTTTTTTTTTCTCATCTCCATAAATATATCTACTAGTAAAGCTAATGCAAGGGCTAGAAATCAATCAATCCTTTGTATCAAATGCAATGAATCCTCGTCATCATGTCATGGAGAGCGCAGTTCATGCTTTCTTAGCAACAACAGACGGGAGCGCAAGCGCTTGTGGAAAGGAGAAAACGATGCGGCCCTTATGTACACTTATTAGGTGTACTTTAGTAATTCAGAATAAGACAAAAGCACGGTTTTGAAAATGGATATACTGACTCAATACATAAATGTTTCACAATTTAAATACTTAAAGTTACGGATTTCATAATAATAATAATGATAATTATAATTTTAAGAAGAAAATAAGGACGTCAATCATACACATTATTATTGTTTTTATTATTATTATTATAACAGAATGATAATCAGCATACATTCAATAAAGACATTTAGCCCTTTTTTGGTGGTGGTGGGGGGCGGTCAGGGTTCTGGATCTTGGAAAGGGGGCGCTGGGCCAAAAAAGGTTGAGAACCACTGGTCTAGGAGAAGTTCGAAAAAGAAGGTTTTGAAAGTAAATAAAGATGGCGGACAGGAAGTTCGTCCAAATACGTCAAACTTGGTATCTATGTTCTCGGCATGACCCAAGGAATCTATTAAGACCAGTATCATTACAATAGGCATATTTTTTCAAAACTTATTAGCATTTTTGGAAATATAATTTTAACTTTTGACCAACAGGTGGTGCTGTCTCGAAATTTTTTGAGTACCTTCAGGGGATGGTGCTGGTGGCAAATTCTGAGTTTCATAATGTTACAGTAATGCATTTGTTAAGTATAGCATTTTACATCACAAAACTGTATTGAAGTCCAAGGGAATTTCATGTTTTGTTCTATTATAGCGCCACCAAGAGGCAAAATCTCTCAATTTTTTTCATGTGTCCTTGGAATGAGCCCATACATGTGTGTGCCAAATTTGGTGAAAATATCTCAATTCGCTTCGGAGTTATTGACATTTATATGAAAAAACGTGTCAAAAATGGCTGACACGTGACTTTGATTGAATTTTACTACTATCAATATTTTGGCATTTGGGCATTAGCATGTATTTAACAAGCTATGGTTTCAAACTTCTGACGGTGGTTTCGTCTCGATCGAACAAGCGGTTTCGAAGATATAGCCAAATGTTTTTTAAGCGCTAAATCAAAATGCTACACAAACCGTAAGGCGAAACCTAGCATGTTTGGTATCGTAGGATTCGGCAACGATTCAGGAGTCTAATTAGATGAGTCTCGTGAAAATACGTCGACCACACCAAAAGTTATAAGCATTTGAAAAAAAATCACCACTAGGTGGCACTGTTTCGAAACTTCTCAGGCTCCTTCAGGGCATCGTACTGATGACCCATGCCGAGTTTCGTAACAATTCGTTCATGCGTTCAGAAAATACAGCATTTTAGCACATACTTCAAAATGGCCGACAGACAAAATGGCCGATATGGGAAAATTGGATATCAGTCGACTCTGCATGACGCCCTGAATCTAACAAGACCAATTTTATTATTTTTGGACAAACTGTTCAAAGTTATAAGCAAAAATAGCCATTTTTCATATCTCCGGACCAGTAGGTGGCGCTGCGCCGAAACGCTGCATGTTGCCTCAGGTCATGCTTGTGATGACTTGTACCAAGTTTGGTCTGAATCCGATAAAGCGTTGCGGAGATACAGCCTTATGTCTCTTTTCGCAAGCGCTACGTAAAATTTGTTCGTAGGTTTATCAAAAACAGTTAAGCGAATCAACTTGAATTTTATAACTTTTTGTCGTCATGGTCTGTAGATGATCTGATTCAATTTTTGTGCAAATCAGACAAACCGTCTAAGACGAGTTCGAAAAAGTAGCTTTTTTTGGAAAATTCAAGATGACGGCCATATTTTTATGACGGAAAATGACGTCATAAGGTGCAATCGAATCGGCATGAGCTCAGGAACAAGGTAAAAAAGAATTTTGATGATAGGCCTTACGGTTCAAAAGCTATTAGCATAATAAAAGTGAAACTTTGGACAGGTGGTGGCGCTAGAGGGAATGAATTAGAAACACCAAAATTGGTGTATTTGATGTTGGGACTGTCCTCAATCATAATGTCAAACCAAAACAACTTTCCCGCAATTGGTTCTATGGGCTGCCATAGACTCCCGGAGCGGAATAATAATAACAAGAACCGGAACAGATACAATAGGTGCCTCTGCACCTTCGGTGCTTGGCCCCTAATAAGCTAGACATCTTCTCAAGGCGTTTCAGACAGTACATTAAAAGGAAAAGGAAGATATGTCTGCCATCTCAGTTGTGATGACACGATGCTGTGCTGACTGTGCACCCACAACGCTTTCTTGCTTCGCAACAATGAAGGATCCTTCCCGCTTGACCAACATCAGACCACAGCACAGGATGTGAATCACTCAAGGAACCGTTAATCTTGCTTTGACAGAGGATACAAGTCACCTTCCAGTTCATGAAACACCCCTTCCAGGGTTTGAACCGGTGACTTTCCAAATAGTACCAAAAATCTTTTACACGCTCTCTCTTGCTGCAAGAAACCACGTGTTACATCACCGCTCGTTCTTAAAGCCTAACCTCTGGATAGGTGTTATGGCAGCTCTGAGTGGCTGATATAAACTTTGTTTTGCAAACTGAGCACTAAATCAAATGGAAGGACCACAGACAAATTCCCAAACTGCCTCAAAACATGTGGCGTCATTCAGACTCTCACTGTCAAGCTCTGCGGTGAGAGAAACTCACCATAAACATATGACAACACTGGAAGAACAAATTCACTGAGCCATTATCATTTTCAAATAGAAATTCTACTTCGCATGTGACTCATACAGCCGAGCTGAATTTCTTATTAAGATTATTTAGTTTCTTATTAAGTCATAACTTTCCTGGCTAACTTCAAGCTAAAAAGAGAAAGAAAGAAACTGTATGAAAAGGCTCCCACTGACAAATTAGAATGGAGCAACTGAAATAATTGTTTTGTCATGAGAGAAACTCCAACTCACTCTCCTGATGCCTCTTTCCTCCAATCTGCCAAATAGCAAGAGCACCACCGCAAGCTCCTGCTAACCCTTCCTCGCAGCATATACAAGCAGAGAACCACATCCTGAGGAGGGGAATGCAAAAACAAGGGCCTTTGCTTCCATGAACTGGAAAAGCGGTTACACAATGTGAACTCTTCACTGTCGAACTGAATAACTTCACTCGAATTATTACAATTCATGCTTTCATTGAAAGCCAAAGCAAGGCAGGAAAAAATGTCTACAAAGAAAAGGTCTCAAAGAAAAACAACGGCAAATGATTCAACTCGAAAAAGTACCGACATTAATGGCAGGATAGATGGGAGACTGTCTTCGTCCTTGATTGTCCACCCAAGGTGGGCGGCTCTGTGCAGATTTCCCAGGATTCTATTGGGAGATGGAGTAGAATAAACCAAGAGTCTCAGAGTGAAGAAGTGGACATGAAAAGATTTGAAGATCATCTGATTGGGGCAAAGATGATGACAGATGATGACTCGGGACACACAGCAGGAAGTCCAACAAAGACACTTTCACTTTGACATTTGTGGCTCCGGAGATCCTACCGCTGAGTATCCTGTTGAACCAAATCACAGTCTTCATACCCACACACAACTGTTGCCATAAAAGTGGGTGAGTAAGAGGGCTTGTGTGTGAGCCAAGTAAAACTGTGGTCTTGTTTCCGAGGCAAAATACATCGTGTACCAGTGATGCAACTTATGATTTCAGAATGCGAATCCTGGATTAAATTTTCTAATGCATCTTCAAGATGAATAACTCTACAACATCTAGGGATGTATAAAACTACATATTTCCAATCAACTCATCAGTGCATTCCCTGAATGACCTCTCAACAAATTGGTTTTAAAAGAATAATGGATGAACATTGAAGGGATATTTCACCAAAAAAAAAATATATATTCATGTTGTTCCAAACCTGTATGACTGACTTTCTTCCGTTGAACATAGAGAGAAGATATTTTGAGAAATATGTGTTGTCCTTACAATGGAAGTCAAGGTTAACCAAAACAGTTCGTTTACCAACATTCTTCAAAATATCTTATTTTATGTTCCACATAAGAAAGTAAGTCATACAGGTTTGGAACAACATGAGGGTAAGAAAATAATGATAAAAAAATTATTTTTGGGTGAACTATACCTTTAAAGTGGAATGCCCTTTAAATAAGCCCTGTTTAATTAGGCTGATCTCAGCTTCACCTGACCCTGATTGTAGGTGTTTCTTAGAGGAATACAGTACACAAAAGAAAGATGCATTCTTGTTTTCAAAGCTAGATGAGAGCAACAGAATAAAACAGAAACTAGAGGTCATAAAACATGAGAAAATTAAACGTAAAATTGCTTCTTTTTTTATTAAACAGTGGTTTACTGAACAAATTATGTCTGTCATTAAATAAATACAATTATAACTAAAATTTCTTAAGGATAAAAAAAAGATCTTTGCTAATGCTGTAAACTATATAGGTAGCCCTTACATGCTGCACTCACTGGTGTGTAGAACCCAGTGCTCCATGTCTTAGGCCAAAGGCATTTAGTGGTCCACCTCAGAGAGCAGTATAGAGCCTCACCAATCAGCCCTTTCCAACTACTCATTTGTCACTCCATAATAAGTAAGAGGGGAGGACAAAACGCATATGAATTAACTACGTCCAGAGTCCAGAACCCAATTCATGGAATTTGCAGAGAATGGGTTCAAGATTGGGAAACACCATACATTAAAGACACATGTTATATATATATATTATATATATATATATATATATATATATATATATATATATATATATATATATATATATATATATATATATATATATATATATATATAATATAAAGAGCTGGAAAATAACTAGTCACCATCTCAAGCCCACAGACCGTGCACAGGAGGATAAAATCAGTTTACCCCCTCAATAATAGTTAGACACTTTTGTTAACTTATAGTGTAGCCAACTATTTTTAAAGGGGGTAATTTTACTGTAGCATAAATACATTTATTAAGTAAACTGTAGCTTGGCAAGCTAGTTTCAAAGTAGCTTATCCAACACTGATTATAAACATTATTTCATAACATAAGCAGCTCTTACCACATCCAGGTTCAGATTTCCACTGGGAAGTGCAGAATTCTCTGGAGGACTGGCACACACTACAACACGCTCAGGAAACACACGCAACTCTGTGAAGGTAAAAAAAAAAACACTGATCGAGCTGCTGCTAAAGTGATGTGGAAACCATTTAGCAAAATATACAGTACATTTTCTGTCTGAAACGAATGTGAAATGGGAGAGGGAGGTCAAAATATGCATGATATATTAATATTAAATTCTCACAGACATTTGAAGTAAAACAATGATGACTAAGATGAATTTACAGGAGCATCAACACCATACACTGACCTCAATACCCTTTTCATGGGAAATATTGAATACTGTTGAAAATGTTTTTGGTTATTTTTAAGAAAATAGCAAAGTTGCCATAAAGTTGAATGTCAACACTTGGCGACTTCACGTCCCCACTGCCCCTCAGTCAATAAAGTTTCAAATATGTAACTCGATACAAGTAAAACAAACCACATTGTTTGATGTATTTTCCGGTTTATTTCCTTCAAACTTGGCCAAATTTAGCTTGAAAAATGAAGGCCAAGCAAATTGCTGGTCAGCTACATTTTCTTCTTTTTGTTTTTCCTACATCACTTAAAATAACATATACCTTATTAGTCATATTAGTATGTACACTAGGCTCCTACTTTGTTTGGATTTATTTGAGTCGTGTTAAACATAAATCATGTACAATGCTGATTGTAACTTGCTTCATAGAGCCTGACATGCCATACTGTACCTCTAAAGATACAGTGAAACTTTAGACTAAACTTGTTTACTATGATAAGCAAACCACATTTTCCCTGTGAGCTGCTGTCAAGCCTGGCTCGGGTGGACTTGGCTTTAGTCTCAAATATTTTTGGAGCTCTGCCTCTATTAGGACGGAGTGCATTCGTCTCATACTGTCTAGCCAGATATAATGGATGGTTTCTTCAAAGATGTTTCTCTCAGATCTGTATAAATTTGACTTGAAACCACAAGTTCAGCACAAAACGTATTTTGAACCAAGTTCTGAGTTGCCAGCTAAGTGAACATATTTCAGTCGACTTTTTCCAAAATAAAACTGATCCGGACAGTGACCTCCGACTGAGCCTGACAGCTGTATGAACTAATAACAACACAGGTGCTTCTGATATAATCATGAGGCAACTTAATGTGGAAAAAAATCCTCAAATCAGTTTTCTTTAGTCTAGGGCAGGGGTAGGCAAGTTCGGTCCTAGAGAGCCGCTATCCTGCAGAATTTAGGTCCAACCCTAATCAAACACACCTGAACAAGCTAATCAATATCTTCAGGATTACTAACACTATAGGCAGGTGAGGTTTTTTTCAGTGTTGGAGCCAAACTCTGCAGGACAGCGGCTCTCTAGGACCGAACTTGCCTACCCCTGGTCTAGGGGGAGAGGAAATGAACTACCTCTATAGTGCTGCCTGACTATGCATCTCAAGTTGACATGTCGTTTCATGAAGTGCACCGCCAGACGAACATTCCCACCTGCAAAAGAAAATATATTTTATGGTCAAATCAGTTAAACATCAAAACACATTTAGAACAGGTAATATTGAAACAGCGAGGGCTTGACACGTTAAGCTAATCATGAAACAATCGCATTTGGGACTGCATGTTTGTTTAAACAAATCCACATTTAGGCATGAGGAAACACATTTCTATGGAAAATAATTTAAATGCAAATCAGCATTAATAATAGTCTGTGACATGTCTACTGTACGGAACATGGACCTTATCAATTATATGTGGCCAACATGCAAAAGGCCAGAACAAAGGCTTCATATGTCTGCCAAATATGACTCTGCTAAAGACGGTTTAATGTCTGAAAAATACCAAAGAGTTTAAGCAAATGATAAAGAAGCCTCATCATAGTTCAGGCAGAAACGTAAGCTATGCCAGGGGCTTCTTGGCCTTTGAAGTCTACTGTAACAAGACTGACTGAACGCTGAAACTATTTACAGCCTCCACTGGTGGGAGAGTTTTATGAATTCATCCTTCATTCTTTTAAGAACAGCATATAATGTGCCACTTTGCCTGCATAACCTATATTTTAGACTGCAAACATCCCTAAACACTGGATGAGTGGCTGAAAATTAGCGATGAAGACTGTTATTTATTATTCTTACACAACTCTCTGAAATACTCAATTGTGATTGATCTATCTCTGCATTCTGAGGTCAAATATTTTAGTATAATAACTGCTATACTCTATGATGGATGAATAACACTGCTAGTTTTGTGCCTCTTGTTATGCATACAGCGATATTGTTTTTCTCACATAATAAAATAATTTAAAGTGGGATAATGTACAGTCAGCAGGTAATTACCACAAAATAAACCTCTTCATTATGATATAAGACCTGGGGCCTCATGTATCAACACTGCGTACGCACAAAAACACGGCGTACGTCAGCTTTCACGTTCACGGCCAGATGTACTAACAGTGAAATTAACGTAAGAATGTGCGTTCCTCCAAGTAAACTTCATGTCTGGCGTACGTATATTTGTCGTGATTTTTGTCTGTTGGCGACTCATAGAGGCAATAAAGTGAAGTGGCAATCATTACACTACGAATTGTTCTATCGCACCACCAGCTGTCAGATATTGCTTATAATTTGTAATTGATAAATTATTTGACATATTATTGTCACACGAGTTTTATTAAAATATTATATTATGCAATTAAGTAAGAACATAGGCTATATAAAGCATGTCCAAATTGATACAACCCGTCTAGCAATGGCAGCGTTGGCTTAACTAAAAAAAATAAACTTCATTAATTCGGCCAGTAAAGATAAAAAAGAAAGTAATATTTTTATTCAGCAAGGACACATTGAAGTGACAAGTAAAAGTGACAGTAAATGCATTTATAATGTTACAAAAGATTATAAGATTTCGACATCTGTTTGATTTAAGTTTCTATTAATTAAAGAATCCTGAAAATACTAGCCTATATCATGGTTTCCACGAAAATATGAAGCAGAAGCACAGCTGTTTTCAACACTGATAATAATCATAAATGTTTCTTGATCATCAAATCATTATATTACAATGATTTCTGAAGGATCATGTGACACTGAAGACTGGAGTAATGATGCTGAAAATTCAGCTTTGATCACAGGAATAAATTACACTTTACTATATATTCACATAGAAGACATTTTCAGTGAAATTTCGTTTCTTGCTTGCTTTAGCCATGTTCTTGCAGGTTTATTTCGCCACATTGGACTAATTACCATATTTAAATGATTTAATTGAGGGAGGAGACTGGGTGGGGCGTTGTGCTCGTGCATGTGCGCTCAATTTTACGTTAATTGGGATGTACAAAGAGAATAAGCGTGGGATCCTTCGTACGCAGAGATTCATACATCTGTTTTTTTTTGTGCGTACGCACATTTACAGCTTTGTCCGTACGCAATGTTTTAATTCAATTCAATTCAATTCAAATTTATTTGTATAGCGCTTTTCACAATACACATTGTCTCAAAGCAGCTTTACAGAAATTGCATTTCGGAAATGTACATAGAAAAATACAGTTAGTTAATCAAGTATTAATTTATGGCATAACATATCGCCGGCTTTGAGTCGTCTCTTCACAGGCGTCGAGTCGTCTCTTCACAGGCGTTGGGGCATCTGAAGTCTCCGTGAGAGGCTGGATACAAACTGGAGCTGACGAACGCTATTTACCTCGGGACTAGCGTCCCGAGATAACAGCAGAAAGGCAGATGGGAAATAATTAGCATAGCTGATGTTCATAATGTTAATGCATTCGAACCGATTCAGCAGTATCAAAGGTTAAGCATTAAGTGAATGCTTGGTTAAAGAGATGCGTCTTTAATCTAGTTTTAAACTGGGACAGCGAGTCTGAGGCTCGTACAATATCAGGAAGGCTATTCCAGAGTTTAGGAGCTAAATGCGAGAACGCCCTCCCTCCTTTAGTGGACTTAGATATCCTAGGAATGACCAGAAGCCTCGAATTTAGTGATCTTAAAGAGCGCGATGGATTGTATGGCGATAGAAGGTCTGTTAAATACACAGGAGCTAAACCATTTAGGGCTTTATAGGTCAGTAGGAATACTTTGTAATTGATACGTAACTTAATAGGTAACCAGTGTAGAGATGATAAAATAGGTGTTATATGATCATATTTTCTTGATCTAGTAAGAACTCTAGCAGCTGCATTTTGCACTAACTGTAGCTTGTTAATTGAGGATGTAGGACAGCCAGCTAATAAAGCATTACAGTAATCTAGTCTCGAGGTCATGAAAGCATGAACTAACTTTTCTGCATCAGAAACAGATAGCATGTTGCGTAGCTTAGCAATGTTTCTAAGGTGGAAAAAGGCTGTTCTTGTAATATATGAAATATGATTTTCGAAAGTCAAGTTGCGGTCTAGTATAACACCCAGGTCTTTTACTGTAGTGGATAAAGTAACAGGACATCCTTCTAAATTAAAGTTGTATTGTAAGGGATTTTGTGGGTAGTTTTTTGGACCAATAAGTAGTACCTCCGTTTTATCTGAATTTAATAGCAGGAAATTACACGTCATCCAGCATTTTATATCATTTAGACACTCTGTCAATTTAGATAAGTTAGTGTTTTCATCTGGTCGTGATGAGATATATAATTGAGTGTCATCAGCATAACAGTGGAAATTAATTCCATGTTTTCTTATAATATTACCAAGTGGCAGCATATATATTGAGAATAGCAGAGGGCCTAACACCGATCCTTGCGGCACTCCATAGTCTACTGACGTTATCTTTGATTTTTCCCCATTTAGACAGACAAAATGGTAACGGTCTGATAAGTAAGATCTAAACCAGCTTAATGCCTGTCCCTGAACACCAGTGTAGTTTTGTAGTCGATCCAGGAGTATTTTATGATCGATAGTGTCGAACGCAGCGCTTAGATCGAGTAGAACTAGTATTGAGATACAGCCTTGGTCAGAAGCTAAAAGTAAATCATTTGTAATTTTAACTAGCGCAGTTTCTGTGCTATGATGCGGTCTGAATCCCGACTGGAATTTTTCATAGATATCATTTTCTTGTAAGAAAGAGCACAATTGAGCGGACACAATTTTTTCTAGTATTTTAGACATAAATGGAAGATTTGAGATGGGTCTGTAATTTGCTAAGTTATTTGGATCTAATTGCGGTTTCTTAATGAGAGGTTTTATTACTGCCAGCTTGAATATTTTTGGAACATGACCTAAAAATAAAGACGAGTTAATAATATTAAGAAGAGGCTCTTCGACTACAGGTAACACTTCTTTCAGTAGTTTAGTGGGTATTGGATCTAATAAACATGTTGTTGGTTTCGATGCAATGATAAGTTTATTTAGCTCTTCCTGTCCTATAGTTGTAAATCGGTGTAGTTGTTCTAGAGGGGCCATAATTGAGGCTGAATCATAAGACATCATAGAGGATTGTATATTTACAATTGTGTTTCGGATGCTTTCTATTTTCTCATTGAAGTAATTCATAAAATCATTACTACTATATTGTAATGGAATATTTTGCTCTGGTGATGTTTGTTTATTTGTTAGTCTAGCCACGGTGTTGAATAAAAACCTTGGATTATTTTGGTTATTTTCTATTAGTTTGCGGAGATGCTCAGCCCTTGCTGCTTTTAGAGCCTTTTTATAACGTGACATACTGTCTTTTAGTATGAATTCAACGCAAGTCTTTGTACATGAGGCCCCTGATCATTCTGTCAGTGTTTATTTTGCAAAGGTAAGATGACAGGTTAATAAAATAAGATTTATTATAAAATTTTCTGTTTGCACTATTATGTTCACACAAAGGAAGAAGTGAATAAATAGGGTGTATACGAAGGCCAATCAAACTGATGAATGACATCCTTCAAAAAGAATCACAACAGAACAAGCATTCTGGATATTACCAAAAAAAATCTATTCAAAGCTAAAACATTTTCATTGTAGACCTTCTGTTGTGGACTCAGGTTAGTTCCTAATTTGAGAATATTATACACTATATTAAGCAATTTACAGTCGATATATGTAATAATAAGAATATAATAAAAATCTTGTAAATTAAATAATTAATTAAATTTATTTTATATTATTTAAAAAAATATACTTAATTTGCTCAGTCTGAACCATAGGTAATGCTTTATATATATATATATATATATATATATATATATATATATATATATATATATATACATACATAAATGTATAGATATTGTATGTATTGTATAGATTGTATGTATTAATATTCATTTAAATTTTATTTAAATTATTTTTATATTTGTATGTATTATATTATATTATATACACAGCACTTTTTTTCATTATCTATCAAAATCAAATTAAATGAGACATTTTTCCTGAACCTTCATTACATGAAGCATTTAGTGATGTCAACATTATGTGTTCATTCACTTTTACAGTTGCTGGAGCAACCATACCCACTCACTGTTAACATGCCAAGGAAACAAGTTCACTCAACCCTCCTATTGTTGGAGCAACGACACAACCATTCTGTTTTAATTTAAGAGACAGGAGGCAAAGAAAGAATCCAGCCTAGATCTGTTTGTCATTGTCCAAGGAATGCAAGATCCACTGGACGCGAAGGCAGAGCACTGTTTCTTAATCTGGGAGGAATTTGACGTCAAGAGAGGGGGGCTGGTGAACACGCTAGCTATCTGCTGGTGCAGCTGTAAACAAGAAAACAGGCATGGGAATCCATCAGCTCTCACTCTGTGCCTTGAATAGACCCCTCAGCCTCTTCGCCTGTCTGTGAGAGACTGACATAGGCTGCCACAGGACCATAAAATACACACAAAATGGATCCGACAACTATCCTATGACCACAAGCGCTTAAGCATCTCATTTCAGATCATAGAAACCAAACAGAAAAACAAACTCAATGAGTGAACTCTAAAATAGCCTCAGCCTGATCCCTCACATCGAGAGCATTTGGCTATCGTCAGAGTGCATTGTTAGATGTGTTAAATGAGCAGAAATGCAGTAGTGAAGACAGATTTACCAGCTGATGTCATTGCAGGCTCCCATAACAAATAGCTAGGTCCTCAAACAGGAGCTTGGTGAGCTTCTGCAGGTAATGATATGCTATTACAGTGTCTGCCAGCCACAAAACTGTCATCAGCACCCCCAGTATGTGATTGATGGATCTACCTCTTACTTTCTTTCACTGCTTAACAGCAGCTCCTCTCCAGTTGTTTGAATTATTTACAATACATTTTTCCTCCATCGGCAGTCAAACCTAACTGCACTGTAAAAATGAAGGGGCAATCCGTCACAGTAAAGAAAAAAGGTAGATTAGTAAAACTAGGTAGAACTTCCTGCACATACTTGCTTTGAAATAACTTCCATTGAAGGAACAAACAACAAACAGAGCATTTAAACCCTATTAAACCCCAAACTCAAGTCACTGTATCCAAGATACAAACTAATTATCACAAATGTTATTTTATCCCACCTACGAGAATAATAGGCTATGGTAAGCATCTTGTGTGAAACCCCGGTGAGCCTGCCAAACTGGCTCCTAAAGTTGATATACATGTCAAGGTTTCAGGCGATTGGTGCTATTTTTTTTTTCGTTTTTTGCTTAAGGGAGGTGATACAAGACTAGTGGGAACAGCAACACCTACATTCACAGAACTGTTCATCTAAGCAATGTAGGTTAATATGACTAATAATATGAATCAAATGCTCCCTCGGGTGTTCCTCTCCATCTCAAAGAATTAACCGAGAAGGATTTCGATATCAGATTTATATACTTTTGAGATGGCTTGGACCTTAAAGCGCTTAAGGGAGAAAGGCAACACCGGTAGAGAGATCAAGATGGCACATGGAACCCTACCAAATTCAATGAGGGTGAAAAAAAGTACGCGGACAGTATCAGCGTCTTATCTTTCCTGCTCCTAATCATTCAAGGATGCAACGAACCGCCCAAAAAGCTTGGGAGAGTTATGGGAAAATAAAACTCTTCGGTCATAACATAAGTCTCTTTGCTAAGCATCAAGAGCCTAGGGCATGTTCTTTCCTTTTTTAACTCTGGTGTTGATGGATAGAACAAACAACAAACTGATAATCTGCATATTTCAGGAGATAAAAAAATGGGCATATTTCCTGTGTGCTTCAAAACCTTCAGTCAAGTCTGTTTCATTCATGTCTATCCCAACTTAAATTGACCCATCCTCCCACCTCCTAACCAAAGGAAAAAAAAGTAAAAAAAAAACTGTTTCTTCTTTTCCTTCACTTCAAAGAGGCAATTCCCAAGACAAGGCCGACAGAGGACCTCAAAAAGGCTCATTTTGAGATATCAGCTGTTGGTTGATAAAAAAAAAAAGTTCTTACAGTTCCAACTCTTCTGACCCGGGGGTGCATGCTAAATGTGATTCTCAGTGTCTTTTTGCAGATTAAGCACACCTAAAGCACCCTTCCATACAGCAATGTTCATTAACTGTCTTTGATTCAGGACCCAGATTTGTGGCGACTCAACACTTTATCAAGATTGCTTATCACGCAAAAGTAAACAAATGTGCCCATAAAATCAAGCTTACTAAAATTTACTTTTAGTAAAACTTCTTCTTGTAAAGAAAATAAAATATTTTCTGAAGAAAAAAAAGAAAAGAAAACTTTTAAACTTTTAATAAAAAAACAGAAATATCATTCTACCAGGTATGTATAACTAAATTAAAATTGAAAATGTTTCATGTAAGTAGCATGTGATGTGAGACGATTGAGATGCCCTGTGTTCCAACAAATCACAGCATCCATGCAAGGCTTCGCTGACACTAAGCCAAGGCAGAAATATATACAGTACATCAGTACACACGCATGCATGACCCCTCCTGGAGCTTTTACCACTTCCTGGGAAAACAATAGAGAGAACAAAAAGTCAACAAACCAGAAGAATGTAAAGAGGAATGTGAAATAAAATGGAAGAGTGGGGTGAGTGATCCCTTGTCTCCGACTAGAGCAATTCTTTCCATTGATTCAGAGTTCAAAGAAGAACATGAGCTATAAAAATCTCATCAGCTCTAAACAAATGGAGAGCACAGACAGCTCAACATGCGAAAGAATAATAATAATCTCTCAGCACCACAGTCTAGATCTTGACAAGCCAGAGAGGTTGTACAATCTAAACACGTCAAGCTCTAAAAACGGTCAACATCAGATACGATTTCTGATACGATCTCTGATACGATCCGTGATATCTGAGCATATAGCTACTGTGTGTAATGGACGATCTCGAAGCGATCTCACATACGTTAAAACCGGGGACGGTGGGTGAAGAGCGGGTGTCTAGGTGACCGACCTGGAATTTGTAGAAATATTTTCTCTCACTCCTCACTTTGATGTGAATGATCACCCTCTAAGATCTTGTCCTTCGCTCTTACTGGGTCAGGGTGGGGCTCCTGGGCGATTGTGCATATGTGTGTGAGTGTTTCACGGGGGTCGCCACATGGAAGGGCCGAGCGGGGTTTTCCTGGAAGCACATCACACCCGGCTGCGTAACTGTAGCCTGGGCCGAGCGGTCGGTGTGTCTTATCACTCTGTTCAACGTCCACCTGAAACAATATTTGCACATGAGTGTTCAATTTAACATTTGGGTGACCCCTTCAGCATGGTTATGAAATGCTACAATGTGGCCCAACAGGAGGATGCAACACATGATCAAAAGGAGAACTGTAAAGATAAGCAAATGGACTAAATCGCCTTCAGAAACCTCCTTCTATATTCACAAAGTAATCAAAACCAAGACCAAAACCTAACATTGTGACATTTATCAACCAAAAGCCTATAATAAATTTGAACATGACACAGCAAGTCACATTCAAACAGAACATCCCATCTCTTGTCCCAGCAGATGTTCCCTTTAATTAGAGCTCCTAACACAACACTCAACTAATTCCCTACACCTGCACTATAAACATATATGACATTATAATTTCTGTGAAAACGGGTGAGAACATCTAATGATTTAACACCAGCACAGCATTCTTGAACAAAACTTTAAATACTACAATGTCTCTCTAAGACGACATACTTTTGGCTGACATTTCTCTATTGCTCACCAAGGCTGCATTTACCAAATCAAATATACAATAATATCATTGAATATTATTACAATGTAAAATTACTGTTTTATATTTAATACATGTAATGTCATTTTTTCATGTGATGGCAAAGTTGAATTAACAGCAGCCAATATTCCAGTCTTCAGTGTCACACGTGTAGCGTCTGGACCAATCACACACACAAATTATTCATTTTATTGAATGAATAGTCGGGCAAACTCACTCTCCCAACAAAGACCAGTGTAACTTCCCCCGAAAACTAACATCCCAATGAAGCTAACACCACCGGCAGAACTCGGGGTCCTGTTACATAGATAAGGATTTTTACGACCTCTAAAAGGGAATTCTTGAGAGATGTGACACTCACTTAATTCTCATGAGAAGGGGAAATAAACCCTGTTAATCCTATATATTCTATATATATATATATATATATATATATATATTATTTTTTTCACATCTCATGATTTTCCTTCTGATGTTGTTTTGGCCTATGTTTTCTTGTAAACTCTAATGGGTTAATGTTTCCGACTTTGCATAGTATGGTTAGCCAACATCATATGGCATATTTGGTCTCTATAACTTGGTACTTTGAAGATCGAAATGACTGTGTACATGATATGTCGATAACAACAACATATTATTATTACAATAATCTTTCAGTTTCTTCATCAGCTACCACCCCTCCAGTGGGCACATGCAAATGACCACCCTTAAAACAAAGAGCGATAAACCAAATTCTCTCGCCTGGAACTTCCACCTTTTTTATTGGCCGAGCCAACCCTGAGAGGTGGGACCTTTCTAAAGCTTTAAAGGCCATGTTGCAGGTTAACCACCACTGTCGATAAATGGGTACATAAATCACTCAAGATATGTATATAATTTTTAAAATGTCTCAAAAATGGTCTTAAAGACCAGTTTTTTACGTTTTTGGTAGTAACGTTTTTTTTACACAATTCAGTGATGACGTCACGTTGGGGAGAAGTGGAGGAAAGGTAGCCTCAGTCTAGTATATGGCGACTGACTGGGATGAGGAAGAGGTGGCAAGAGCCAACATGTATGATGGCCCGCAGCCGTATAATTTCGAACCTGCCAGACGTGAGAGGGCAAATGAGGAATTGCCAAGAACTGATGGCCGTCAAAGCCAATTAAATGCATGGTGCGAGGTGAATGAGCGGAGAGTTGGTGAAGTGTTCTGGTGAGTTGCTATCATTTAACAACGCAGCAATGAGCACTGGAGCTAGTCTACGAGCAGCAGTGCACAATAACGACACATATTTTTTTTTACTGTCATTGAATAGCACCGAGTGAAAAATCGGTCTTTTTATCTAGTGGCAGTGATTATGACGTTAGTTCAGATAAGTACCGGTAACCTTTGTCATAGTGTCGTAGTACTGGTAAACTTTGTCTTTGTCATCTAGAAATAGAAGGCATCATGCTAGCTATATGGGCGTAGTGCGTTCACACCGAACGCGAATTTAATTATTTGCGCGAGTAGATTACATACAAAGTCAATGCAAAGACGCAAATAGATTTTTCAACTTGTGCAGAAGACGTTCGCGGCAAAGGAGTCACCCAGTTCGCGTCATTCGCGACGCCCGGCGCGAATGATGTGAACTGGGTGACGCGTTTGCCGCGAACGTCTTCCGCGCAAGTTGAAAAATTGGAACAAGCGAATGTTCAAGCGTCTAACTAGACGCGTATTTGAAACTCTATTCGCGTTCGGTGTGAACACACCATAAACGTTTATCTCTTCCTCCGGTGAAAATGTTGTTGCAAACGTAGCCGCTGCGTGTCTGTCACTGTGTTTGGCAGGTGCTTGTGTGGGCTGTATAGAGAGAGATAGGCAGATTGCCAGATAGCATAACGTTATCATAGATAGCTAGCACTAGATAGATAAATAGATAGAAATATATAGTAGGTAGATTGACAGCGTAGAGTTGGTCGCACGTCAGAGGCGCCCGCGCCAATGGATGTGCAGTTACCACATATACTAGCCTATCTATCTATATCTATATATATCTGTCTGTCTATCTATATATCTAGTCTATATATCTATCTATATCTATGTATTTATCTATTTAATTTATCTATAATCTGCCATCTGAATAATCTCGTCTACTACACGTCTCTCTCTAGTCACTCTCAATGCTCTCAAGGCGGTCTTTGGTAAATTCTCTCCCCAAGGTGACGTAATGCAATGCATTGTGGGGGAAAGGAGAATCGTTGCAAACCGCTGTAAGATAGTGCCTACTTTTTCGTATTATATTCTGTTTTGTGATACCCAACAACATAAAATACAGTGGATAACAGTTTAAATGTTTATTACCAACAAGCAAATTGCACAAATTCGTTGAAAAATTAACCCTGCAACATGGCCTTTAAATTGCATCGACTCCCACCATTGACTTTCTTGGTTTTCTCAGAAAGGTTCGGGATGTTGTGCTGTCCTGCGTGCCCTCACCAGGGCCCCAGGCCTTGACCAAACCAGGCATGTGGTCATTCAGGAGAGAGGACTCTCTCAAGCATGACAAAATCAAGGACAACCTCAGGAGTTGGTCAAAACGTCTTCATTCAACACAGAAGTCCATCTCAACTTCCACCATCTGCTCTGCATGTCCTCCCAGGCCCAGGGCCGGCAGGCCACAAGCTGCACTCCAGCCATGAGAACAGAGTCGAACTAACCACGCAAGTTCATCATATTTTCTTCAATCTAACTCAGAAGAAAATGATTGCAACTTCAACATTTGACACTCACGGAATCATCAACAACTTCAATTTTCAACAACTTCAAGAATTGTGTCCATTGCAAACGCAAATCGCAAGTATACTTTTAATGAGGTGTTTTGAAAATGATAAACTCATGGTTCTTTTCATAGTTAAATGGATCTTTTCCATAGCTCCATTTCCTGCCTCCGGTTTCATTCTGTCACTTTAACCATCTACCTATAAATACATGAATGATTGTGTAATTGTTTGTATGTTAATTATGTTTTCGTGCTTTTGTTAATAAAACTTGTGCACAATATGTGTTTGGTTCTGACTCCCTGCTTGCATACAAAGTTTAATTTACGATCTTGACCCTGTTACATGCTGTAAGAGCTGTACATGCTAGGAAAGACTTATTTTTCTGTAGAAATGAAAGATATCCTTTTCTTAGAATAAATGAATAATCAAAAGAGTTCGTTGGGCGAACTGCTTAATTGATTGTAATGTTAATTTAGCTACCTCAAGATAATCATATTAACTGATCCAGATATTTATAATCAATTATAACCAGTTATTATTGATTACTAATATTTAATAGAGCTGATTTGCTACACATGATACTTCAGAAACATTCCAATATGCTGATTTGTGTTCAAATAAATTACCTGACCTTTCTCAGGGAAAACTAGTCCTGTCTAAACAGACAACAATTAGAATGAATTATGGTTGTATAATCATTTTAAAAGTACAACTTACAAAGCATATACATATTTTGGTACAAACTATCCATAATGATATGCAGGTACAGTACAGTAAATACAGGAATCTGAGACCCTTAAGGATGCCACAAGGGCAAACAGGAAAATGTGGTGTGAATAAGGGCAGAGAAACACATTCCCCTCCTGTTTGATTCCAGCAGATTAACGACGTGGGGAAGGCTTCTGAAAACTTGACTTATGTGCTGTTCTGCAGCGCTGAAGGTTTTGAACCTGAGCTAGGCCTGTCATTGAAACCAGACCTCCTCATCCCTGTCTCCTAATAAATCTATCCCACTTGTGTGTGCATTAAAACGGACTCACCTGGTAGGGCACTGGTGCCTGCAAGGCCTTAATAACGAAATATGCCATTTAGTGGAAGAACGATCAAACTTCCTTTACCAGGCAAACATGCACATAGTTATAATATAACAGTGGTCAAAAAATAATGATGGATTCAATGGAGAAAGGCACCCTTAACCCTGAGCACATGACCTGCCATTTGATCTGCTATTGGACCTTGAAATGAAAATGTTGAGTGGGAAAAAGCAGGGTGATCCTCTAAAATGATTTAGTAATTCCTGAAGTGAAGTTTGGTCAGGCGGCATGTATAGAATGGGTTCACGGAGGCTGTGTCTGTATGTGTGTGTGAGTCTGCCTGACCAGATTGTGGTTGAGAAACAGTCCCATGAATCCCATACTGATCAAGCTCTCTTTCCCCAATCCCTAATTATATACAGAGCCTGTGGTGGGACAGCACCAGAGGAACACTGCTGACCCCGGACAAAAGACAGGGGGGTGTGTGGTGAGATCGAGTCATACTGAATGTATAAACATCAGTTTCAGGCCAGAGGCGGGTGTGTTAAAGCGGTGTAGATTTGTATATTAGGAAGTTTGTGTGTGAAAGCGTGGGAGAAAGGTCTGCGGAAAGAGTCCGGCTGTCCAGGGGCTTTTCTGTACAGTGAGACGTTGGACTTAGGAGGTGGATTTGGACAGCAACTGCAACATGACAAAGCATCAAGGGCTAATTCTAGAACAAGGAGACAGACAGACTGACAGGCAGTCAAAAGAGCCCAGGGAATTTCGACAGCTCCTGCTCCCAGCTCTCCATTTCCCATGCTGGTAATCCTGCCTAGTCCCTCTCACATGTTCCAGGGCAGGTAACTGCTACTAATGCCACCACATGCTGTATATTTAAAGGGGCTTAAATAGAACACACTAGGATTAGAAAAAAATATCTTACTGACCACAAATAAGAGTTGCCAAAAAGTAAAGACTTTGTTACCAAAACCAATGTTACTGAAATTTTGAAATTGTGACGCTTTGAGTGCTGTTGAGCGGAATCGCAAACACCTCTGATTGGCCATTGTGTTCACGCGCTCATTGGATATTGACTACAATGATCAATGCACAGGAGCGTTAGAGAGCACACGGAAGTGTTTAAAGGCACAAGCAGGCATCTGTGTAAGTACTCGGTGAAGAGCGTCATTGATGTATATTTACAGCATGTTTTGAAGCGCTGATCATTGTAGCCAATCACAGACATATCCGATGAGCGCATGAACACGATGGCCAATCGGAGGTGTTTACGATTCTGCTCAACAGCGCTCAAAGCGTCCCATTTTTAGTACCGACTTAGTACCGAAGTTGGTACTTTTTGACAACTCTACAGCAAACCTTTGAACTGTAGTGTAATTCAATATCTAATGATATAGAATAATTTATATATATAATTTATAGTTATAGATATATCATGCATCACTATATTCAAATCGAAACACAAGTCAATTATTCAAATCTTAAATTAGCTGACAGCAGCATCAAATTCATTTCACAAAGAAGTGCAAGTGAACGTAACAATATTTATCACTCTATACCAACAACGTAATCTGCTGCTGTTGTGTGAAGACAGCCAGAGTGAATCAGAAGTGAATGGAGTGCCGCAGCCGGTCCCACATCCCTCCACTCACTGAGTGAGATCTCACTCCCTCTGTGCCCTTGTAAACACATTCTCCAGCAGTAAGGCTATCTGCTGCAGTGCACTTGCGCTGGCTGAAGGGCTGGGTCACAGGCAGCCAGCACTGCTTTAAGCCCTCCTCACAGGGCCTGCCAAGAGGAGTCAGCCTGGTACACTGTGCAGCGCTCGCAAAGCCCTCTCCCACGGCTATTAGTGACCATTCATCTGGGGAGCCTGGGAAAATGCATCTGAACCCGGCAGACCATCAGGGGTAACAGCCTGCCAGGTGTTCCCTCCCCCTCTGCCACACCAGTACTGTAAGCCATGGCACCTGTGGGAAAGAGGAAGGGGCTCAGCAAGGAGGAGGGGTATGAAGCAGCCACCCACCTCTTTTCTCCTCCCCTTCTTCCATTAAGACCTGCTAATCAGATCAAAAACACTGACGTGGGGAAACAAGCACAGGTAGACGTCAGAGTTACCAAAAATGGGCGAAAGCTGCATTGTAATTGTTAATTGCCTCAGCGTGGCTGAACTTGATGGAAGGCTACTTGAAATGTATTATTTGTGACACTAAAAATTTAGGCACAGTAAAAAAAAAAAAAAATTGGAGCTTCTTCCATTTGGACAAATAACCCTTACAATTTGTAAGAAACTAAGAACTAGATGAGAAACAACCAGCACAAAAATGTATAGTTACAATAGTTTACCTTGATGTCCACTACAATCAAACTGTCAATTTATAATATTTTTAATACATATACAATATTTACACTTATTTTATGATCCCCCCTCCCCCCCATATTATTTATATGAAAATAAAAACACATTAATCTTGAAAAACACTAATATTTCAAAATATATTTTTTAGACAAAATAGTAAAGAATTTTAATATTGGGGAGAACTATGATATCGATGCATCCCTAGAAAGTACAGAAATATTTGTACATGGTTTGAAAGAGAAATTAGGTTCACATACCAAAAACTATCAAATAAAAGGAAGAGTGCACATTGAACGATGAGAGTCCATTTTAACAGTTATCGGAGAAACTGGCATGTTTCGGTCCTGGCATGTTAAACAACAACTTTGTTTATAAATGCCAGTGGCACTTTCATGCGTAACCACATAATTGTGTTGCAAGTAAACTGAGTCATCAGAGTCTTGATGTTTAGTCGATCAAAATCTTTGCTAGTGCCCAAATTCGATACACTGATTCACACAAAATCGATTTCACACAAATTAGTTGCATTCCAAACTGAAAGAATGCGAAGTGAATCATTCATTAAGTTCTCAAATGTGTGCATGCTTGCTGAAATTGGTTTGCTTTTGTGAACTCTATTGCAGGAGATTGATCTTTTAATTTCTTTGTTTTCCCAGAAAAAAATACTCCTGGAAAAATTAGGTCAGAGAAAGTTAAGAAAAAGAAAACGAGCATCTCTTATGCTGTACCTCTAGCAATGAAATACACTGAGTTAATTTAGCTTCATCTTTACAAAAAAAAAGTTTGAGAAACAAATCTAATTAGCTCATGTTCTCAGTTTAAACCTAATAACTCTATTTTGAATCTGTAGCATCAGATAATAGGTTAAAGCACTTGAAACATCGCAGCAAACAGACTCTCTGGGTGACAGACATAGTCATGCAGGAGCTGCAGTGACTTCTTAAGAGTAGGGATTAATCGGGGAGGAAAAGGTAATTTCCCCTGAGTGCAACAAGCATACCGTTTCATCTCACTCCAAAAATAATTACTTCTTAATAAGGGATAAAGTCAGAAAGAAACCTTACTTTTGCCATTTTCAGGGCAGATATGCTTCAACAAATGGCTACATAAAACATTGCAATCTGCTGTCTTCCAGCGAAAAAACATTTTCTTGGTTAGTGTGCCAAGAGTCCGGCTCGTGCTTCCACCAAGCCAAGACATTTGGTGGGAAAGTTTCCCCTTTCTCGGCCTCTCCAAAGCATAAATAAATCAACTCACTATGAGCTAATGGGGAACCATGAGGTAGCCAGTCAGGGAGAAGCTACAAGGGCTGACATTTGAAAAATGGCCTTTGCAGCTGAGAGCAGAGCAGACTGCTCAGGAAATGTGTTGGCATGTGACACGCTCACTGGATATGATAAATGTGACGTGCACATTCAAACAACCACACAGAGGTTGACAAAGACACATCTAAGCTGAGACTGAACACAAAACACCATGCTTGATGTATGCATGATGAAATCATGTAAGCTAACACATACAAAAGAGGGAAAAATCTCTCTAGTGCATAAGTTGAGTTCACACAAAAGGATCTGGGGAGAGTTAATAGCTGTTGATAGCCGACAGCTGTAGTAGTCGCATGTTCTGTGACTGGAATTTACCCAAAGAGTTCAGCGATTTTCCCAATCGCCTGAAAGTGTGTCGCGAAGTGGACTTCACAAGGTATTTGGATAATTGAATTGGAATTACAAACCATAGGAGTGTGTATACTCAGTCCAGCAGACTCTACAAACAATATAGGAATCAAGGATACATTGAATGTCACCGCCATACATATTATAAATTAACCAAATCACATATAATTATGTAAATTATATTATATAAAAAATATATATATTATAAAAAACAGATTAAGTAAAATATAATCAATATATACGCTAATATAGTGCATATATTTAGTGAAAGAGTTAATTTCTCTAGCGAACTAACAAGCAGTGGACACTGAATGACTTGCCTGAGGTAAATGACATAATGATGACTTTCTGCCATTGAAACACCAATTGAGTGATTACACAAGATATACGTTTCAGGAAGTTGTACTGTATCTTTCAATATACCTTCAGATGTTCATTTACGTTTATTAGGAAGAGAATCGCATTGCACGTGCAGCTGCTTAAACTAAGGCGCTTATATAGTGATGTCACGCCACATTAACGAGCGTCAAAACGGCATTTATTGTTTGAATTTCGCGATAAAATGGAAACAATTTGAAAAATGACATTTTGTTTCTTATCGAAATTAACAAAAAGTGGAGCTTATTGCAAATTATTGAAGGTTAATGTGGTTAGGATACAACGCCGTATTCATCTTGTACACATAAGACACACGGAAATTCACGGGACGAATACGTGTACCGTTACACCCCTAAATACCATTTAATCAAATAAAAAAAAAATATTTTATTTGTAAAAAATTTGTTTTGTCACACAAGGTAAAGTGAGTTCAACCTCAACAGTAGGCTAGGGCTGAGCGCGTTTGGGTCAGGACGACATATCGCGATACGTACCGTGGGTCGTGTATCTAGTTTTTTTTGGTTCAGTTTGAATATAGTTATGCCCCTAATATATATATATATATATATATATATATATATATATATATATATATGTATATATATATATATATATATATATATGTATATATATATATATATATATATATATATATATATATATATAAAATATCACATTAAAAAAATGATTAATATACATTATTCATAAAAGATACTTCATATCTGCTGAGTGAGCACCCTCACATGTGTGTATGTTGGCTGCACTAGAAAAGGAGATCAGCTGGTTAGTGTTTGACCTTAACATTGAGCATGTGACCCTTGCATTTATTTCCCAGTCACAGTTCAGCTCCATTTCCTGCCAGAGGCATAAAAAATACTTTTAAACTTCAAGGTTTATGGACACAAGTGAAGGAGACAGCCTGTCCATGCACACACACCCTGTGAGTGCATTTCCTCATTTGTTATGCTTATCTGTCAGAGATAATGAGTCAGTCTTTCTGATATATTAGACAATAACCCTGTTCTCACCTGGACCAAAGGCGAGACATTGCATTTCTCACAGCTGTTATATACACAGTAAGCAGTGAATCATGATATGCTCTTCAGATCTGAAATCGTTCTCTAATTAGAGGTACTGGACACATAAACCGTGTCAAGAGTGAAAGTTGAGGTAAGTCAATCGTACCTGGGAAACCAGCTACTGAAAGACAGATCCTAAAACCCTAATAGCTAATGCTAGACTATAAAGAATCTGCCTCTTTGCTTTTTTTTTAATCTTTTTGTCTGACTTATCTCACAGCAGCAAGAGGAGAGTAAAACAAGCAAAATTGCATGTAATACTAGCACTGAACAACAAGAACATAGAAAGATGAGCACCTCTGCAGCCATTCCTTGACTGGCCGTGAGAGAGGCAGCAACATCTAAAGAGGAGAAATTTCTTTTTATGAGCTTAACTGCCCTGTAATCTACCTCTCTCAGCGGGACTTGGCCCATGCAGTGAGTCAGCCTTTTACAGTCTTTAAGTGCTACCTGTGTAGAAAGAACCGCCTCCTTTAAGGCCCCAATACACATCAAGTGAAATCGAAGAATGTATGGGACTGATGTCATTTCAAACTAAATCTGGCTAAAACAAAGTTAGTTTGGACTTAGTTTCAGTGGTTTGAAACAGCTTGCTTCTTCTTTTGTATACATTTAAATGTAGTTTTTTTTCTTGCTGGCATACAGGTATGGCCTTGATTTCTCCACTTCGTTTTGAAACCTTTCCCTTCAACTATGGGACGGCTGTGTACAGAGTGCCCAAGCTGTGAAGCAGTGAGACATGTCTCATGTTTATGAAGGAGAGATCGTTTCTAAAGTAGGTGTGAGGGAAAGACACAGGTCTTTACTTGCAGCTTCATCACGGGTAATCATATATTTCAATAGCCTATAGCAAATTGTCAAATATTCAGGTGCAACATACCTTGACAGGTACATTCGTAATTGTATTGGAATATCACAGTGGTATTTGTGGTTCAAATGGGTAAAAAAAGTAGACAGAAAAACAAAATAATTCAATATAGTTAAACATTATTAGACATTAATGAACATGAGGAACGGATCTGTACGTTACCATCTTCTGAACACATGCCAATGGCATAACTAAAGAATGGCGTTAAATGTCAAACATTGCCTAATAAACAACAACAACTCTAAAATGTTTGTTACAGTCATGTTTTTAATACAAGTTTAATGCAGAAAAAAGGACCAAAACATCATAGCTCTGTTCCAAAATCTAGTGAGCTGCCTTGCTGTATACTGCTTAAATGCCTTCTAAGGTGACATCCAAATTGAAAAGAAACCTCAAATAGTGTTCCTCACAAAACTAGTGAATGTTAACCATGTTAATAAGAAAATGGCACAATATTCTACTTAGCATGAAAATACACTGATTCCATTGTTTATTTTATCAACATTTTCACTATAAACCGAATAAGAATCAGTTTTAATTATCTCGCTTCATTCATCACCTGCAGCAGATTTTACACTCAACGTTGCAATGCATTATTGGATTGGCTAAATGTCAGAAGCACACCTATGAAATGGTGCCAATGGATGGAACTCACTGGCCCTGCATCCAAATATTCCTACTTCCGTATTATATAATAATAGATGAAAAACAGTATGCGAAACGAATAGTATATCTGAATTCATTGTTTTCATAAAGCAGTATACAAAAAGTACTATTACTTCCAGCAAGATTCTGAAGTGCCCATCTGATGAATTAGGTCACAGAAGAGCAGTTGTGAATGGCAGTGAAGCGACACAACTGACAATGATAGGTCACGTGACAGTTACAACATGGTGGATATAGTATATTCAAATTTCATTAATGCTACCCATTTTCATAGTCATACTATATAGAACACTTTTTTTTAAAAAGTCGCAAAGTAAGTACCTACTAGATAATATGTGATTCACCTACTAGATAATATGCGATTCTGGACGTTTTGGAACAGAGCGCATGTGTGCTTTACCTTCTAGACAGAGTGGAGCAATCAGGGTGTAATTTTTTCTCTGTTTGGGCTGGATCTTCTGGTATCTGGCCTCTTGAAACTGCCTCACCCTCGGCTCCAATGCATCTCTTATCAGAGAGCTGACCTCCTGTGAATACAAACACATAAGTGTTTGCGTACATATTTGCAATCTTGAAAACAAAGACAAACCTCCCAAGGTGACCTTTTATATGGAGCTCAAATTTAACTAGAAGTGCTGCATGTAGCGCTAAACCTGGGAGCTAAAATCATTCAAAGCCTTTTGGCTGTGTGGGCCAAGGAAAACATATCTTATAAAGGCAGGAGGAGGATGGGGGGGATCCCCAAGAGTAGATCCAAATTCCAGATTTCTGCAGTATCAGCCAATTGTAGTGTAAGAGGACATACACAAACAACCAGAAACACACCCTAATTCCCATACCTTCCTGTGCTCTGCAGAGAACCAGCTGCCATTGTCTTCTTTGCCTGAGGGCAGTATGTGAAGATCCACTAGCACTGCAAAATTCCCACACTTTGAGAGAGAAAGAGAAAAAGATGGGGGTCTTAAATACAACAAAAAGTCATCACTGAGCTGATTAAAAGACACCTTTAAATTCATAGCTGAAGGCAAGTCACACCATCCTCTTCCGTTTGTCTTTGTGCATCTGCTTCCCCCCCTCTCTGCCCACCACGTTTACAAGCTTTGTAAACGCAGCTCATTAGCATCATGTCAGTAACCAGATACACTTGATCTCAGAGACGATGGTGTTAAAACTAAAGACGTACAGAGGACTGACACGCCAAAGGATTTGCAGGTTTTGCTAAAGGATGACCTCGCTAACCTGTTAGTTTATGGAAATGTGATGAGAAGAGGGCCAGGTTCAGGGAGGCTCCAGAACTTCGTCCGAAGAGTGGAATTATTGGAGTGCTGCATCAGCACGTCAGGGACAATAAGTCACGGCGAAGTAGGAGAGCCAGAGCAGTCACGGCCGTTTAAGCACTTGTTACATCTCCACTCCACACTGGCCTGATTATGTTTTACACATGAGCGCAAGAACGAGCCTGTCACTGTGCTCCGGTCCGCTCACACAGGCCTTTCCCGGACCACCCGCAAGAGGACGAAGAGGAGCCGGCGCTGAAGCATGTCAACACCTGAGCTCAAAGCTAGATGTGGCCGCATTGATGATGCAGGGACGCAAGCTTGATAGACTATAGGAGAAATGAGCTGATGACATCAGAGGGGAGCAGACAGGAATAAATTCCCCTTTTCAAGACACAGTCCAGAACACATTCTAGAGCACTTCCAGAGTGCCTGATAAAATCCTGATAGAACACGAATGAGCGAGTGCGTTTTAGTGGGCCCTGGAGAGGAGCTAAAGTGGCTCGGGCCAGGCTGTAATGCTCTAGGTCCGTGTTTCTCCGAGGCCAGCTGGGAAAGGATGACGTGAGAAAGTGAATTAAAAGGGTGTGTTGGGTAAAGTCCATTGTTTAGCATCGCTCTATGGCTACACTAGTTTTCTCTCTCCTTAAATCTTTGTCTCTTTCTCACTCGTCACATAAGCAATGATTTATGCCTCCCCATACCGGTGGAATCTACAGCGACTGAGTAAATAAAACGTCTCCAGCATTCACGTTTGGCTTCTAACCTCTGAATTCATCTCCAGTCAAGCAGGATTACGGCACATTATTAGCACACAGACAGGCCAAATCGTGCTGCCAAATAGCTTTGTTTTTGACATGAAAGCATATTTTTCTCTAATTGCTGCTTTGTGTACATGAGGGTTAGTTTGATGGCAGCCGTGTTGAACTTGAGGGACAGGCTGCCCCCTTGTGTCAGACTATGGAAGTGTGTTTTTTAAAGATAAGCAGCTATATATAGTAGGTGGTGGTGACATATGAGACAACCCTGTTAGGATCTGTGTCAAGGTTGTCATTGGGATCCTTACAGATACATTCATTTCCAATATCCGTGATAAATCTCATCCCATGCAGCGTTTGAAGCCAAGTTAATCCATTGTGGGCAAGCGGAGACAAGAGCTATAAGAAGAAACAGAAGAATCTTTATGTATGCGTGTATGTGAAGGACAGCAGATCCTTTAGAAAACACTGGGCGGCTTTCTCCTCACGTCTTTGTGCTGTAACCATTCTGCAACTGACCAGTGGTTTCAGCTGACAACCTTGCACAATTACCGTGGCGTGGGAAAGAATAGGAGGGAATGGACAGGAACTGTCAATCAGGCGGTGAAAAGGAGCTTGGCTTCGATGATCCCATAATGCATCTTCATACGCTGCCTCTGGAACTGCCACACTAATCGCGTGCTGTTCTGTTTTTCTCCACTTTCTTTTTGAAATCCGAAATATGCCATTACAGAAGACTGTAGGAATGTTCCCAGTGTTTGAGAGGCATGTTCGCTCGGCTTTTCTAGGCCCTGTGTGACTATGGGATAGAGAGAAACAGTAAAATGGATTTGCCTAATATGGGGGTCTGTCTTTAAATGTGCAGTTGAGTCAATTTGACATACAGTGATTGGAAAGAATAATGAGGTTCGGTTCGTGAAAGGATTAATGCTATTGGTACTAATGAGATAGTTCTCCCAAAACTGAAAATCATGTCATCATTTACTTAACCCGAATGTTGTTACAAATCTGCATGCATTTCTTCCTTCTATGGAGCACAAAAGCAGATATTTTGCTAAACTTTGTTTTGGACCGCATTGACTTTCATTGCATGGGAAAGAAACAGTTGAAAGTGAGTAAATTATGATAGATCTTTTAATTTGTGGATGAACTATCCTTTAACACCTGTTTGATTGGATAAAAGAATTGTGCACATTTAACAAATGTACTGTTTGCATGAATAGAAGCAAGTTAAACACTGTTGCATTACCAAGCTACAATGGAACAATCCAGAAGATTTGGATTCATATTCGTTTTGTGAGAAATCTAAAAATAGTTCTTAGGCAAAATGACACAATAACA
This sequence comes from Siphateles boraxobius, assembly GCF_051911475.1. NCBI lineage: Eukaryota > Metazoa > Chordata > Actinopteri > Cypriniformes > Leuciscidae > Siphateles > Siphateles boraxobius. Next base: position 7,880,897 of record NW_027508811.1, on the reverse strand, counting down.
AATACTAAAGCCATCCAAAGTCTTTTATTATGCCAGTAACAAGAAAATCCTAGGCTGTATTTGCAGAGAATGGTATTAAAACATACATTTGCCTTAAAGAAAAGCCTTTCGGGGGTGGGTGCCAGAAAACAGCTGAACCAAGAGGTGATCTCTGACCTAAGCCGCAAGCCCGCAACACAACCTCTGTTAAACAATCCCTTGGCAGATACATTAAATTTCTCTGAAATGTTATCTAGGTTTGTTTGTAGAGTTTCTTTTGTTCACAGAGTAACAAATCCTTCACTGTTGTGCAATGACAGTCTTGACAGCTCTGTGTCACATTCTAGAGGAAGAATGATACTGGAAACTTTTACAGATATTATCATACAAGGTTTTTTTTTCAGTCTTCAGTCTCTTCACTATATTACTGTATATAGGGCTTGAGGTAAAGAACAGCTTTTTCTACATCTACATCAACATTTTCTTTCGTTTGTTGATCCTTGTTGAATGCACCTGAGGCTTTTTGTAGGTCAATAACCTCCTGATTAAACTCATTCTTACCTTTCACTCTTTATCAGATCAGCATGGCTTGCCAAAAAAACACTACAAAGGCCCTGAAACCAAACAAACAGTAAAACAGAACAGTACCAAATCAGTCCCTGCCGCTCTGACCGAAGTCCACGGCTTAAGCTGAGCTATTTTCTACTCCCAATCATTAAGAAAACACATGAGGCAAACCGGGTTGCTTTCGGCTTTTTGGACTCCTGGCTCTGCTCTGCATCACTTGCAGTTCCCAAGATGCTCCCATGTTACCTTCTCTTATCAGTTTCACCCTCCCTAACTGATATTTCTCCTGCCCTCACTCTGATTAGTGTCGGGCAGTCGGCCCAGAAGCGTTTGTGCTGCAGTTGCCTGTTCGCCACCACACATCCCTGCCCTTTTACCACTGCTATCGCTGCTGTGAGAACCAGACCCCTTTTCTCTGCACTTAGCTCCAGGGCTAACATTAACCAGCCACAGATGTTTATGCTGGGAGAGAGAAAGAGAGAATGAGAGACAGAGGGCAGCAGAAGCAGTCTCACTCAATAAAACTCCCCCCTCTATCTAACTCCGTCTTTGTCTTTGTAAGAGCGTCGCAGGTCGACGAACAGTCTCCGGAGCCTAAGGGAACTCTTTAGATCTATGGGTGTTGCCTGTTAAAAGTTTAAATCTTTGGTCTTGACTTGCTGATTTTGTATGGCGTGAGTCACCTGACGTTCCTTCAAGAGGGTCAACATTAGCGTTGTCAGCAAGAGAGCCATGAGGCACACACAAGTTTAACTAGATATTTACACGCAAAACTCAGTGCACTGATGCTAGTGTGATCTGGGCAGCTGCTAGGGTTGCAGCTATGTGGTTGCTAAGGTGTTCTGTGGTGGTTTCTTACTGGCTCAAGGAAAAATTGCCCACCCCCAGCTCTCTAAGATATTCTGATCTCTAGATATGGTTCAGGTCTCTCCTTCAATGAAGGTCTAGCCTATTGAATTTGACATACCAGCACACCTATATTCAATAAGCCAAACGATTTGAGACATCATTCAAATTCGCAGCATATCAAACCTAATGTGGGATGAGTTATGAGCTTAAGTTCTTAAATATAGCAGCAGGGCTCCAGACTGTCAAAAAAATCGGTCAAAAGGAGACTAAATAATTTGAAATCTACACTGCAAAAAAAAAAAACACTGCCTGAAATTCACAGTAAAAAATAATACAGTACACAGGGTCAAAACAATATCAGGGTAACACACATTACACTAAAATAATGCAATAAATATTAACTAAACATTACTGATAACAAAAACAAAAAAACTAAATTATTTATATAAACGCAGGGAATGTCTTTTCACATTTTTTTCCACTATAAATTATATGGTAATTCATAGTTTTTACTTGCAAAAACCATACATTTGCAGTATTTTACAATAAAATTACATATAACGCCATGTTACACCATTTAAAAAAAAAAATCACCATAAATGGTAATGAAACTTTGTTTCATAAGTTGAAAAAGTTGATCAAATAACAGGTTTTTACTGTAGCATTTTTATTTTTTCCCTGTAAAAATAACAGTGCAGACAAAAAAAAAATCTAAAAACATATGGTTTTGTGTTTGTCATATATCTCATGAGGCGGTGTTCTTTAATTACATCTTTAAAGTGTGTGCTAGTGTTTGCTCCATGCAACAATGAATGTGCTCATTGAGCACATGAGTTATGATTCCCATTTCATGAACAAATGACTGGGCAAAAAGTCCCTAATCATTTTTTTTTTTAGTCTAAAGCCCTTGCTAAGGGTCAGGCGATTTGAAAACCTTAACACAAACCAATAATAAATCAGCATGATTATGACTAAGCTGACCTTTACTAGGGACTCTGAGGTGCTCTGTGAGTTAATCTCTAGATGTAAGCACACCTGAATGGAGTTTTTTTTTTTTTTCATAAGGACAACCCAGAAGCAAAATTCCAACTGCAAGAACAGGCAGGAATATCACCTGGTAAAGCTCTACAAACAATATCAGAAAGATCCAAACATTTCTAGTAAAAAGGAAGTATTGGGAGAAAAAAAAAATTTCCTCCACTTTTTTACGCTGGTTTTCATAATAAATGCTGCTAAACTACCAACATTAAGCTGTTGAATCTAAACATCTGTGGTAATTAACAAACTGAAATATTTCTTGGACATTTCCAAAAAACGACTGATTAGAATCCTACTACATCCTCCCATGTCTGTTGAGCTGCATCCATCCCATTTTTCCCTCTGCGTTTCAGAAATGACAACATATTTCCTTGATCCGATGACAGTAACAGGATGCTTGGAGGTCCAAGTGTGTGGTCCGTATCTACCAGGGAAGTCGACCTAGCACATAAACCAGAGCCAAGACATCTGTCATACTACCCAGCACTTAATGTTCATACTCAAAAACAAAGAAGCACGCTCTCCCATCATCTCCTGCACCAAATGGGTATAACAGCAGAGTGGTGTGGCAGGTCTTGTGTAAATATTCAGTGTCTTCTGAGGCGTTAAGTCAGGGCCTCGACTTGAAGCATGAGTCAATTTACGTGGGAGTATCTCATCTCCAACATTAACTGCACAGCACCGTGGAAACATGACATTCAATTTAATGTTGCTGTGTCAGGGTGTTCAAACAATCAATCTACAAATGGCTTATAAAAGTAATTTTATAATGTAAAAAATAGGGTACAATGTACAGTGGTAATATGAAAGAATTTTCTGTATTGATTTTTCCCAGGTGAAGTCCTACCAGAAAATTACCAGTACCTTTTCGGATTCTCTACAGATTTTTTTGTACTTACAGTTCTCTTATGAGAGTACTTACGAGAGAGCTTGCGCTACGGGAAAAGCCCCTTTTCTCGAGAATACTGAAGCCAAAAACTATCCTTAATTTTGCATTAGTTTAAGACGCATTGCTGCACAGAGCAGACCTAGGCGAAGTAGCTGGCCCGCCTATTGGTTGCTCTTCGGCAACTGCTGCAGCCTATCGATGGACTGTTTGTGACATAAGCACAATGAGGGCGAGGGCGAGGGCACGCGTCGCGTCACGTCCCGCCAGAATGGGTGTGGCTTATGTCTATATAAGCCGAGTCCAGATAGGATGTTCTTTGATTTTTCACCTCTTCAGCGAAGACTCCACATCGGGACGAGCATCTGCTTCGCAGAACAGGAGTTGGCCATCTTCGCCTCTTCTCCACCCGTACCTGCTGCGCTTTCCGGCGCCCATATCCTTTTATACTTGCTGTGTGTTCGCCCTCGAACTCACTCTAAAAGTGAAACGAGGCATTTGTATCAACGCCTCAACTCTAAGTGCGGCTCTTGCAGAGCCCCTCTCAGCGACGGGGACCGCCACATCCTGTGCGTTGGGACGGACCCACCTGCCTGGGACGGACCCACGCCGACCTCACGCTTTCCCAAGGCGGGTTCCCGGAATGCGAGGACATGGCTATGTCGACCCTATGGGCTCGACTAGCCACGTTTGACGTGGATCCCACTCCTCCGTTTCTTCTGTCTGGGCCGCGACGTAAAAAGCGCCGCTCACAGAGAGCTCCGGAAGCTTCCGCAGTGAGTGAATGCACGCCGGCCATCTCCCGGCGTGCATCGCTATCTGGTTCCCCTCCCTCGATCACGGCCGCCCAGCCTAGGCCATGGACGACCTCGGCCTCGATTGGTCACTGCCCAAAAAACCCGCAGCCAGCAGGCTGGATGGCTGTTTCCTGCCCGGCCGCCGCTAGACGCCTCAGACGAGGCCCGCTCCTTTCCTGCCAGAGCTGCACGAGGAGCTATCTAAGAGCTGGAAGGCGCCATTTTCTGCCAGGCTACGGTCTTCTATCTCTTCGACGCTCTCATGTGTTGACGGCGCGAAGGATAAAGGCTACCACGCCATTCCTCCGGTAGAGGAAGCTGTAGGTCCGCTGGATGGAAGGTCAAGCTCGCTCTTCCCTCAAAAGCCCGAAGGACCATTTCGGCTCTCATCGGTCGCACATATGCCGCCGCCGGTCAGGCCGTGTCAGCCCTTCAATCGATGGCGGTGCTTCAGATCTACCAGGCCAACCTTCTCCGCAATATGGACGAGCTGGGCCCGAATCCTGAGAACTTTACAGATCTCAGAAGCCCGACGGACCTAGCTCTTCGAGCCACCAAGTCCGCTGCACAGGCCATTGGGAGGAACATGGCGGCCCTCACTGTGACTGAGAGGCACTTGTGGTTGACTCTGGCCGACATGAAGGAGTCTGACAGTCTGACTTTGCAAGCCATGCGACACTTGATACCGTGGCGCTCCAGCTCCGCGGCAGGTCGCTCTAAAAAGCAGCTGCCTAGCCGTGGTACAGTGCCCGCGCCTCCGCCACCCCGCCAACAGAGGGACTCTCACAAGCGCTCATGCTCGTCAAGCCGCCACAGGCCAACTCCCCCCCGGGGACCACGGCCCCCCCGGGGACCACGGCCTAAGATAGCGCTGAAGCCCGAGCCCTCAAAGTCTTCCTGACCAGTCTAGGAAGACGAAGCGTTTTTTTTGGTGGAAAAAAGAACTGGTTCGGAACCGGCTGGAGAAGTACAATCTACAGTCAACGAGCCCGTCAATCGACCTGCTCGCCTGTATCCAAAAGCCATTTTCACGGCTACCCACATAAATCTCAAAAAGAGCATTTTCTCTCTGTGCCCAGCTCACGTCGCAGAGACTGCAAATAGGAAAGGTGCCCACGTCCTAGTGTTCACCCCTACACATAAGCAAGGCCCGTTCAGTGTCACACTCTTTCACGGCCCACCCCATTAAACTTGGCTCACGCCACACATGTTATAAACGTAGGTTATGTGCCCACTGTACAGTGTTCACTCCTACCCATAAACACTTTTGTCATACGACATACCGACTGGCTCACGCCGCGAATGTTATAAGTGAAGAAGCGGTGCCCACTACCCAGTGTTCACCCCTACACATAAGCACAGCTCACTCTGTGACTCACATGCACACAGATTGTGTTCAGTGTGTAGAAAACGCACGCGCCTCTCAGAGCGAGGGCTTAAAGGCCAACACCGCGAGCTATGCGTCACACACACGCAGCGGCCAGAGCCCAGATATCATTCGTCCCCTGGCTTTGAGTTTGATCCCGGGCGTGTCACAATGGGTACTGAACACCATAAAGCGAGGCTATTCGCTGCAGTTCGCTTACAGACCCCCGCGATTTCGGCCAAGGTCGAAACTACGGTGAAAAACGAAGTAGCACATCTACTTTGTGCCGAAATAGCGAAACTGCTGGGGAAGGGAGCGATAGAAACCATCCCCGACGCAGAGTGCGTCAGGTTTCTACAGCAGATATTTCCTTGTTCCCAAGAGGGATGGTGGTCTCAGACCCATTCTAGATCACAGACGCCTGAACAGAGCCCTCTGGCGGAGATCATTCAAAATGCTCTAAAGACCAGACAAATCCTTGCGCAAGTTCGCCCGAGGGACTGGTTTATTTCAGTAGATCTGAAAGATGCCTATTTTAGATTCAAATATCACCCCATCACAGGCCTTTCTTACGATTCGCCTTCGAGGGCCAGAGCTATCAGTACACCGTCCTGCCGTTCGGCCTGTCTCTAGCACCTCGCACATTCACGAAGTGCATGGACGCTGCGCTCGCTCCCCTGAGACTACAGGGGATGCAAATATTGAACTATCTGGATGATTGGGTAATTTTAGCCCAGTCAGAGGCAGAACTGATTGCGCACAGAGCTTTACTGCTTACACATCTACAAGCCTTGGGTCTCTAGGTCAACTGGACCAAGAGTTCGCTGTCCCCCAGACTATCTCTTTTCTGGGAATAGACTTAGACCCTGTATCCATGACAGCGCGGCTGTCTCCTCTGCCCGGTCAGAGCATTGAGGATATATGTCGAGCGGTCTGCTGCATTCAGGCAGTCAGAACAGCTCTTCGTTTCGTTCGGTAGCCGCAGCCTCGAAACAGACTCTTTCCAGACGGATAGTTGACGCTATCGAGCTGGCTTATAGGTCTAAGGGTCTTCAATTCCCCTTAATCATCAGAGCCCATTCAACCAGAGGCGTGGCCTCTTCATGGGCCTGGTCCAGTGGGGTTTCACTCCAGGATATTTGTAGGGCGGCAGGCTGGGCCTCTCCATCTACATTCATGCGATTTTACAACCTGGAAGTTCCTGCGCTGCAGGCTAAATTGTTCTCAGTCTAATACTTGACTGACGGACTATACAGTCAGTTGCACTACAGTTCAGGCCAACTCAGGTCCCTCCTGTCTGTGATTATGTAATAAGCACTGATTCCTATAGTTATAGGATTATGATATATTTTAGGCCCGCTACTCGTTGGTCTGAATATCACTCGCTAGTATAGTTCACAAGTATGGTTCTCCGGATACACACCCTTTGAGGCCATGTGTGGACACTTCAGCACGCACAGCTTTTACATTGGGTTCCCGTAGCGTAAGCTAGCTTACGCAACACAAGAGTACTCTCGTAAGAGACTTTCAAGTCAAGTGGCGTGTTATCTATACGCATTTTGAGCTATCCGCGTGTATGTCCACGCCGAAATCTTTTGCGTGTATGTCTACGCCATTAAATGTCCGAGTGATTCCGCGTGTATGTGTACGCCGTTAAATGTCCGAGCGAAACGAAGCAAAATCTATATCTACATCTGTGGAGCGATCTTTTTTTTCCTAGGATGGTAGGAGAACACTCATAAATGGTATTAACCCCAGTGACGGGTAGGTTTAGGGACGGGGTTGGGGTAGGTCATATATCTATATATACATAATACAGTAATATAACGTTAAGGCAAAGGCGTTGATAAACACGCTGAAAAGCGATTATGCGTGTTGATAGCACGCCAAAAATGGAAATACGAATTGGCGTGTCATACATACGCCATTTCATGAGATCAGTCTGCTAGATGAGGGAACAAATGTTGTGTAACCCTGCCGTGCTTGTGCTACGTTCTGGTTTCGCTTCAGTGTGAAAAAGCAAAAGCTGCTTCGCCTAGGTCTGCTCTGTGCAGCAATGCGTCTTAAACTAATGCAAAATTGATAATTTTTGGCTTCAGTATTCTCGAGAAAAGGGGCTTTTCCCGTAGCGTAAGCTAGCTTACGCAACACTCGTTCCCTCATCTAGAGAGAACCGAGGTTACGTTAGTAACCGAGAGCGTTTCCTTAAAGGGATAGTTCACCCAAGAATTACATTTCGTCATAATTTACTCACCCTCATGTTTCACCCAAAATATTTTTTGTGTTTTACAGAAGAAAGGCATGCAGGTTTGGAATGGGATGAGGCTAAATGCTGAGGGAATTTTCATTTTTTGATAAACTATCCCTTTCAGCTGGGATAGAAAAGAATAAAGTATTTTAATATCTTGACACAGGTCTTATGCTCACCTACAAGAGTTCAGCTGAGAACTGGGCCAGCTGATGGTATTGTTTGCCTCCCCGTTTTAAATGTCTCCCTGTGGTCACAGTGTTGGGCATGACAGTTCCTTTCTCAGGGAGAGCAACATATATAACAGTATCATTATGTGCAGACTGGGAGGGTGAAGTTGGTGAGTGGTGCTCTCCCACAATGAAAAACACAAAGACGTGAAAAATGATGAGTGAAAAAGACAGAAAGAGAGAAATATGCAGCCAAAGTCTGGCACTAAACACGGATGTGTGTGATCCACAGCAGCGTCCAGGAACTAGAGTTAAAGCCTTCACTATATGAAACATCAACAAAGAAAGAGACCCAGGGCTTTTCTAGCACTTAATAGAAACATCTGACATGCATTAGCACTGACATTCATTGACATTCATCTGGCCTGAAGATGAATAGACAGGGCCGGTCCAGCATGATCTGTGCTGCCGAGAAACACGGCCCGAGGAGACATTCAGCTGGATAGATGCATGCATGATTATTAACATCAAACTAATGTATTGTAAAAGAAAGTGACTGAGGTGGTATGGAAAATATAATACAGCCAGCATAACGCTATGTTGAAATCTGGACCTTTTTTAGGCATGGTTTGTCACAAAACATGTAATGAGCACACAAAGAACATGAAAAAGTGGGAGCTATGTTCTGTAAAACTACTAAATGAATATATTCAGAAAGCTGCATGCTGATAGCATTCATTTGCTAAGGCAACTACCCCCTCTAGCGTCTAGAAATGAGGTAGTTAAATTTTTTCAACAGCTCTGAATTTTAAGTTGATCTTGATTCTCTATAAATCCCTTTAGGTTTCTTAAAATATGGAACCCCATTTCCACAACATAAGAAAAAAATCATGCTTTGGTAAATCACAATTAAGAAATTCAATTAAGTCATTATTATGACATTAAAAATTAGAAAGTGGCCCGCTTCACAGACAGGGCTTAGATTAAGCCAGGATTAGGCCTTAGTTCAACTAATAATAATGATAGGGCACTGGTGCAATATTACATATGTGTGTATGTGTATATATGTGTGTAGTGTATGTATATGGATATGTGTATATATGTGTGTAGTGTATGTATATGGATACATGTATGTACACTATTTTATAGTTGATATGGTATTATGCAATTGGGTATTGTGCAATACAGAAGCTATTGACAACAGTATGAGTTAACAGGAAATGTACAATTGTCAGGATGGGGTGTGATGTGGGGGGGGGGGGGGGAATTGTGATGTGGGTGTTCTACTGTTTTTCTGTGAATGTGAGGAAAGTTGTGGAGGATATTGAGTGTGGTTGTGGGATGTTAATTGAAGTACTGAATGGGATAATTTATTAGCATGTTCTGTGGAGGTTAATTGTGTGATTGTTGTGTGTTATGCGCAATGTGCCGCCATTGTTCTTTCGAATGGCCAAGACGAATTTCTCCAATAGGAGACAATACACGCTTATCTTATCTTATCTTAAATCCCTTTAGGTTTCTTATAATAAGGAAGCCCATTTCCACTACATAAGAAAAAAATCATGCTTTGGTAAAATCACAATTAAGAAATTCAATTAAGACATTATTATGACATAAAAAATTAGAAAGTGGCCAGCTTCACAGACAGAGCTTAGATTAAGCCAGGATTAGGCCTTCAACTAATAATAATAATAATAATTCATTACATTTATATAGCACTTTTCTCGACACTTAACTTGCTTTACATATGGAAGGGGGGAATCTCGTCGAACACCACTAATGTGGCAGCCATACTGCCCCAGAACTCCCACCACACACCAGCTTAAAGGTGGAGAGGAGACGGAGTGATGAAGCCAATCAGTATATGTGGGGATTATTAGTAGGTCATGATGATGGACAGAGGCCAATTGGCAAATGTGGCCAAGATGCCAGGGTTAAACCCTTACTCTTTTTTCGAAGAACATCCTGGGATTTTTAATGACCACAGAGAATCAGGCCCTCAGTTTAACGTCTCATCCGAAGGAGTCAAGGACGGTGCTTTATGACAGTATAATTTCCCCATCACTATACAGGGGTGTTAGGACCCAAACAGACTACACTACAGGGTGAGTGCCCCCTGCTGGCCTCACTATCACCTTTTATAGCAACAACCTGGTTTTCCCAGCAAGTTTACTATCCAGGTACTGACCAGGCTCAACCCTGAGTAGCTTCAGCTGGCAACCAGTCTTGGGTGATATGGCTGCTGGCATAGGGCATTTTAGTAGCTTTTATAAACGTGCCTTAGAGAAAAAACATTACTGGCGTGCATCTTGAGACAAAACACTGACATGTTTTAAAGGGGTGATGAACTGAGAAATCGAATTTTCCTTGAGCTTTTGACATCTAAGAGGTCACCATATTATAAGAATATCCTGTAAATTTCAGAACTGAAAACGTCCTTGTTAGTCCAATAAATGATTTTATTGACACCAGGCTCAGCAAACGACTCGTTTTTCAAACTGGGGAACTATGACGTCAAAGAGGATAAAACACCAACCCCGCAGAAGAAGATCAACGCCTACTTCAACACGGCCGGTTTAGCCCCGCCCACCGATTCGCGCATTACAGGCATAGCTAAATAACATAGGCCTACCTCGTGATGACAAACCGGATCGAGCTACCGAGCAGTAAACATGCCGTTTACTAAATATTGTGCAGTGCCTGGTTGTGGAAGAAGACAGTCGCTGCATAAGCTTCCTCTGGATTCCAATAGGAATGCATGGTTAAATTTTGTTTTTAATGAGGTTCCAGCTGATGTGGGTAAAACATTGTCCGTTTGTTCGCTTCATTTCGCCGAGGACTGTTTTGTAAACAAGACACAGGTCGAGACAGGATTTGCAGACCGATTAAGATTGAAAAACGGTGCTGTGCCTTCTATATTGGATCCGACAGGAATGGTGCAACACACTTATGTGAGTAAAATTTCTATAAAAACATTAAAGATAGCCTACATTAGAAGTAGCATAAACAATTAACAATAACTTACCACGCTGTCACAGGCTGAAGTATCCGTTGTATTTGAGGTGTTGTTGGTTCATTGTCCTGCGATTCGGGATCGGACTCTGTGTCGAACATGTATGGGCGAATCATTCCGGTTGCCATTTTACAACATTGGAAGTTTTCAAAACAATTTCCCCCACGTGCACTGACGAGTGAGTTGAAACTCATTATTATGCAAAACTGTATCCACTCACAGCAGTGGGCGTTTACTTCCAAGTCTTCAATGCGAGACGCCCATAAAAACCGAGCGTTTTTGAGCTAGGCTCAAAACTAGGGTAGAAAATACACGAGTTTCTTGTATATAAACAATACCGGATGCGCGCGCATCCAGGGGGCAAAAAACCGCTATCTGTTATGTGGAGTTCTGTAAAAGAACATTGCAATTAACGTAGATTTCGCATTGTTTGTAATTTCTTGTTGACTCAATAATAAACTGCAATTTCAGAGTTGGATCTGTTTGTTTGTTTCATATTAATATAACATTATGTAAAACGTCCAACTGTTTACGAATCAAAATCCGGAAATACTGTGATGCATGAATGAATTATCATGTTAGACTAAGTTAGTAATGTAATGGGGCTCAAGATGGCGCCGTGAGCGGTTGTGGTTTTGCAAGCTGAGAAGCAATATCGGGTATTTCCCCACAAATGAAGATACGGTTTTCGTAAAGTTGCTAACTAATATTTATAGGTTTTTACGGGTTGATTAATTGATTAAATTTTGATTTTGGAGCGGTGCGAACAGTAATTACCAGAGCATCAGGAAAAATGGCTGAGGATGCTAATCTTGGTGCAGAGATGGAGGTTGAGACAGTAAAAGAGAAGAGAAACTTCAGCGATACCCACTCGTATGCCTGTAAAGTAAAAAACGGAGGAAGTTGTGATTCGTGTCCTAACACACCAAGCAAAAATCAACCTTCCAAAAGGCAAAAAAATGTGGTGACCTCCTCTGCCAAAGAAAGTGAACTCTCTTTAAGTGAAGTACAGGAGAATATCATCCGAATTCTCTCTGAGAAGATTAACGAGAGATCCGACCAGATTGAAAGAATGGTGAAGGAGAATTCTTCCAACATTGAAGCGTTGGGCAAATCTCTTACCTCAGTTCATGATGATGTAATGGAGTTGCAAAATGAAAATAAAATCCTAAAAAATGCAAATGCTCTCCTAGGAAAAAAAGTCAAAGAAATGAACACGAAAATTCATGACCAGGAACGTTACAGCCGCAGATGGTGTCTGCGTTTATATGGATTGTCCGAGCAATCCGGTGAAAACGTGAAAACGAGAGTCATGGAAATATGCAAACAAGTGTCCGCCGACACAGCAGACAGGCGTATGGTAGCGGATGCTTTGGATGTGGCACATCGTCTTGGCAGACTTAAAACCTCGGATGATGGCAGAAAAGTTCTACCAAGACCGGTGATCATGAGATTCATTTCTCGCACAGCCAGAGATTTGATCTGGAAAAATTCAAAAAGCAACGAGTATCTGACCACCAAAGGGCTGCGGTTTAAGGAGGACTTGACTGCTTTTGACATTGAAGCACGGAATCGTCTTTGGCCGGCTGTGGAGAGGGCGAGGAAGGAGGGCAAAAGCGCATACTTCAGTGGAGCGAGGGCGTTCGTTGATGGTAAAGAGATTTATCCCGAAGAGGACAACGGATCTTCATAGACTTGTGGTCGTTTAGTAGGATTCTGCAGTGGGAGGTGTCCTGAAAAGGTCAAGGTTAATCATCTCTATTAGAGACAAGAAGTGGTTGCTTCTAAGTTCTTAATCGGATGGTTAAATAACGGATGCACTTTAAGGTTTATTTAAATGTTTGCAACTGTTATCATTTTTGAAGATCGTTTGTGGGAATCCCATTATGTTAAAATTTAAAGTTTAGGCTATTTACCTACTCTTGTGGTTTATTTTTTCAGTAATTGGTTACTTTTGACAAGTTATGTCTCTTTCTTTATTTTCTATCAATGCCAGAGGTATTCGTGATATTCTAAAGAGAAAAGCTTTATTTTTGTATTGCAAAGGGAAATGTGTAGATTTATGTTTAATTCAGGAAACGCATGCATGTTCTTCAGATGCAAAGTTCTGGAAAAATCAGTGGGGAAAAGAGATTTGGTTGTCATTTGGCAGTAATCGATCAGCGGGGGTCGCTATTTTACAGGATAAATTTACAGGGCGGATACTAAATTATGAACAAGATGATTGTGGTAGATGGATATTACTTGTGATAGATAAGGATAAAGAAATATTTGTATTAGTTAATTGTTATGCCACCAATAACAACATGAACAATGAAACACTCTTTTTGCATATTGAATCTAGAATTCAGCATTTTATTTTATCATATCCATTAGCTAAAGTTATTTGGGGAGGAGATTTCAATACTGTGTTTGATGCAACCATTGATAGATGGCCTCCTAAAAGTAGGCCTGGCCCTTCGAGTGAACTAGTTAATGTATGTTTAAGATTGGGCCTCACAGATGTGTGGAGAGATAAGAATCCAGACAGAGAGGAATACACGTGGAGTAATAAGAACTCATCTCTTCATTCTCGTATTGACTATTGGTTAGTGTCCAATGATTTAGCTAATAATGTGGCCTCTGTACTGATAGAACCTTGCATAATGACAGATCATAAAGGAATATTCATAAGAATAAATATGGTGAAAGATAAATCGGTCAAAAAAATTAATAGTTACTGGAAATTAAATAATAAATTGCTTGAAAGTGAATGCCTAAAGAAAAAAATCAAACACATTATTGAAAAATATAGAACAATTGCAGCTATGGAAAAGACATATGGAAAGTACTGGGAATTAATGAAGTTTGATATCAGAACGGCATCCTTTAACCAAGGAAAATTGGAAGCAAAAAATAAAAAAAGGAAAGAAAATTCAATTATTGAGGAAATATTAAATTTGAATAAAAAGAAGAAAGAAGCATTGACTGATTTAGAATTAAATAAATTAAATGTATTACATACTGAACTAGATCATATCTATGAGGATAAAGCAAAGGGAGCATTTATTCGATCTAGACTTAAATGGTTAGAAAAAGGGGAAAAAAATACAAAATATTTTTTTGGCCTTGAAAAAAGAAACAGTGATTTTGCCTCAGTCTCAAAACTAATGATTAACAACAAAATAGTAGATAATTCTTTAGATATTTCAGAATATGTTTCTCAGTTTTTTAGTAATTTGTATTCTTCCACAATGGCTACTTCCAATATTGATGTTTTTTTAAATAACTTTAAGAGTGATACCAAAAAAATAGATCAGAACTTCCAAAATGTGTGTGATAAAGAAATAGTTATTGAGGAGTTGAGAGAGTGCATTAACTTGCTAAAAAATAACAAATCTCCAGGCAATGACGGGCTAACAGGAGAGTTTTATAAGACATTTTCTAAAGAACTTTCACCCTTTTTATTATTAGTATTTATAGAAGCTATAGAAAAAGGTGAATTGCCTGCTTCATTAAAACAAGGGGTTATAACACTGATTCCCAAACCTAGCAAGGACAAGTTACTTATTGAAAATTGGAGGCCTATTAGTTTGCTTAATAATGACAGTAAGTTGTTTGCAATGATTTTTGCTAGAAGAATGAAACAAGGTTTAGATCAAATAATTGATATGGAACAGTCTGGTTTTATGCAAGGCCGTCATATTAGGAATAATATTAGACTAATCTTAGATATGGTAGACTATAATAATTTTATTGAAGATGATAGTTTTATTTTATTTATTGATTTTTATAAAGCATTTGATACTGTAAATCATGATTTTATTTTCAAAGTTATTAAATTGTTAGGTTTTGGAGATGTATTTTCGAAAGCAGTCAAAACATTGTACAATGGCTGTAATAGTTCTGTCAAACTTGCATTTGGTACTTCACAAAGGTTTGATATTCATCGTGGCATCAGGCAAGGATGCCCCCTCTCTCCTTCTTTATTTTTGTTGGTCACCCAGGTTTTGGCAATGCATGTAAAAAGAAATAAGTATAATGGTATCACAGCTTTAGGATTAGAATTTAAACTTAGCCAGTTTGCTGATGACACTGCAATTTTTTTGAAAAACAAATTCGAGGTACCAAAAATAATTAGATGTATTGAGGCATTCACTGCTGTATCTGGCCTTAAAATGAATTGTGATAAATCTGTATTGTTTCCCCTTAAAGATTGCTCCTCTACAGAAATAGAGAACATCCCAGTTAAACACCAATTAACATATCTAGGTATAGTAATTTGCAAAAATGAAAAACAAAGGAGTCAGTTAAATTTTGAACCAATTATTGAGAGAACAAAAAATAAATTTAATTGGTGGTTAATGAGGGATATATCAATAATTGGGAGGGTATTATTGTCAAAGGCGGAAGGTATATCTAGATCAGTATATACATCTTTATCATTAGATGTGCCTCCTAAGGTGATTAAGGAATTAGATAAGATACTTTATGACTTCATATGGAGAAAAAAAAACACATTATTTAAAAAAGGAGGTAATATGTAACACCAAAGAACAAGGGGGACTTGAGGTTTTAGATTATAATACACTTAATGACACTTTTAAAATTAAATGGTTGATAGAGTTTTTGAAGAATAGAGAAAGTCTTTGGAACGTATTTCCAATTTATATATTTAATACTCTTGGAGGCATAGATTTTTTGTTGAAATGTAATTTTTCTGCTGACAAAATTCCTGTAAAATTGGCCAGTTTTCACAGACAAGCCCTGCTAGCATGGAAATTGGTATATAAACACAAATTTTCACCACACAACTATTTCATATGGAATAATAAAGACATACTTTTTAAAAACAAATCACTATTCTATCACACTTGGTTCAATGAAGGGATTATATTAGTAAGACAATTGGTTAATTCCAACGGATATTTGTTATCATATACTGAATTTCTACAAAAATTTAAATTACCAGTTAAACCAAGAGAGTTTGCTATTGTTCTTGACGCGATTCCAAAGATTGTGATTTTACTCTTAAAAAACGCTGATTCAGTGGAAATCAACATGGTCAATATTTGTGGTAAAATTTTCATTGATAATGTTGATGTTTTACAACAAAAATGTAGCAATATGATTATAAGGAAGGCTCTTGGTTCTGTGTCTTTTCCTGCAGCAAGATTCTTTTGGTCTTCTTTATTTGGTGATATCTCTTGGGTTAAAGCATGGAAATTACCAAATAAGTTTTGTGTCAATAACAAAATTAAGGAAGTGTCTTACAAAATACTTCACAGAATTTATCCTGCTAAACATGTTTTGGAAAGATTTAATCTTAATATTTCGTATACTTGTGAATTTTGTGCACTAGAGAAAGAAACAATTTTGCATCTGTTTTTTCACTGTATTTATTCAAGATTATTTTGGAAAGATTTAGAAACCTTTATTAATAGAAAACTGAAGTGTATGATGGAAATTTGTGTTTTTGATGTGTTTTTTTATACTCAGAAAGACAATTTGGAATGTAAAGAACAGCATATTATACAGTTATTTATTTTATTAGGAAAATACCATATACATAAAAAGAAGTGGGCTCAAGGTAAACCAAATTTTCCACATTTTATAAATGACTTTAAATTATATGTACATCTTTTGGAACAAACTAAAAACAAAAAAGCAATGAAAACATGCAATGCTTTGAAAACACTGGATTTTATGTAAAAAAAATAATAATATTATTTTTTATTATTTATTATTATTATTTATTTTTCTCTTCTTTTTTTTGGCAGTAAATGTAATGTTGTGAATATGTGATACCTCTGTTCTTGTGGCATTGAATAATAATAATAATAAAAAAAATAAAATAAAAAAAAAAGTTAGTAATGTAATAGCCTCTATAGAGCCCGAATTTGCTTTTATATAAGTTAACCTTGTTTACGTTACTTTACGACCTGCAACATATCATGACTGCACACATATAACGTTACTTTACTGTAAATCAAAGATTTGACGATGGATTATGTGGGAAGTAGTAGCTACCTCCGACCATGGCGATTATATTAAAAAACTTACTCTCAGCAATGGTGACATCTTGCCGGATCCCTACGCAATACCTGACGATCTTTGGATTGTGGATGACAAGAAGTGGCCAGCAATTGTATGGCCTGATATATATATAATTGTCTAATTCAGACACCAAGTGTGTATACAAGACAAATGATAAGAGCGTACAAATCCCTTGATGCATACAACTACGTGCTATGTGGTCATGTGCAGCTCGTCAAATACTTTGATGCTGCACCGGATTTTTGCGTGTTGAGGTCAGATGTGCTCCCTAGTCAAAGGCAAGGCATTAAAGCCTGATGCCTGGGTGTATGTCCATAAGGGCCTTGGTGACATCCTTACGGTTAACTGCAAATGCATGGCAGGGTACGTCTATCAAAATGTATCTGTCATCAGAAACCCTTTACTCCGGTACGAAGACCACGGGTCTTTTGCCCCCTGGCTGCGTGCGCAAGCAGTGATGACGTCGCCGAGAAATCCATGTATAGCCTATTACTTATTCATTTTGATGTTTTTGAATGTAAAAACTAAGCGAACGTCATAAGTTGACCTCAGACAACAATATAATTTTTTTTTAAAAGCCAGTTCATGACCCCTTTAAGATATGTCAGTGCAAGTTGCTTTCAGTTAAAAGAGCTCAAACATTAATTTTATTCTGGGACTAGATTTAAGCCTTGTCTGTGAAAACGGGGGATGAAAGTCATAATTTTGTCATAAAAGGTTGAAATAAAAATATAAAAGTCATACATTACATAAAAGTCATAGTTATGACATAAAAGTTTAAATTAACATAAGCTATAATATGGTTGTCAAAAATCAAAGTCGAAACAATGACATAAAAAGTCCAACTTATTAGATAAAAGTGAAAGATAAAAAGTCACAATTATGACAAAAAGGGCCAAATAAAAATACAAAAGTCAAAAATTACATAAAAGTCATAGCCATAGTCATAAGTCGAAAAGATTACATAAAAAGTCCAAATGATTAGATAAAAGTAAAAGATTTTAAATTATGACAAAAGTAATGACATAAATAGTTCGAAATGATGACATAAATTGTGAAATGATGACAAAAAGGAAATTTAAAGTCTAAAATGATTAGATAAAAGTCGAAATTATGACAAAAAAAGATTCGACTATAAGAAAATGTCAAAACCTTGGAACTCAAAGGTTTTGAAAACGTATAACGTTAACATCCTTGAGTCCTTTGATTTTTCATATTGAAAAAATGTTATATTGTGGTGTAATTCTTATAACCTCTTTTGATGTCCGTATACCCCTCTTAATATTTAACCAATTTATTTATTTGTTAGTGTTAATATCGGTAACCTTTCATTTGCAATTAAAAAAAAAGTTTCGACTTTATATGTCATAATTATGACAAACTTGAATTGTTCTCATGTGGTGGGAGAAAATCACATTTAATCAACCTAAAAACGATAACATGAACACGAAATACTGCAGCAATGACCAAAAGATCAAATAAATACGTCTAAGTTACATACCTTAACCACAAATTTAGAGGACTGCATTCTGATGAAAAACACTGCAAAAAATCAAAGAGAAAGCGCTGAACAACCACAAACAACAGAGGAACTAGTTAAAATCTCCACATCTAATGAAACTGTATGTTCTCTTATTGCTGAGAACATACAGTGATGAAACCCAAATCAGTAGAGTGGAATACTCACGTGTTTGTGACCGAAGCAGCTGGATGGAGCTGAAGAAAAGCCCAGATCAAAACACAAAGCAGGAATGGTGGTAAAATAGCGCTCACATACTTTTCTTATGACATTCTGGGTCAATTAGATATAATTGGCAATATAAAATTAATATTTGTAATTAAAATTTGTCCAAAATAACGATAGAATAACGGTAATAAAAGAAACTTGAATCATTTTCTCCCGCCGATGGTTTGAAACTTGCTCTGTCATGTTAGGACCCCAGTGCGTACAGTTGTCATAGAGACGCAGTCGGATATAGGAGGCTACATATTTTGCCGGACAGTCATGATCGTTATTCGTAAATTGCGAAATATCCATGATGTTATATATCTTAACAAAATTACAGTTCTCCATTGAATGTGTAATGTTGGCGATGTAAAAGCCAATGGTTGTTTTAATGGTTTCTGTTGTTAAATACTTTTTAACTGGCATGTTTGGTTACCACATAAGAGCATGTGTAAAATGTAAACACAGTCTGCTTCTTGGCTATTGTCGTACGGTCTGGTTTTTCTTTCTTATGTTTTGGTTGGTTCGTTGAACAATAAGCTTAACTTTGGAGAATGTACGAGCCTCGTAAAGTAAACTTTACACGATTCCTCGCGTTTTAAAATCTATTGTGTTTGTTTTTAATTAAGTTTAACAAGAGTTGTTATATGAAAAATTTCTACAATGCCATCGAGTTATTTTAATATGATAATGTTTAGTAAGATTATGTTAATTGGTTGTTGACGTAAAATACTTACTTAACTCCAAAACAGCATTTTACTAATTGTTTTGTAACTACATATGCAGTTTTTATGACCTCATATTATTTGTCTACGGACTAACTATTTATACTATTTATAAAATACTTTATTTTGTAAAATGCGCCACAGGGCCATTTAAAATGGACTGTTAAAGGTTAAAAGTTCGAAAATCTAAGAGAAACGTTGACCTTACATATTTCATATCTCATCTATGCTATAAATGTTAACCTAATATCTTGATGTTGGTTTAAATCAAAGATATTATGCTACTACATATTGATCATTCATTACATAAAATCATAATATTGTACTATTACGCATGTGATCTATTAATTTCTAAGTGTTGAATAGAAGCAACTGACCTGTATCGATAACCATCTGTGAATTTCTCTGAATGAAACCACAGAATGTCTCGCATTTGTAAGAAGAAACCTGCTGTGTGCACAGATGAACCACTTTCCGACAGTAACATCTGCCAAAAGATAGCTCTGTTGAGAAATATACTCAGTACTGCCTATGGACCTACTGGCAGACTGAAACAAATACACAACGATGTTGGGGGCCACGTCTTGACCACTTCAACCTCTACAGCATTGCTCAAGCGAGTAGATATGTCTGAGCCGCTTCTCAAACTGATCTCAACTTCTCTTCAACATCACACCGCATGTTACAGTGACTGTGGGCTGTTTATGGGGATTTTCATGCTGAGACTTATTGAAAATACTCAAAAATATAACCTAAGAACTGTTGCTGCAGCCAAGTCATACAAACACCTTGTGGAAGAATGCAACATGTATCTTAAAGGAGACTCTTGTGGGTGTAAGGTCTCGGTAGACTTCAGCAGCTGTAATTCACTCGTTGCCCTCACCCGCAGCATGATCACCAGCAAACCAGCCTGCATGTTGAATAGCAGGGAGACACAGCATATCAGTTCACTGATCGCACAGGCCTTTCTGTATTCAATCCCTTGCAACTCTCCTGGTGTGGCCTGCTTTGGAAGGACAGTTACCATCAGCATTGAGGGCCAACCAGTGAGCGATTCTTCTGTTTTCCCTGGACTACTGGTAGATGTTCCTGAGATGCTTCAACCTGCAGATCTTAAGAGACTGGGATCTGGTCCATTTAAAGTGGTGGTTTTCAGTGCATCACTGTCAGGTGATATGTCTGAGGTTGGAGATGTAACATTGGAGATCCATAAGGGAGTGGACCCAGAGCTTGATCTCCTTCAGCAGCTCCTGCAGCTTGGGGAACAAGTTGTTAAGGACAAAGTGAGCTTATTTGCTTGTCAGAAAGTAGTACATCCAGTCCTTCAGCACTACTTCAGGGAACATGGAGTGGTGGTGATAGAGAGGCTTGGACTTGCCCTGATGGAGCCGTTTATCCAGATATCAGGTAGATATTTTTGAATATGTATAGAATTGAATATGGATTTATAGCTGTTTTCTAAATTGTTTAATATAGTTTACTATGACTATGACAGTCATTTGACTATATATTTAAAAAAGAGTTATTTTTGTGAATTAAGTTTTTTTTTTATGGAAATACATAATATGTATTTTTAAGTAAATATTTAAATAATTATTTTAAAACTAATTTCCTTAGAAAATAAACACAATTTCAACTTAGAGTTCTTACTTATTCAGCAAAGACAGTAAATTTATCAAAAGTTACAGATGATTTTAATGTTAAAAAATATTTTATATTTCTATTTTAAATAAATGCCATTCTTTTTTACTTTCATCCTAAAAAATGTATTCCCATTTTCAAAAATATTATTATATACTGTTTTCAACTTTGATTATAAGACATGTTTTTTTAAGCACCAAATCAGCATATTAGAATGTTTTCTGAAGGATCATGTGACTGAAGACTGGACTAATGATGCTGAAAATTCAGCTTTATCATCACAGGAATAAATTACATTTGAAAATATAATAAAAATTTAAATAGATATTTTAAATTGTAATTATTACACAATACTACTGTTTTTAATGTACTTTTGTTGACCCCAAACTTTTCAACTTTATGTAGTGTATGTATTTACATACACATAATTGTTATTAATTAAACACATGCCTTCTTTGATTCATTTATTGGTTATAATCAGTGTTGGGTAAGTTACTCTAAATTAATTAACTACTAGCTACTAATTATTACAGCTTCACCAGTGTAATTATATTACTGCACTAATTACTCTCTTAAAAATATTACATTACAAATCCAATATCAACCTCGACCAGTTGAACAATAGAAGGCTCTTTTAATTCTTTCAAAATAAATATAAAAATTGCATAAATTATTCTGGAACTGAACAAAGTATTTAAAGTGATAAGGTTAAATTAAAAACATACATTTTATCATTAGACATAAAATTTTGATGTTAAATCCACTATTGTTTGATATAAAATTGTTCTATAGTCTGTACTGTATTTAATGCAATTACGTCAGAAGTACTGTAAATGTAATGGAATTACAGAAAAATTAAGAGTAATCCCTTATTTTACTTTTTCAAAGGAAAAGTAATTAAATTACAGTAATCACTTAGTAATGAGTTACACCTAATAATGGTATATAACATCATTGTGCAATACAATAGTATTGAATAGAAATTTCAGTCTACATTCTTAGAGACTTTATTTTATTTTAATTTCAGGTGCTCAGGCTGTTGCTTCTCCTTGCTCTCCATTCCCGGCTGAAGCTTACGGGCTGATTAGAGGGTTCTGTTTTCAGTCATGTGGATCCAGAGAGCTGCTCCATCTTCTTCCTTCTAAAGATGCTGCAATTAACACCTTGGTACTTTGCCACAGAAATGAAACTATGCTTGAAGAACTGAAGGTTCGTCCAACATGTTAAAGTCAAGTTTTGTATGTGTTTATTTAATCATTTTAATTATTTTCACTTAAATGCACCAATAACAGTTTTTATACCAATTAATTTAAACACACAGTTTGAAACAATTCACCAAATTGAATCAAGCTTACGAAAACATCTGTCTTAGATGTGTTTAAAAACATTTGTTTTAATGCTCTCATTATCCCCAGTCATGAGACAAAAAAAGGATCTTTAAAGGGACATTGTGTAGGAATTTCTCCCATCTAGCGTTTTGTGCTCTCTAAACGAATTGTGCTCTCCACCGCCTCGCTTTTTCAAACGCGTGTTGCATCTACGGTAGCTGTTATGTACCAAAAAGCTATGACAAGCAATGCAAGAACAATATGCTCTATTAAAATATATTCTTATCAAATTTCTAGGTTACAAAAAGTAAACTTACAAACCTTGTGTTTAGCGCCTTCTCAATTTTACTCAATAGCTGCTATTCATCAAAGAGCCTGTTTAACTTTTAACTATAAATGTTCTACTGTCTATATAATAAAGTACACAACCAAGCGATGAAAAAAAGCATGTAATTAAGACTGTAATATTGACTTAGCCTATCTGTCGAGGAGAAAGCAGGCAACTTCAGCGTCTCTTTTGAATCTTTCTCCTGCATTAGCTCTTTCCACCTCGAAAAAGCTATCCCGACATTGACTCTTGTTTTTTTGTAATCTCCGGTCACGTTTCCTTTTACGTTAAATTTTGGACTTTTTTGGCAAGAAGGATTTCTTCTCCTGTGGCTCGGCATATGTATGCCATTAAAAATGATAGTGCAATGCAGCCTTTTAAACATGCCGGGGCAGTGAAGCGCCTCTCACTGCTCTGCTCCTCCGTTTCTGCTGCTTTCAGTTACGTGGCGCTGGCTCTGAAAGAAAACACGCTGTGGAAATGCGTTGGCCTAGTACTTTTTGACCCTCTCTGCTATTATAGTTTTTTAAGATGGCGGAACGACATGGAAGCCTCCGTGGACCGACCCGTCACATGTATATAAAGATAATAAATTCTTCGTGTACGAAGATAAGTCAGATAATTGGCAGAGGTATTTGTACACCATTGAGGACATATTTATGAATAAAAATATTGTTTTTAGATAATAAAATGCCTAAAAAACTACACATAGTCCCTTTAAGAAACATAATGGCCAAATAAAAGCTGCATTAAAATCATCGCAATGTTTACAATGCGCACTTTTATATCGGCAGTCAAATCATCACAGATACACTATATTGCCAAAAGTTTTGGGATGTCTGCCTTTTACATGCACATGAACTTTAATGACATCCCATTCCTGATCCGTAGGGTTTAATATGGAGTTGGCTCACCCAATTGCAGCTATACCAGCTTCAACTCTTCTGGGAAGGCTTTCCACTAGGTTTAGGAGTGTGTTTATGGGAATTTTTGACCATTCTTCTAGAAGTGCATTTGTGAGGTCAGGCATTGATTATAGACAAGAAGGTCTGTTCCCGGTTGTATACAGCACCTTAAGTGTAATTTTCTCTTAAGGACGCCCACAGGTTTCTCTTAAACTTAACGGTGTTGCAACCGTTAGTGTTACTTAAGGGTTTCTTCAGGTGAAACGTCAAACACCCTAAGAATTTCCCATAAGTATATATTTTTCCCTTAAGTAATCCCTTAAAAAATGATAAGTGTTGCATAAAGCCACTTAACAGTTATTTTCCTAAGTATAACATACTTTAAGGCTTGGAAAATTTCACCTTAAATGTTACACGGAGCGAGCAGGTTCAATCCAAGTCTTCTAACGAGACGCGATCTGCCGCTTTAAATGATAAAACATTTTTAATTTTGCTGTTTTTTTCACATATAAACACATAAAGCACATCTCATATGGTTAACGGAAGCTCAAACGTGTGTGCATCATGCGTAAGAACAAACCTCATTGGTTCTTGCACTTGCGCGCACGTTTGAGCTCCCGATACAGCCTGAATCATATGGATTACTTTTATGTCTTTCATTAAATGGACAGAAATAATGAGTGAATATTAAAAATATATGTATTTATTTCTAAAGATGAATGAAAATCTTATGGGTTTAGACCGACATGAGGGTGAGTATGATGACAGAATTTAAAATTTTGAGTAAACTATCAATTTGAGTTTCTGTCTCATCTGGTCCTTCTTTTTTATATTTTGATTTTCTTTTTTGTTTTCCTTATCCATGTTATGCTGTTTTTTGTTAAACTTACTGCTATCTGTATTAACAAACAACGTGTCCATGCAAGCAATAGAATTTTAAAACGGCAAAACTTGTGTCACTGTCGTGAAACACTTAATTGTTTCCCTTACCTAAGAGAACTGTTTAAGGGATTACATGCAACACCCTTAAGTCATTCCCTTAGCTGAGGGGAAATCACGCCTTAAGTCTCATTCTTAAGGGAAAAACTCAAGGTGCTTTATGCAACCGGGCACTGGCTCGCAGTCTCCGCTCTAATTCATCCCAAAGGTGTTCTATCAGGTGGAGGTCAGGACTCTGCAGGCTAGTCAAGTTCCTCCACACCAAACGACTCGGTTACTACCGTAACCTTGGTTCCCTGAGAGAAGGGAATGAGTATTGCGTAAGTAGCTTACGCTATGGGAAAAACTCCTTTTCTTGAGAATATTGAAGCCAAATTTTTTAAACGCAGTGCGTCATAGCCCGCCAGAATGGGCGTGGCTTATAGCTATCGCTGTGCGTGCTTAAAACTTCACTCCTCGCTATAGCCCAGGGGAGAAGTCCCGAAGCCCATATAAGAGTAAAGTATGAATCCTAATAGAGCCAAACCCATGTTGAGCCTTCTATAGGGAACCAAGGAATGGGCATAGAGAGGCCCAATCCTTATATAATATGTATGAACTAGGACCAGATATATGCATTGGCCTTATAGTTATGTGCTTAACACTTATTATATTGAAAGAACCTTTGCTTGCAAAGCGGGAACTTCCAGGTTATGATATCTGTGGACGGCGAGGCCCAGCCGGCTGCCGCACAGATATCTTCAATTGGTATTCCATACGACCATGCCCAAGATGAGGCCATGCCTCTCGTGGAATGAGCTCTGACGCCTATGGGACACTGGAGGCCCTTAGACTCATAAGCCAGTGAGATAATGTCTACTATCCAGTGTGATAATCTCTGCTTTGTGACCACGAACCCTTTGGAGCGGCCGCCAAAACATACGAAGAGCTATTCTGACTGCCTGAATGGGGCAGAACGCTCCAAATAGATTCTGAGAGCCCTGACAGGGCAGAGTAAATTAGCATCTCTTTCATCATCTGACGAGGGAAGAGCTGACAGTGAAATGACCTGTGTTCTAAATGGAGTGGAGAGCATTTTAGGAACATACCCATGCCTTGGCTTAAGGATGACTCTGGAGTCGTTGGGCCCGAATTCAAGGCAGGAAGTGCTTACTGAAAGCGCTTGTAAATCACCTACTCGCTGGACTGATGCTAGCGCCAGCAAGAGAGCACTTTTGAGTTAAAGAGGCTTCAGGTCAGCGAGCTGAAGCGACTCAAATGGGGCTTCTTTAATGGCCTCCAGGACCATGGAGAGGTCCCATACAGGCACGGAGGGGGGTCGAGGTGGGTTTAACCTTCTGGCCCCTTTGAGGAAGCGCACGACCAAGTCGCTTCTTCCCAGTGATTGCCCAGCCACATGAGCGTGAAATGCTGCTATGGCCAGTACATATACTTTGAGCGTGGACGGGGAATGCCCCGCGTCTAAAAGCTCTTGTGAAAAGGAGAGCACCTTCGGCACTGTGCATGAGTAGGGGTTCAGGTTCCGAGCTGTTCACCAGCCGGAGAACACTGACCATTTTAGAGCATTAAGACGCCTGGTCGAGGGCGCTCTAGCTTCAGTAATAGTTATCAGCACCCTTTCTGAAAGGTGTGAATACATGTAGGGCCCACATTTCGGGACGGGGATGTCAGATCTTCCCGTTCGCCTGTGAGAGGAGGTCTCTCGTCAGCGGAATCGCCCATGGGGCTGTTTCTAGCAGCTGAGGTAACTCGGGGAACCGTAGCTGGTTCCTCTAGAGAAGGGTTATCAAGGGCACTGTACACTTGCTCACCCTGATCCGTTATATGACCTGAGGAAGCATCGAGATTGGAGGGAATGCATGCAGAGGGCAGCTCAGCCAATGGTGGGCAAGCGCATCCCTGTCCTTGGAGAAATTTTTTTGACAATGAGCATTGTCTTCAGAGGCAAAGAGGTCGACCTCTGCCTCGCCGAAGATGCTCCATATCAGCTGAACCGTTCTCCGGTTGGAAATTCTGTCTCTGGATAACATATCCGCGCCCTGGTTCAGAGTGCCTGGCACATGCGCCACCCTCATATTAAAAGGCTTTTGGTCGGCCATGGTGTGCAGGTTTTGTGCAGCCAAGTGCATGTTGTGCAGCCAAGACGTGGTATCCCTATAGGGTATGGGAGAAAAGTTTGCAGTGACAGAGCGACCGCTCTCATCTCCAGACAATTTATATGTAGGCTCCTCTCCGGGCTTGACCATAGGCCGGAGATGGGCCTGCCCTCGTAAAGGGTCCCCCAACCTAGGTTGGAGGTGTCTGTTGAGATAACTTTCCTTTTTGAAATCACTCCCATACTCACGCCGGTTTGGTACCAGCCGGCTGCTTTCCAAGGAGCCAGGGCTCTGACACAGCCTTGGTTCACTTTGATGCATGTGTTGGTACACAGGGTTTTAGCCAGCGCTGAAGAGGATGCTTGTACAGTAGACCCAGCTGGAGTACTGATGATGCTAAAGCCATGAGACCTAACATCCTCTGAAATCTCTTGCGCTCTGCCGAGAGCCGCGCTCTCATTTGTATAGTTTTTATGACTGTTCCCAGGACGGAAATGTTCTGGCTGAGAGCTGTATCCATCTATTTCGTAAATGTACAGGGTGCTAAAGATTGACAGAACGGTAGGACCGTGTACTGATAAGTCTGCCCCTCGAAAGCGAATCTCAAGAATGGCCTGTGATGGGGCGTGGAAACAGTGTTTATGTGTAGGGGTGCATACTTCATTGTGGGCACACAACCTACATTTATTACACTTCCAGCGTGAGCCGGAGGGACAACAGACAGACAAGTGCTTTTTTTGTGCTTTATTTGGGTCGCCATAAAAATGGCGTTTGTTTGCAGATGTGCATGTTTTAAAACAGACTAGTTTACTGCAGTAAATACATTTACACTGCCTGAAAACAGGGGACTGGGAGATGTGTAAGAGCTTTCTTGGAGGTTGGTCCGGCCGCCCCGGGACTTAAACACTCTCTTTTCCTGCCTGCCTGCCGTTGTGGCTAGGAAGGCTTTAGAGGCTCGGGGTCCAACACAAACCTGGGTCTGGGTCCACGTTGCTCCGGGAACTGCTGACGTTTCGCTGAACGAGAGAGTTGACGTACCTCAGCCGCTAGGTGAGGCTGTGAGACTGGCGGCGTTGGCTTTAAAGTTTAACGGGGCAGCACCTTTTGCGGCAGCCCGAAGCAGAGCTGGAGTGTTTAGGGAGGAAGTGACGCATAGCCTGCAACGCTTTCTGAGCCTTTGTGTAACGTTCCGAAACCCTTGACTGCTGGGCCGAACAGACCGGTGGTGGAAATAGGGGAGTCAAGAAAAGCTGCCCTATCCGCATCCTTCATCTCCGTTAAGTTTAACCAGAGATGACGTTCAAGCACTGTCAAGTTCGCCATGTTCCTACCAATCGCCTGTGCGGTTGCTTGGTAGCTCGCAGAGCTAAGTCAGTAGTGCTGTGCAGGTCTCTAAAAGCCTCCGGTTCAGGTCCAGACTTGTCTATTGAGCGGAAAAGTTTAGCCTGAAAAACTTGGAGGACAGCCATGGTGTGAAGCGACGAAGCAGCTTGGCCAGCGGAGGTGTATGCGCAGCCGGCGAGAGCTAAAGAGACACGGCCAGGCTTGGACGGGTGAGCTGCTTTAGATTTCCATCCCGTGGGGGTAGAGGTGGGCGATATATCGTTTAGACGATAATATCCAAATTGTTGTCTGGACGATATGCAAAATTGGGATATCGAATATTTCATAGTTTGTACAATCCGACCCCCCAAACATGAAAAGGGTTGAAGGAAGTTAGAGAGAAAACAAATAACGCATAACCCTCTAAACAATTATAATTAGCGATTTTAATACTGTAGGGGTTTGTTTGACTGTATTTTATTTTATTTTTTGTACAAAATCACGACCGTTCCTCAATTGCAAAGAGAGTAAGCTGCTACTAATTTGCAATATACAACTACGAAGTTCTTACCTGTGTGTTATGACGTTTCTTAGGTTGAAGCAACAATCCAAAATCGTAAAGAGTAAAGCCGATGTACGATTAATAAAATAGCTGTCAGAAAAGGCAACATATGCCTTGTTTGTGGAAAAATGATCTGAAGTTAAAAAGTTTTTCTTAAATGTCTCTGGCGTCCTCAAGTGGCGAGCTTCGTGATTGCATCATTACAAAATTGCGTTGTATAATGAATCCAAAAGATGGAATACATTTTCCCAAGAGATCGGTTCCGTACGCATTACAAACCGAACCATTCCGGTGGTTGGACCATTTTTCCTGCCGACCAAAATCCGCGCTGGAGCAAACAGCACAACGTTGTGCAACATCAATTGGCAAATGTAATGAAAGCGGAACGAAACTCATTATTTTGTGCTTCATGGACCGTTTATCAGTTCGGACAAATGTCAGTGCAGCGCGAGCCGATCTTGATTAAGCGACACAGTTATTACTACATAAGAGATCCAGTAAACAAAGCATTTGAATTCGCCACTTAAGTAATAACATCGCTACGAGATCGAGTGAGAAGCGTTACAATTTCTCCATTTTTAACTGATCAAACAGCGCTGATGTGGAAACCAGGAGAAACATCGTTCCATGAATGAACTAGTTATAGGTTTTAAGTCCACAGATCATTCACCATGGATTTAATGTAGTAACACTAACTTGTAACCATGAAGTTTGGGAGAAATATTAAAATGCTTTCAAGTACGTCACACATCTTTTCCAGCACTTCAAAACTCAAATGTTATTTAAATGTTATTTTCAATTTGATGACCAAAACATTATTTGTTCATGCTTCAAAGATTACCCCCATTTATAAAACTAAAAGTTTCAAGATGTAGGAAAACTCACTTATTTAAAAATATTTTTTCTTTTAATAAATAGGAAATTTCTATGGCATTTCTTCTTTTTTGCTGTGTCGAAAACGTACCGAAACGTGACACCACTGTATCGTATCAAAC
Source organism: Siphateles boraxobius (assembly GCF_051911475.1). Classification (NCBI taxonomy): domain Eukaryota; kingdom Metazoa; phylum Chordata; class Actinopteri; order Cypriniformes; family Leuciscidae; genus Siphateles; species Siphateles boraxobius. The sequence continues at coordinate 7,851,380 of NW_027508811.1, read as the reverse complement.
CGAACCGTGAATTTTGTGAACCGTTACACCCATATTAAAAATATAAAAGAACAATAAAGACTTATTGAATAATATTTTATTATTTTAAAAGGTTTAGGAGTCTTTAAATCAATAATGTCTCATATCTTTAGGTACTAGTAATTCTATACAATAATAGGTCAAATGCAGAAAGTCAAAAGACCAATTGGACCTTCTTTGCCATTTCTTTGAAGGATTGCAAAAATATCGTCTGAATATCGATATCGAGATATTGAAAAAAAATCGAGATATTCATTTTTGTCAATATCTCCCACCCCTACGTGGGGGTGGGTGGGCAGAGGTGAACGGCCACCGTTTCCTCGAGGGGAGGAATCGCTTCGTAACCTTTTTCCACAGCGCCGTCGACGGTGGAGAGCGCTGAGGAAAATGAAGGCTTTAGACGAGCTGAGTGTGGTGCTTTCCACGACTTCTTTAGCTCGTCGTGTACCTCGGGGAAGAAAGGTGCAGGCCTCTGCTAAGGGGCCTGTCGGCGCCCCGGCAGGAACCATTGTTCTAACCTGCTACGCATGGGCTCCACTGGCGAAGACCACTCGAGCCCGAGGGCTTCAACGGCCTTAGTCAGCACGCGGAGAATCTCTGCGTCGAGTCTGGATCTCACATTACTCGTGCTAGCTTGCGTTGAGGGGGCAGGGTCCGTCACGGAGCCCGTCCATTCATCGTGTTCGGATGCAGCGAGAGAAAGGCTGTCATTCTTGTCGTCCTCCTCGTCTGATGCCCCGAAAGAGACGTGACCGGTCGTTCACTGAGAGGGGCGTTGGTCTGCCTGTGTGAACAGGACCGGCAAGGGGGTTTCTCTGGGAGGGAGCGGGCACGCGGGGACGGGGACAGCGTGTGCTCGCTCATAATCGTCCGCTCTGGCATCCTTGTGCACGGTGCTTCTTTTTGCGCGGCTCGAGCAAAGGGAAAGGAGCGGATGTGGGATCGGCGGCGGCGAAACTGGCCAGTCGAGCCCACAGTGTAGAGGGCGCCATCTCATTGCACTCCAGGCAGCCCGCCTTGGAGAGTGCAGCTTATGCGTGGTCGGTGCCTAGGCAGGTTTTTCGACTGCGGTAAAGAAAGCTTCTGATCCGGATGTCAGCGAAGTGGAGACTTGCTGAAGGAGAATCTGGTTGTATGGTGGAGAATAGGGCCTTATATAGCTATAAGCCATGCCTATTCTGGCGGGCTACCAGGGCGCAAAGTGTCCTGATTGGTTCGCGTGCATGAGCCGCCTCGCCATAGGTTTTTTGCAGTTGCCGCAGCACAGCCAATGACCGCTTTAGACGCTCAGCTTAGTGTCTGCTGTGCATATGCGCTGAATTTCAAAAATGTGGCTTCAATATTCTCGAGAAAAGGAGTTTTACCCATAGCGTAAGCTACTTATGCGATACAAGAGACCTCTCGAAAGGGAACTCACTCATTCATGCCTTTATGTACCTTGCTTTGTGGACTGGTGCACAGTTATGTTGGAGCAAGAAGGGGCCATCCCCAAACTGTTCCCACAAAGTTGGGAGCATGAAATGTCCAAAATGTCTTGGTATGCTGAAGCATTAAAAGTTCCTTTCACTGGAACTAAGGGGCCAAGCCCAACCTCTGAAAAACAACCCCACACCATAATCCCTCCTCCACCAAACTTAACACTTGGAACTATGCAGTTAGGCAAGTACCATTCTCTTGGCAACCACCAAACCCAGACTCGTCCACCGGATTGCCAGACAGAGAAGCGTGATTCGTCAATCCAGATTCTTCACTCCCCACTCTGTGGTTTTACGTGGCCTACCACTTCGTGGCATAGTTGCTGTTGTTACCAAATGCTTCCACTTTGTTATAATACCACTAACAGTTGACCGTAGAATATTAAGTAGTGAGGAAATTTCATGATTGGACTTATTGCACAGGTGGCAACCTATCATGGTACCACGCTTGAATTCACTGAGCTCCTGAGAGCGACCCATTCTTTCACAAATGTTTGTAGAAGCAGTCTGCATGCCTATGTGCTTGATTTTATACAACTGTGGCCATGGAAGTAATTAGAACTCCTGAATTCAATGATTTGGAGGGGTGTCCCAATATTTTTGGCTATATAGTGTATTTTATGAAGGTTCAATGTATTCCCTTGCTCTACTAATAATCCCTGGTTGTGCCGTACCATTCTGTCAGGTTTATTTTGGGAGCATTCTTCCCTCTCAGTTCTCCAAGCTATTTAGTTTTTTTCTTTGTATTTTTAAGTTCCTATTTTCCAAATGACTTTTTCTAGATTTACTGGACTCACATTTCTTTATTCAAACTTATTGGATGAATCCCCTCTTTCACTTCTCTCATATGATGAACATTTGTTTAATTTGTTGGACAGATGACATGCCAAAGAGCAGAACATGTGTTGCGACTGACTCTGAGGGAGCCCTACGCCCTGCTTGGAGGAGGCTGCACAGAGACACTGCTGGCCACCCACATCACACACATGGTATTCTGTTCTACCGAGTTACACATCACATTCAGTTGCATTTCTACAATATTGATTACTAGATGACTAAGTTTTACTAGTCAAAATGTTATGAAAAGATGCATGCATTATGCATTTCTTGACTGTGAATTAGGGCTGGGCTTAATGACGATGTATATTGTTACTACGGTATAAAATGTCTGTTGCTATATCGTGTATATTGCGGTATGTAAATATATGTGCCTCTCAGATCGTGCTCGATGTTAAAAAGTGTTAAGCACAATAAGCAGTGAAATAAAACTAAATTCGATGCTCGTGCTGATTGACACAGAGCGTAAACGCATGCACAGAAAGCCACGTCTCTGGATTTGCGATCCCAAATTCATTCTCTTTCACGTCTTATTGCGCTTCAATGGTCGAATACACGCGCTGTAGTGTCAAAATGCCCATCATGTGGAGTATTCATGTAAACACAGCCGGTTATGTTTCCAGTGAAAGTAAACAGTTGGGTGTGAATCGGATGTGTATCAGTATAATGGATCTGTGCGTTTGGTCTTAAAGTGATAGCAGCCTAATATAGTACCTACTTGCTGCTCTGTGTCATTAATGTGAATCAAACAAAAGATAAAATAACTTTCTGCTCTTCTTGATTGAAAAACTTTGTTTTTAGCTTTAATAAGAATACATTTGTATTTAATTCATACAGTGAAGACTATGCAATATTTTATTTTTACATTTGATTATTAAATTTCTTCAGTATGTTCTAAGTATGTTAAATAAACCTATTGTACTGGGAAAACTTTGTCATATTTTTGTTATATTGTATTTGTCCTATTGTTTGTAATTTGTTTATTTTTTTAATTTTTTTTTAATTACAGAAATAATAAATAATAATAATAAAAAAAAAATAATAATAAAATAATAAAAAAGAACTATACCTTCAAATAAAAATTCTCATATCGTGAAATAAGAATTTGGTCATATCGCCCATACAGTCATACTGGTCATAATTTGAATTATGAAATTAAATTTATTCTACTTTAAATTCTACTTTTTTTAGCAACAAAAATTGAGGGAAGTGGGTAAATTGGTGTGAACATCCAAAACCCAAATTGGCAAAAAATAAATAAATAAATTATTATTACAACCTGATGAAATACGTTATGAAGACCTAACTGGTTGAAACGTTGTTCTTGGTTGTAATGAAAAAAAATTGGAGCTTTAATATCAGTGTAATGACATTTACCACTTTTCTTTGTTAATTTTGAGGCCATGCTGGTTAAAAGTTATTAAAAGATTTGACAAGGTTTTATGAATCTTCACAAAAACTAGCTCAGCTCATATTCAGACCAGTTCTCACAAAATTAGAAGACGCCAATTTAACCTATTTTAATGTTTAATATATATATATATATATATTGTTAATTACTGGCAAATCTACTCATACCTACTTAATATGACCACTAGGAGAGCCATGGGCAAACAAATCTGCTCAACCTTACTTTTTTTATTTTTTTTTATTAATTCAATGCCATTTGAACAAGAGGTATTACATATTCATATTATCAAATTAACATTAGCTGCCAGGAAATGAAAAAAATAAATAAATAGAAAAATTACATAAAATCCAGTGCTTTCAAAGCATTACATGTTTTCAGCACTTTTTGTTTGTTCCAAAAGATTTGCATATAATTTAAAGTCATTTTTAAAATGTGAAAAATTTGGTTTGCATTGAGCCCACTTTTTTTATGTATATGGTATTTTCCTAACAAAAATAAATAAATAACTCTATAAATGTTGTTCTTTACAAATTGTCATTCTTAGTATAAAAAAGCACATCAAATACACACAAATATCTTTAATACACTTCAGTTTTATACTAATAAAGGTTTCTAAATCTTTCCAAAATAATCTTGAGTAGTGAAAAAACAGACGCAAATTAGTTTATTTTTCTATTGCACAAAATTCACAGGTATATGAAATATTAAGCTTAAATCTTTCCAAAACATGCTTAGCTGGATAAATTCTGTGAAGTATTTTGTAAGACACTTCCTTAATTTTGTTATTAACATAAAACGTATTTGGCAAGTTCCATGCTGTGACCCAAGAGATATTACCAAATAAACAAGACCAAAAGAATCTTGCTGCAGGAAAAGACACCGAACAAAGAGCATTTTTTATATCGTTATTGCTACATTTTTGTTTTAAAACATTAACATTATCATTGAAAATGTTACCTCAAAGATCATCCATGTTGATTTCCACTCAATTAGAGTAACATCACACTCTTTGGAATCGCCTCAAGAACAATAGCAAACTCTCTTGGTTTAACTGATAATTAATTAATTTTTGTAGAAATTCAGTATATGATAACAGATATCCATTGGAATTAAACAACTGTCTTACTAATATAATCCCTTCATTGAACCAAGTATGATAGAATAGTGATTTGTTTTTAAATAGTACGTCTTTGTTATTCAATATGAAATAATTGTGCGGTGACAAAATTGTGCTTATACACCAATATCCATCCTAGAAGGGCTGGTCTGTGAAAACTGGCCAATTTAATAGGAATTTTATCAACATAAAAATTGCATTTCAACAAAAAGTCTATGCCCCCAAGAGTATTAAATATATAATTAGGAAATGCATTTAAAAGACTTTCTCTATTCTTCAAAAACTTTATGAACCATTTAATTTTAAAGGTGTTTATCAGTGGTTAACATAAGTTGACGATACTTGGACATTTTTTCTACAACATAAATTAAACACCCATATCGAAAACGTGAATTTTGAAGCAGGTATGTTTATTTTATTGTTTTTTAAAAACGTGTTTCTAACAAGTTACTAGATAAGAATGTTTGGGGAGTAAGTGTGTGTAATTTACGCTGTAAAACAAAACTTCCAAGTATCGTCAACTTAGGTTTACCACAGACTTTATTTTACTCATAAATTGAAAAAACTCATTATAAAAACATAGGAAAATGTTAAGGGAACCACTGGTGAATTAGTCTTCCAGGTTTTGACTCTATTGCTGTGTGCCCTGTAATTTCTGCTTGCTGCTATATTAAATGTTTTGTCATTTTACTTCACAGAATCAGTCCACAGCCACAACAACAGCTGCAGCTCTGGGCGTCTCTCACTCTGAGTTTCTCATGGCAGTCAAGGCATTCTGCAGCTCTCTGCACGCTGTGGCTCTTTCTTTAGAGCATGACGGGCAGGACTGTCTCATTGACCTGACATATGCTCACCGATGGGTCCCAGATATCTACCCCCTAACCAGTGCTAGGCAAACCTGTGGCTGTGGTCTGGTGGAAGACAGATCCGACTTGGAGAAGACTCCACTAAATGCTACGTGCCACACTTTCTCTCCTGTTTGTCTGGAAAACACTGACAATCAGCCCAGAATATTAGATTCGTTTTCTGCCAAGCTCAATGCTTTGAATGTGGCGGTCGAGATGGCTAATTTTGTTCTTGATGTAAAATATATAATAAAGGATATCAATTGAATTTTGATGAATGAACTGTGCTTAAATAAAGATTCTAGGTTTGATATATTTTATAATCAAATATTTTTAAGAGACTTATTTTTCTTCATAACTTCATGTGACAAAGTACACATTAAATATTCCTTACATTATACCTCCAAAACCAAAATTTGAAGAACACATATAAGTTATGTCTTATTTGATATTGATAGTGTCAATGACCTGCACTTTTTGCAAATATTCAAACGGCCAAATCTGCAAACTTTTAAATTAAGCAAAATAAAGTTTCGTGGCTACAAAGTAATACTTAGGTGTGGCAAAAGGTCCTTATTTGGTAAGGCTTAAGTCATCGTCATTGTGGCTTTGGTAGCTTAAGAGGTAATGTTCCTGTAATTAGTGCAGTGACTAAAAGGATAACAACAACTGCTAGATTACTACATAGAACTATCTACTCTAGGAAATCATATATTGCAAGAAAGAACAACGAGTGTGTGTTTTGAACGTGTAGTTCCCCACACTGGGTGTAGTCTTTGATTTTAGATCCTTTCCAGTACAAAAATTACTGCTTTTGATTTGGCTATTAAATACGGAAACTTGTTTCTGACAAGGAATGAAAAAAATTAAAAGATAATTGTGACTTTTTATCTCTTAATTCTGAGGGTTTTTTTTCTCACAATTGGGAGTTTACATCTCGCAATTCTGACTTTTTTTCTCTCACAATTGCGTGATTTAAAGTCGCAACTGTGTATTATAATATCAGAATTGTGAGTCTGCTCAGGATCATGGAGCATGCTGGAGCAAAGAGGCTGGCCACTGTGCAGAAAATGACGATCATTCAAAAAACGAACCACCACTGTGGTGATCGGAGACGCAAATGTTCTGCTGTGACTCTTCCAATTGGTGAGGAAAAGAGCTCTGATATTGAGATATGTTTGTTTAAGTGTTTATTACAACCCTTTGCAGTGGTAAAACATCATTCAAATATTTCTCTGCACTCGCTGCAACTCACAGGGGGAACGGTGAGAAGGACTATGCTCTCTTAGAAGGCAGTCCGCCTCTCTCCACGGGCATCGCTCTCTTCCTCCAGACAGGACCTTCAGGAACTCTGCTTCTGGTCCACTGAGTTCTTGGACTTTCGGGGAACTTGCTTTGCACCATAACAGGACTTCTTGTTTGGTCTCTGACACATCGGCAGCTTAGGATCATGGAGCATGCTTGGAGCGGAGGGGCTGCCAGCACTACCAGGTTGCGCATGCTGCGCCTGACTCCTTGGGTGAGATCTACTGCCGTGCACAGCTTGCAAAATGACTCCATGGCTTCCTCGTTCAGGGACTTCACGAGTCTAGTCTGAAACACCTGCAGGATCGCCATTGTATGATGGGCAGATGCTTTGTGTCCAGCCGAAGTGTATACCTTCTCTGTGATTTGGGCTGTAGTTCTACTTGGCTTAGAAGGCAGCGAACTCGACTTCCATCTGCGAGACGGACACTGGTGAGCCGTGATGGCCTCTTTAAAGGGAGACGACCGGGTGAAACCAGGTTTGTCCGCCCCATCCACCACTGAGTGGAGGTGGGTCTCTTGGGCAAGGTCTCGGGCTGAATGAGGGGAGGGCCACGACCGCGTGACCTCATCGTAGAACTCATGGAAGAAGGGAGCTGGTCTTTGAGGGGCATCCCACTGGCAGTCTGCATTGAGACCCGTCCATTCACTTTTTCACTGGCTGCTCTGGGACTGACCATTCCAGGGCCATATTGGCCACGGCCTCCAATAGAATATTCATGACATCCTTGTCCAGAGAAGTTGGAGTGGGGCCTCAGACCAGACACCTGGGTTGGATGCGTTGGTGGACATCGTGTCGTTTTCTCCATAGCCAAAAGAGACCAGGTCCCGTGCGTCAGAAGAAGGGCAGAGGCTGTGTTTAGTGTAGGAGACCAGGGCTCTGGTGGGCAATGAGAACGTGGGCACTGGGCTGGCGTTAACTCACCAGCAGAGCTTCCCGAGGGAGCTGTTCGTGGCCTCTCAGGAGTGGGAGGCGTGATTGCTGGCAGGCTGCCGTTGAGCACAACAGCGAGCCTCGCGCTAAGAATCTTGATAGGCAGGTCCTCACACGAGGGCAATCAGACCCTCTCAGCACCGCTTCACTGTGGGCGAAAGCCCGGGAGTCCGTGCGAGTCCGGGAACTCTATGGGCCCGTCCCACATGCGGCATCCTCGAAGTTACATCTCATTGATTCGCGGGATCAAAGGAGTGGTTTGCTTCTAGCATTGTCTGCTCTTTTCGCTCAGGTCTACGGCGAAGCAGGCTCCAAAGTGATGTGAAGTGATGGAGAAAGATTCTAAGATCATTTTCCGCTCTGCGTAACCTATATTGCAGCTGGGCCCGCCCACCGTGGAAGTACTCAAGCGCCATTGGCTAATGCAATAGCGTGATTCCATCAGGGTTCAGTAATTTCGGAGAAAGGAGTTTCCCCAAAGCGTAAGCTATTACGCAATGTTGAGAGACAGACTTGAAGAGGATCGTGCAATGCTTTAGTGGACAATTTTTGACATCTGGTGGAAGACAAACACTTTCGAAAACAAGATGACAAAAGTACAACTACAACCAGTAGATAGCTGCAGAGGACCACTCATTAGATATTTGCCGTCTGTTGCTACTTTATCACTTTCAGTCATATCAATTTGATTTACGGAAGTGATTTACGGAAGAATTTCACAGATTTTTTCCCATATTAAATGCCTCTGTCACTTCTAAAACTTTGCAGTATGCAGTGGAAGTTGGTCCTCTGCATGGCAAACAAACCCTTTTTCAAATAAACAAATGATTATATAGCATACAGAAAGTGAGCCTGAGCTCACTCACACAAAAACCTACAGTTATCACCTCTGATTGGCCATTCTTTTCAACAGACATGCCTGTTATTGACAACCACCGCTAGTAAAATATTGGAGAGTCATAGATTAACCAAACAAACAAGCACACAACAAACTCGCTTCAGACAAACCATCATTTCTGTCTCACACACATGCAAAACTGTGTGGTAAATTTATTCATCATGCAGACCTACTTTTTTGTAGCACGTACAACATGTCTCACTGCAAAGTCCTGGCACAGTCATGCAGATCCAAAGCACAACCAAAACATGTTCTTCTGCAAAATGCATGCAGTTTTGTTGTTTAACCAACAGAGGGCCATAGTGTACCTTAAACAACTGTAGATTATGCATTTTATAAAAAACACATATGGTTTCATTTTTCTGTTTATTATATTTTCTTCTTTAAATATGAAGTGAAATTATGCATCATAGCATCACCAAAATCATGATTGTTAGCTAAATAATGATAGTTTTCAATAGGGATGGCCCGATACCGATACTGGCATCGGGGATCGGGTCGATACTGTCCTCATATACTCGTACTCGTACTCATAAAAATTCGCCGATACCACGTACATTTTGCGAAACGAAACTGGCCGCCGCGAGTGCTTTGTCGAGGTGAACTGAGGCATAGGGACGTGCACTCCCAACGCAAAAAGAGTGCGGCGCGGCACTAGATCTGATGGCCGAGCGCGAGCGCACACTCACTCTGTGTGTGCGGGTTCCGGGAGAATAAAACGATTCGCGGGACTCCCGCAAATTAGAAATATCTATGAATACAACATATTAAAACTAATAGATTTTCATTCATCTGTTGCAGAAAAGCAAGAAGAACAACTAAAACAAAATAGAAACGATTTACAGGCCAGAGTTTCTATTCATAACATGTTTGCAGCGTTGAGCGATGTAGCCAATCACAGACATGTGTGTTGATTTCTTGAACGCAATGGCTAATCAGAAGCATTTAAGATAGACTCCCCTCACTGCTCAAAACTTTTTTGTTCAGTGCTGAATTCTGTATGCTGGCAAATCCTCTAATTATAACAAACAAAGTGTGGATATTATGAAAGATTCATTGTGCAGTCAGCTTCATTGATAATAACAGATGTGTGAGATCGCGATGAACTGTCAGCTTTTTAGGAATTAGACTAAGGGAGCGCACTTTGGGCGCATTCAGTCATGTCAGACCATGCACGCAGTAACTGCTTGCTTTTATGTTAAATTAACAGTGGTTTGTGTGTTAATACATTTATTATTTTACTCATTATTATTTATTTTTAGACTTGTTAAAACAAGCAGAGAAGAAAATAAAAACAGTCTTTTAACCTGTGTTCTAAAATAGTCTTCTGTCTTCTTTTCTGGGAGCCTATAGTTACTTTTGCGGTAGAAATATCGGTACTCGATATCGGCAAGTACACAAATGTAAATACTCGTACTCGTATCGGTTTGAAAAAAATGTTATCGGGCCATCCCTAGTTTTCAATCAACAATGGTGTTAACACCAAACATGTCATTGTTCAGCAAACAGATAATCCTGTAAACACAAAATCATGCAATTGTCTTGAATGGCTGAGATGTTCATGTTTTAATAACACCACATACAGTTTAGTCATACAGTTTACACTTGAGGAAATCAACCAATTTACAGTTGTCTCTACATATTAAGCTGGGATAGAGGAAGTGATATAAAAGTTACACACAGTAACAAGCAAATATACTAACAACTGCAATAACATACTGTAGAAATAATAAAAAAAAGATTAAGGCGTAGTAAAGTGTCCTTTTATATGATTAATTCTTTATCATACAGGAAGTCAAAACCATTACACACGATCTGGTAAGATATTCAAGTCATAAATGTTCCTATTTGTGCCAATAATTCCCATTTACTGTATGCTAAATCCGGCAATGAAAACAAAAAAAGGACAGGTGTACACTGTAGTACTGAAGATTAATTATTTATTTCTGTCAGAACGCAACTACATTTATCAGCTCAGAAGATGAAGGGTATGAGAGATCTTCTTGATCTGGGGAAATCTTTAAACTTCTCATGATAATACCTGGAACACATTAAAGAAACCACATCTAAATCAATCAAATACCATTGAAAACATGTTGAAGAAGTACAGTTTAATAATTCTGTAAGTGATTTGTGAATTTTGGTTTACTTACCTGTGATGGTGATAGGCTCTTGGGCCTATGAAGCAAATTGTGAAAAAAGCAAAAGCAAATGTGGGTAAGGACCAGGTAGCAACAGCGTAGCCCAGCCACTGTACTATCTCCCCAAAGAAATTTGCACCAGAAACATACTCAAATAAGCCGCCTGCAGATAAAATAAACAAATAAATCAGCTCAGCATTTATTCAGTGAAGCTAATTGCAGTTTGCTTTCAGAGACAGAAATAAAGACTGCTGAGTGAATGATGAGTGTTGCTAACATTAAAAAGACCCTCAAATACCTCTCGGGATTTTATAGGAAATTTCTCCAGGTTTTCTCAGGCTGCGAAGAATGTGGTCACTGTGAATATTGACTCCCATTCCTATGAAAAATATAATCAGGCCTAGAGAAATACAGTTTAAAAATGAGTTTAATAAATGTACAACTTTATATAAACATTAACAAGCAATTTATCTAAAGTAAATGTAATTTTTTAAAAGATTTAATAATACGATAAGCAAAAAATTATTTATATATATATATATATATATATATATATAATTTTGAAAAGCACACACTTTTATTATAATAATTATTTCAGTAAACGAGTTTTACCGGCTACCAAACGGGCATCAGAAAACCATGTGTTGTTATATGTAGCACAATGCAGCAGATAATGTGCCTGCAGGAAGCCATTAATAGAGCAAAACACCATCCCTAACAGCATGATGTTGAATGGATACGGCCGCCCTTTGGTCAGCAGAGAGTAGATGCAGCTCCTGGAAACCAGAATGTTATTTGTATGTTAGGTCATCTGCCTACAGTGCATTACATTTCGACTGTTATTGTGTGTCTGCGAACACCTGCTCACAATCCTAAATCCAAGCGTTTCTCACGTCATTCACCTGCTTTTGATTCAGCTAATGCATCAACTCAAATATTATGTTACATTTCCTCAGCCTTAATTTATTGTCAGCACAGCATTATTGTTAAAGAAGCAGGAATCCAGAACATTCCACCCAGTCCGTTCCCCTTTGTCTTTGGATTAAGGGTTATTTTTTTCTCATTTGTTCTGGGTGAGCTAATACATCCAGTATTATATATATGCAGTCATCCGCTCTGGCCTATAATGTCTGCATTTTATACTAGTGATCTTTCATTAATGTTGTAAAATTGTTTGTAAAAATGTTTGTCCCATCAGGCACACAGCTTACCTTTGGAAGTAATGCAAGCAGAAGGTCCAGAGCATCAGGTGTTTCCCAGTGCTGTGTTTTCCATCCGTGATCAGCATCAAAAGAAGGGGCACCAAGAGAGCGGGAAGCTCCTGGAGGAACCAGGCTAGCCTTGCGGGCACCATGATGGAGCTACCCGAGGTGTCCACGTAGCGGCCATAGGCAGCGTGAGACTTCCTGAGACATATAAAGTGCATTACCCCACCCAGGATCATCCCCAAACTCAGGCCCTGCACGAGGAGTTCTTGGCACTGCATGGAGGTTGAGTATCAGTCCAATTCCAGACCAGGTTTGAGCCTAATGTTGTATCTCCCCTCTTAACCCCTCACCAGAGCAAACACAGCGTCTCAGAGCAGCTCCTCCCCAAAAGCAGAGGGAGAGCCGAATCCTGATCATGCGACAGTATGCACCCTGCTGAAATGTGAGATAGCCTTTTTTTAAGCAGATTTCCTTCTTTAACATATTGCGAGAGATTTTTCCACTTATGCACTGGTGGAGAACATCGATTTTCATGTGATGGAGTGGTATCAAAACACAAGCATGTAGGTGAGGCTTGGCTATTGTTTTTTACATCAATAAGAAGAACATGTTGTTGTTAATCCTGTATATTTTGTGTTTAGAAAGATGTAACACAATACTTTGATAGCATTAGCATAGCGTAGCAATAAATACGACAATATTGAACATAACATCTGTTCTCAAACCAAGCTCATGCTCCACTCGTCACCATGATGGTAACCCTACAAGAAAAAACATACATAGCAGAAACTCTTCTAAATTAGCATAGCTAATCATCAAACACTACTAAATCTCCCACTTAACATTGGTCTTGCACACATGACACAGCATGCTGGAAAATAGAAATCCCAGCCCAATTTCAGTTAATTTTAAGTTTGTCTAAATGAAAAGAAACAAGTTCCGATTAATTAAAATGTGTCAGTTTTGTGAACTCAAAAGAAAATTCGAAATACTCATAAAAGTTAATTTGATTGAATTAATTTGTTTAATTTAAGTTTACCCTAAACAATTTAATTATTTTGTGTTCAGTGTTTACAGTTCAGTGAGGTAAATGGGCATTTTTTTCCCTTTTGTGTTTGTTTTGGCGTACGTTTTTAATACTTTTCAATAGGAAATCTCCTCTCAGACTATAAAAATAAAAAGATGCTTGAGGCACCATTTAAGTTTCCTTACATGTTCACTCTAGCTAAACCATCAGAGAACCTCTGGGCATCTTTTGAAGGTGCCTCAAGTGTGCACTAAAAGAACTTAAATTTAAATATTTAAATTATATTATTTAATATTAATAATGAAATAATAGTACTGTCACAATTATGTTTTGTTAGATTTTTTATTCATGGACTTTGTTTGTTTTCATGTGTCACGTGTCGTCCTTGTTCAGTTTCCGACTCATTTGTGTTATTTGTTTCAGCTGTTTAATAATCATGTCGTCTGTGTTTGCTATATCAGTTGGTCCCTCACATTCTTTCTCTGTTCGGTCATGTTCACGTTAAGTGTGTTTATCTGCCTTCATCGAATATTCTTGCCTATGTGGATTTATTTAACTTCGTTTTGGAAGTATATTCATCTTCTGAGTCTCTGTCTGTGCCTGTTACGCACACATCCTTGTATTGTGACAGATGACCGAACCTCCCAAGATGGACGATATGACAAAAATAATCACCTGGCTCAGGAGAGACATAATTTATTTTCATTTGTCAAAGACTTTTGTTGTTTGGCCGTCACCAGTTCCCTCAACGACGAGACCCTGAGGACCTTGTTCCGGATCGGGTCAACCTTGAACTGCCCTATCGACCTCCCAGACACCACAGGATTGGACTGGAGGGAAACCATCATTAGGTGTCTGGAGAGCATCGCTTCCCAATTCGGAGCACAACCAGACCCAGAGCTCGTTTCATCACGTAGGACTGCGGTGAACTCACATGAGCCACCCGCAGATCAAGAAGCACCACCCGCCGCAAAAAATGAGCCCGTGGACAAGAGGACAGAGCTTGCCATCGCCCCGGAAGTGGATGCGTGGAGTTAGACCGCGACACCGACCGGCGGCCGAGGGAACGAAGACTGATGACTGGCTGAAGGATTTGTCGACTCCACCCTATCCCACCCGGTATCTGATTCTTTATTGCGCAATGAGAACTATTTGGACTGATCTGTCCGGTTTTATTTTGAATTACCTCTTTTAATGGACTGGGAATGATTATTTTCATTAACCTGAATGCATTGACTGTGTCATTCTGACTTTGGCTTTGCCTAGTTTCGTTTTATCACCACCACAGAGCCCAGCCAGTCCTCCAACACCCTCTCTGCGGATGCCCTGCAGGGATGTCAAGTTATTCATATTCTTGCCAATGTGGATTTATTAAATTTCGTGTTGGAAGTATAGCCTATTCCTCTTGAGTCTTCATCTGTCTGTCTGTCTGCCTGCTATGCACACACCCTTGTATTGTGTCAAGTACTCAAATACTATGGATATTATATATATATATATATATATATATATATATATATATATGTATATATAACATTTTGTGTAGGCCTACTTAACAGCTTTTTTTGTTCCCCAGTACAGTGATCTGAAGAAGCCCACACAGTGACTCTAACATTTTTACATAAGCCAGGAGTACTTCCCTAAAATTGCAGATTTTTTTTTTTTTAGGTCATATCCTGAAGCTGTTAACGTATGATGAATTCAGTTCACTTTCAGAAAACCTCTTTAGCTCGCAACAGGTTGTTTCCTGTAATCAAGGGAGTACCTGCTGAGAATGGTGATTAATGCATGGATTCTGTTTATGTAGAGAACTACATGAAACCGCAGGAAGTGTTTCCTCTCGCACCATTTACCCATATTACCAATAACCTTTCAGTGTTTATGTCCCCAGTGTAAAGCAGTCACTCAATAAAAGTCACTTAAAACAGGGCGGCGCAACAAATCCATGTCTTTCAAATCATGTTTCCAAAGAAACACTTAAAATAGTACAATTCTACTACAGCCTGACTGATACATTTATCTTAAAATAACCATCTAGCATTAATTTAATTAAAAAATTAACAGTGCACATTAAGCAACTTGATTTTGTTTAATGTTGACTTACAAAAACATATTAACCTGCTCTGCAAAAATGAAAAAGACAATAAAAATCGGACCAGATTCACCCAATTAACTTAGAACAAGTTCTTAATTTTGTTTTTGAGAGCATGATGTAAGCTGGAGATCAACACTGAAGTCATTTCTGGGGGAGAAACTTGCAGTCACCACAGCTGACACCTGTGTCCAACCTAATTCTCAACAACGTTCTCTTTACCCTAATGCGTTCAGTGCGACCTGAAACGGCTCAGGAGATTTGAAAATGTCGACACCGCTAAACAGCGAGAACAGATTGATGAAGTGATATTTGTTGAGCTGGGCCAATAAATAGGAACCACCGTCACCTCACAAATTCTATTTCAAAGAAGGGTCAGGGAAAATGGGTGGAAAATTATTTGAATTTGTTCTCAAAACAGTGCAAAAAAGTAAAAAAAAACACAATTGTGTAAGCTGTGAATACAGGTGAATGACATTACACAACACACCAGACTCTATTTTTCCCCCCAGGGTATTCCCATTACTACCACCTTATTAAAGATATCTTTCATGCTAGTTTGCCAAGAATCTATAGCCCCAATTCCAGAAATGTTGGGACATTTCTAAAATACAGTAATCATGAATCTGTGATTTGAACCTTTAACTGACAAAAGTGACAAAAGTAGCCTACAAAAAATATATATTTGCAATGTACACATTTTGTAAATATAAAAAAAATTTGAGCTGCAACACACTCCAAAAAAGTTAGGACAGATGCATGAAGTGAAATTTTTACAGAATATTCAAGATAAATTATTTTGAAACAGTACACAAGTAGCAGGCGAACTGGTAATAGGTGAGGGTATCGTGATAGGGTATAAAAGGAGAATCTTAGTTTTTGCCAAGCCACTTTGTGCCATATTACATGAGAGAATTGTCAAACAATACAAACATCACATTTCTCAATGCAAGATTGTCAAATATTTAGCTATTGCATCTAACATCATAATATAAATCTCAGTCGGTGTAGGGAAAGGCAAGAAAACTCTGTTGAATGTGTGTGACCTTTGAGCCCCCAGATGTCATTGTATGAGAAACCATCATGCTAGTGTTAAAAATAGCCATGTGGGCTCTGGCGTACTTTGGAAAACTGTTTTCACTTAAACACTGCATCAAGAAATAGGCCTCATTCTGCACATGCTAATGGTTTCTCAGACACTCTACACCGTACAGTGGATGTGCTTGACTGGCTATCTGCAGTCCAGATCTGTCTCTTATTGAAAATGCATGACCCAACATGAAAAGGAGAATCAGACAACGTCCACTGACTGTTGAGCAGCTGTCTTATATCTGGCAAGTTTGGGCAAATATTCTACTTGCAAAACTGCAACAACTAGTATCCACAATTCCTAAATGATTAAAAACTGTGTTGGGACAGCCATCAAAATCTGTTTATATTTATAAAATATAAATAAGTTGGTCAGTGAAAATTTTGTACATCTTTTCTTTGTACTTTTGTCTGTTAAAGAAAATTAACAAATCGCATTAACGCATTTTTTTATTTTTATTTCCTCTGTTCCTGCCTCAGTCAAAATCTCCTCAAGAACCTGGGATTGTTTAATGGTATTAAACAATATCTAAGCAGTCAACATCTATCTAAAGAAAAAAATAAATAAACAGGAAGTTCTCATCCCACAGGAATTTAGCTGCATAGCACACAAAATTAAAAGGTAAACTGGTCTGCCATGCAGATGCACTACACTGCGTGTGCTCTTCCCATTTAAAATAAATCCACAATAATGTGACGATTGCATGAGGCTGGCAAAGCAAGGCAGGTCTGTTTTCAATATAAAAGTTAGTCTGCAAAAGCAATTAAGGAAAAGGTTTTTCATGTGAGTCCACGTTTATTAATTTAAGGCTTGACACCACCATTCAAAAGTCTTTCATATTTTTATCGACAATATTGTAGAAACAGTAATATTCTGAAATATTACACCTGCTTTTTATTTGAAAAAATTTTACGCCATTTATTCCTGATTGCAAAGCTGAACTTTCAGCATTGTTACTCCAGTCTTCAGTGTCACCTGATACTTCTGAAATCATTCTAATATGCTGATTTGCTGCTCAAGAAACATTTATTATTATTATATAAACAGCTGTGCTGCATTATATTTTGGTGGAAACTTATGTTTTTCTTAATGGTTCTTTAATTAATAGAATGTTCTAAAGAACATATTTGAAACTAAATATCTTTAACTTTATAAATGTCTTTACTTTTGATCAATTGAATATGTCCTTGATGAATAAAAGTATCAATTTCTTTAAAAACAAAACAAAAAAAACCTTACTGACTCCAAACTTTTGAACAGCAGTGAGTCATTATGTTCTGCAAGTGTCAGGAGTAGTTAAACCTGGTTACATTTAAAGGTGTTGCAAAAAAAAAAAAAATGCAAAATTCCATAGCCGTAGCTTATTAGCCGTAGCCATAGCAGATGTACTGTTAACATGCTCATAATGACTGTGAAACACATGAATGAAAAACAAAATTGAAAGAGAAGCACATAACTCAAGTTATAATATATGGCATCTTAAATGAATCTTGCTCAGCACTCACTTCAATAACAAACTCACTAACTGCTCGTAAACATGTCACAAACACCAAAAGGAATCACAAACACTAAGACGAGTAAAAGAAACACCACAGCATAGTAACTTTTGTCATTACACTTTATTGTTTCTTTGCAACATCAGCCATGACCCTTGTCATATCTGGTGAGAATTCTGTAATGCTTCAATGTAACCTGAGATTCAAAAATTACTCCGCTAAGGAGCACTTTGATTCATTTTTGACATAGATTTGACAACGGTTGAACTGTTATTTTCTCCACAATAATAGTTAGAATAATAATAAACGACACTAACAAAAAATGTGAACAGTTCAAGAACAGGTGTTGTGATGGGTGCTAATGATTCTCTTCCCCTACTTAAAAAACAGTGAAAACTGATTTTATAGACAGACTAAATCGAGTATAGGTGAAGGACAAAAACAACAGAAAATCATGTTTAACACTGACCCAAGGCACATCTGCATGGTATGAAATGCTTTGTCTGTTTTCTGTTTTGAGGATCCGGTTTGAGACATTCAAACCTTGGTGGGACACGTTAAAGAGGAAAGCAAGACAAAATGCCTACGCCGCTCAGAAAATTCCCTTCTGGCAGTTCCTTGTACGGGTGTGCATCACTAACTACTAGTCAGCTGTTAAACATGGCTGCTAAACTTGCATGAGAAAATAAAACTGCTTAAGAATAACCCCAAAAATACCATTTAAAAGCTTCAGGGTTGATGGGAAAGCATGGCTACTTTGAGGCAGTCTGAAACTGAACCAGCATTAAGTCAAACATGTACTGCACGTCTGTAGACTTCATATACTACTAAATGTTTCAACACAGTTTGAGATTATATATCAAACACAGTAAAACTAGAAAACTAAATAAGGGTAAAATCACAAAGGAAAAAAAAAACAGAACAAAATATAAGAATCAGAAAAAAAGACTTTAATTTGACTATGATAAAGATTAAATGAAAGAAAAACTTTTTTTTGTATAACCAGTACAGTGGAGGGTTAGTGGATATTGTGTAGCCCTTTAAAAACTACAACAGGACCAATGCAATTCTCAGGGTGTACATGGGCATGTTGCAGTCTGTCAACTTCATTTTTCAAATGATTTATCATTAGGTGAGACATGTCATTTATCACGTAGATTCTGCAGACTTGCAAAAAGAGTGAAATGTCGATGGTTTTATTTCTTTTACTTTATTTAAACTTGAAGTGTGTCTTGCTTTTAAATTACACAAGGGCTCGTTGGATACCTAAAGTCCTCGGAGGCTCAAAAGCCGATTCTGCCTCATTAAGACCCCCAACAAACAACATCAAAAAAACCAACCAAACATCTGACCTTGCAACACCCAAAAAAACTGCGGCTGAACTTCAAGCTATAGCATCATCCGGGATGCCTCGTGGAAAACAGGGTACAGGGAAAGCTGTAGGAAGAGCAGGTTAGTATCTAACATTACATCTGGATTCGGGGTTTGTGAGGATTCCCATCTGGGACAAGCTTTGCATGTCCTTCCTATAAGAAGAGGTGGGAAGGGATGGGGATATGTGGTCAGGAACAGGACGGGTGGGAAGGGATGGGGTCTTCTAGGAGGCTCCGTGGCTCCTTGGAGAGTTCACCTCAATGAACGATGAGCGCTCCAGCAGCGTAACTCACTGAGCTGTCGGACCAGCTTCGGCACTGGCTCGACTGCGCATAGTTTAGGAAAGAGAAGTTCATGTCTATGCCGTTCTTTTTCAGTTCCGCCACGGCCTGGTGGAGTGAGGAGAATCATTGGAGAGTGAAACACTAAAGAGATACTTAACGGTAATCTTAAAAGCTTCATGATGAAAGACTAGACAGCTGGCAAGACATTAGTTGGAGGGGAAAAAAAGACATTAATAAAAGCTCCGCGACTGTTAAGTGCTAGACTAATTACCATGCTTACGGACTAGCCATTATTCACGTTATTTTGCTTCTGCTTTATTGAGTCATCAATGGTTTGCTAAATAAAATGTCCCGGGGGAAATTCATATGAATCATTCATTAAGTACTTACATTTAGAAGAACGCCGATGGGATGGCGACCACAAATAGTATTATGATATTTCTTCAAATAATTGCTAAAGGAGATGGGGTCCAATTGTTCTATAATTCCCATTCCCTAAAAAAAGAAATAAATATGCATATATTTTCACTAACATCAACAAAACTTTCTCATTACTGCCATTAATAATGTGATATATTTTTATTTTTTGCATTAGACATTTGCTGTAGTTTAATTGTACAACACAAAATCATGATAAAAAAATATTTAACTTTCAAAAAGCAAGATGGATTTTCAGTAACAGTAATTAATGGATATTTCCTCGAAGGAGCTCCAGATCAAACGAGATCTTTGTATAGGACATGACCCTACCGAGGCAAAAGTACTTTGCCCAGTTGGTAGGCCTTTAATGAGGTCTTGGTTGCTAAGAACATCTGCTATTTGACACTGTCATGGGTGGAAAGTATTAAAGTCGGTCTTTGAATCACAGACTTCCACGTCAAAGTAACCATAACAATAACTCTGTAGCTTGGAGAAAAATTCCTCACCTTTTTTTTCTAGAACCACCAATAGGATTAGCACATTGTGTATCCCAAAGCAGAATGGGCCACTTGGATGTAAACCTCATATGTCAGACATTAAGTGAGGTACCAGAAGGAAAGGGCATAGAAATTGGTTTACCATTTTGTCGAGGTGCTCGATAGATCTGTAGATCTCCCCTTGACTTTCATCGTAGTAGGTGTAACGGAAACGTTGACCTGCAGAATAGACGAAAAGAGTTCAAATTAATCATTTAACCAAAGGAGGCACCAAAAAAAAAAACTCCATCTGGGATATTTGTACGAGTTCCTACCTATGTAGAGCATTTCAAAACACTCACTTAAGTTACAAGGTTTATTTCCGTTTGGATGCTGCCAAGTCTAAGCAGGCAGCTTGTGTTTCTGACAAGTCCAGCACATTGACGATTCTCCGAAGAGAATGTCTGTGTCCCGAGATGAGGTGGGTGAGAAATGAAAGCATGCATATCTTCCTTAACAGATAACATGCTGCTTTCGTTATCATTAATTTGAGCGACACTTGATTTAGGGCGGTTTGCTATACCAAACTAATATCATGCCCTCACACTCCACTCTTATGATTATTGGAATACATAATACATTTTGAAAATAAATAAATAAATAATTTATATATAATAATTGGAAATTGTATAAAGTTTGTGTTAAGTGTTGCTTTTCGTATTATATGCAAACATACGCACATATGTTACTGTTACATGCATGTTGCTTACAACAAAATTGGTGTTTTTTTTTCACAAAAAATATTGGGTCACACTTTAGATTAGGGTCTAATTCTCACTATTAACTATGACTTTTGCCTCAAACTCCTAATTACTGCTTATCAATAGTTAGTAAGGTAGTTAAGTTTAGGTATTGTGTAGGATTAAGGGATGTAGAATATGGTCATGGAGGATAAGGCATTAATATGTGCTTTATTAGTACTAATAAACAGCCAATATCCTAGTAATATGCATGCTAATAACCAACTAGTTAATAGTGAGAATTGGACCCTAAACTAAAGTGTTACCAAAAATTGCTACACGCAAACGAGACCTACCAAAATCATTTGAATAATCAATAATATATCCAATGCGCTGACCTGTGCCAGAACTAAAGGACTAGTCGGTGCAAACCCTTGTATATTTACTGCTGAAAAGATGTCAGCATTTGTCAGGAGTACATTTCATTTCAACTAACAGGAAATTCTTCACCGATTACTGACTGTAATTGATATTGGCTAGTTTCCGTTTTTTGACAGTTGAAAAATTTAAGTGTGTGAGTGGACACAAACCCCAGTGGCAAAAGTCAGAGGAGATGATGAAGAGATTGGAGGGGTCAGCCAGGTATTTGCTTAGCAGCTTGCCATATTCCTGTTCTTTAGATTCACTCAGAGCTCCCACCAGCACAGGAACAATGCTGAATTCATCTTTATGGCTGTTTATGAGAAACAAAGCACAGCAGAGAATCATTTGTCAAGACCCAGATGGAGATTTGACATCTGCATGTTTATTAAAATTATTTTTGCATCACTCATTAAAACAGTGGCCATGCCAAATCAATAGCTCTGCAAGGGTTTTCATTCAACCAAATTTCTAAGGTGAGAATATAATGTGGAGGATTTTTTTTTTTACATATTACAGTTGCTCAGCAACTAATTGCTCTGCTTGGAAAAAAATACCAAATGTCTAATCAAACAAATTGAGGGGATGTTATCTTTCCTATGCCCACATATTGTAATGTTTTAATGGCATAACAGAAGTGGTTGGTGGCTTCTGCATTAATAATAATAAAAAAAAAAGTTTAAAAAAATAACAGAACATCCATCACTGCAAACTAATTAGGAGGTACAGCACTAGGTAAACAGATCCTGACAACATAATTAGTGGATCTGGCAGAGATGAATGAGCATTAGAGTGGGACTATGGGTCAATAATGCTGCTCATGCTTCTGCATAGAAATGAGGTGAAACCTTGATAGATACTTGCCAAATGTAAAAAACAGGTACACTGAGGAAACCACAGAAAACTATACCAAATATCACGCATTTTTCATGAACGCAACATTGACACAATGTTAAAAAGCAAAGGGTGAGACTTTTGTAGTTTATAAAACCGATGATGATGTTAAATATGTACAGTACCACTAATATTCTTGGTTCCTTCAAAGAAATCACTTACATTTTAGATTTTTATCCAGACAGAAGTTATGGTAACACTTTAGTTTAGGGTCCAATTCTCACTATTAACAAGTTGCTTATTATCATGCATATTACTAGGATATTGGCTGTTTATTAGTACTTATAAATCACATATTAATGCCTTATTCTGCAGGACCATATTCTACATCATATTCTGCATCATTAATCCTACGCAACACCAAAACCTAACTACCTTACGAACTATTAATAAGCAGTAATTAGAAGTTTATTGAGGCAAAAGGTTTAATTAATAGTGGTATTGGACCCTAATCTAAAATGTGACCAAAGTTCTATACACTACTAAACAGTGCAAAGCATTCATGACACGAGAAATCTAATATTCTTTGATCGTTTGACATATAAGACGAGGTCTTTGTACCATTTAAGCATCCTGCAGTTTTTTTATCATTTAAAACTTCATCCTCATTATAAATAAAAAAAATTATGTAATCAAGCTCCAAAGACGATATACATTTGCATATGACTGCCTCTATAGCAAGACATCAGTAAATAGTTATAAATCATCGCAATATAGGTCTAGTGGTCGGCCGATATGGGTTTTTTGATGGCCGATATCTTAGAGAGCAGGGTGGCCGATGGCCGATATAAAGCCGTATATATATATATATATATATATATATATATATATATATATATATATATATATACACACATACACACACATATACATATATGTGTGTGTATATATATATATATATATATATATATACACACACACTTTATATTTATATAAATCAATATTTAATAACTGTCACTTGCCCGTATACGGGCAACCGAAATTTACTTCAAAATATTACTATTAAATCCTAATTTAATCATGACAAACTATATATCGTTGGAATGGTCTAAGACTCCTGAATAGATATTTTAGCGCTGTTTTTTTCTTACAAATTTTGTATGAACAGTAATATATGAATTTATGACAAGAGTGCACCTCAAAAAATCGACGTCATTACAGGAGTTTCTGACCTTTGTCACAAAAAGTCGACGTACACACTTTTAATAATTGAAACTTTGTTTTTTTAATGCTAAAAGTTCATAATAAAACATAATCTAGTATTTGTCAATAAAAAAAGATAAAATTATATTTTAAAAAGTAAAGTAAAAAGTCCCCTAAAAAGTATATTATATATTATATATATATATATATATATATCATTTTTTATTATTATTATATCACATATTTTAGTAGTTATCATAAATTAGGTATCATTTGAAAGCTTACGAACTCAGAATTCATCCTGTAAAAACGTTTTGAAATTGGACGTTGCGTTACCATAGAAACGGTATTTTTTTATTAGCCCCTCCCCTTTTGGGCATCATCTTTCATAATTTATTATCAAAAATGTTCTAATCTTGACAAAACACATATTGTCAGAAAGGTCTGAGTCTCAAGGTTCCATATTTAGTGACAGAAGTGATATTTGGATAGAAATGTATTAATTTGTTATGGCAGAATGCATACAATTAAATTCAATGGAATGCAATGGCACCCGGTGGCTATTTTTGGTATAACGCCTAAACAAAATCTCATGGGAACTTCAATTTTTGTGATATCAACTTTAAATTTGGAACACAACTTGGTTAGATATATAGCTTTCATTTTTTAGTAATTTTAAAGTAAAAAATATTTTGTAAAATATTTATTTTATATTAAAAAAAATATATTAATAAAGTATATTTGATTTACTGTAAATTTTAACTTCCATAACTTTTTCATACTTTAATTTTTTGAAGTGCTTTCACTTCGGTAATAATCTGCTGATTGTTTTCTTTAAAACAAGACCAAACTTAGGTCTATATTCCAAAACATTCTTGAATTACAACCATTTAGGTTTGTATACTGCATTTTAATGTCAATTATCAAAAGGGGGATGACAGCTAAGGGGTTAATAAATATTTAAAAATCTTTAAATTAAAAAAAAAAATTCAAAATCGCTAATTTTACATACAGCACACAGTGAAAACGACATGAATATGAAACAGTGGGCCACTGGATATAGCACAGCATATTTTAAAATGAAGGATTTAAAGTGTTTCGATCGCGTCTCCTGTGAAGCTGATCTTCTGTTCGCATTCACTCGCTGCGCACGGACCGTCACTCGCAGGAACACGTTTATGCAGGCTACCAATGCACACTTCACAAGATATCACAGCTGGATTCAATTAAATCTGCAAGGTTTGTGAAATTTAATGTTTATTAGATATTCAGAGATTTGTTTAAATGATGTAGATGCGCATTTGCTGAATGTTGACGGTAAATGAGAAAGTATTTTAGGCTGATTGTTTGCCTTTTCGGTTACAAATAATATAAAAGCAAACGTATTACTTTTCCGCATACCATTTACTTTCTTAGACCAGTTCTGTAGCCAACGGTTCTGCCAAACAAAGTATTAGATCTGTCTGACAGAGATCGTAAACTAATGAAGACGGAGAATGTGAGTGAGCGCTGTGTGATCAGATTCAGGCGCTGCCGTTCTCTTCTCAGGTCAGGTGCTGGTGTTCTCAGCGCCGCCCGTCAGTGTTGCCAGATCTCGCGAGACAAATAAGCAACCAGGCCCGTGAAAACAAGCCCAAAACAAGCGACTTTTTCTCATAGACAGTAAATAGCTTTTTCTACGGAGCCCCCCTAGGTTCCGGGAAGAGAAAAATAAATAAACTGTGTGCACGGTTTTACAATCCGTGGGGACGGATAGTTTTAAACTCTGGGTACAGATTGTCAATTTACATACATGTGGACATATTGGTAAACTGTGCCCAGTTTTGTAAAACTGTGCACACGGTACAGTTTATTTTTCTTCTGTAATGAAGCTTGGCTGTCCATCTAGTGAAAAATTTTGGTACTGCGGCCAAATAAAATCTTACTGAAAGCTCATTTTTTTGAGATATAAACCTAAAATTTGGAACACAACTTCTTCAGAATTTTGGCTTACATTTTCTTGCAGTTTTAGAGTAAAATGTATTTTGTAATATATATATTTTATATAAAATATAAATTATTATATTTTTTCATTGTTCATTTTCATAAACTCAAACTTGTATAACTTTTTTTCTGTTTCACTTGCATAATTTCATAATACTTCACTTCAACAATAATCTGGCAAATGTCTTCTTTAAAACAAGACCAACCCTAGGTCTATATTCCAAATCATTCTTGAATTACAACCATTTAAGTTTGAATAGTGATTTTCATGTCTATGCGAAAAAAGGGGGAGTGACAGTTAAAGGGTTAAACGATATTAAACTATAATATCTATATCTAGAATATCTAAAATATTATTAATATATAAAAACTCTCCTACAGTCCAGTCACCATCAGTCGCGACTCGCACGTATTTTCATTTAAACGTCACTCACTGACGTTTTCCTAACCAGAAAAAAAACCGATTGCCCTGATCTGCCTCTGATTGGCCAGTACTCATTGCCATCTGGGTCAGAGCCAATTAGAAGCAGGATGTGGGTGGGAAAAAACTCTGTATAGGGAAAGGGGAGAGACAGAGGGAACAGGCAAGACAAACTCCTACGTTTAAATAACAGAAAATATCTGCTTGACAACGAGCTGAGAACAAGCCCAAATAAGCAACTACACTTTCGAAACAAGCCCAAAAAAACCACGACCCGCGACTACCAATATTTGTAAGCGACTTTACAGAAAAACAAGCCCAAAGTCGCTTATAATAAGCGGACTTGGCAACACTGCCGCCCGTCAAAATAAAAGTCTGCAGCGCCGTCAAAATAAAAGTCCCGCTTCCAAAACATCGGCCAATCAGAAAAACTTATAGGCTGATGCCGATATTTTAAAAAAGCCAAATATCGGCCTATATATCGGCCGTGGCGATATATCGGTCGACCACTACATAGGTCCCACCCACTGGCGTTCAGTCACTTAAAACCAGCATGAAATGGAAGTTGCGAGTCTTTTCTTGCCTATTGTGAGGTATATCTGAGTGAAACAACTTCTAGAAACAATGTAGGGCAAACAAGAAATATATATATGTGTGTGTGTATATATAAATATATTCAAATGTATAAATTCTTCGCAGAATCTTATGTATTCAAGGGATAGTTCATGTTGTGCCAAGCCTGTATGACTGACTGTCTTCAGTGGAACACAAAAGAAGATATTTTGAAGAATGTTTCAACGGCTTTTATCCATATAATTAAAGTCAATAGGTTTCAAAACAACACACTGAAACACCAGTGACTTTGTGTTCCACAGAAGAAAGAAATGCATACAGTTTGTCATCAGGGTGACTTAATAATGACAGAATGTTCTGTTTTGGATGAACTGTTCCTTTAACAGTCCAGATGAAGATGTTCATTGTCTGGTTGTTACCTCTCCATGGCTTTAGCGGTATAAGGCAGGTGCATCTCAATGCTGTGTTCATCTTCGTCTGTCTGCAGACTCATCCTCTCAAACATGCCCGTTTTCCACAGATCAGCATAAACTGCGTAAGAGAGAAACGGGGGGATTTAAAGCCCTTGTGTTTTCACTAAAAGGCTTTCATTGAGGAGTTACAAACAGAACAGGTACTTTATGATAATTACACAAACCCTCATTAACATGAACACCATGAAATAAAAAGATTATCCCTTATATTTCTGTGTTGCACATTTGTCATGATTATAGTAAAAGACAACAGCTATTAGAAAACTATTGCGTAATAACAAATATAGTCATTTACAAGTTGAAAATGTTGCAATCACTTCTGCAATGCTCAGTTCGAGAGCAAATGAGCCAGAAGTAAAAACAATCTGGGTGAACACCTTTCTGTGCCTTCTTATTCAATCCGTATTTAATCCTCCCAAGGTTTCTGTTTTGAGACTGGGCAGGGAGGAAATGAGATACCTTACCCTTCTGGTCGATCCTCAGGTCATACAGTGGCGTTCTGTAGACCTCGGCGGGGGAGAGGGCACAGCGAGACAGCGGCACATGGTGAGAGGGGCCGAGAATGAACACCCTCCGACTGATGAATAAGAGAGTGCTGCGGTTACCTCTCTCCCCACGGCAAACTCAACATTACGGCTACTTCCAGAGAATTTAAAGAAGCTCTGATGACAGGAGGAACACTTACGTGATTGAGGGGTCCACCTGCTTGTAGGCGTGAGCGGCACACGCGCCGCAGTAGGTGTAGCCAGCGTGCCTGCAAAAGACAGTTGTTTAAGAAAACAAAAACGCAACGGAAACTGAAGCAAAAAAGATGTATGTCTGGTTTGACTCCACATACGGTGCTATTATGGCTCTAGCTGGACCCACTGTAGATTGTGCTTGAGATAACCAGCCCTCAAGTTGTGCGTTAAGCTGGGATCCTAAATGCAAAAATAGAAGAAAACCTTATCAGCAAATATGAGAGATACAGACATAATTTGACAGCTTGGACAACTCAGCAAGGATGTAGTTTGTACGGTACCATTCTCAATTTGTAGAAATAATTTTATTCAATCAACAGAAGTATTACAAGTCTCCCTTTACAATCTACAACATTAAATGTAAGGGTGAAACCCACAAAATCTGTCAAGACAATGTTCAAGATCTACAAGATGAGAGGGGTGAGTGCTTTGATTGGACCACAATATTCAAGGCAGTAAGAAAATTTATGCCCATTTAGGACAATCGTGCCGTGATTTTTTTATGCATTGTATCCATGACAAATATTGTTTAGAATAAGTGATCATGTAGAAATAAAAAGAAATAAATAAAAACAGCAGTATAAAAATCCGCTTGATTGTCATTAAGCATTATTTTCATCCCTAATTTCCATTGGGTTAATAAAAAAAAAAAAACAATAATCAAATTACTGCAATGCAGTAAAAAATTTATATTATTTAATATTCATTCATCATAGTATCACCTCAGTACCACAACATGCTAAACAATTTTATAATAAAGTATTCACCTGTGGATTACTCTACTTCAATCGTTCAAACAAAAATGAATTAATAGCTAAAATTGCTGTCCTGAATGTTGATTTCAGCAATATTTCAGTCTCAGACGGTGTCATTGTCCCAATTCTAATGAAATTCTTGTTCTGACAGGACAAGATTACAGTTATGAGAACCAGTGAACAGATGAACTTCAGCTGATTCTGTGAAAGGCATAGCAACAATATAACCAAATTTAACAGTTGTTGTTAATCAAATCTCTAAAATATAATGAATCATACTAATATCACGAATTATGTTCCCAAGAGTATCTTAATATTTATTAATGTGCAAATTTATTCATTTTAGTGTTGGATTTTAATGGCTGATGGGGACACCAATATCTACAGTAATGTTTTTATATAATATAGTGTAATGACAGTCAAAATTTGAAGTTAGTAGTGTAAGCCATTACATTATTTATTAGTTATTATTATACATTAGACATTTTAGGTAATATAATCTGACTACTTTTTGATTACTTTCAAATTACTTTTGACCTAACTCCTTTAACACATTGAACTGAATAGGATAATTTTGTACCATAATGATATAAAAATACAAAGAGAAAGAAATATATTTTTTATCATTGTATATTTTTTATCAACATAAAGTGCATTAAACATTGTCAGTTTTTATAAATCATAAAAAAGTCTAATTAAAATAAATAATTTTAAAATAATGAAAATTACAATAAAACGGTGTTTGAAAGACAAATGGCTTCCAAAGACATAGTAATACATGGTTAAATGAATTACTGAGTGATAATTCAAATAATAATACATGTTTTCATAAGGAGTTTGATATGCAATGTTACAATGTTGAGAAAACACTCCTTAAAAGTGAAATGATTTCAGTAAATCCAGCAGTCAAATGCTTTGTGGCCTTTCAATTTGCCATGCAATTATAGACACTTGACTAGTGGCTGGTCGGTGTGTGTAATTTTACAAAACTAGGAGACTTTCTGATGCGATAATTTTTTTTAGAAAGAAAAAAATGCCATTATGTGAATATGTAACCAATAAAAAAAGCAACTGTAGGCTGATTGCAAGTATTTTAAGATGTAATATAATCTAATTTCAAGCACTATTTTTGAAATCTGATTATGTAACCTAGATTAACTGTAATCAGTTACTACCCAGCACAGAGAGACAGAGACAGAGACAGAGAGAGAGAGAGAGAGAGAGAGAGAGAGAGAGAGAGAGAGAGAGAGAGAGAGAGAGAGAGAATTTAATGACAACAAATGTGACATTTTATTTAATTTCATACAATACAAAAAATATTTTATAATAATAATAATATTGAGGGGGGGGGGGGGTGTTCATTGACAACATTGTCTGTACATTTTCAATCTGTCACCTTTTTATTGGCTAATTGGATGATCATGATCTAAAAACATGATCTAAAAACTGTCACTGAAGACATAATAACCTAAGGATGTTTATAGTAGTGTATGCCACAGTAACTCTGTATGTGGGAATACATCAACAAAACATAAGGACCCACAAATAAATTACATTAGTTATTATTTGCTGGAAATAGACCTTCTAGAATACACATGCAAAAGCATGGTGTTTTTTTTTTTGGACAAAACAAGATCTCTAAATATGTTGGCAGCTTGCAGAACACATGTCATCATGTAAAAACCAGCAGACTGCAGATTTCTGTACAGTATAAATATATGTGATCTAGTGTGTGTGTGTGTGTGTGTGTGTGTGTGTGTGTGTGTGTGTGTGTGTGTGTGTGTGTGTGTGTGTGTGTGTGTGTGTGTGTGTGTGTGACTGGGCGTTTATGTCAAGCATCCTTTGTTACTGCATGAGAGAGAGAAAAAAAACATCATCGGCCATCTAAAGACTTTCATGTGCTGACTGTGCTTACTGTATTTGCTGGAATGGAACTGGACAACTAAAGGCTGACCGATATAACAATAAACAGTATCACTTGACATCAGTATTAAGGAAACATAGGGTTTGATTCTCCATGAAAACATAGCTGTCATGTACATATTATGTATATGAACTTCATCAAATAGCTTTAGCGGTTAGCAGGGTCAATCCAGTCTTCTGAATTGCGTCAGTTTCTCTATCTGGATTTACTGATCCGGCAAAGTAGGGCTGGGTAAAGTTAGTGTGGATGCTATATTAATCTGTGGTATTACTTTGTGTAGTTGGTGTGTATAAGAGGAGATTCTCTCTCTCACACACACACACACACACAAACACACGCTATAGGCTAACCCGCTAAACTGCTGGCCTGTTTTTGTTCTCGGCTGCTGGTACACAGAGAAGCTACACACAATAGAGACACAAAAATACACAACAACAACAACAGGCAAATATGAAAAAAAAAAAAAAACAAGAGTCTGGTCGATATAAAAAATTTGCCATGAATTTAAATGCAAGTGATTTTAGTTTACTCCCTGAAAAGCAGAAATAATTATTCAAAAGTATTTCTAATATATAAACTAATTAATGAAATGGCAATTTATATGACGGCAAAGTAAATGCCGCACTTTTGTTTACAGAATTAGAAGAATTGGGATGCAGAATTTTATAGTACATTTTAACTAAATTAAGCTAACATGTTTTAGTTTGCATTTAAAACAAAGCCAGTTCGTTTTTTAAAAAGATGTCAACTCAGGAAAAAGGTATAAATGTAAAGAAACGCGTCCTGTGGTCATTAAACAATTTTAATCTCGGCTATTTAATAATTCCCAGCTGATCGCACAGGCTGTGACAAAGAACTTCGTGAGCTGCCTATCTAGGCAGCATTTTTGGCTATCATAGGAGCGTGCTGAAAATCCAAGTTATGCTGTCTATGTAGGCTGCTCACCAGGTTTTGAGACACTGCCAGACACACACACACACACACACACACACATTTGTGTTAAGCAGGACACCGGACCTCAGGCCCGGGCCGCTGTCTCTCTGGCTCTACCTGAGGCCGTGTACCAGCTGCCGGCGTGGCTCGCTTCTCTGCACACCATCCGGTTCGACATCTTGGTGCCCGCGCCGCCTATCTTGGTCCAATAAAACCTTGTCGGTGGGGAAAGAATGAACTAAAAACACTAGGAAAATATGCTAGCCCCAAAGTATCTGCCTGTGCTGAAGCTGCGTGCCCAAAGAAGGAGTATTTTATATCTTGATATAAATGCTATACATATGAGTGACAATACACTGAAATATATAAAGAGGTTGATAGTCTAGCTGTGAAGAACAAAGATCCAACCAGTTCATCCGCTCGCTGCCAAGTTTGTCTGTGTTATCCGGATGGGCTGATTTGGCCCATGTCGGCTTCCGTTCCGTCAGAAAAACTGGGCGGGGAGAGTTGATTGACTGACTAAAGCAATAGATTGATTGGTCGATGGAGATTAAAGGCGTGTCCAAGAGGATGCATATGTAGATAACGCTTTGATTATTGGATAGCTCATGTGTTTGGCTGAGACTCATTGGCGGAAAACCTATGTGGGCGTGGACTCGCAGACGTTTTGTTGCTAAAAGCACCATTCAACATTTGTAACGTTCAAATAGGATTAAATACATTTTGTGTTGAAGAAATGTTTTGTTTTTGTCGTGAAACGACAGAAGAGTCATAGAATATGTCATTTGTTTCATCGTTGTCAAATTGTACTAAAAAAATTGGAAATTTTTAATATCTATTTTCTATAACTTTATGTTTGTTATTGTGAATATGATAAAATTATTGACAACATGCTCAAATGTATACTTTTATATTCACAAATGTGTAAATGTTGTGAGCTTATATTAAGGTAATATACAATATCTTAACCAGCCAAATTTCATGTTTTATATATTATTTTACAAAAAATAGCCTGTTAATCTTTGACGTTTTCTTACTATTAAAGTTTTCTTTTTGCTTTAATGTATTACAAGTGCCTCAGTCATCAGAAAATTATTTCTCTACACTTAGATGTTTTACCTTGGACCGAAGAGCACCCAAATCAAACTCAAAAGGAATGGAGCACGCCATTCATCTTGAATCTAAACATGCTTTAATTTATTGTTTTATGATTTTTCTTGTATAATTGTTCATTGTGACTTAATTTCAATGTGCATTGACTGACTGACTGACTGCAGTTTACCACCAGAGGGCATTATTGCATAGAAGATTAATTCCCTTTTTAAACTAATACTGTGTTTCCAACTTTACGGTTTCCAACAATAAGTCTGTGTTAGTTGGGCCGTTTGTGTAAATACAAAATCAGAGGCTACAGATCTGCTGCGCTACGAATACGAATCCAAGTAGAATCAACCTGTCAACTCTTCAGTTATATTGTTCTTCATGTAAGACTTTAACAACGTGAATTGTTATTATAGACATTAAAAAATATTTGGAATAAGCCAGAAACACAAAAATTCCAACAAATCTACAGTGTCGTATCAGCATGTTTTTTTTCACTGTACACTGACTAAATCACAAATTAATACATTTTTGAAAATCGCCTGAACAAACCGTACAAACGTTAGGAATTGTCCCTTCTGGTGTGCCGTCCCGAAAAGATCCCGTTTCCAAAGCAACAAAGACGCAATTGCTACTGGATCAGAGGCCAAAAACTGAAATGCACGAATGTTTGAACTTCAGTTATATATGATTAAACCATATGCATGGTCTCATTCGTAATACTTAACCAGCAAACGCAATTTACTTTCAGGTGAGTGATGAACGGAATAAACGTACTTTTGAAGCTGATGTCATTGGCACTTTCCATGAATTAAGTGTTAACGTTACAAAACACGACCTATAACCATAGCCTATAACTCAAAAAACGTAACTGTTAGAGCTAAGTTAGTTTTCAACAAATTGTAAGTGAAAGCAGGTTTTGAGTTTTTAAAGAGTAAATTAAGCTTTCTCTCAAGGGCTAACGTCTGTACAGTAACTTGGTTAATAGGACTTTGATTAATACAGTCGAAAATTACAATTAGTGTAAAAATTGGAAAAAAAATGAATTGAATGAAATTATTTACTTCCTGCATTCTCTATCGTTGGTTCAAATTGCATGATGTTAGCTCTGTGTCGTCACAATTGTAAGGAATTTAAAAAAAAAAAATATTGGAGTAAAATAATGTGGTAACTTAAGAGTGTACATAAAATGTGGGACACAGTTGAATATTACGCTTGTGTTAATTAAAGTTAATAATTAATATTAAAATGTTGTTCCAATGAATTAAATATTAAAGGTAGGGTTGGCAATTTTGTTGAGGGTAGCCTATGCGTGTGATGTCTCTGTTGGGCGGAGTGACTGCGGTTACGCCCACTGAGTGGCAAAAAGACTGAGCGGCATCATTGGTTTTCAGCGTGAATGCTGCGAAAAACACACAAAGCACATCTAAATTGAGAAAGAGCTTTGCTATAGACTGTTTGCTACAACTAGATTTGACAAGAAATCTGAGGTAGGCCTATACTTTTACGGACTGCCGAAAGCTACAGAACAGATAAGCAAATGGACCGCTGCAATTTATAGAAAAAAATGGACTCCAGGCAGCGAAAGGTGGATTTGCAGTTATCATTTTGTATCAATATGCTGAATTAAGGGTAAAATCAATTTAAGGGTAAAATCATACCCTATAAATTGTATTGTTATATATTGTATCAACTCATCAATTAAATATTTACCATTAAATATTCTGCATAATTGGATGTTTTTAAGTTTTAGGGCTGGATGATCTGATGACTTATATAACATTGATATAAGTGATCCGGATTTAGACCTACATATATTGTATTTATATAAAGCGTTCACAGGCAAATGTGCTTTATGTATTTCCCCGGCATCAAAATCAGACACATATAAATGTCAGGAAACAAAATTCCTGGCTCCATGTCAATATCCATAGATCACTGGATGGATCTTTGGTAAGTTGTAAGGAACACTATATTGAGTCCAACCTTTAGTTTAAACTGATAATCGTTTGTTTTACTCTCGTTTTCACAGTTTCCCCTATTAAATACATTAAAAACACATGAACGCACAGGTCTCACACAGCCAGAGCAGATTCATCAAAGTGTCATTAGAGACGGCATATCTATAAGCACATAACATAAAAATAATAATGAACATAAGCAACTTACAGAGCTCTTACTTTTACCACCTGACTGCTGCAGATTCATTTCAGCGTTGATAGTGTTGACATAGAAATGGATAAATCCCAGTCTGAGGATGTGAACAGCTCCAGGTAGGACGTCATGGGTTACCATCTTGTAATTATGGTTAGAATGGTGTGAACGGAGCTTAAGCAGCTTGTTTTGGTTCAGGAGGAACTGTAAAAGATGTCTGCTGTTTGTTTACGGCTCCCAAATTCAGACCGATTGCAATGATTGGACAAAAAAAATGTTTTTCCTGAGACTTCCACAGAAGATATATGTACATGTTTTAATATTTAGACCACTTATATTATTGACTGCAACCATGGCGTTGTAAACTATACATTCAAGAAGGATTACTGTCTTTAACAATGTCTGTTTTTCATGCTTGATTAATTTAATGTTATATGCTAGTTTATCAAACATAGCTACTAGGTCTAAAAAAAAAAAATAGTTTTCTTATCCACTAATGCTTTATAAAAAATCTAATG
The DNA here is from genome assembly GCF_051911475.1 of Siphateles boraxobius. Lineage (NCBI taxonomy): Eukaryota > Metazoa > Chordata > Actinopteri > Cypriniformes > Leuciscidae > Siphateles > Siphateles boraxobius. The sequence continues at coordinate 7,816,160 of NW_027508811.1, read as the reverse complement.
GGAAACCATCAGGGGCAGATTGAGGTCTACACAGGCTCCTAGGTTCATGGTATGGTATGGCATGGTAAAAAGGCTTTACATGGGGTTAGGATTAGGCAATCAGATAGCGGCCTCAACAAGGGGGTTATAATTTGGCTGGGAGTTCAAATTCGGCACAACACCTGTGCAGTATGAGTTTACAACTGAAACTGATGTAGGGAGGGGTGATGTTACATTGATCCGTCATGTGTGCTTGGCAATTGTCTGTTATTTTTAAAACCTCCATCCAGTAACACTAGTAATTACTAATACTGCCTTTTTACTAGGCCTGTTAGATGTCATCCTTCCCTGCTGAACACTTAAGCAATGTTTTTTTTTCAGACTTCTCATTGTGTGTTGTTACAGGTGACTATTGGGTACTCCATGGCTGCTGTGACCTCAGAGCAGTATTTTGTCGAGAGGTTCGCTGTAACTTGCAATAATCCAGTGTCCCACCTGCAGCTGACCTGCTGCCCTACCCACTGTGCTGTCCCATGGCAGGGCAAGAATATAAAGATTTATGAAAACAACAACCTAGAGGTCTTTGTGCACTTACATATATATTTTCAAAGAATGCCAAAATTAAACTTGGATGTTTTTGAAAGAAGTCTCTTATGCTCACTAAAGGCTGCATTTAAAATCCAGTAAAAAAAAATAATGTGCAGTATTATTACTATTTAAAATAATATAGTTATAGTTATAAATGTACATTATTCCTGTGATGGCAACGTGGCCATTACTCCAGTCGTCAATGTCACATGATCCTTTAGAAATCATTCTAAATTGCTGCTTCAGAAACTTTTCTTATTATTATCAATGTCGAAAACATTTGTGCTGCATATTTTTGTAGAAACTAATACTCTAAGAAGTTTGGATTAAGTCATTTTTAAATATATTTTTTAAAAATGAAATTAATACTTTTTTACAAAAAGGATGCATCCAATTTATCAAATGTGACACAAAAGACGTTTATAATGTTGCACAAGATTTCAAACAAATGCAGTTATTTTGAACTTTCTATTCATCAAAGAATCCTGAAAAATTTATCACAATTTCCACCAAAATATTAAGCAGCAACAAACTTTTTTCAACATTATAATACAAACTATTATTAGAAATTAAGCACCAAATTAGCATATTAGAATGATTTTTGAAGGATTATGTGACACTGAAGACTGGAGTATTGATGATGAAAATTCAGCTTTGCATCACAGGAATAAATTTAAAATAATTAAAAATGTTTAAAATACAATTAAGTTTGCTTAAACTCTAATAATATTTCACGTTATTACAATAATATTGTATTTTTATCAAATATATTTTTAAACCTACAACTAATTTGAATGTTTCCTGAAGTCTCCCTTGGAACTTACTGGCCACCATAGCGAAGTGTCTGCCATGGTGTTTGGGACAGTGAGTGATCGTCTCATCCTCTGTAGTGCTTCTGAAGATTATGTGATTGTCTGGGACATCTATCGCTGTTACAGACAAATCAAAGAAGGTAATAAAATACATTTAAAAAATCTGCTCATCTGGAGTCAAAAACATCCAGAAATATAAATGGTGCCTCTCAAGAATGTTGCCATTATTCTCTCTCTGTTATTTTTATTTATTTATCTCATAACCATGACATGTGTGTTCCAGGTGTAATTGCCTCAGGTAGAGTTGTTGGCACATTGCTCGGCAGGGTGGTTCATCTGTCACTATGTCCACTGAGCTGGAAAGTGGCAGCATGCTCAGGCTCCAGAGTGGTTCTATTGAATGCAGAGGTATGAAATAAGGTGCACACCGTTTTTGTTCAGTGAATTGAAAAAAAAAAACAGTTATGCTGAAACGGTAAAAGAGAGAAAAAAAGCCCTTTTGACCCATCTCCAGATGAAACGCTGAACAAAGCCTGCATGCAGAACATTCCGTTACTCAGGCTGTGATTGACCAGCCCATAAAGTTTGAGAGATTACATTGAAATACTCACATGAAACCAGCAGTAAATCAGTGTACAAAAAAATCAGAATAAGCCCCTCACTTCTGTCTTGTATATAAAACTTTTTTTTTTTTAATGTATTAACTTAAAAATATACGATCATCTTTGCTGTATGTACTAAAACACCTTTCAATGAAATTATTAAACAATAAACATATTTTCCATTAAGATAAATAAAGACAAAACTTGAGGCCACTGTATATCTTTTTCCTATAGAAGGAGGAAGTGCTTGGAGTGCTGAAAGCTCATCTTGGTCCTGTGACTGCATCAGAGTTCTGTCCATGGGATGCTAATCTTCTCATCTCAATCTCAGAAGACAGAACATTCAAGGTACAGATACGATACAAACCGGAACACCATGACTGTACCTGTAAATAGCCTAAGTTTTTTCTAAGTCTTTATTATTGTGTTTACACACACTACCATTCAAAAGTTTGGGGTCAGAATTGTTTTTTTAATTCATCAAAAAATTATTAGACAAATGTATATATAGATATAAATATAGATGTTAAAAAAATTAACTGCAAAAATGTTTTAAATAAATCGAAAATATCAATTGATTATCATTGATAATAATAGGACATTTTTCTTGAGCTCCAAATCAACATAGACTTGCATTAATGTCTACTGCATTAAACCTTCACATACAGGGCTTAGATTAAGCCCGGATTAGACCTTAGTTCAATTAGGATATTTAAGTAGCTTTTGTAAACATGCCTTAGAAAAAAATATTACTGGTGTGCATCTTCAGAAAATATATTAAGATATGTCAGTGCAAGTTGCTTTCAGTTAAAACAGCTCAAACATTTATTTTAGTCTAGGGCTAGTCTTAAGTCTTGTCTGTGAATCCGGGGATAATAATTTATTGTACAAATCAAATTTTAGCATATATGTGTGTGTGTGTGTGTGTGTGTGTGTGTGTGTATATATATATATATATATATATATATATATATATATACCTGTATATATATATATATACCTGTATATATACTGTATATATACTTGTTTATATATATGGCTTTCTTTTTTGTATCAGATGTGGGACGTGAAGAAGGGGGATATTCTCTTTGAATCTGCTGTTCTATCAGGTTGGTGTATAATTTCTAACACCAATATTTATACATCAGAAATTGAAATTCCTAATTTATTATAGCCTGTAAATGTAGAGAATATGTAGTGAAGATGTTTCTGTTTCACAGCGTATCCACTGCTTAGTCTGTTCTTCTTGGAGCAAAACAGTCAGTTCATCACAGGGTCTGGTGATGGACAGGTGAGTCATACACACACACACACAAACTCTTGCAGCCTCTATTGTGTAATCCATATATCGCTTATTTATGTTGGAATATCTGTGATTCAAGCTTTGGTGCTACACTCTCCCTGTGGACCACAAATGTCGCTTGGTGACAAAACTGGACCTTTCGAAGCTTGAACAGAAGCATGAGAGAAACCTCAGGAAAATCAACCCACCTCAAAATGGAACACATGGTTAGAAAAAACCCACAAGCCACAATTCAGACTGCGTATGACTGCTGTTTTTCATGTGCCTACCTCACTGCGGAAAATGATACATCTGCTTCAATGTAAGCTTCATCTGTGTGCTTTGCTAGGAACGACTCGTAATGATGTGAGAGGAACAGTGGAGACAACAAAGCCTGTTCTGAGAATCTGGGCACAGAGACCACAGTCAAGCCATGCTAGCCTGCAGCAGGGGTATGTCTTTGGCCCGTTTTTGTTGTTCACCTTTATCTGGTTGTGCAGTTGTGGAATTTCTGGGGTGAGAAATTATGTAAGGCAGACATGGGAAGGTTAGATTGCACATACCATAATAAGAAGTCATTATACCCCTTTTTCTGGTTTCATGCTGTCCAAACTACAGTTACAGCTATGACAAGATGGTTGGAAGCAAAGGACATCTGTAGAGTTTGGAGGTTATGACATGCTTTTAGTCCCTGACCTCCAGGGCTGGCCCGTGGCATAGGCGATTTCCTTGGGTGGTCGGTTGAAATCACTCCGGGGGACACCGCAATACGAAAGCAAGAGCACCCACAGTTGATACTGCATGATAATGTAATAGTAACAGATACTGTAACAGATTTGGCATTCACTCCAGTGTGTATGTGTTTGCACTCAGGAGAGCCTCAAAGGGTTTCTATTTACTTGTTTATGCAGCGTTGAGCAATGAAGCCAATTACAGACATGTCTGTTGATCTATTGAACACAATGGCCAATCATAGGTGTTTAAGTTAATCAGAGTATCTAAACTCTCGCCTAGGGCACCAGCAGAGCCTGTGATGGCCCTGCTGACTTCAGAACTGAACATAAGTGCTTTAGCATGACATGAAAATCATGTCATTATATGAAATTCATTTATAAACACTGTTGGAGGAAATGTCTGCAGACCCCAACAGTCTTCACTGGAATAGGCAAGGTTACGCAAATGTCTTTGTTTTCCAAAGCATTAATGCTAACCACTTGGACAAAAACCTTTAATTTTATTATAATATAAAATATATTATCTGAATTTCTTCTTTTACACACTCATGCTTAGTTGTAACTGTGCATGAATTCTTCTCATTGTCCCAGTGATTCTTAGAAAACAACATGTTACCTCAACAACTCTAGTTTATTAGACAGGAGAGATGACCCCTGACCCCTGACACTTTATCATTTGCAATGCAGTACAACAGGTTTGACCACTGACTTAAATCAAGTTTTCAAAGCTTTAGTGGAGTTTTGCTTTAGATCAATCTCTAATCATAGAGTCTGCAACTGTAGTCTCAATTATATATTACAGGTTTTCATGTTCTCTATTATAGAGACTTTGTGGGTTTGAATGACTACACTACAGTAGACCTATACTATACGATCTTTTGGGTTGTTGTTGTTGTTGTCTGTTGTACTCAGTTACATTAATCAGGCCTTAGTTCCTTTTAGTGTCTTTTGGCAAACAGTCTCTTCTTTGTACTTTTTCCATAGAGGAAGTTGTGTGTGGATCGGAAGTTCTGATGGGCTTTATCTGCTTGACCTGGATACTTCAGAGCTTCTCAAGATTCTTCCACTCAAAGGCATAATAGGTTTTCACTTAACTCTTGGAGACACTTAAACATGTTTTAGATTCAAATTTACCCATTTCTGTCGGGTCCATTAAGTCAAGAACCCACATGACAAAAAATGATTTAGGAAATTTTTTATCAAATAAATTGCAATTCAAGTTGATAAATTCTGAATTAAAAAATAAATTGTGGCTTTGTTCAGGGAGTCCTCTGACCTTTCATGAGCACCATGAAATAGCAGAGAGTCAGAGAGCAGCAGCAGCATTACAGAACGCTCCCACAGTTTCGGACTGGGAGAGCTGAACTATTCCCCCCATATGAACAGAGCGGCAACGATGACAGAATAACAAATGCCACGTTATACACGACAAGTAGGAGGTGGCGGGCTGCAGAGAAGCGAGCAGCAAGCAGTTAGGAGCGAACTGAATCTGCTTAAAATAGGGCGCCTTGATTTGAGCGTAGCCATTAGCAGCGAGGGTAGTTGAACAGCTGATGCGCTGATGCAGATCAGCTGATGAGACCGTGTTGTTGGCCAAATAGGCCTGCCAGGACTGACGCTCAATTTGTAACCTATTTCACCTGTTTTATTTTTTTTTATCTCAGTTCCTGGTATGTTTATTAGTAGAAAATGGCAACATATAAAAAAATGTACACTTAAACAACATAAATATAATACAAAATATAGCTGCAAGCAGCCATTACTGGGGCCAAGTGCAAAAGAAGACGCTAAGACATGCCAACATGGCTGGGAGTGTCAGACCAACTGCAGCAAGGAGCAATTAGAGACATTTTGGGCAAATGACTGAAAACTCATATATAAAGTAACTTATAAGATGATTTAATGGTTTGTCGCTTGCGACCTATTGGTGGCGCAGTTACGAAATCAATGTGATGTGGTCAGTGTGAAGTGAGAATGACACATACAAAGTTTGGTGTCAATATTTCAAGTCACTGCAGATATAAAGCCTGAATAGTCATTTTGGCATCATACCTCAAATTTGCTGCTGTGGTATACAAAAACCGTTTTATCTCTCGTCACTAAATCCATAAATTTTAGTCGGTACGGTCTGTAGATGATACGATTCGATTTTGGTGAAAATTGGAAAAACGGTCTAAGAAGATGGTGGACAGGAAGTTTGGCTGACTTTGGCAAAATTGGTATCTTTGTTTTCGGCATAACCCAGAGTCATTACATTAGGCAAATTAATTCAAAAGATATTAGCATTGTTGTAAATTTAATTATAAATTTTGACCAAAAGGTGGCGCTGTTTAAAATATTTTTTGAGTACCTTCAGGGCATGCTGCTGATGGCACATACTGGGTTTCGTAATGTAACACCAATGTATTCATTAAGTATAGCATTTTAATCACAAAACTGTAATGAATTAAATGGCAATTTCACGTGTTGTTCTATTAAAGCGCCAACAAGTGGCACAATCCCACAGTTTTTTTTCATATGTCCTAGGAGTGAGCCCATACATATGTGTGTCAAATTTGGTGAAATTATCTCATTTCGCTTTGGAGTTATAGTCATTTATATGTATACACGCTTAAAAAATGACCTACACATGACTTTGTTTGCATTTTCATGCCACTTACTATTAATATTTTGACATTTGGGCATTAAAGTCTAGCCAACAACCTATATTTCCAAACTTCTGACGGTGGTTTCCTCTCGATCGGTCAAACTGTTTCGAAGATATTGGCAAATGTTTTTTAAGCGCTAAATCACAACGCTACACAAACCGTAAGGTGAAACCTGGCATGGGTGGTATCGTTGGACTCGGCAAGGATTCAGGAACCCAAGGAGATGTCTCCCGTGGAAATCAGTCAACCACATCCAGAGTTATAAGCATTTGAAAATTTAACTTTGCCACTAGGTGGTGCTGGTTCGAAACTTCTCAGGCTCCTTCAGGGCATCATACTGATGACCCATACCGAGTTTCGTAACGATACGTTCATGCGTTCAGAAAATACAGCATTTTGGAACAAAATTCAAAATGGCCGTCGCCTAAAATAGTCGATATGGAAAAAATTGGATATCAGTCGACTCGGCATGACGTCCTGAATCTAACGAGTCCATTTTGATGATTTTTGGATCTAACCGTTCAGTTATAAGCAAAAATAGCCATTTTTCATATATCCGGACCAGTAGGTGGCGCTGCGCCGAAACACTGCATGTAGCCTCAGGTCATGCTTGTGATGACAAGTACCAAGTTTGGTCTGAATACGATAAAGCGTTGTGGAGATAAAGCCTTTCGTCTGTTTTCGCAATCGCTACGTAAAATTAGTTTGCGTGGTATTCGAGAACGGTTTGACGAATCGACATTAATCCCTCAACTTTTAATCGACATGGCCTGGAGATGATCTGGATCGCTTTTCGTGAAAATCGGAGCATCGGCCTAGGAGGAGTTCGAAAAAGTAGGTTTTTCTGAAAATTCTAAATGGCGGACCAATTTTCATTTCTATTTCAATTTTGTTTCTAGCCCTTATGGTTCGAAAGTTATTAGCATAAACATGAGTGAAACTTGAATGTCAACAAGGCACGTTCAGTAAATGTTAGATAAATCATTTTCAGCATAACCTGTCAGCGGGGTGCTATGAGAAAACCATTTAGGGTTTCAGTGTTCTAACTTGGAATATTCCAGGATTATGAAACTTTAGAAAGTCATTGCGTAAGTACTTGTACACTTAATGATAACATTGGTAAACTCTTGCAACCTCAAAACAAAATTCACCTCAAAAATATGTATAAACATCATGATTTTTTTATAACAAATGGCTTCCTAGGAACACATTTAATCAGTGAAAATGTCACCATGAATATTAATGCTTGGGTTTCTGAGGGTTACGAATTTCTGTTTGTCTTCTTTCAAATACACTAATTTCTCATGTGGCTGCTAACAAGTTAGGCATCAAATGTTTTTCTTCAAGACTGATCATCATTTTTTTTTAATGTCAGTTACATAAAAAACTATACTGAAAAATAAACTGATTACCCCTAACTAACTGCTAGTCGGTCAAATTAGTTCTACCAGAAAGACTCAGGAGGTAAAAGAAAGTATGAATAAAAATTATTTAACAGTTGTTTACAAATTAGTATCAAATAGATTAAATGCTAAATTTCCTTGGCATAGGCCGTAATCCAGAGGGTAGCAGATGCTTTTATTTGCCAATTATTTGGAACAATTATTTACCCGCCTTTATTAAATACTTTTTGCAACCTCCTTTTTCCAAGATAACAACTCTGAGTTTTCTCCTATAATGCCTGATGAGTTTGGAGAATCTGACAAGAGATCAGAGATCATTCCTCCAAACAGAATATCTCCAGATCCTTCAGATTCCCAGATCCATGTTGGCGCTTACAGTAGTCATTAAATATTTGCCTGGTTATCTCTAAATCTAAATTAGTTTTCTTTTGAAGTTTTGCATTTTCCCCTGACAGGTGACCTTAGCATTTCAATAGCAGAATCATGGGCCATCACCCATGGACATGGTGGCAATGTAAGTACTGTGTTACATTTTTGGTGTCTGTAAAAGAATGCATCGTGTATACAAATACAATATTGTATTGATTTACAGTATTCCATGTCTGTACAGCTCTTGATAGATTCTTATGATGATTTGTTTAACAGAATACATTTCCATATTAATGGCAAACTGTGAGGATCACTTTCATAGAAGTCATATACTTGCTATTTTTTTAATGATTCCCGTAGTTAACCTTCAACCACTCTAGAGCTCACATGTATAGCACCTTTGGTATTTTTACAGCCCTGCAATTAGCAGTTTACAGTTTTCTAAAGCCTAGATTATTTAAGATGTAAAGATTTTACAAGGTTTGGCTGTGGTTTGCATTCTGGGAGGAAAGTTGTCTGTGTACGACACAGTATGACATAAGGACTACATAATGACATAACCCTCATCCTCTCTCTCTTTCTGGTTAGATGTGTTGTTTGGTGTCCTCTCTATTTGGAAATTCAGTCGTCCTTTTTGAGGTTAACAGTGCTTGGCTGGACAAGCTCTGCTTTAGGATGGCGAAGAGCTTCTCTGTGGAAGAGCATCTTTCAGTCGTGCCCAGGTAGCAAAACGTATCTTTCAGCCACTGGTCAGGAGGTTCTTGGATTAAGGATATGCAGGGTATCATTTTAAACAACATCCAAGAAAAATTTACTCATTGTTTTATTTTGGTTTTAGCTAGAACTTTCTTTAGTAGATATACAGTATTGTCTGTTCTTGATGAGTCAACCACCACAATGGAAAATTCTGTATTATATTATTTCCAGTAATAGAAGTCTATTTATGTTGTTTTTCCATGCTTGATTTTCTGCCACTTTTTCCTTTATATTCACCATTTTTCAGCTCTCCTCTGATGACTATGTCCCCTCTGAATGCTGAGCTGGCAAAACAGGACCCAAAACCTCAGAGAAAAATAGGTTGGAGTTCACAAAACCACACACACACACACACACACACACACGCATTTTTGCCATGTAATAAAAAAAGCCACCTTTGGTGGCGTTTTTGTGTTATTGACACCCCTAAGGTAAAATTTATGAAGCTAACGAATTACTGTCCAAGATGTTTATCTTTCTAGCCTGGCGAATGATCTGTACCACAATATAACTTTTCAAAAGAAAGTCGTCATTAGGCACAGCAGCGTTCTTTATAGACTGCAGTTTGAGATATTTGGGTTTATTTGAAATACTTTTGAAATACATGGAAAGGAAACCGTCCAATAAAAATGTAACTCTTAAATATTTATCTTCAGTAAAACAGTCTGATGCCATCTGGTGTCTGAAGTCACACAGATACAGGGTTTTCATAACCACAGAATGAAGAGACAAGCCCCAAACTATGTCACAAAATCCAACATCAAATCATTCTTATTTTTTTAGTACCCTGTACCCTATTTATTTCCTTAACACAGGATCGTGGTCTTAATTTGCATGATTCATCACTGCATATTATTCAAAAGACTAAAAATGTATCCATAAAATGAAATGTGGTAGCGTGTTTGTAAAGTTTGATATTGAATAAACTGACAAAATTCATTTATACTACAGTATAAGCATTTAAAAGTTTGGGGCCGGGCCTCTTGTGCTGATCATGGCTGCATTTATTTGATCAAAAATACAGCAAAAACAGTAATATATGTGGCCCACATACTGACCTACAGTAGTACTTCCATTCTCTCTCCTAATCTCAAAATTAAAATGAATCAAAGAAATTCTAAAATACTTTTTAAAGCTCTTTTATTTCCTTGCAAACACATTTTTTTTGAGTGTGTGTTTTAACTGAATAATGATTATTATATGTTTCATAGATGTAAAAGCAATCTATCATCATCATCATTTCTCTTTTTCCCTTAAGGGAGGGTCTTCTTCCATCTCCATCTGGGCATTATTTCTCTTCCTTACTAGAGTTACATATCCTCAGAGGTTTAAATTTATTCCATAGCTCTTTCTGGGGCCTAAGTCAATACCATAGCTAGGACAACTCATTTTCTTCCTACTGCTGGGGTTTGACATGCACTATTCAGGATCTAGCAGTTTAGTCTGTGTGATTAAAGGTCTGATAACAGGCTGATCACTGTTCTCAGAACAGAGTAACATTCTTGAAGAACGGGTTATGTCAGTATGTGGTTTGTTGACAATGAACCGAAACCACTACTTCTCTTTGGTACACTGTTTCTGTACCATTTGCCAATGTAAAATGAAACAATTTGAGATACCACAGAAATAAGTATGCGCTATGAAAGAATACTGTACATGATTCTTTATTGACTGAACTCATTACAGGAACTTTTTTATAAAGTCCAAAAAGATTTTTGCACAATAATGAATTTAACTGATTTTAAACACATCTGAACCAGCTAATCATGGTTTTCAGGATTACTAGAAACTTCCAGGCAAGTGTGTTGGGGCATGTTGGAGCTAAACTCAGCAGGACATTGGCCCTACATGAGCAGTACTGGACACCCCTGCTTTAGGAAGTAGTTGAATTTATAAGCCACTTTTCAGAATATACGTTTAGTCTGTGGTTGACAGAGGAACCGTTTTTGGAAAAGTGTGCATTAGATTTAATGGAGCTGGAAAAAAGGAGTTCACTGAAGAGAAGGAAACTTGGAAAAATGTCAGTTCTTCAGGTTGTGATTTGTATCATATGACATATTTTTTACTGTAATATGACTTTTTATTTGAATAAGTTCCTATTAGTATAAATTGTGTGGTCAATAACGCTTTAGTCAGGTAAAATGTACAGTCAACTGTGCAGTATCACAAAATAAACCCAAATAAAATGTCATCTTGAAGGGGTATATTTTGCCATAATAACCAACTGACTGTACAGTATCAAGCAGAGCTTCTTACCAAATAAATAAATAAATATATGGACAAGAAAAAAATATTTTTTTATGTGAGTGGAAAGAGACTGAAGAGTGAAATGAGATTTATGAAAATAGCTAAACAGCAGTTGGGTTATTACACGCTTTAGTTACCATCTATCCAACGTATTTCAAATGTAGTGTTGGTGCCACACGATTACGATAATGTTCAGACCACATATAGGTAGATCTTAATTATATGAGTGACCTGTTCTCTTTTTGTCTTCTAGGTGTGAGCTGTCAGAAGACTGTGAAGGATCAGGCTTTAGTTTTTCACACACAAGTGAAGTCATCAGGATACAATGCAGCTCCTCAGTAAGTCAGTAGACGACACAGAGAAATGCATTTTAGGGTCAGAACAGAAGTCTAACAAACTTTACGGTTTCTGGCTTGTGTGCATATAGTTTGCATGGTTTCAGGCTTTGAAAGTTGTAAGCTATCAAGCTCCCTGTTGAGTACAACATTTAGAAAATGTGTGAAATTCATCCCTTCAGTGTGTGTAATGAGAGTTTTAGATATTTATAAAATGGTGCCTATGTCAAAACTTCCTTTTAGGAACAACATTAATATAGACTAAGAAGTTCTATAGAATTATAATAAAAAATATTACTCAGGCTATGTTCTGGTAGCTTTGAAATGTGACTTCCATCTCAAATTACTCTAATTGTACTCATACCTAATATCTTCCATGCTGTAACTTTGGAGTTTAATCTGAGGTCAATTGCATGATATTGATTTAAACACTGTTTAATTCCGTTTCCACGGAACCTACAGGCCTGCTCAGACTCACTCTGCTGAAAGGCTTTTTTGTCTTAAGATTTTTTTGTTGTTGCAATATTATGTTGTGAAGGAACAAGAGGACCTTGGGGAAGTATCTTCATGATGTATTTAAGGACTATCTTAGTAGAATCGCTCTCATCTCGAAGCCGATCACAAATGTGGTTTCTGCATTGCTTGTGGCCAGTTCAAGTACCATGTGTATGAAAAACGTCTCGGTTACGTATGTAACCCTCGTTCCCTGAGTAGGGAACGGAGACGTTACGTCGGATGACGGAGAATGGAGGTTTCGCCTAGAAAGCCAATCATCTTCGTGTATTATAAAACGAACCAATGGCGATGAAATGCCATGGGTCTGCGGAATTTGCATAGCGTATCTCCGCCCCACCTCGTGGGTATAAAAGGAGGACGCCGGCAACATGCAGATATGTCTTCGCTGAGGAGCCGAGACTGAACTCAGGCGTCTACCCAGCGGTACAGCGGAAGTGGCAGGGAGACGTAACGTCTCCGTTCCCTACTCAGGGAACGAGGGTTACATACGTAACCGAGACGTTCCCTTTCGTAGTCACTCCGAGTTACGTCGGATGGCGGAGAATGGGGGTCCCTGTGTAATCACGCCACCTTCACAGCTGTCTTCCAGTGCCCTGCGAAAGTCTGATCCCCCTGTCGTGATACTGGCACGGACGAAGGAGTCCTACTTAGCACAGGAATACCAAGGTACACTGGGAAGCATATCTCAGAAGAAATATGACGCAGCATTCTTACCCGTAGGGAGGACTTAAGAATACACATTTGGCCGGAGGGCTACATATGGAGGAACACTGGAGTGACCAGCCCGTGGGGTGGCAACTTTCAACTCCAGGAGAGGCAAGGTGACTTGCCGAGGGAAAGACACATGCTCAAGGAGGCTTACAGTGGAAATACACATGTGGGGGTTACTCAGGGGAGGAACCAAGCACACGGAGGCACCTAGCCGACGCACAGGCAATAGACACTGGCGCCAGCGTCAACAGTGCTGGAGGAACTCAGGGCTTCGGAGAGGAAGGCTCACCTGAGGAGAATATTGCACATATCCAGTCCGTAGAGTGGAATGGCGAGCAAGCGAAGACACCTGAGCGGGTCCAGTACTAGCTGGTTGAATCGAGTACACGAGAGGACACAGGCTCCACTCGGAGATTATAAAATCTGGCGAATGTGTCGGGTGTCGCCCAGCCTGCAGCTCTACAGATGTCTGCCAGCGAGGCGCCATGCGCTAGTGACCAAGAGGAAGCCACACTCCGGGTGGAGTGGGCTGTCACACCAAGGGGGCACGGTCGGCCTTGCTGTTGGTAAGCCAAAGCAATAGCGTCCACTATCCAGTGAGTCAACCTCTGCTTTGAGAAAGCCTTTCCCTTCAGTCTCCCACCATAACAGAAAAAGAGCTGGTCTGAGGTCCTGAAACACTGCGTTCTGTCTACGTAAGCACGGCGAGCGCGTACTGGACAGAGCAGTGCCAAGGCTGGGTCTGCCTCCTCCAGGGGCAGCGCTTGCAGGTTCACCACCTGGTCCCGGAATGGAGTGGTGGGAACCTTGGGCACATATCCAGGCCGGGGTCTCAGGATCACGTGAGAGTGACCGGGCCCGAACTCCAGGCACTCTTCGTCAACGGAGAATGCGTGCAGGTCCCCTACCCTCTTGATAGAGGCCAAAGCAACCAGGAGCGCTGTCTTCATAGACAGGAACTTAAGCTCAACTGATTGCAGAGGCTTAAAGGGAGCCCTCTGCAGGGCATTTAAGACCACTGAGAGGTCCCAAGAGGGAACGAGAGGAGGGCGAGGAGGATTCAGTCTCCTCGCTCCTCTCAGGAACCTGACGATCAGGTCGTGCTTCCCCAGAGACTTACCTTGAACTGCTTCGTGATATGCGGCGACATACACCTTCAGGGTGGAGGGAGACAGCCTTCGCTCCAGCCCATCTTGCAGGAAGGAAAGCACGACACAGATCGAGCATCTCCTGGGGTCTTCTCGACGAGAAGAGCACCAGTTGACGAAGAGGTTCCACTTCAACGCATAGACATGTCTCGTGGACGATGCTCTAGCGGAAGTGATGGTAGCCGCCACCGCTGGTGGCAGGGTACTCAAACCTGCCTCGTCCCGTCCAGGAGCCACACGTGGAGCCTCCAAAGATCGGGTCGAGGGTGCCATAGGGTGCCCCGTCTCTGAGAAAGGAGATCCTTCCTCAGAGGAATTGGCCAAGGAGGTGCTGTCGCGAGGAGTATCAGTTCGGAGAACCAGGTCCGGGTGGGCCAATACGGCGCAACCAGAATGACCTGCTCCTCGTCCTCCTTGATCTTGCACAAGGTCTGTGCGAGAAGGCTCACTGGGGGAAACGCATATTTGCGTAGGCCCCGCGGCCAGGTGTGCGCCAGTGCATCCGTGCCGAGGGTGCCCTCGGTCAGAGAATAGAACAGGGCGCAATGGGTCGAGTCGTGAGAGGCAAACAGATCTATCTGTGCGTCCCCGAACTGGTCCCAAATCAGCTGAACCGACTGGGGATGGAGTCGCCATTCGCCGGAGATGGGCCGAAACAGTGACAGCTCGTCGGCTGCAAAGTTCCGATCTCCCGGAATGTAGATAGCACGAAGGGACCTCAGGTGCTTCTGACTCCATAAGAGGAGGTGGCGTGCGAGTTGCGACATACGGCGGGAGCGTAGACCACCCTGACGGTTGATGTACGCTACAGTCGCGGTATTGTCTGAACGGACTAGTACGTGTTGACCCCTGAGCAACGTGAGAAAGCGGTGCAGGGCAAGGCGTACTGCCAGCAACTCGAGGCAATTGACATGCAGAAGGTGCTGGGGTCCTGTCCAGGAGCCCGCGGCAGCATGTCCGTTGCACATGGCGCCCCAACCCGTGGAAGAGGCATCTGTGGAGACAACAACATGCCTGGAAACTCTTTCTAGGGGAACTCCACTGGGTCTCGTCAGTCGCCAGTCACTGGGACTCGGAACGTGCCATGATGCCATGCCCACCTCGGGACTCGATCGCGAAGCCACAGCTGAAGCGGTCTCATATGCTTTTTTCAATCCGAGCGGCGTTGCCGCGGCTGCAGATGCCACATGCCCCAGGAGCCTCTGAAACAATTTCAGTGGAACCGCACTCTTGCCATCGAACTGTCGAATACAGGTCAGCAGCGAGTGTGCGCGCTCGCTCGTAAGCTGCGCGGACATGGCGACCGAGTCGATCTCCATACCGAGAAAAGAGATCCTCTGCACGGGGCAGAGTTTGCTCTTCTCCCAGTTGACCCGAAGGCCCAGACAGGCTAGGTGCCGGAGCACAAGTCCCCGTGTTTTCGCAAACCTGGTCTCGAGAGTGAGCTAGGATCAGCCAGTCGTCGAGATAGTTCAGGATGCGAACCCCGTGTTCCCGAAGGGGAACAAGGGCAGCCTCGACGACCTTCGTGAAGACGCGAGGAGACAGGGCTAGCCCGAAGGGGAGAACCGCGTACTGGTATGCCTGCCCCTCGAAAGCAAACCGTAGGAACGGTCTGTGTCGAGGTAAAATGGAGACATGAAAGTAGGCGTCCTTCAGGTCTATCGCTGCAAACCAATCCTGTGGCCGCACACATTCGAAAATGCGTTTGGCCGTGAGCATCTTGAATGGCAGCCTGAGAAGGGAGCGATTCAAGACGCGCAGATCCAGGATCGGCCGTAACCCACCGGTCTTCTTGGGGACAATTGAAGTACGGGCTGTAAAACCCTGACTTCATCTCGGCTGGAGGGACAGTCTCGATTGCACCCTTCGCCAGCAGGGTGGCAACCTCCGCTCTCATGATAGGGGCATTGCCACCGACCATAGTGAAGCGAACTCCCCTGAAGCGGGGAGGAGACCGTGCAAACTGAATCGCATAGCCGAGCCTGATAGTTCGGGCGACCCAGCGAGAAAGGCTGGGAAGCTCCAACCAAGCTGTCAGATACTGAACCAGTGGGGTCATACGAACCACAGGCATCCCCCCGGAGGGGCAGCGAAGCGGAGTGACCGGCCCAGGCGAGGTTGGCAAAGCGGCCCGGTGCGGGGGCGCGGTCATGCTCCGCGTCCTGACAGAGGAGACCAGGGAAGGACCAGCGTTCCACGGGGGTCTGCTCTGCCAGGGGTCTGGCGATAGAGGGGGACGAGAGTGGTGAGGTCCGGAGACAGCACACACTGTCGTCCGCACCCTCTGGGACAGAGGGGGACGGGAGTGGCGAGGCCCGGAGGCGGCACACACTGCGGTCCAAGAACTCTGTGACAGAGAGGGATGAGAGCGGCGAGGCCCGGGGGCGTCGCGCACTGTCAACCGGCTCTGTGTGCTCAGTGATGGGTGTATTGGTTCTTTCTTTGACCATAATAGGGTACTGCCCACCCGTGGGTGAGCAGCGGGAGAACAAAAGATTCTCCCCCGGCCCTCCGCCGGGGGAAGGAGGGGGCCTGCAACCACCTCCTGGGAAAAAACCGACACCATCACTGAGCAGCCCGTCTCAGGAGCGCCGCTTAACCTGGCGTTTAGCGGGGCGCGGGGCTGGAGAGGGCTGTCGCGCCTTCCTGCGGCCTCCTCCACGACGCGGCCCGGGTGAAGGCTGCTGCTGGGGCCGTGCTGGAGGGGAGGGAGCCACAGGAGGGCGCCCTCGGCGGCGAGCAGTCTGAGGTGTCTGTACCGACGGCTGGGTGGAGGCAGCAGCAGGCCGTCGGGGCAGAATATGTTTAATCGCCTCAGACTGCTTCTGTGCGGTTGAGAACTGCTGGGCAAAGTCATCAACCGCTCCGCCGAAGAGGTCGGCCTGGGATATGGGGGCGTCGAGCAAACGGGTTCGCTCGGCATCCCGCATATCAGCCAGGTTCAGCCACAGGTGACGCTCCTGGACCACAGAGGTGGCCATCACCTGACCCAGGGAGCGTGAGGCCACTTTCGTCGCTCGGAGAGCGAGGTCAGTGGCGGCACGCAGCTCATTGAAGAGCCCTGGGTCAGTCCCCGCCTCGTGCATATCTCTGAGCAGCTGGGCCTGGTAGACCTGCAAGGTGCTCATCGCATGCAGAGTGGCAGCCGCCTGTCCTGCAGCTCTGTGAGATCTCGCCACTAGGGTGGACGAAAATCTACAGGCCTTGGACGGGTGCTTAGGATTACCACGAGATGGAGCACTCTGAGGACATAGTTGCATGGCAACAGAGCGTTCAACCGGGGGAATCCCAGTGTACCCATGGGCGGCCGCCCCATCGAGGGGAGGAAAGGCGGAGAAAGCTGACGAACGTACACGGGAGGTCAAGGGAGCCTTCCATGATTTCGTCAACTCCTCATGCACTTCCGGGAAGAATGGCATTGGGGTCGGCTGTGGCCGTGAGGCGGCAGCCGCACCCAAAAACCAATCATCCAACCGCGAGCGCTCAGGGCAGGGCGGAGGGTTCCACTCAAGCCCGATGCTCGCGGCGGCACGGGAGAGCATTGCCGTCATCTCGGGATCTGATACGGGCAACGCTGGAACTCCAGAAGGAGGCAACGCAGCCGCATCGTCACTTCCCGATGACTCTTGCCCGCCTTGTGATGCCGCGATCGACATCGAGTCTTCCTCTGGAGCGCCGAATGAAACACGCGGGGCATCAGAAGATGAACCCGGTAGAATCACCGCAGCACTCGCGGGTTGCAACACTGTAGAGGGGGGCGTGGTCCGAGGAGGCATCGTCGGATTGTCCCACACGTCACCCTCAAGTCACCCTGTCCACCAGCCGAAGTACAGCCTCTCGTGGAGGATGTAGATCGGGGTGTGGATGAGGGGACTCTCTCTCGAATGAGATCATTGAGTCTAGACCTTAGTGTTGCGATGGCCATGTTAGCGTAAGATGTCTTTAGCATGTTCTAAGCCCAAACACGCAAAGCAGCGATTGTGCACATCAAAGGAAGACAGGAAACGACCGCATCCAGAAGAACACGGGCGAGACATCTTTAAAAAGACGTTCCACGTGCAGCTCTTTTAGAGAAAAACTCAGCGATGCTGAGGCGACCAGGGAGAAACACACAGACTGGCAGATCACTGCTCAGATCGCAGGCAATGTGAACTCGCTGGGTACCGCCGTCACACCAACACCGGAGAGTTCGCTCGTCTCGAAGAAGATGATGTCACAGGATTTGGCTTGTGGAGTGAAGAGAAGCTCTTGGCTCCGAAGCGAAAACATATCTGCATGTTGCCGGCGTCCTCCTTTTATACCCACGAGGTGGGGCGGAGATACGCTATGCAAATTCCGCAGACCCGTGGCATTTCATCGCCATTGGCTCGTTTTATAATACACGAAGATGATTAGCTTTCTAGGCGAAACCGCCATTCTCCGTCATCCGACGTAACTCGGAGTGACTACGAAAGGGAACTAGGGTATGTTCTATTGGGTTTTTTCAGGAATTAGACTATAAACTATAGCATATATCTCTTTTATAGTAGGACAATGTTTAGACCAAAGACCAACGTTAAGAAGAAAACCCACTCTGCTTCAACAACTACCACAAATACGTAAGTTTAAGTACAGAGTCTCAAGAATGCAGCAGTACTCAATAAGATCATTGTGGCTTCTGCTGAAATCTATGTGCTGTTTTTCAACAGAAAAGGCCTCTTAAATGAGTATCCATCACATTTTGAAGCACCAAGTGTGCCTTACAATCGTTTGATGGTTTCCACAACTCCAACCACAGTCAACTCTCTACAGTACTCAGGTGAGTAACGGTACGGTCACACTAGGCTTCAAGCATGTGAGGTTTTTTTATGGTCATACTTTTTTCTACACAAAGTGTAACCCTATAGCACTATAGTAACCTTCTGTAATTTTATTGGCTTAACATTGCATAGCACATAGTTTCTTTTCCAACTTCATGCATGACCAACAGCACTTAATAGCAGTATCTAACGATCATTTGCCTGTTGATTATTTGCATTTTTGGTTCTCCTGTGGTCTCACATAAAGATGCAATATACTGTAGCAGCAGCAGCAAAGCAGAGTAGACTCCTGGAGTTAAACACAATAAAGTTGTGCACGCCTGTTTTTAAGAGTGCTGTAGTGCTTTAGTTTTAGACTTTCGCCTCAGGAGCGTCATTTTTGAACTAATTATGCCTTCGTTTTTGTCTGTTAACTTTCTATTTTTGTGTCTAGGAGATGGAAAGCAGCTTGTGTGTGGTCTTGGAGACAGTTCGGTTTTGTTGTATAACTCTCCACTCACCGGTAACCCAGCTGTCTATACAGGTAGTGGGAGAGCTTCAGATCTGTAGTGTTTATTTTTGTAAAATTCCTTCGCACTATTATTATTTTCATTTCCTGAATGAGTGGCGCAAAGGAATTGATTCAGTATTTGAATTTTTACATACCTTTCTGATAGCACAGCTTAAACTGACAGTTGGGGAATTCTGTTATTTGGAGGCCTTTCTTGTCCCTGAAATAGACGCTCTTTTCATTGGACTAAGGATTGTTATAAACAAGGAAGAGTGAAACAACAGTTCACACATGTGTTGCAATTTATAAATATATCAAAATATGCCTACATATTTTTATGTTTTCAGCTCCTGTCACTCAACAGTTCGTGTCATTCATTTCAATAACAGATGTCCAGTCCTCATATGCTTTTGTGGAGAGTTTTAGACAGAAATGCACTGAAACGAAATGTCTGAAATGTTGTCTTTATAATTTCAGGCTTACTATTTTTTTTGATAACAGTATAAATTAGTCTAATATAGTTTCATAGCTGCCTGCATAGTTTTAGTAGAGGGTATCTTGCAAGGGGATCATCATTTTTGGGGACCTGGCATCAGAATTTTAAACTAGAGTTGTTCCTCACTTGACTGTTGTTTTCTGTTTGCAGGGCACAGTAAGGCTGTGAACACTGTATGCTGGAGTCATAGTAGGCGGTGGTTTATGAGTACGTGTGAGGACCCCACCCTTTGCATCTGGACTGCAAGTGCTTCTGAACCTGTTCTGACCATGGTAACGTATCAAAAATTAAGCCAAATACAGTCTTTGCTCTGACATGAGCAATTTAAAAGGTTATATTAGTTCTGAGCTTTTCCAGTACCTATAATTATAGTCAAGCCCAGCTCAGAGTGAACAAATGAGCAAAGTATCTGAAGAAAAGTTTTAAGATTCAAGAAATTCATTTGCATTTGAATGCGTACTCCTGTGAGAAGTGTTTGTCTTGGCAGTATACCTCTGCTGGAACATCAAAGGCATCTGTGCAGTCCCCTGATCAGCACATCAGTGCTCTAAACACTTGCAGACATCTCTAAACCCTTATTTCACTCTTTCCCAGAACTCCCAACACAACTGAAGTTCATTCAAAACACATTCTGGCTTACAGTTTCTCTCTGGTGTCTTCCCACCCAGTCTTCAAGACTTGTGCACCTGTGTGTATCTGTGGAGCCAAATATGACCCAATGTATCAGTGTTTGTGTCATTTATATTAAAAAGAAAATCCTGAGTCTGCAATAAGAAACAGGGCTACTTAATGTTGAAAGCAGAGTATAAATACATTTTAGGCATTTTGGCCAGAAATACACTAAAGTAAATATGCAAACAAACAAGGACAAATGTTTGGCAAGAACATTGCAGACAAGGAGTCAAGGTTTGACTGGTAGCAAAAAAATAAGTAAAAAGTAAGAATATATATTGTTTTAAATAGCATAATAAAAGCAGAATGTTTACACTAATATGGGCCCTTGTGGTAGTGATGATAATTGAGCACATAGTTGTGCACATTTCGGAAGGCAACTATGCATTAAATCATGAACTAGAAACTACATACATTCACGTACTTGCATACACTAAATATCCAGTAGCACTCATATTCCACTCACCAAATTGTCTCTCATTGACTTTCAATATTCTCATATTTTCCAGACAGAAAAAACAACATTCCTATGTTCCTCTATCCTCATTTATCTCTTCACACTCCATCTTTGGTAAAAAGAGAGAATGACTGAGATCTTGATATTTTAAACTGATATGGTGCTGTAATTTATACGACGTGACATATGAATGCACTTAGCACTTATTTAAAAGCTATTAATAAACTGCAATGTTGATGTGAATTACTGACTGTCTGTTTATGCACTGTTTGTTTAACTTCATGCTTTTGCAGTTCACAAAGCCCATCAGAACGGCTCAGTTTTATTATCTGGACAAGTTTTTACTGCTGGCGTCAGGATCAAATCTAATGTTGTACCTATACCATCTGGACACCACAAGAGATGACATCAAGAGGTACGGGACACACACACAAGCAGTTAATAGACAGTGAGCAAGGGTAAACGCAGGGTACTGAGGACCGTACAATAACTGAAGATCTGGTATGACAATTGCAAGGTTCAGTTCGAGGGATGTAAAAACTGGAAGTACGCCAGGCGATCAGATTTATAGCCATATATCAAAATCATAATTTAAACTCTAGTTAACACTGTTTAATATTACAAACACCTACTTCAGGCTTCCTACTGTGTAGAATTTCTTTGTAACTTGTATAAAGACTATCTTTCTTTTTTTTCATATTTCTCTGAAATGGTCCATATGCAATCACAGTTGATATACTGTTAAAAGAAATTTGGGAGTCGGTAAGAATTTATAATGTTTTTGAAAAGTCTGCTCACCGAGGCTGCATTTATTTGTTCAAAAAATACAATAATGTTGTTGTGTAAGGGTTATGCTTAGTTTTTGCCTGACTTGCTGTGAGATATTATTACAATTTATATAACTGTTTCCTATTTTAATATATTTTCAATTTGTCATTCATTCCTGTAACGGCAAAACTGAATTCTACAGAATCCTACAGAAATAAGGCGCTTTTTCAAGAAAAAAAAATCATATTTTTTATCATAAAAGCAGTTTGCTGCTTAATATAAACTTCTGAATGGTAGTATATTATTTAATTTAAGTGTTAAAAGTAGTGTGCTATCTATGCTTACAATATTTGCACATAAGGCTCATGTCCACACTGCTACTGCAATGCTTTGTTATTATCCATAGAAACATTTATGTTTCAGAATGATTAGCTTTATGGACTCTGTTCAAGCATTTTTTTTGCTCTTTCTTCTCCTATAATACAGGTATACGCAAAGAAGCAAGTCCAAACTGGCCAGTAAATTAAGCATGAAGTCAGGAACAGACATTACTTCAATGTCAGCGATCAATGACTTCTACTCCTGTATCCTAAAAAACCTGACGGAGAATATATGCTTTGCACAACTCAAAAAGCGATAGCTGAAGGTGTCATTGCATGAAGATTCCTTAAACGCACAGGCTTCTTCTGAATATTTTGGTAGATATGAATACCTATAACATAAATTTACATACACATTTATATTTGTCAACAAACTGAATTTCAAGCATTTAAGCATATGCTTTTAGATCTAAAGTTGTTTAAGCTCTTGAGAAGTGTGTCCAAACATTTTCCTTATTAAATGTTTTACATTTAATTTACTAAGCAATAAATGTTCTGAACACTGCAGTCTGTTCAGTTTAGCCTATCCTTGCGTAAGGTAATGCAGTTGGCCTGATTTTGCAACACTTGCAGTGAAACACATCAGCGTAATGATCAAATAATTTTCTGTGTGTATTTAGGATTCTGAAATAATAAAGCTTGTACAGATTATAATATATAATGTAGAGGGTAATCTCATGCCCTCTTTGGTAGTGCTATAAAAGTCATGAACTATTCAGAAAATGTTTATTTAACCATATTAGATTTCTTTAAAGGTGACAGGACTTTAGCTGAAGTGTAAGTTCAGTGTACCTCTTTAACCGTAGTATATCAGACATCATCTTGGCTGCTGGCGCTGACCGCACCATCCAGGTGTTCGATATGAACCAGGGCTGTATAGCCACTCAGATCCCTGATGCCCACAGTAGAGCTGTCCACCACCTCACCCAGAACAAGGTAAGAGAATTTGTATATATTTTAAAATGTAATTTTGTTCCTGTGATCAAAGCTGGATTTATTGCATCATTACTCCAGTCTTCAGTGTCACATGATTCTTCAGAAATCATTCTAATATGTGGATTTGATCCTTAAAAAACATTCATTATTATTATTATCAATGTTGAAAACAGTTGTGTACAATGTATTTTCAGGATTCTTTGATGAGTAGAGAGTTCAAAGAACAGAATTTATTTGAAGTAGAATCTTTTGTAAAATTATAAATTTCTTTACTGTAACATTTGATCAATTTAATTGATGAACGGAAGTATTGATTTCTTTTATTTATTTCCCTCAAAAAATTAAATACAATTTCTTACTGACCCCAAACTTTTGAACGGTAGTGGTTAATGTTACAAAAGCTTTCTATTTCATATAAATGCTATTCTTTTTAACCTTCTGTTCATCAAAGAATCCAGAAATTAAATGTAAATAACTGTTTTCAACATTGATAATAATGAGAAATGTTTCTTGAGCATCAAATCATCATATTAGAATGATATCTGAAAAATCATGTGACACTGAAGACTGAAGTAATAATGCTGAAAATTCAGCTTTGATCACAGGAATAAATTACACTTTACTATATATTCACATAGAAAATTGTTATAATTGTAAACATATTAAATTGTAATAATATTTCACAATATTAAAGTTTATTTTTTTATTTTTAATCAAATAAATGCAGCCTTGGTGACCAGAAGAGACTCATTGTAAAACCTTAAAAAATCTTATCGATCCAAAACTTTTGACTGGTAGTGTAGGGCCTGTTTGCACTTATTCATCTTATGTGTTTTTTTCTGATCGGATAGCTATCCTATCGTGAAAAGACCAGTTGTAAATGCCCTCCGAAACGCATTTGAGACTAATTTAAATCCAATCGCTCAAACAATTTCAGGAGGTGGTCTGATATGCATTGCTGACTGGACAATTGTAAATGCTTCTGGTTGTTAAAACCACATATATAAATTTTACTCCTCCCAAAATGTAAAAAAATTA
Organism: Siphateles boraxobius; assembly: GCF_051911475.1. Lineage (NCBI taxonomy): Eukaryota > Metazoa > Chordata > Actinopteri > Cypriniformes > Leuciscidae > Siphateles > Siphateles boraxobius. The sequence continues at coordinate 7,791,991 of NW_027508811.1, read as the reverse complement.
AAATTTGTGTGTGAGGGCGTGTAATAAAGCTGTACTACATGGTATAACCTAGGGGTTAAATGACTATGACTTCAGATTTTTTTTTTTAAATCAAAGCTACGGCATATGACACATTGCTGCCCACAAGGCTTTTGCTCCTACGTAACAGCTTATTTTTATCAGTTCTTTTGTCTTTGGGTCGTTATATTTCTCACACATTTCTGCTTGTATAAGATACAAAGCATTTCTGCTTGTATCTAAATCAGATACAGATAAAGTAGCACAGTAAAGATTACATTTATATGAATGCATTAGTGGGAGAAAGATTGCGTGTGAATTAATTCTACATGGCAGCGTCACTCTACTAACAGTGAACCTGTGGGTTTTAGTTACTAAGAATTATATGCTAGAACTTTTCAGTTTCTGAGCTGTTTTATTAGTAAATCACAGAACAGTGTTGACAATACATTTCTGCACTACCTCCTATTCCGGTCTTTGATCTTGAAATTAGTTGATGATAAATAAAATGCAGCTCATATCTGATGCTTTTGTTGACGTGAACTCCATTGAATTTACATATAGAGTGGGAATTGAAGATTGGATATATATATTTTTTTTTTTTTTGCTGGAACACATTTATGTGGCCACGTGTAAATGGAACTGTTTTAACAAATCAGATAGCTATCCAATCAGTAAAAACGCATGAAGTGACCGGGTGTGAACAGGCCCATTTATACAGTTCCCCAAAATGTGTACAGTTTCCCGAAACAATCCAGAGACTGGCTGTGCCGGATACTACAAATATTTTACTGCCTTTTAAAATCATCCTTACATTTTTCTTATTTGGCAACTAAAAACCAATTAAACGACTAAAAAAATTATTTTTGGAGCCAGTACTGTTATATTATATTTAAGAAATGAGTGAGGAATTTAGCTATTAAAGTGCTCTCAATTATTTGGTATGTTTTATTTGTAATTGTATACTACTGAAAAATATTGTCCTTGCAGTTTTGACTTGAAAATGAGCAAATGCTCAAAAAAATCAAATAAATGCTGTTCTTTTGAAAAACGTATCACACCCTCCACAAAAATATTAACCAATAATAATAACCAAATTAGTGTATTGATTGATTGATTTCTGAAGGATCATGTGACACTGAAGACTGGAGTAATGATGCGAAAAATTCAGCTTTGCCATGATCACAGGAATAAGTTAAGTTCTTCAAAATAGTAATAATATTTCAGAATATTACTGTTTTTACTGTATTTTTAGCACATTAATGCAGTCTTGGTGAGCATAAGAAACTTCTTTCAAAACATTTTTTACTGGCTAACCTTTTGAATGTTCGTGTTTATTATATATCAAGGGGAAGTATGTACAACCATCCTTTTACTCAACCCTCTAAAACTTGTTTTGTTGTGACCACCATTTTAAAAACAAAGCAGTGACGCTCATGCTGCAGAGAGACCAGTGCCCTTTTCACTCAGAATTGTCTGACCTCAGTGGTCATTTACAAGGTGCACACGACTCAATACTGGTGGTGACCCTTGAGTTACAACACTAAAATTGGAATTACAAACCACTTAAGCTGTTTGTGGGTTGTGTATGTATATTTGTTGTGTGTCTGGACTGTGCTCTGGGTTCGTTGTAAACCTAAAGTAATATGCTTTGCTTCTGACTCACTTTACTCTTGGGTTAACCTCATATCCATGGCAACCTTGATGAAGTCACTTTCAGAAACAATACCAAGGAAATACTGACTGAGCCCTCATCTTAAAGATAATTATAGTTAATGAAGCTGATTGGATGAGTTTTGTTTGCTGGGAAATCATACTGAGGGGAAATGGGGCCCATACTAATACTACCGTCCACACCCAGATATTACTTTATTCAGGCTTCTTTGAACAGGAGTTCAGTGTAGTCAGGAAGAAGTAGATTATTCTCAATATCCAAATTCAACCTCAACCTTAATGTGTGGCATCCTTGAAGGGAGTGAAAGATAATGAACGGATTCAGCTTGTGTTGGGAGTTCCTTAACAAGTTCATTTTCCAAACCAAATTTTCTCTGCAGTTTGGCACTCCCATCCTCCCATTATATAAGGCCTTTTGGAACATTATGCAAGAAATTATGTCTTCTTATTTGAAGGATAAAAGTTCACCGTTTTAGTTGGGATAATCCAAACCACAGTTGTGAGGTTTTCCAAGGTGGGCCTAAATTGTAGGCCTCGCGTGTCCCATTTATCTTGCAGAGTATCTTGGTCTAAATCCCTCAGGTTTACAGATTAGGACGGAAACATGAAATAAGTTGAGTGAGGATCTCCCTTAAGCCAAGCATGTTGGGTAAGCATATTCTGTCTGTAGAGTCTGTGATGTTTTATGAACATCTGCATACTATCCCTTTGCATCTGTGAAACTGTTGGACTGACATGGACTCCACTGTGGCACTCCATTCACCTACAAGTATGATTAAGTTGCTTATGCTCACGAAGGGTGCATTTATTTAATCAAAAATATAGTGAATATAGTAATATTGTGAAATATTATTACAATTTAAAACTGTTTTCTATTTTAATATTTGTAAAATGTAATTTATTCCTGTGATCAAAGCTGAATTTTCAGCATCATTACTCCAGTCTTCAGTGTCACATGATCCTTCTGAAATCATTCTAAAATGCTGATTTGATGCTCAAGAAACATTTCTTCTTATTATCATTATTATTATTATTATCACAAAAGTTGAAAATGGTAATTGAATATGGTTGTGCTGCCTAATATTTTTGTGGAAACCATGAAACCATCAGGATTCTTTGTAACAATGTACAGAAAAGACCTTTACTGTCACTTTGGATCAATTTAATGATTAAAAGTATTAATTTCTTTAAAAGAAATCTTGCTCTGAATTACTACTTACTAATTACACTAATGCTCTGACTTGATGAATTACTGCTGCAATGGTTGCTACAAAATGTACTTAAACATTCTTTCTTTTCTTTTCTGAGCACCAAATGATTGTATATTCAAATATTGAGTGTCCGAAAATGTACTACCACACATGTGAGATGCAACAGGTTAAACTTAGGCTTTTGTAGGGTATATTGCCCTTACCGACCTCTGCTCTCATGTCTTGTATGACGTGAGAGCAGTGTATCACGTGATTTGCAAATTCACTGCCCCAGATACTCCCCAGTTTGAGAGGGTCAACTGAGATTAGTTGGGTACACAAGTGGACAGTGGACTGGAATAACTAATCTAATGCAGTATAATGGTTTTAGCTAGCGGGCACTCTCCCACGTTCCCTGAGCGGCCACTTTCCATACCAGCATACCAACCTTCAGTCACGCTACACATTGTCTGCTGTACTTGTGAGTCTGATCTCTTCACAATAACACAACCTGGCTCTTACATACATATGGGATCCTCCAACAAGAAGCCCATGCATTAGAGACGCCTAGAGGGATCAAGAGAGCTGATCACTGGGAATTCCTGCCAGCTGTGAATTAGCTACAACAAACCTTTTCTCTTCTCAGCTACTCTACATTCTCCTCCGTGGGCAACATGTTCCTCTTTCTAAAGCTACATTCGTAGAGAATATTTCTGATGAATTGTGTGTAAGTAATCACGCAGGACACTTTAAACCATCTTTATTTGTGTTAGGGCAGGAGAGAGATGGTTTGACTGGGCTTCCACAATGTATGACAAACATTTCCATTCTGTGGACTTTTCTGGCTTTTCGAGAGAACTTCAGTTCTGGAAAGTCTGCACGCTTTCAGCGTACACGTGCAGCTTTGTTTGCAATCTTCTGCCAAATCCATGTCTCTTTCTATGACCGGTCAACAGCTATGACAACTAAATTTAACAAGGATGCTGCAAGCATGTATTTTTTTAGTAGCACAACTATTTTATTGTCAACATTGATTATAATAAGAAATGTTTCTTGAGCACCAAATCAGCATATTATAATGATTTCTGAAGGATCATGTGACACTGATGCTGAAAATTCAGCTTTGCCGTGATCACAGGAATAAACTACATTTTAAAATATGTTTAAACAGAATTTTTTTATTTTATATTATAATATTATTTCACAATATTACTATTTTTTATTGTAATTTGATCAAATAAATGCAGCCTTGGTGAGCATTAAAGACTTCTTTCAAAAGCAGTGAAAATCCCAAACTTTTGAACAGTTGTGTATATTTAAAGACTGATGTGATATTGCAGCTCACAGATTGATTAAACCACAAGTAAAACTTCAAAAAGTTGCTATATTCTCTCTGAATATCAGGCTAATTAAAGACTTTTATACGACAATGAACATTTGTCCTTTAGTGTCTCCTGTAGGTCCTCATTGTGTCCTTATTAGTTGTTGGCCGGTTTGCCAATGTTTCCCCATTCAGGATATTTGATTCTCCTTTTATTGTGCCAATTTCTTTTAGTGTGATTCTTTCCTCTGTTTCCTTTATTGCAGGGGTCCTCGTTCTGTTCACAGGCCCTGGAATCATACAATCTCTTCCTGAGCAGTGCCATAACGGACGGTCTGAAATTGTGGGACCTGCGCACAGCTAGGTAGACCCTTCATCTCCTTTCCCTGGCTTTCTGAGACCTTTAGAGGGCAAGACTGCATAAAATTCAGTGCATTTACCAACACCTAAATGTTGAATTATGCAATTCTCTTTTAATAAATATTACAATATTCTAAAAAGTTTGTTAGCTGCCATGCTTAGGCTTACAGAACATTATTATAAATCACCTTTGAGCCAAAGATGAAATGTCTACTTTTGTGCCATTTTACAATTTATGATGATTTAAAATTGGCTATTGAGTAATTGGCCATCTACATATGTTGCTCAAGTTATGTTTTTTCCAGCATACATTTTCATGCCCTCACCTCAGTAAATCGGTGATTACATATCCTTCAGAGAAGTGAATAACAGTCAAATCCCAGTTTGTTTATAGGCTTGCGGGATACTACCATTACATAATGCCCTTAAGATCGTTGAGAACAACCAGGATTAGGGGCACTCAGAAAGGTACATACATCATTTAAACAAAGAATCCAAAATTTCCAGATTCTCTAGAAGCTGAGTCTGCCCGGCCCACTGCCAAAAGGACTCTGGAAAGAATTCCCTCCCTGCAGTTGACCTAACAGTAACCACTCTGCTTTATGTGGAGTGAATTCAGCAATGCTGTTTCTTTTACAGTCCCTCGTTGGTCTGTATACGACCAAGTTAAATATATAGATAAATAGACAACGAAACCAGCGCTATGTGAAAAATAAACCTTTTAGTACTTCTAAATTTATTAATATTTGTATTAATTCTTGTTCAAAATTAATTTTGTGCTTGTATAGTGCTAGTGTTTTATTATCCATTTATCATTTGAATGTAATAGTAATGTCATCTTTGTGCAAACACATTTTTCAGAGTTTTTAGAGTCTGGAACTTTAAGCACATATTCTTGTACTTGTAGTTTCTGTCTCTGACCTGGTTTTGTTTCATTCCTTGTAGGACCGATTAGTGAGAAATTACTTCTTTAACTTGACAGTTCACTCAAATTATTTTGTCATAATTTGCGCACCCTAATCTTGTATCAATTTTCGTATATGTATGTGTGTATACATACAGTAACATAACAGAGCTAACATGGAGGTTTTTCTATAGCTTTTATTAGTTTCTACTTAATTGTCATATTTTTTAGACTATTAGCTATCAAATCCTCTTGACAGATCTTTATAATATAGGCTAAATGGATCTCTATGAGCAGGCGGCTGAGAGAAAAGTCCAGAGGGACCACCTGCAAAGTGTAATATAACCCAAAAAACGTGACTACAAAAATAGTCATTAACTTCAATGTTATAAACTAGTGCCATCCAATTCAGTGAGAGAGCAGTGATGTGTGAGCTGAATTTGGTGACAGTAGCTACAGTGTGCCACAGTGAAGCTACTGAATATGTTTGATAATATAAAATGTGCAGAAGGGTGTTGGGATTTGCACTTTGCAGACGGCCCCTTATTCGGACTTGTCTCTCAATCTGCTGTTTAGAGAAAATATTATATTATAAAGCTTGCTTTGAGGAAAACTGGGTTGTAGCTCGTTGGTTACTGTGATTGTAAATAGGTGTCATTTGTGTTTTAACAACGTTTAGCTCACGGATAACCGGGAACTTCGAATAGCCTACGCGAATATATTGCCAACTTTACTGAACTCCTTGAGATAAGCACTGACCGCATTTCTTTATATTTGAGTTCAACCAAGTTCAAACACTATGAAACGCTCCATTAACGTATGGATCTCTGAATTAAAGAGGTAGTGTCTGTCCGAGCTCACAACCGGTTTTGTGTGGGAACACAAATATCTTTTGGAGGGAACGCAAAAGTTTTGCGTTGGTACGCAAATAACTTTGCGAGGGAACGCAAAGTTTCTCTGGGGTACGCAAAAGTTTTGCGAGGAAACGCAAAGGATTTGAAAAAAAAATGTCTCCCATCCCACATTTTTTCCAGCACTGCGTCCCTTTAGGGGCTCCGTAGGGAGATTAATGATGACAGATTTTTATTTTTGAATGGCCTGTTCCTTTAAGAACAGTCCATAAATACATCAGGGCGGGGAAAGCATTTTGGACTCATTTGTTGTCCTTTGAAAGTAGGAAACAAAACTAGAACAGAGACAACAACTGCAGATACAGGAATCTGTGCAGAAAGTTCCAGACTCTGATCATATTTTTGTCTCGGAACTTAGTTATATTCTGCACCTGATCTTCTCCATTCAGTTTTATTTCCCTTATAAGGACAGCTGAAGTAAGTGATGATAGACTTTTAATTCCCTAACTTTGTGAAATGGTATGAATTGCTTCTATACTTATACATCCTTTATTCTATTATGCTTGGATCTTAGATCTTCCTGCTCTTACTTGAAAACTCAAGAAAGTGTCAAATACTTTTTACTTGCCTTGATAAATATTTGCACAGAGGGAAGAGTCAAGTTCTGGTCAGCAGCGTATAACAACTTCATCCATCCTTGCAGAATCTAACGTCTTTAAAGCGGCACTATGCAGGATTTTTGTTTTTGTCAAACAGCAATCCCTAGAGTCGCTGTAGAGTACTTGTATGTAACGTTACTGTTGTAAACACCACTCACGCAGAGCGTATCTGCACTCACGGCCTCTGCACTTCATAATAATAAAGTAGCCTACCGCGTTAGGCTTACCTGAGCCTAAATGCCAGATGACACCAATAAAGTGTATCATGTACGTCGCATTATTTCGCAGGGCTCTCAAGTTTTGAAGACAGGCAAGAGTGACATCCAGCCGACAGATACATTTTTGTCATTGGTTGTTGCGTTAAATCTTACCCAGATACAATAGTGCTATTTTCTGATTGGCTATTGTGTAGCTCGACGAACAACACCAGAGGAGACGCGCTTGATTCCTGCCGGTTCCACAGTGAGAGCAGCGCGGCCAGAGTTTTGGCATATTAAATATATTATTAAATAGTTTTTCAGCATGAGAAATACAATGTGTGGCGGCCTGGCGGGAGAGTGTGACAAAAGACCGATATGAGTGACTGTCACGCTCAATGCGTGACACTTGAGAGCCCTGATTTCGTAACAATGTCCGTTATGATGTTGTTAGACATGATTATTGCAATTTATCATAAAAGTTTGCAAACTGCACTCATTTACACTATTTACAACATGTAGGCTTATTTATGTCCTGATAATTATGTGAGATATTGACAACTGTTCTCATGATAATCGCAGGAATCAACTTTAACAGTGAAAGACTGAGCGAGTGGGACTCTTGTCCGGTTCCTCGTGCTGTCAGATTCTCGTTACCTTTTTCTAGACTCTTCCGACCGCGCTTTCTTCGTTTTTCGCCATTCTGAAAACGCTGGTCCGATGTTTACTCGTGTCTGACTCCTTGCTCGGTCAGTCTGCCATTTCCTCTTTCTCTGTTCCTCCGACAATGCTTTTCTAGCTTTCTGCTTCTTATTTGCCAGCTTTGCCATGGGACGATAGTTGTTCTTATAGATAGCCGTATCCTGGATGGGGGCGTGTACGCGTGCAGTGCCGTAAAGCAATTCGTTACCTCGCGAGACCTGATATCAGGCCCGCCGGCCCAAAGTTGCAAGGGTGGTTTTGCGGCTCACAGGCACCAGGGGGGTGCGAGACGACCACCATTCAACACGAAATCAGTAATATAAACATTACAATGACTCCAAAGCTGTTTGGTTAAGGTAAAAAAGTTACTTAGTTCTGCTTTACCGAAGCATGAATTCTCTGCTTTAAAATAAAAGAGTTTGATATGTTTTGCAAACATGCTGTATGTTTCACAACTGACAATTTCCTCCCCAAGGAGGTTTGTAATACCTAGAGAAAGCTATCCGATAGCATTCCCATTCATCTCAATGGCAGTTTTTCTCCTGCCACATGAACCCCCTGAAGTACAAACTCTGCTATTGCTAAGTCGAATTCTGCCATTTTTGCCCATGAAATCACAAAATGTTTTTGAGCCAATCACCTTAGTTGTAAAAACCATATGACTGATCACTCTTGAGCTGCAGGAAAATGGTATCATCACACTGATTGCCTAAAAACAACCTTGCTGTATAGAATATTTTTTCACTTCTTTGAAGGATTAGATCATTAGAACCGGATTAGAAAGGAAAATTGTCACAGGGAGGAAAGCATTAAAAACACTTAACACAAAATACCAGAGGTGAAAAGTAACGAATTACATTTACTCGCGATACGTAATTGAGTCGTTTTTTTGTGTAGGCTACTTCTACTTTTTTAAGTAGTTTTTAAAATCTGTAATTTTACTTTTACTTAAGTATGTTTTGTTTGAAGTATTGTACTTCGCTACATTTGAAATCATATCCATTACTGAGTAAAAAATAATACAAGGGAGAAAAAAAATCACACTCAGGAAACTACTGCATTGATTGAAGGGCGGGACTACAAACACGCAAAAAAGGTGACGGAGACCCAGCTGAAGCTGAAAGCGAAGCGCCCTCGAATTCTTATGAAACAAATTATGGCCAGTATGGAAATACTTTGGATGTAGAAAAAAGTGTGGTTGTCCCCGAGGATAGATATCCAATTTGCAAAAAATGTGGACACAAAGTGGCTGCAAAAGGAGGATACATAGGACACCATCCCTCCTGCAGATAAAGGTATGTCCCGATTATAACGTAAGGCCGAATGATTTACGTGATGCAGAGGGAATCCCGGAATCCAGTCATGAAAATGGAATTTACATAACGCAGAAGATGTCACATAAAACACGCAAAATGATGGATGGATGAATACATCGAAAGTAGAACTGTGCAATAAATCCTGGTCATGGTCTTGGAATATTTAAGCGCAAAAACACTGCTATGTAAATATATAACCTGCTTGTTCTGCGTTTCTGTGAATCGGTGTGAATGAGCTGCTCCACTTTGTCTACTACATACTCAAGTACGCGTGGTGTTTTCAGCATCTCACAAACAATTTGAATACATGATGAATACATGAACTTTTCCAGAGCTACTCTGAGAGAACGCCTAATGAGCATTTTCATCATTTTATTTGAGAAAAACCATAGTCAAAAAGGCTTACACTTTGAAACAGGTCATCACTACAACCCATCAAAATAAAAGTTTGGTTTGACTAGGAGAAATTATGACAGAAATATATTACTATTGTAGGCATACATAGAATGTACTTCTCAAAATAATAATAATAACAACAACAACAATAATAATACAATTTATTTAAACATTAATTAAGGCATATATTTTTTGTCCATGTTTTAATTTAGTAAATCTGTTTTTTGCAGCTCTTCCCCAAAAAATAAAAGGACACAAGTTTAAATTTTCATTTGATTGCCACCGTTTTTGATAATATATTTGGAGTAAATCATAAAAAGAAACATTAATTTTATGAATAAAATACATTTCATAGGACTATATTATTCTTAAAAAATTTAATAAATTATTAATGTTAAAAATGAGTTGTTAATCTAATTCATTATCAATTGTTGAATTTAATTGATTAGACATGTTCTATTGAAAATTTAATAAACAAAACAAACAATTGGTTTCAAGTTTGTTATAATAAAAGTATTTGTTCAACCCCCAAAAAACCTGTTTTCTTTAATTTAACTGTCATTTTAACTGATGATAATAATAATAACCATAATTTAATAATACCATTTATTTAATAATTGATTAATCCTGTAAACCGTGATATTTTCTGAGACGTAAACCAAAAGGTAATAAAGTTTTATAAGAGTTTAGAGATAACTTGAACACAGAGGAGGGTGGGTTTTTCCAGGCAAATGGTCTCCTGCTCTCAGAAGGTGTAAACTCATTTAAAATTCCCATTGTTAGCAAATGGTTACATGTAAATCAACTTCTGCCCCCAGTAAGTCTGGGACGGTGATTAATGTAAATTCCCACTGTGAACTCATGTTTACATTTGAAAAGAGGTTTCTGCCTTGGTCTGTCTATATAATGAAATACAACGAGAGGCTCGGCGCGATTCTGTAACCCAGAATAGCCGTGATGCGAAGTGTAAGCAAAACACTTTGCATCATGTATTTTATAATCTCAAGGTATTGCATCTTCTCTCTTTATTTCAGAGCATTTGATGTTTGTATTATTATCTTTGAACTGATTATGCAATTGGTGTGATACATTTACCTGACATAATAAATTGTAAACATTTGATTTTATTCTAATCGACTCTGACATTATTTTTCAGTAAAGAGTTAAAAAGAATAGTCAAACATTCGGTCATACTTAATGATGCACAGATATCATTAAAACCTTTTTCATTTATAGAGTCAGATGAAATATCGAGTTGATACAAATGAGAAAATGTATTTAATTTAATCAAATCACTTTGCCACGCGGAAAGACAGTAACGCGCAGAGACCTTCACACGCTGATCGGATGCCTCCTCTCAGGCCGATTGAGTCGGGCTTACAGGAGCATATGTGAGAATTAGTGACATCATTTGTCTGCAGTCATTGACAAACTGAGATCTGGCAATGAAGTCTTTCAGAGCAAGCCATTTTATGTGTATTTTCCATTTTTCCAATGGCTGGCTCTTTAACAGTGCTCCAACTTCAAGCACGTGAAACAGATTTATCTCCCCCAAAACTTCATTTAAAGCACAAGTGACATCATTCCAGAGGCCAAGACAAAACCTTCAGCCAAAAGCCAAGGAGTTCTGGAAGCTCTTGTGATCTTCCACATCACCATTCTCTACCTGTTCTGGGACTGTATGTTTTGCATGTGACAATGATGCCTTTATAGGTATACAGTAGTATATTGAATTTCAGACTAAGATGGGAGCAGCAGCCCTCTGGATTTTGAATTATGTATGAGAAATTGAGACTCTGAAGTGCTTCATGAAGACTTTCTAAAATCTTTTTATGAAGCATCACTCTGTCTTCAGCTGCACAGGAGGTCAGGGCACCGCCGGTTGGACCCTGGACCTTGGACTGGTACAGTCAACACACTGTTAAAGCATTTTTCATTGTTTGTACATCAAGTCAAGTCAAGACACCTTTATTTATATTATTTACAATACAGATTGTTTCAAAGCAGCTTTACAGAGATAACAGAAAAATAAAGTTGTAATAATATTGTTAAATATAAAATTAAATGTCCCCAACTAAGCAAGCCAAAAGCCAATGGCGACAAAGGCGAAGAAAGGCGACAGTGGCAAGAAACCAAAACTCCATCAGGTGACAGAAGGGAGAAAAAAACCTTGGGAGAACCCGGGCTCAGTCAGGGGGTCAGTTCTCCTCTGGCCAATGAACGAACAGTGTATGATTATGATTCAGGCAGCATTATAGGTCAGAAGTCAGATTGGATCAGAACTTTCACAATATTTATCCAGTTCCATCCGGTTGGGGGTCAGAGTCATCACGCTGGTATAGAGATGAGTTTATTGAGGTGTCCATGAGGCCTTCCCAGGGCTGATTCATTTGTGACTCTAATGAGAGCTGTCTCAGTCAGTACTATGATACGGTCTAAATCCTGATTGAAAATCCTCGCAGAGACCATTTCTTTCTAAAAAGGATAGATACTGCCTTCTCTAGTATCTTTGACAGAAAAGGTAGATTCGAGATCGGCCTGTAATTGACTAATTCTGTAGGATCAAGTTGCGTTTTTTTAACAAGCGGTTTATTCATAGCCAGCTAAAACGTTTTTGGTACTTATCTTAATGACAAAGATGAATTAATGATATTGAGAAGAGGATCTATGACCTCTGGCAGCATCTCTTTCAGTAGTTTAGTCTGTATAGGGTCTAACATACATGTTGTCGATTTAGATGATTTAACAAGTTTATAAAATTCACCCTCTCCTATAGCAATGAATGAATAGAATTTTTCGTCAGGGAGACTACAGTGCACTGTCTGATACGATACTGTAGTAGACGGTTGCATAGTTATAATTTTCTCCCTGATATTATCAATCTTGTAAGTAAAAAAGTTCATAAAGGCATTACTACTAAGCTGCTTGGAAACGTCTGGGCTTGAAACTTTATTTTTCGTTAGTTTAGCCACCGTTTCAAATAAATACCTGGGGTTTTGACATCCTTAATTTATTTCTGTCATAGCTGCCATCTTCTAAAAAGCTTTATTAGTTATTTCTTGGAGAATTAGTGTTGGTACAGTGTAAAAAGTAAATTTAACTTTACATTTTTTTTCACCCTGTCCACATGTTCATACTGCCTTACAATTTTAAGTTTAGTCAACTTTAAATGTGGAGTTCTATAAATGACAACTTGGATATTTGAGTTATTTCAAATTAAATTCAGGAAAGTTACTCCAACGCTACATTTTAAGTTGTGATAGCCAATTACAACAATCATTTTTTACATTGTACAAGTAACTACAGGTATTATGATGTAATCTACTGAAAGAATCCTCAAATCAATCAGTGAATGAATATAAACAACTGCGACCTTTAAAATCGACAGTTGTGCCTCAAAGTTGATTCTTTTTCACTCAACAGCCATCATGTCCTTAGGCAGCTTTTTTATAGTCATTCAAGTTCACCCCTTGAAATGGGTATAACCAAAGTCAGAGAAGATACTGTTATCTGGTTTTTAGCATGCTTCTATGTAGTTGCTAGAGTGTTTTAGGTGACTGTTGGTGGTTACTGCTTGGTATTTTCATTCTGATTTTTGAAGGTGCTTGCACTGTGTCACAATGAGGAGTCGTAGATCCAAATGCAAGTAAAACAGTTTATTGTAGACACAGCACAGGAGATACTCAAAACGCCACGATTAACAGGCGGGTGACCTGGAAGGAGTCCGACGGGGAATCTCCAGAGAAGGCTAGCTCAAAGGCGAGCTTACCTGACGATTGTAATCATCGATAAGGGAGTGATCCAGTATATGGTAAATGGACTGCATTTATATAGCGCTTTCTCAGACCGAATGGCCACCAAAGCGCTTTACATATTTGCCTCACATTCACCCATTCATACACACATTCATACACCGACGGCGGTGTCAGCCATGCAAGGCGCCACCCAGCTCGTCGGGAGCAGTTGGGGTTAGGTGTCTTGCTCATGGACACCTCGACACTTGGTCAGGTGGAACCGGGGATTGAACCACCAACCTTTCGGACAACCTACATGAACCACTGAGCCACTGACGCCCCAGCAGGAACCCAACTCCTCTCCTCCGGACCGTAACCCTCCCAGTCCATCAGGTACTGGAATCCGCGTCCCCTCCGTCTCGATTCCAGAATACGATTAACCGAATAAGTAGGCTCCCCGTCTACGAGACGTGGCAGTGGGGGAACTGGGGTGGGCGGATTAAGGTCAGAATGAAAAACGGGTTTCAATTTGGAGACATGAAAGGCGGGGTGAATTCTCCTGTACGCTGAAGGAAGTTTGAGACGGACTGTCACCGGACTAATGATCTTGGTGACAGTGAACGGACCAATAAATTTAGGAGCTAGCTTATTAGACACAGAACGGAGCAGAATATTCTTGTAGAAAGCCACACTTTTTGACCCACGACGTATACGGGAGGCCTTGACCGGTGGCGATCGGCCTTAGCCTTGGTGCGCGCCCCCACCTGGAGCAGAGTCTCACGGGCTCTGGTCCAAGTGCGGTGGCACCTCTGGACGAAGGCGTGAGCCGAGGGGACCGTGACTTCGGATTCAAGACTGGGAAAAATAGGTGGCTGGTACCCTACGCTACACTCAAATGGAGATAGGCCCGTGGATGACACTGGTAGCGAGTTATCTGCGTACTCCACCCATGAGAGCTTCTGGCTCCAGGAGGAAGGATTCTGAGAAACCAAACATCGCAATACTCTCTCTAAGTCTTGGTGGGCACGCTCAGTTTGCCCGTTGCTCTGAGGATGAAACCCAGAAGAAAGACTGACACTCGCCCCCAACAAACGACAAAATTATCTCCAAAATTTGGAAATAAATTGGGGACCCCTGTCAGAGACCACGTCTGCCGGGATACCATGTAACCGAAAGACGTGGTCTACAACAGCGACCGCTGTCTCCTCGGCAGACGGTAATTTGGGCAAGGGAATGAAATGAGCCGCCTTCGAGAACCGGCCCACTACAGTCAAAACGACCGTATTGCCCTGGGAGGGCAGTGACAAAATCTAGCGCGATGTGGGACCAGGGTCTCGAAGGGACAGACAGCGTTGGAGTAACCCATCCGGTGGGCGATTGGAAGTCTTACCACACGCACAGACTGAACATGCCAAAACAAAACTCTGAATATCATGAGCCATGGAAGGCCACCAGAATCGTTGCTGACCAAAAAACTGGTGCGATTGACTCCTGGATGACATGCTACATTGGAACAGTGACCCCACCGAATAACGCCGGACCGTAACCCCTCCGGTACAAATAAGCGACTCGGTGGACACCCGAGCAGAGGCGTTACCCCTTTTAAGGCCGCACGGACCTTCGACTCGATCTCCCAAACGAGTGTGGAGACAATGAGTCTCTCGGAAAAAATGCACTCGGGAGTGGACGGGCGAACGGAACGGTCAAAAATGCGAGACAAAGCATCGGGTTTGATGTTCTTGGAACCCGGACGATACGACAATGTAAACTCAAAACGACCGAAAAAAAAGTGCCCACCGAGCCTGCCTGGAGTTGAGTCTTTTAGCAGATCTAATATATTCAAGGTTCTTATGATCGGCCCAGACAATAAAGGGTACCCCCGAACCCTCTAACCAATGGCGCCACTCCTCCAATGCTAACTTGACTGCCAGCAACTCTCTGTTACCAATGTCATAATTGCATTCAGCCGGAGATAAATGATAGGAGAAAAACGCGCAAGGGTGTATCTTGTCATCCACGGACGAGCGCTGGGAAAGAACCGCTCCTACCCCCACCTCTGACGCGTCGACCTCCACCACAAACTGACGTGATGTATCAGGGGCAACAAGAATGGGGGCTGAAACAAAGCAGCTCTTGAGGTTGGTAAATGCAGCTTCAGCTACACCCGACCACCTGAACGTCGTCTTGGTGGAGGTCATGGCAGTCAGAGGAGCGGCTAGTTGGCTGAAATTGCGAATAAAACGCCTGTAAAAATGGGCAAACCCCAGAAACCTCTGTAGGGCCTTACGGGAATCTGGAGTTGGCCAATCCACCACAGCCTTAAAGGGGAAATGAAGCAGTCAGTCAAGTTTACATGATTTAAAAGATGGATTTCCACTATAATCAAAAATTATATAAGAAACATGACAAATGTTAACATATAAAAGAAACACCGTTATATCTTTCGTGGCAAGGGCGCCGCCATTGTGCAGTATTATAACCGGTGACGTCACGGGGTGGGTTTGCTCTTTGCTGAGTTCAGTAAAATACAGTGAAAGATGCATGTAAGCTGGTCGAACCAGCAAACAACTAACGTTAGGTACAGTCATTGTTAGCTAACAGCTGTAAGCATGAACTAGCTAACGCTAACTTAGTGTTTAGCTAGTGAACTTTATTAGTACTGACAAAAAGACGACGTGTAACTCACAGGGAGATGAGTAGCAGAAAAAGAGGATTCAGTCTGTGCAACCCCACCCGTCAGTAACCCCTTACCTACTAACGGGGGCTGGCTTTTACCGGACACTGCTGCGCGATATGACCAGCTGTACCACAATAAAAACATAATCCCCTCTCCTTTCTCCTCTGTTTCTCCCGAGAGGATAAGCGAGATCTGCCAAGCTGCATAGGTTCGGGTTCCGGAGGAAATACTGTGGTCTCGACCGGAGAAAAAGTGTGATCAGAAGAATAATTCACGTGGCCTCGTTGTGACCGACGATCTCGTCGACGTAGTCGAGTATTAACTTGAACTGCTAGATCAATCAATCTATCCACCCCGGTGGGTAATTCCAAAGCGTAAATCTCGTCCTTAATGTACTCAGAAAGTCCGTGTAAAAACATGTCCCATTGGGCCTTGGCATTCCAGCCACACTCAGCAACCAACATAAGAAATTCAATAGAATAGTCTGTTACCGTACTGTTCCTCCTGTTGCTGAAGACGAGTGTCACTCTTGAGCAATATGTCCTGCAATTCTTCCGCACTTGCTGGATCCATAAGGTGGTCTGTTCGTTCTGTCACAATGAGGAGTCGTAGATCCAAATGAAAGATGCATGTAAGCTGGTCGAACCAGCAAACAACTAACGTTAGGTACAGTCATTGTTAGCTAACAGCTGTAAGCATGAACTAGCTAACGCTAACTTAGTGTTAGCTAACGAGTCTAATGATAAGCTGCAGCTGAAGGCTGATAAGTGTCAGCTGGAGCTAACAACAAACAGGTGAACACACCCACAAACCCACGTCTACAAAACACACCAACAGAAACTCAGAACAAACACCCGGATTGATGCACCGTTACATGCAGAGTCTGTGGTGGCTCTCATGTTGGCATTCTGTTAGTTTCCGCTCTGGTGGTTGACTAAATGTGAAGAAAATATGTGGGCTTTACACAATAAATTTGTCTATTCTTTCTCTTAAAGCATAAACTTTCCTCGTAATGAGAAGCAGATTAACCTTGCTTGTACAGAATGGGAATTGAGACCCAGATCCTAAGAAAAGCACTCTAGATTCATTAAGGCGTGCAAAGCAATCAGAGTGAACATAACAACCGACTCCATGTAATGAGCAAGAACCTCACGCAAACTCTTCCATGATGTGCCATGATGCTTTTTCTGTTGCACTCCAATTTATTTTAACCTTTATATTATATATTATATATCTTTTGAATTTTCTGGTTATGTCTATGCCAGTTTTTTTGTTTGTTTGTTTTTTGTTTGCTTTTTTTGCTTTTTTTTTATTGCGCGGACTGAAACAGCCTGCTTTGGCAGTCTATGTAGTCTCATTAAAAGAGTTAATTTATTATGCTTGTGCTAGTCCATAGAGGCATGTGGCTAGCATTAAATTAATTTATATGCCATTTTGTGACTTCCATAATGGCATAATGATCTCATTAGGCACAAATCATAGGTTTATATTAAAAAAAAAAGGTTTGGGTTAAGCTCTACAGGTATTTTCCCATCTGTGGATTTTGAAATAGCACTTTTTAATTTGTGGATGCTCACCGTGCAGACCCTAAATTCCCAATGAAAGTGCATGTGTTTGAATTCCATGTTGTTACATCTTTGTAACATTGACCTCATTGACCCTGAAAGCTGTCCTATATGATTAGCCTTTAAATCTATACAGTATGCATATTGACAAATTGAAGGTCAATATGGAATTCAATAAGCGAATAATTAAATATATTTAAGTAATGTTACCTCCATCATTTAGCATAAACTAAAAGAATGCAGGGAAATGTGGTCTAGCAAATGCAAACACAGCCCCTAGCATGGGAGTAATGAAGTGAAGCATCGTCTCACATTAGTTTACATAGTCCCTCTGGACCACATGATGAAACATGGATCCTGACTGTTTGATAGCACCTTCAGAGAAATCACTGATTCCAGATGTGTGGCTACTCAACTGAAAATTATTTTGTGTATTTGGACATTTTCTTAGTCATCACAGTCACCCCATTAACACCTGGTATTAAAATGCGATCTGTATCCAGATAAGTTATCCGGATAATAAGTGTTCTGATCTTACCTTTGCGTTTACACCTTGTATTTTTAATGTGTTCTTTTTATCCACATTGAGTTCGGATCTCTGTCATCCAGAGTGACACCTGCGCGTGAGCACTGAGGTGGCGGGAAATCAGCTGTAGTTTGTCAACATGGCAGGTGTAGGATCGTTAGAGATGCTATTACTGTACCGCCTGTTTCTACTTTTTCTCTGTCGCGGTAGGTACGCAAGGTCTCTCGCTCTCTGCCGCGCGCTACACAGTTTGGAGCACATACAGTATGTTCTGTCTCGCATGCGCGGCTCTAGATTCCTGGAGATTTGAACTAACAGTTAAAGGTGGGGTATGTGATTTGCAAAACGGCCGGCAGATTTTGAAAATACACGTCTCATAAAGTCCTACCTACTTCTCCTCCAACGCTGGCTCTGACTCCACCCAATCGAAAAACATGGACGCGCAATCAAGCACGAGCGAAAACTCAGATGCCTGTACATAGATACAATCGCTCACATTAGCTTCCTCCCCAAACAGGTTGTTTAGCTAGCTAGTTCTACATACGGCTGGGCTATAACTTTAGAACAGCTACAATTCTCGTGCGCATATCGTCAGTAAAGACAGTTCCCTGATTAGTAGTAAATACTACAAGATAATCGGCTTCTCACCTGTCAAGCAGAAAAAATGCCACAGCCGCATCTGTTGGTAGTCCTTCCTGGTCCTTCAGTTGCCGCCAACGTTGAAAAGCATCGCCTAGAATGACCCTTGTTTTAGACCTTTCTCTTTCGGCCGTTTTGTTCGCAATTGCTCTCTCGAAAATAGATTTCCTTTTCTGTGATGGTGTCTTGTCTGACATTCTCCAAACGGAAGCAACTATACCTTCTCCTTCTCTCTCTCTCTGTACCGGAGCGACTTACACTTACCGTGACTGGGTCACGAGCTTTGAGTATGCCCACGAATGGGACACGCGCGCGAGGGGGGTGGGGGGAGGGGGGCATGGTAAGACCGTTTGAGTGACGCATTCTCTGTCCAATGATTCTAGACGGTCTTGAAAATGATTGGCTGGAGTTTTTCGAGTCCTGCCCGTTCCACAGATGATTAAATTGCTTAATTTTAATGTCAGTGCTTCTAATTTACAGCCAGCAAGTGGGTCAGGAATAGGATTTCAAGTGAATTTGAAAAAATGGTCAAAAAGGAAAATCACATACCCCACCTTTAATTTACGGGCATCACGCAGCCGCTATCAATATGCGGGATTTTTCTAGGTTAATTTTTTTTTAAAACAATTCAGCGCAACTCCAAAAAGGAGGACAAATGAGTGTCCGGCTTGAGGCTGCGCCGGACACCGGACAGGGGGCTTAAAATCCGGACTGTCCGGCCAAAATCCGGACGTATGGCCACCCTAGGTACGAATGCCATCACGTGGTACGGATTGCGTTTACACCTAGTAAAGATCCGAACACAATGCGAGCCAGACTACCTCCAGATGTGGTCAGGCAGATCCGATCACAACGTATTTACACCTTGCATTAACATGCGTTTTTTATTATCCGGATAACTTATCTGGATACAGATCGCATTTTAATACCAGGTGTAAATGGGGTCAGTGTTCCAGAAGATGGTGCTGTATGTTGCTTTGGATGAGTGGTATCTGCTAAATAAATATTTACATTCTAAAGGATGTGATGTCTACAGAGAGAGACAAAAGAAGGCCTGGAAATGAAAAGCTGATTTTAAACAGATCCACTTTAAGGAATGATGACTTTCCTGAGTGTTTTTTTCTTTCTTTCAGATAATCATTTCTGACTGGTCAAGTCAAACGGGAATATTGTGAATGTGTTCAAATTTGGCAATAGTCATTTATACTGTCTAGATATGTATTTTACAGCTGCTTTACATGAGTGGATCCTATTGGATAAATATTTGAATTAAAGCATAATGGGCAAAGTTGGGCGACTTTAGTGCATGGCATTTAATGTGAAACACCTGCATATTATTCACAAAGCGCCAGCAAACCAGTTCCGGCAGCCGCAATTTTTTTTTTTTAAATTTGGCACATTGTAGAATTATTCACAAAACTCAACTAATTAATATCTCTTTCTTTCTTTCTGTCCATCTCTGTCAGGTGTGTTCGGCGCTATGAGAGCCATGTTAACCGCTGTCATAACTGCACTGCGGCCTTCTCACCCTGTGGACGCTTCATAGCTACTGGCTCGGAGGACCATTGTGTGAGTACATTTAATACATCTGCTACAGTGTCCTGTAACCCTCGTCTCTTTCTGCTGTGTTTATTGAGAATAGTTTCTTCTTGCTTAAGTTGAGTGTTTTATGGTGTCATGATAAGCACAAGGTGTAATAGAATTCATAAGACCTATAATTCATAGTGCCTCTACATTTTTCACAAGCATTGTACAAAATGTACAGCATAATTGTAAATCAGATAATCCTGTTCTGGCCCAGTGTGAGCCTGTGTATCTTGACAGAGGTAATAAAACCGCCATTCAGGACCGCTTAACACCACATTTCTCACATTATAGGTAAAAACAGGTATTGTTGTCAGTACTTTTTTCTTTTCTCTTATCGGAGTTATGAAAATGTTATTATGAAAATGCTTTGAGTTTGAATATGTAAAGACCGTTTCAAATTTAGAAAATGTTCAAGTTCAACAGCCAAAAGTAAATTATTTCTTTCTTAATAGTTATAGATAGATGGACAGACAGGCCACTTTTTTCCATTGACCTCTTTATTTCTCCCTCTCTGAGTATCTCTTATCATATCCAGCAGCTGCGTCACATTAACTGCTGAGCTTCTCCATGTCTTATGTCCTTTGCCAGGATTGTCAAAACAGTTCACTCATATGAGGAAAACAGTTGGATATCCATACTTTCATGGTGTTCTGTGGTTAAAAGAGCTCTGAGAAAAAAAATTGTATCTTTTACAGAGCTATTGTCCCATTGACCTTAAAAAAAACTGTGATGACTCGCGATACTGGGTTTTGACTTATACGAATTCTCATGAATGACCTAGATTTAGGATTTAAAGAGAAATATTTAGGATTCACCAATATTTCTAGGTCACTAATCAAATAAAATTGATTGTGAATGTCTTTATACAGATGGTCAGATTTTCTCGCTTCCAATGAAGCAAAAGATGCTCTTTGGTTTATTCTCAAGCTGGATAGCATGATCATCAGGCTTTACACAAACTTACCATTTAAAGCAGCCACTTACTCTTTTCTTTTATTAGCCATATTTTGGATATAATAAATGTTTATTTTTGTCTTTTTGAATCAATCAAATTACTTTTCCATATGTGTCTCGTTGCCAGTGTGGGAGGACTGCCGTCTCTGTTCTGTTTGTGTATGTGTTTTTAGTCTTTGCTCAAGTCAGTGGAATAATATGTGCGTGTTGATAGCTGTTATTAATCGCCGGCACTGGGTAAAGCAGTTTTGAGAAGATCTCCACAGCACCGCCTGCTTTCCAGTGTTTCCTGGAAGCCGAATGGAGAGAACAGTAGTTTTGTCTTGAGATTTCGATAAGCCAGATGAATTTGTTGATGCATTTTATATTTCACAAGACAATCACAGAAAAAAATAACTTTATCGCCATCTCATTACTGCATTAATCCCAAGCCTTATTTTAAGTACCATAAGTACCAAATACAAGTATGATCATCAAAAAGTGATTGATTTTGACCTCATAGGAGTGATGACGTGGAAAACATGGCAAATTATGCTTTTAACCACATTGTAAATTGTGCTTTTAACTGTGTTGCCATTACCTATTAGTAATTTAAGGGGATAGTTTACCCCAAAATCAAAAAATAAATAAATAAAAATGATCATTTACCCAATCTTAATGTCACTTTAGTTCAGTGGAAAATCTTTTTTCCGTGTCCAGATCAACTCTGGAGCATATTGACTTTCATTGTATGGACAAAATATAGCACTGAGGCGTTTTTCAAAATATTTATTTTGTGTTCCACAGAAGAAATAATGATAGATTTGGATATACAGATGATAGAATTTTAGGTGAGCTATCCATTTAAAAACAAAAGAAATAGAGGAATGTCAAGAGAAAATAAATAAAAGCAAGCCATTGACTAAATTCCATTGATAGCTGGTTAAGATAAAATATTGAACATGAAGAAGCATTTATTGCATATTGCTTTGTCACATTGCGTCTTTTTTGGACATAGTGTTGGCAGATCTCATGGGCTTCCTATCTGTTGACCATGTTAGGTTTGCCCCTGAAGCTGAAGTTGATTTGTAAGTGTTCTATAAGGCCATCTGCTAAATGCCTTAAATATACACATAATTGAAAACCTGTTGCAAAAACCTGTTACAGTAGCTATCTCTGGCTTCTTTCTGGCACAGAGACCCGTGTCTTTTCCAGAACACTCTCAATGTATTTCCGAGAACTCAATAAGAAACATATGGAGGAACCCAAACAGACTGCTGTGATAGGTCTCATGTTTTTATCTATATGGCAGATTTTTTAATGGCCGGTTTTCTCTTCCTCATCTAAGGCATTATTTATCTTTTCATTAATTTGTTAATGCTGTAAATGATGCTGTAAACCCTGGTTGAAGAAAATTAAACCCGTTCAAATGTTTGGGGTCTTTAAGATTTTCAGTCTCACACAAGCTACATTTATTTGATCAAAAAATACATTAATATTGTGAAATATTATTACAATTGGTAACACTACAATTGGGTTGAATTTGTTTACATTAATGTATTTGTCAGAGATCAGCCAGGTTTCATCACCACACAATCACAGAGATCACTATCACCTGAGTATTAATCACCACACACCTGCACGTCATCAGATCCTCTTCACAGTCTGTATATAAGCACTCGTCAACCAAAGTCACATTGTCTGGTCTCATTTATAGATGTTCAGACTCTCTTCAAGACAAACTAACCTGCTATCCAGCAGTCTCTCCTTGAACTCCAGCGATCTATCCCTGGTCTCCAGCGATCTCTCCCTGATCTCCGGCGACCTCTCCATTCCTCACCTCAGGCTCCTGCTATCTCCTTACGTTCTCCAGCGATCTTTCCGTCCCTCTCCTAAAGCATCAGAGATCCATCTATTACCTTCTCTATCACTCATCATCACCAGTGAGGACAGTCTATTGGTATTTCCATCATCCACCTTCCAGCACTGTCATCTATTTCCTCTGACTGTGGTGACTTATCATCTGTTATACCAATAAACCTGTTTATCATCAATTCACCTGTTTACTCTGGAGTCTGTTCCGTAACAGAAGACCAGACCAACACAGCTGCAATATGAGTTCCCCTGAATCATTCTAAGAACTGGTGGACGTCCTCAAACATGCACTATTTTCAGCTACTTCTGCGTCATCCGACACCGATCCTTCTTCACCACCCGCCGTCGTCAGTCCCATGGCCACTCCAGCACCCTTCTCTGGTGTGGCAGAGGAATGTGAGGGATTTCTACTGCAATGTTCACTGGCCTTGGAGATGCCGTCACCGCGCTATCTCACCGAACGCGCAAAAATCGCGTATATAATTTCCTTGCTGACGGGACAAGCTCTGCATTGGGCCCAAACAATCTGGAATCAAGATACTACAGTCACACGAACACACAACAACTTCGTTCCTCACTTCCGGGAGGTCTTCGGAATTCCGGATGGCGATTCAACCACGGTTGAGAAACTATATCACCTCAAACAAAATGCTGATTCTGTCTCCGATTACACTCTTAGGTTTAGAACCCTAGCAACAGCCAGCGGGTGGAACAAGCGTTCGCTCCTTACCACCTATCGGCAAGGTTTGAATCCGTGGTTGCGACTACATCTCGCTGCATACGACGATGCCATTGGTCTTGAAAGGTTCATGCATCTCGCCATCCGCACCGATCGTCGTATGCAACCATGCCTAGGAGATCTACAGGGCCAGTTTTCACCTTTTCCATCTCGTCAACCCGAACTAACCAGTTCTCAAGAACCAGTTCCCATGCAAGTTGACAACACCCGTCTTTCACGTTCTGAGCGACAGAGGAGGATGGCCCAGGGTCTCTGTTTATACTGTGGCGCTGCAGGACACCTCATTTCCGTCTGCCCCATTCGTCCACCACGTCCATGGGTGAGTGTAATCCATAACTTCCCCAGCAGTATGAAACCACTTACTACTCAAGTAACCATTTCAACTTCCCATTTCTCGATTCCAGTCTACGCCCTTCTCAACTCCGGGTCCGCTGGCAACTTCATCTCCGACTCCCTCTGTCGCCAGCTCAACCTCCCGAAGAGGCGCAATCCGGTCCAATATCAAGTTCAGTCAATAATCGGTAAGCCACTCAACAAAAATAATGTACGTTACACAATAGGACCCATCCAGCTACAGGTTGGACTCCTTCACATCGAATCCATTTCCCTGCTGGTTCTGGAGAACTCCACTGCGGATATAGTTCTGGGACTTCCATGGTTGGCACAACACAATCCATCACTTTCCTGGACCACCGGAGAAATCCTGAAGTGGGGCGATAAGTGTTTCCCAAACTGTTTTTATTGTCTTCCTCGACCCGTTACTCCTCTTCCCATCCACTTCACATCCATCGAGAGCCCTGTCGAGAAACAGTCGGTTGAAATTCCTACCTGTTACGCTCCCTTCAGTGACGTCTTCTGCCCTAAAAGAGCGTCATCACTACCACCTCACCGACCTTGGGATTGCGCCATAGACTTCCTACCGGATGAACCAGTGCCCCACGGTAAGATCCATCCACTCTCACTTCCGGAACAGAAAGCCATGGAAGAATACATTGCAGAGGCGCTCCAACAAGGCTACATCCGACCTTCCACTTCCCCTGCTGCTTCTAGTTTTTTCTTTGTAGCCAAGAAGGATGGAGGCTTGTGGCCCTGCATAGATTACAGAGCACTCAATAACATCACCGTCAAGTTCCGTTACCCACTTCCTCTCGTCCCAACAGCCCTGGAACAACTTCGTGGTGCCGCCGTGTTTACTAAATTGGACCTCCGCAGCGCATATATCCTCGTCCGGATACGTGAGGGGGACGAGTGGAAGACAGCCTTCGTGACACCTACTGGCCACTATGAGTACCTGGTCATGCCGTATGGTCTAGTAAACGCCCCCTCCGTATTCCAGGATTTCATGCATGAGGTGCTCCGGGATTTCCTTCATCACTCCGTTATTGTTTACATTGATGATATTCTGATTTACTCCCGGAGTCTGGCCGAATATCGCCATCACGTTGTGGAGGTCCTTCAATGTCTCCGAGAACACCAGCTCTTCCTCAATGCTGAGAAATGTACTTTCCATCAAACATCCGTAACGTTTCTCGGTTACAACATTAGTAAGCATGGTATCCAGATGGACAGATGGACTTTCCCCAGCAGAGATTAATTATGACATCGGCAATAGAGAACTCCTGGCCATCAAGCTCGCTCTGGAAGAATGGAGACACTGGTTGGAGGGTGCCAAGGAAAGATTCACAGTTCTCACTGATCATAAGAATCTTTCATATCTCCGGGAGGCCAAACGTCTTAATCCTCGGCAGGCGAGGTGGGCTTTGTTCTTCACTCATTTTAACTTTAACATCTCATATCGTCCAGGTACGAAGAACCTTAAAGCAGACGCTCTATCTCGTCTCTACAATCCCGAGGAAAACACAGAGGATCCTGAACCCATCTTCCCCCAAAAGATTCTTCTGAGTCCCATTAAATGGTCCCTACATCAACAGATCACTTCCTCCAGTGTCTCTAAGCCATCTCCACCAGGATGTCCACCCAGTCATTGTTTGCCACATCTTTGTTCCTCGGTCACAACGCAATAACCTTATGCACTCAGCACACTCTTCCGTGGGCACTGGTCATCCTGGGGCCAATCGCACCCTCTCACTGCTACAAGATCGCTTCTGGTGGCCCAACATGGCCAGGGATGTGAGAAGGTTCGTCCAGGGATGCTCAGACTGTGCTATCACCAAAAGCCCACGCCATCTTCCCTCCGGCAAGCTCCTTCCATTGCTCATTCCCCACCGCCCTAGGTCACACCTAGGAGTAGATTTTGCAACTGACCTACCACCCTCCGAAGGTAACACCTGCATCTTTGTGATTGTTGATCGCTTTTCCAAGTCCTGCCGTCTCATCCCATTAAGAGGACTCCCTACTGCCCTGGAAACAGCTGAATTACTGTTCAACCACGTGTTCCGATAATACGGAATTCCAGAGGATATTGTTTCAGACAGAGGCCCGCAGTTCATCTCCCAGGTTTGGAACGCTTTTTTCAAACTCCTAGGTGTGGCCGTCAGTTTTTCATCAGGTTACCATCCTCAAACGAATGGGCAAACGGAGAGGAAGATTCAGGAAATTGGGCGCTTCCTGAGAACCTTCTGGCATGGTCACCAGAACTCCTGGTACCAATTCCTAGGCTGGGCCGAGTACGCACAGAACTCCCTACGTCAGTCTGCTACTGGACTCACTCCCTTCCAGTGTGTACTTGGTTACCAGCCTCCATTGTTCCCGTGGTCTGGAGAGCCCTCTGATGTTCCTTCTGTTGACATTGGTTCCGAGAGAGTCAGAGGGTCTGGGAGGACGCCCATCATCATCTCCAGAGGGCGGTGCGCAGACAAAGGGTCCAGGCAGACACCCGGAGAACCAAAACAGTATTAACTAACATCAGCAATACAGTTGTTACTGTATTTGTTAATCTTTGTTAAAGTTAGTTAACAAAAAAAACAGCTGTTCATTGTTTGTTCATGTTACTTCACAGTGTATGAACTAATGTTAACAAATGCAACTTTTGATTTTAATAATGTATTAGTAAATGTTGAAATTAAAATTAACAACGATTAATAAATGCTTTGGAGGTTCAGTTCATTATTAGTTCATGTTAACTAATGTAGTTAACTAATGTTAACTAATGAAACCTTATTGTAAAGTATTACATTACAATTTAAGATATCGGTTTTATTATTTATTCCTGTGATGAACAGAATTTTATTTGAAAATAAACAGTTTTATAACATTATAAATGTCTTTACTGTCGGTTTTGATCATCCTTGCTGAATAAGTATTTGTAGCAATGTTCAGGGAAGGAGGAGGCGGGAACCGGCGAACAATCAAAGAAACTGTATTTAAAATAAAACAAACAAACCAAAATACCGCCAGCAGCCCCTCGCAGACGACGGACTGCTGGGTACCGAAAATAAATAAAACTGCCAGCAGCCCCTCACGGACGACTGCTGGCTAAAATAAAATACAAATACAAAAACCAAAACACAACATAAAACCAGGCCTGTTCCTCTCTCGATCATCAACGTTGTCGCTCCTCCTTTATGCTTCCGCTCCTCCGTGAGAGATGCGAGACCGGTGTGCTTCACAGGTGTTGCTCATTAGCAATCGCACCACCGGCCTCGCGCCGTTCTCTCATGTCCCTCGGCCGTCCTTCGCCACAGTATTAATTTCTTTTTTTTTAATCATACTTACCCTTAACTTTTGAACAGTAGTGTAACTTTGTGCTACAAACACTACACAGACCTGAGCTTGGAAATAGTGCAGGTCTGCTGATTGCTGGTCTGCCAGCTATAAATACTGCCAAAATGCTATCAAGAAGATTCCATAGTTAGACATGCACCCATGCATACTGTTTATCTTTGTTACCCGGATAGTTAGGTTTTAAGATTTCACACTCTACATTTGTAATCCCTAGATTTGCACATTTGTGTAACACAAATAGGCCTACAGCATGCAACATGACGTAGCATGTTTGGCCTCTTCAACATTTTTAACTTTTTTCTCTCAGACACTGAAGCCAGTGTATGAAAGTTTCTTTACAAAGAGTGTGAATGCATAATGAGGCAAGCATTTTTTGCTTATATTGTATTGATGTTGATAATATGTGTTTCATGTGCTGAGACTTCAACCTTCAACCTGTCCTTTAACCTTTCTTCTAGGCCTATATATATGACACACGCAGCAGCAACTTTCTCCATAAGCTCCAGAGACACTCTGAAACGGTCCTAAATGTGGCTTTCAACCCTGCAAATCCAGAGGTAAATAATACTAAAACAATATAACGATAACTCTAATTTTACTAAAACAATACCTGTTCTTACAAAGCAGTTAGTGTTAAGTTTTAGGGCATTTTAGGCTTTGGCTTAATGCCTCCAATTGCATTTATTCATTGTGTGAATAGGTGTAAGAAAATTAAACCAATTGCACAACCTAAGACTGAAATTATAACAAAACTGTTTTTGTACATGATTTGGGCTGATTTTTTTTACATTTTTACATTGCTTTAACTCATCAAAATAAGTTAAGCAATTTTCAAAAAAATAAATGTTTAATATAATGTATAATAAAAGTCAGTTTAATATAATTTAACTTGAAGTGACTTATACATCCAAGTTGATTGTACTTAAAATTTTAAGGCGGCAACGTTTTTTCAAACCATACTGATAAATATACTCTTTGTCAAATATCAATACAATGCTGCCTTGCAAGCACTATAATCTACCTCTGTCTAACCAATTGAGCTGCCATGCTGTGCATTACCTACATAGGCAGCTACCTATAAGGCATAATTCATTATTAATTTCAGTTATGTTTGACATTAACCTATTGGGTAAAATAATCAATTTTAATTACACAATTGTTACCAGTATTTTTCAGTACTGAATTATACTGTATTTCTTTCGCCTTGTCTGCAGGCTTGTTTTTCTCTATTGTTGTGCATTCTGGGATGCTTCCCAACCAAGCAATGCATGCTATCCTGCCTTAATTAAAATTAAGATGTGGTCACATAAGGAGATTTCTGCAAAAAAGGTCCATTGTCAATAGTGGAGTCCACAAAGTCACTTTCTGTCAGAGAAAAATTGTGAGACAAACTTGAACCCAAAGTTATATCTGAGTGGGGAAATGTTTCACTCTCATGAGATATTCCTGGTCATGTGGATTCCTGTTGAAATGACTGGAATTGTTTGTGTGTACTTGTTTTTTTTGTACTGTACTCTTGAATTTTGCTTCTAACCACAAAGACTATAAATGACAGAAAGATTCTTTTCTCAAATACCTCATGACATAGATTACAATAACACAAGGTATGAAGGTACTGAAAAGAAGAAAATTTTTGACTACTGAATGAGATTCTTTTATTACAGCCTTTCTCGTTTAGTGCAGCTCAGTATGTTTTACAGTGTGTTTTGTCCCGCTGCCTTACTGTTGGACATATGAGAAACCCCATCTTCCTTTCACCGTTAAATGAATCCACAGAAAAAGCTTCCACATGGGGGTTTCACGCAGCGAATCAAATGTTGTGTGGGGAGATCGCTGTGAGACACAGCACGAGCCTCGACACCCCTCACTCGGTTCAGTGTGTCCTCACCTCAGTCCCTGGTCTCCAACACAGCTCAACACATCACTCAAACGGGCCTGTTACAGCCATCATACTGCTGTTTTAATAAACAGAGTCCTCATATCGAATGTTAGTCAAATACACTCCAACAAATATCTGTTTCATTGTCATGTTCACATGAATGATTTTGCCAACTGTGCTAAAGGTATGTTTTGAGGAACGATCTGAGATATACGTTTTGTTCCCTGGTGTATGGCGGGCTGTGAATCAAGTATGTACTCTGCTAAGGTTGTTACTTTAGGCACAAGAGAGCTCTAAAAAAGTTTTTTTTTGTGTTGCCATGGAAAGCACAATAGGTTTAAGAGTCCAGTGAGTTAGACATGATATAATAAATATGGATTGAGAAATCCATCAAGGTTATGGAAGCAGCGACAGATACTTTCTCCTGTTTTTGTGATGTACATCCAAGTGAAACATACTATTGAAAAGAAGAAATGTAGGGCAGAGACTTGGTTTAATCCAGAGGTAGTTGTTTGGATCAAGGCAGATCTGAAATCGAGCTTGCATTCAATTTTAAGAAAGGGTCGGGTTTTATGCAGACGAAATGATTGGAGAAGTCTGCGTATATCACTAGAAAAGTTATTTTACTGGTAGATTGAGTAATTACGTTTTGATAAATTACTTGATTAATCATTTTAAAAAAAACATACATGGATGAATAATTCACTATAAGATCAATAAGGTGCATACAGTAACATGCATTTAGAAAATAGATAGGGTGAATTCCACTTAATGTCATCTTCAAAAATCAAAAAACTTGTGTGAACATCATGTGTGTGTATATGTGTATGCTTTTTTTGTGAAACACAAAAGGAAAAATGTTATGTTTTTCAAAAGTTTTTTAATTTGCAGATAAAAAGGACTGAGTTTTGGATGTTTCAAAAATGATGCAAAACTATGGAAGCTTGTTTCTGCCACAGGATAAAAAATAAAAAAGTAAATTTTTTAAGTTTTAACTTTTTATCTCACAATTCTGACTTGCAATTGCAAGATATAAAGTCAGAATTGCGTGATATAAAGTCGCAATTGTGTGTTATAAAGTCAGAATTGTGAGATATAGTTTATATCTCAGAATTGTGAGATGTAAACTCGCAATTGCGTGAAAAAAAAGTCAGAATTGCGAGATATAAAGTCAGAATTGCGAGTTTTTTCTCGTAAAAAAGTTTAGATCACGCAATTCACTTTTTATTTTCACAATTAACTCAAAATTGTGAGAAAAAGTTGCAATTATCTTTTAAAAAAAATTATTCTGTGGCGGAAACAAGCTCCCATACAAAACCACCATAAAAGAATCATATTGTATTCCTCATTCGTTATAATGGAAATCAGGAAAGAAAGTCACATATGAGAGTCAAAGTCAAAGTTTCAAATATGAGAATGAGTAAATAGTGAGAGGACTATTTTTGGGTGAACTATCTTTAAACTACAAATTAGCAATCTCACTAACCATTTTTGATCAGCGGTGGATACAAACGTGCTGTAACCTTGGACAGTGGAACGCAGGAAGGAGTGAGTGGTTATTTACAGCGCTGTAAAATGTATTCTTTGGTTTAGTACTACAGGACGTTTTTGCGAGGGAAAGTGTGATTCATGCATTGCAAATGTTTGGGATTTATAAAGCGCTCTGGAGTAAACTCAGCGTGTGCTCACATCTCTGATTCTCTGGGCCATGAGAGAGAGACGTGATCGGCAGGGAGATCTTCCTTGTTGGGGAATAGATGCTCGGTCATCATCTGGTCAGTATATCAACTGAAGATATGAAGCTGTCTGAAGTCTTGCCTTGTCTTTGGCCCTTGAGCAAATGATCCTCTGAAAGACTTTTGTGCTTTCCATTAAGGGATTCTGTGCATTGAAAACCCAGGGCTATGACATCTTTGGCAGACAAATTCTAGTGATTTAAACAATCAGATCAAATACTTTACCAGCATTTACAAGTACATATTTTAATTGACACAAACTTTCTGTTACATTAATGAAAGAGTGTTTCTTAATCTTGGATAGTTTAGATTGGATTGAGACTCTATAGTGATCTCAGAGACAGTGACCCTGAAACACCACAATTACAGTACATTAATTTCATTGATAAAAATTAGATAACAAAATCAAACCAAGTGATGTCTGCAAGCAAATGACGCTAGAGCATAGCTCAGAACTAACATGTTTTAACGTTTTTTGTTTTTTTTTGGACTGGTTCCTAAATGATTCCAATATGTTTTTAGTGACTATATGAAGGCAGTTGTCCCAGAATAACCACAGGTGTAGTTCAACACACTACCCATGGACAGGTGTTTTTCTCTCCTTTTTTTGTGTGAACATTTTGCCTGTGCTATCTTTCTTTAAAATAAATGCCACTTATTGATATTTTTTATCTAATGCAGTGCCATTAATGTGTTTGAAAGTAATAGTTCTCTCAAAATTTTTTTGAAAATTCTGTTATAATTTACTTTTCCATCATGTCTTTGTTTCATATATATGCTGTGGTAAAAACTGGTAGAAAGTGGTCAGCAAAGAAATCTGTAGTAGAGGCAACGGCTGACCTTCAAATTGGGGATATCGTGGGACAGGTACAGCATGGAAGAGGGGGTTTTGGGCTCAGTTTAGCTCCTCCTAAATGGCACAAGGCAGGCCCAGCTCAAAGGAGGAAGCTGGTAGTCAACGAGGTGCGAAAGCAGGAGGAGAGGATGAGATGTATAAAAGCCATTTCCCAGGCCAAGCAGGGAGAGTGGATGAGATGGGAGAGTGTGGAACAACGCAAAATGGGCTGGCAAGACCTTTGGTCAATGGAAGAGAGTAGGATCAGTTTCCTTATTAGGTCAAAATATGATGTTCTCCCATCACCGCAGAACCTAAACCTCTGGGTAGGAGAGGATCCCTCTTGTCCTTTGTGTTCATCACCTGCCACACTAAGGTACATTTTGACAGGATGTAAGGTGGCTCTTAGCCAAGGTCGGTTTACTTGGCGCCATGACCAAGTATTGCGATGTTTGGCTTTAGCATTTGAAGGCAAGCGTAGTATGACCAATAAGTTGCCGCCTGTTCTAGCAAAACATTACACGCAGAAGACAATATTCCTCCGCCCAGGCGAGCAACCACCAAGAAAAGGTGCTAACACCAATTCTCGCCCAGGACAACTGGAAGCTGCTAGGGACTGGAAGATGCTGGCTGTTCTTGATCAACGGCTTATTTTTCCACCTGAGATTGCCACCACTAACCTACGACCAGATATTGTTTTGTGGTCTGGATCAGCACGCATTGTTCAACTGGATGCGGTAGATGAGGCATATGAGAGGAAGAAACTGCGGTATGCTCATCTGGCCACTGAAGCAGAACAGCGAGGATGGAGAGTCCAGGTTTATCCAGTGGAAGTGGGTTGTCGAGGTTTTGTGGCACACTCTACAACCCGGTTCCTCAGAGATGTCGGATTCAGTGGCCAAGAGTTGCGTCGCACAGTAAAGAACTTATCTGAAACAGCAGAAAGGAGCGGCAACTGGCTGTGGTTGAGACGGAAAGATTCTAGCTGGCTGTGTACAGGCCGCCACGCTACGGTTTCGTAGAATTCTTGAAAACTTGAAGAGTCTGTTGGTTTATTTGTATAGGTTGTATAGTATTTACAGTCATTACGTTCCTGTGTATATTGCGTGAATGACGGGTGGTTGGGCAGATATTGTGTTTTGCGGTAGGTGGTATGCCATACGGAACCTTTGCCACTGAAACTGCATATTAACGCACCAATGGTGCTCGACAGCCTTAGTCAAACGGTTTGGCGCGTATGGTTGGGTTGCGGAGAGATTGTGAGATTGTGGTTAGGTCTCAGCAGCAAGAGGGAAGTAGAGGTCAGTAAGCTGGGCTGAGTTGAGTGGGGGACGGAGGGGGGTGAGTCTGGGACGCCAGAGTCACTGTCGACCCCTCTTGAGGTGTCGTGGGCTAGTCGACGAAACACTGAGGACGCAAGGTGCCCACTTGAAGACCCTAGAGATGTCCCCTACTCAGCTCAATCCAGACGGTTGTCATGGAGGGACCGCACTGTGGTTGCAGCCGTTGTGTTTGCTGACACATATTAACACCAGACAGAGGGAGATTTACATCACCATATGGAAAGAAGCGTAAATGGATGGAGAAGCATAGGTTACTGTAAAGCTATGTCTTAGTTGGTGCTTATCTTGGAGAAAGCCGAGTACAAATCAGCATGAGGTTTTAACATCTACTCTCGTGTAATGGAAATCTGTTATATTTGTTCTGTGAAACAGACAAAAAGTTGGAAAAAAATCTAATATGCACTACTTTTCATAGGGTATGGTCGGCGTTCTGATGTTCTGAATATCTGATTTTCATCTGATATTCACCAAGGCTGCATTTATTTGATCGAAAATACTTTTGTGAAAATATTCTGAAGTACTATTACAATTTAAAAAATGTTAAATATAATTTATTCTTGTGATGGTGAAGGTGAATTTTCAGCATCATTACTCCAATCTTCAGTGTCACATGATCCTTCAGAAATCATTCTGTTATACTTCTATTATGAACCTAAACTTTTTATCGGTAGTGTACATCTATGTAATATAATATAATAAAGTTAATATCAATAAATATTTATGCAGTTCATAGTGTGCAGAGTATTTTTTTAAGCTATACAACAGTATTGTTTGATTAACAGGCCAAAATGTTATTTATTATTCACTGATAATCAAATCATGTCTCAATAATGCACACAAGTCAGACTACTTACTTGTGAAATGTAAACTACTTTTTATTGTTTTCATGGTGACTTTTTGAAGCTTGGTATAAACTTTTTGTTATGGAAAAGATATGTGAAAAGAGTAACCATACTTGGGTTTGAAACGGCATAAGTATGTAAATACTGTAAATAATGACAGAATTTTGATTTCAGGAATTTTTAAAGTTTCATTTCACGAAGTGCCCAAATAGTGGTTTTTGGACTAGGCTTTTTTTTCTTTATTAGCCAATCTTGTCCAATCTGGCTGTCTTGCGTCTTGACTTCCTGACCCATGTGCCTTAGCTCAGCTCCTTTCTCATGAATCCACCTCTTCCTCTGTCCATGTCACAACTTCCCAGAGCGCCTTGCACTCAGACTGACACCTTTTGGATCCCCAGCACAGTGGTGGTGCCAGTACTTCTGCTCCATAACTCAACTATCTGTCATCTACAGAGCATTCCTTATCAGAGCGGAAAAAGTGTGTGCTCTGTTTATGAATAAGAAATGGGAAATATTTGAGAGATGAGCAGTTGTAAAAACAGAATAACATACAGGCTACATCATGTTAGTTTATGACACTGACTTTAAAGTAGCAGTTCACACCAATAAAAAAATCTGCCATTAACTCACCCTCATGTTGTTTTTAACTTGTATTACCTTCTTTGTAGATCCTCTTGCTTTTATGTAAAGCATTCCAGAAGACTGAGGGCATTTAGTTATTTTTCTAATGCTACCCCACAAACAAGAAAAGCAGATCATATTTGCACAAGGCCGCTTTATGCTTATGAATGAGATGTATGAGAAGAATTATTGTAAATGATTTAAAAGCCTGCATGTTTTATTTTGTTGTGTTGTTTTTTGATGGTTTTACCATTCTTCCATAAGACATATTGTCCTGCAAAACTCATTAAAACAGAAGGATTATAGACGGATGAGTCTAAGAAAGATTATGAGAATAGAAAACCAAGTCCAAATCTGGGTCAAAATTTGTCTTTGTGAAAAATGAGAACTTTTCTGAGCAGTCCATCAATGTGTGACCACACATCGGCCTGAAAGGTATAAACTATTTAAAAGCCCATTAATGATTTACAGACATTGTGGTTGTGTAGATGACATTAATTGTTCACACCAATCACTGCTTTCTGGGGAGTCTGTATTGTAAATATAACTGCGGGTCTTGTACATCATGTCATCTCCTCAAGTTATCCTCAAATTATTTATCTCAGTTTCATGTTAGCACAGAAAATATAAAACTAAATTACTGGCTTTGACAGTGCATGCTCTGAATGATCCATTGGAGCATCTGTTTATATGTTGGAGTGTGTGTAGGAAGTCAGGATGTAGCACTTTAACTGATCAGCCTGAGCTTTTGACGGACTTGCTTGTCTGAAGCCAGAAACAGATGCATGATCATATTTCGTAGAGATGGCCTTGAAAAACCCTTCCACACTGAAGTAGGAACTCTGATTTCATGGTTATGTATTAGCCCTGACAAAAGAGAATGTCATGCACCTGCTCTGCATTAGGTGCTCAATACCACAGTATGTCTTTCTGGAATGATTTGAAAGGACATCAGTTGTCAGATTGAAGGGCTCACCATTAATACTTGCATTTCTTTAGATCAGGGGTCTTCAAAAGGGGTCCACGGTGGAGCTGCAGAGGGTCCACTAATTATTGTTTGAACTAACTTTTGTGAGATTTTTTTTAATTAATGCTTTTATTCAGCAAGAATGTGTTAAATTGATCGAAGCAACAGTAAAGACATTTTGACAAAAGATTTAAAATAAAAGCTGTTCTTTTGAACAGAAGAATCCTGGAAAATTAGGTATTACGATTTACACTAGAAATATTAACCAGCTAATTTTTTTCAATGAACAAGAAATGTTTTTTGAGCACCAAATGATTTCTGACACTTTGACACTGAAGACTGGAGTAATGGCTGCCAAAAATTCTGTTTTGCGATCGCAGGAATAAATTAAATTTTTAAATATATTCAAATAGAAAACAGTTATTTTTAATTGTAATAGTTTTCACAATATTACTGTTTTTACTGTTTTTTTATCAAATAAATGTGGCATTGGTGAGCATAAGAGACTTTGTTCAAACAACTAAAAATAAATATATTACAGACCCCAAACTTTGTTGTGGAACAGTAGTATATTTAAGGATATGACTCTAGAAAGATTATTTTAAAGGCTTTGCAATTTAAGCATCACATTCAAATGCTTTAATGTATGCACATTATTATAGGCCAGGATTCATAATATTTTAAATAGTAATGTATGTCACAGTGAATCCCTGCTTAGTTTTATTATTTATGGAGGCCCCTGTTTAAGGCCATACTATGAGCCAAAAAAATCATACATTTTTATATTATAGTTTTTTTAACGCAGTCCTTTTGATGGTTCTGTATTTGAGTATTTATTGTCCATACCAACACATCTGTAGTGTCATCTCTTACCTAAATAGTCAACTTCTTAGCTGTTTTGTTGTTTACGGGTCTGGATATCAGAGATCTTGGCCATGGTTGTTCACTACAATGGCTGATCAGATCATTATGTGAACCATAAATGGCTTGTTTTGCTTTGGTAGTACTCTTCATTTTTCAAGAACACACAGCAGATGTTCAATTATAGCCTGTCTATTCTTCAGAAGGAAATGAAGTGTCCTCTGGAAGAAGTCTTCAGTCATCACTTAAAAGTATAATTCACCCAAAATTATATCAC
The DNA here is from genome assembly GCF_051911475.1 of Siphateles boraxobius. Classification (NCBI taxonomy): domain Eukaryota; kingdom Metazoa; phylum Chordata; class Actinopteri; order Cypriniformes; family Leuciscidae; genus Siphateles; species Siphateles boraxobius. The sequence continues at coordinate 7,755,104 of NW_027508811.1, read as the reverse complement.
CCTCATGTTGTTCCAAAACGATATGACTTTTTTCTTCTCCTACAGAACACAAAAAGAGATATTTTCGGAGATTATTTTTCATTCTCTTTTCCATCGGATTGCAATGACTGAGAACGTCCTGGTTGCATATGCAACCCAGCCGTTCCCTGAAGGAGGGAACGGAGGACGTAGTTGACGGTCGACTGAATTGGGATCTCGCTAGAGAGCCTATCCTCTTCGAGTACTATTGAACGAGCCAATGTAATTGGTGTGCGTGATTCGCATCACACACTCCGCCCCCGCAGCGCGGGTATAAATAAGGAAGTGGATGCACGCACTAGTTGCTTTTCGCTGAGGAGCCGAGAGTAACCCGGGGTCAGCGGTGGTCTAGCGGCAGGGCAAGGGGACTACGTCCTCCGTTCCCTCCTTCGGGGAACGGTGGGTTGCATACGCAACCAGGACGTTCCCTTTCAGTCGATAACGTCAGACGTGGTCGACGGTCGACTGAATTGGGATAACCTTTGAAAACGCCACTAACGCTGCCACCTTGCAGTGCCTAAACCAAAGCCTCCTGATGCCCCCGCAAATTTAAGGCAGGGAAGGACAGGGCTTAGGCCAGGGAAGTCACTGCTGTTCCTACAGGACCACTGGGAAAGCGTTCCCCGTACATTGGAAGGAAGGGACGCTGCGGAAGCCACATCCAACCCAGAGGGAGGTAACGTGGAGAATACACATATGAACTGGGCGGAAACCGGGCAGTCTAACATATGGAATGTCACTGGGGTGGCTCCAGCCTAAGATGGGGGGAGACACACCGGACAGTGACGGCAGAGAGACTCTGCCGAGGGAAGACACGGGCTCGCCGCTGGGAGCCGTATCGTGGAAGAATACACATATGGGGTTGCCGTAGGGACCGCAACATATGGACCCAGCCTAACACAGGTTCCACACTGCTTACGAGTGGTAGGCCTAACCCCAGACGTTCAGTACGTCCGACGTCGGAGGGGTGTGGAGGAACTCAACAGGGTTCAATTTTAAGGGAACTCAACTGGAGTAGAAAGGCGCACGTATCCAGTCCATAGGAGGGGAACGGCGCAGCAATCCGACACTTGAACCGGGCTCACGGTGAAACTGGCTTCATGAGAAGGGAGCCCACGGGAAGCAGCGGTTCAACTAGGTGTCGTCCAGCCCCCAACTCTAGAATCTGTTTAGCAAAGCATATCGTCAACACCCAGGCGGAGCACTTTACACTCATCATAGAGGAGCTCAACACCTAAGTGGACATGTTGCATCTCGGATTTTTACCGAAATGAAGGCAAGCACTAAGTGCAACTTTGCATGGAAACAGCCTTCCCTCTCTGCTGAGTTCCAACAGATATTTGTAGAGCTGGTCTGAGGTCTATAGCTTGCATTCTGTACACGTCCAAGCGAACGGACAGAGAAGCCAGGGCTGGATCTGCCTCCTCCAGGGCAGCGCTTGCAGGCTCACCACCTGCTCCTATTACGGGAGAGGTAGGAACCATGGGCACAATCCGAGCCGTGGTCTCAGCTTGTGAGAGTTAGCCGGCCCAGACTCCAGGCACAATACGTTGACCGAAAGCGAGCAAGTCCCTACCCTCTAGTAGAGACCACGTGAGCAGGAGAACTGATATAACAGAGTTTTTAACTCACTCCCTGCAGTGGCTCAGGGGCGGTCTCTGCAGTGCAATCGCACCAGGGACAAGGCCCAAGAGGATAAAGAGGGATGCAAGGATTTACAAGACCTTGCTCCTCAGGAACCTGACGATCAGAACGTGCGTCTGCACACTTCTGCAACACGATGAGCGTCGTTTAAACACCGAGGCAACATCATTTTGACGGTGAAGGAAAACAGCCTACTCCAACCCATTTTGCAGGAAAGAGAGCACTGAAGTGATCGAAAGCTTTCAGGATCTCCTCTGGAGAGAAGACGCACTCAACGACTAGGTTCCACTTCTAAAGGCGTAAGCACGCTAAAAGACAGGAGCATTGCTCAACACAACATGTGGAGATCACTGGGCTTCCGGAGCATTTTCTGCTCAGCACTTGAGTGTGATAAGTTCACTGAGCTTCAGGAGCATTCCTGCTCAACACCTGAGTGTGATAAACTCACTGAGCTTCAGGAGCATCTCTGCTCAACCCTTGAGTGCAAAGAACTTCACTGAGCACCAGGAGCATTTCCGCTCAGTACTGCGTGTGATGAATTCACTGAGCTACAGGAGCCTTTCTGCTCAAGACCTGAGTGTGATGAACTCACTGAGCTACAGGAGCATTGCTGCTCAACACCTGAGTGCGATGAACTTCACTGAGTTTCAGGAGCATTTCTGCTCAACATGAAGTGTGATGAATTCACTGACTTGAGCAGGCGCAAGGCGACCATGAGTAGCAGTCGCTTTTAGAAGGCTCACTGGGGTTAAACGCATTTATGCGGGCCCCTGGGGCAGCTGAGAGCCAGTGTTTGTCCAAGGGTAGTCCGCTCGGTTTGTACAAACACTGGCAGGAAGACGAAACCGGAGGGGCAACTGAGCGGCCCCGGAATGGTCATGACCCAGCTGGACCCAGGGGATGGAGTCTCCACTTGCACTGGCTATAACTGTCGTGAGGCTCGATGGCGGCACGATTGAGTAGAGCGGGAAGAGTGGAACAAAGCGTCCTCAGAAGCTTCTGACTCCAAGGAGGAGGTGACGGGTGAGTTGTGACATGTAAGGGAAGCTTGCGCAACGGTCGCAATGTCTAACAACTCGAGGCACCAATGCCCGTGTAGTCGAGGGCCGCCCAGGCCCCCGTTAAAACACGCCCTTTGTACATGGCCCCTCTGTTGAAGAGGGTTTGGCAGCAGACCGGGATGATCTATAGTCACACAGGGTGAGCTGCTCTGCCACGGTCACCTCGGGACTCGATCATGAAGCTAGCGCTGAAGCGGTCACATATGGAGGAAGCAAATGGCTGCTACTATCATATACCCCAGGACCCTCTGAAAGTTCTTTCAGTGGGACCCTTTCTCACTTCAAACACCAGCTGAACACATTCTCATTGGAGAGACGTGTTAGACCGAGTCCATCTCCAAAACTGAAAAAGAGATACTCAGCCCATGGGCGAGATTACTCTCTTCCAGTTGACCTGAAGACCCAACGGGCTCTGGAGCACTCGAAGGGAAGGACACTGTACTGATACTCCACCCTTACACGCAACCCACAGGATGGCCTTCGGTGCGGAAGGTAGAGATCTGTTTTTAAGCACATGTCTTTCAGGTCGGAGCTGCAGACCAATCTGGGGCCAAGATGGTCACGACCCACCACCTAGTAGCACGAAGAACGAGTTTACAACTGGCCTTCGTACCAGCTGGAGGAGCGGCTATATCAAATCCTTCGCCAGCAGGATAAGATAAGCACGCACAAGTCAGGAGCACTGCTCAACACTCGGTGTGATGAATATAGCTGAATTTTCAGGAGCACGTCTGCTCAACACCTAATGTGATGACTATCACTGACTTGAGCGGGGTAGCCGAGCCTGAGGTGGGGCAGCAAAGTAGAGAGAGTGGTGTTAGTGTGCTGTGCAACACTTACCTGTCTCCACAAGCGGCAGGGGGCGCGTGAGAAGGCGGATGACCGGGTCCTCGAACGCACCAAGCTGCCTGCTGGCGACCAAGGGGGAGCTGAGGGGTGTAAGGCTATACAGGGTCACACCCGCCAGACTGGCCCTCTTGGGACCCAGGAACAGATAAAATTGCTCTCTCTTTGAAGTGTGGGTACCGCTTGCTCCGCTTTTTTTTTTTTTTTTTTTTTAGGGAGCCAGCGGCGGAACAGACACACACACAAACTAAGGCTCGACCCGGCCCTCACCCGGGGGGAGGGAGTAATCGTGCCACTCCAAGAGCATCTCATCCATTCCTGGGCGGCCCGCTCCGGAATGCTTTCACTGTCGCTTGCCACCTGGCTTGGCAGCGCCTGGAGCGGGCTGGGCGTCTCTACTGCGTCCGGCTCCATGCTGAGGCCTCGGTGGAGGCTGCTGCGGAGGGCCAGCAGGAGCGGCGGCCGGGGAACGCCCACGGCGACGAGCAGGCGGATGAGCTGCGACCGGCGGCGGGTGGAGGCAGCAGCTGGCCACCGGGGCAGGATGTGCCGGATGACCTCCGTCTGCGCTTGAGCGGCAGAGAACTGTTGGATGCAGTTCTCCACTGCGTCGCCGACCAGCCCAACCTGGGAAATTGGGGAGACCAGGAACCGAACCTTGTCCGCATCCGCCATACCAACCAGGCTGAGCCAACGAAGGCGCTACTTGACCACCTAGGTGGACATCGCCAGACCGATCACACACGCTACGACACTCATGCCCCGGAGGGTGAGGTCGGATGCAGTGCAGTGCTCACCTATGAGCGCACGGTCTGGATTACCCTCGTGCATGCCATGGGTGCCCTTTTTAGCCTGCAGCAACGCCATGGCACGCAAGAGGAAGCGGCTTGCCCACAGGCTTTGTAAGCTCTGCCCGTCGGAACGGACGAAAACTCACAGGCCTTAGGGGGGAGACGAGGATCCCCCCAAAAGGCAGCGGCCGCCGGACACAGGTGCACCTGTGTCGACAGACCGCTCCAATGGAGGGACACCTCGCAACCCTTCACCGTTCCTCCATCAAGGGTAATGAGGGGGAAAAGCTATTCAGGCAGTTTCTGGCAGAGAAAGATGCTGTTCACCACCTGATAAGCTCTCCATGCATTTCGGGAAAGAAAGGTACTGGGGCGGCGAGCTGAGAACCAGCGCGGCCCGCCCCAAGATACCAAACTACAGATTCCAACCGAGACTGAACGGGACACGGTGGAGGTTCCACTCGAGCCCGGCAGCCTCGGCGGCCCGTTTCAGCATAGCTGATAATTCTGGATCCGGCTCGGGCAACATTGAACTCCCGGAGGGAAACAATGCAGCCGAGTCATCATCTCTAGAAGTCAGCTCACCCTCCGATGCTGCAATCGGCGTCCTGTCCTCCAGGGGAGCCCCGAGTGAAACCGCTGGCCCACCCATTACAGATGGACCAGCAGACAACACAGGAGGCTCCAGTGGTTGCAGTGGAAGGGAGGAGTGAGGAGCCCACAGGGAATGGTTACCGGGCGGGACATCCAACACTATCCTCCGGTCACCCATCCCACACAGCACCCGAGGGTGGGGCATGGTAATGGGGACTCGCTCTCTGAGAACGAAGGCGAGTCTCGCCCTCAACACTGCGACAGTCATGTTCCCACAGTGAAAACATGAGCTGTCCACAAAAGCTGTCTCAGCGTGCTGTAAGCCCAAACACGTGACACAACAGTTGTGACCATCAGAGAGAGACAGGGAACGACCGCACCCAGAAACGCACGGGCGGAATGACATCTTGAAAAAGACGCAAACGCACCCGTGTTGCTCTTTCAGAAAATAGGACCGTCACCAGTGCCGGAGCACACAGGGGAATGACCGCGGCAACACTGAACAGAGAACTGAAACAGTGAAGCACTCACTTTTCCGCCCTCTAACCAGCCATCAACACACACAAACATTTAGAAATTTGTTGCTGTTAAAACAGCAGTTGAGAGCTCAAAGCTCGCGATCACCGCTGCACTCGCGCTGTAGAACACCAGCACTGGGAGAGTCTTCCTGAAGAACACCGACACACTCGCTCGTTGTAGACAACAGCACTCTCAGAGACATCAAACGATCGGCTCCGAACTGAAAGGCAACTAGTGCGTGCATCCACTTCCGTATTTATACCCGCGCAGCGGGGGCGGAGTGTGTGATGCGAATCACGCACGCCAATTACATTGGCTCGTTCAATAGTACTCGAAGAGGATAGGCTCTCTAGCGAGATCCCAATTCAGTCGACCGTCGACTACGTCTGACGTTATCGACTGAAAGGGAACTGAAGCTTTTCAAGCTTCAAAAAGGATGCAATTGCAGCATAAAACTTGAATATACAACACAATACAGCTGTCTTCTGAAGTAGGTTTGCATGAAGAACAAACCAAAATTAAAGTCATAATTCACTGAATCCTATCTTCTGCCCTAGCTCTTCTTGCATTCATGAAAGAAGTACAGACCATTTCATGAGTGAATCATTCTTTTAAGGTGAATCTTGATTAATCAAGTACTTTTATGAGACTTATGGTGCTTTTGCTTCATTTTGGAAGCTTAAAAGCTTATTTCCCCACCAATTTTGGGGGGAAAATATAAACACGCATCTTTGGGGCGGCAGTGGCTCAGTGGTTCATGTAGGTTGTCTACAAACCGAAAGGTTGGTGGTTCAATCCCCGGTTCCACGTGACCAAGTGTCGAGGTGTCCATGAGCGAGACACCTAACCCCAACTGCTCCCGACGAGCTGGGTGGCGCCTCGCATGGCTGACACCGCCATCAGTGTATGAATGTATGTATGAATGGGTGAATGTGAGGCAAATATGTAAAGCGCTTTGGTGGCCATTCGGTCTGTGAAAGCGCTATATAAATGCAGTCCATTTACCATTTTACCATTTGGCTGTCTTGTTTGGCAGTCTCCTATCCACAGAGTGGTTCATTGTTCATTCGCTTTGATAGGTGTAATCACATCCAGTCCCATATTATGTCTTAAACTCTCCAGTGTGAATTAGTCCTTGTGTTTTGAGCTGGTATTAATATGCACATGGCCTTGGGATTTGCATGCACTGTTTTGTCCTCTATCTTTGTCCTGTTCCAAGCTCTTATTCATTCAGATTTCCAAGACTGGAAGTGGAAATTCTTAGTGGTCGCTGTTGTGCTGGCTGAGATACAGAGATCTGTGAAGTTTAAAAGCTCAGTTCATATTTCAACATGCATAAACTCTCAGGTCTCGTTTCATTCAGACGATTTTAATATGTACTCCATCAGTCAAATCTGCGTTTATTGTTGTTACTCACTCAAAGAGTGAAGTATGCTAGAGTTTCTTTCCCATAGTGTTTACTGCAACTCTGCAATTCTTTTTTGCACTAGATGCTCTTTATGACATTGTCCCTTAAACATATTTGGACACTAAAGTCACATCTAATATCTTAATGTCACTGAATTAAGTGCACTTTTCAAGCAAGGATTTGTTAGGATTTAAAATGGATGGATGAATGGGTGGATGGATGGATGGATGGATGGATGGATAGATGGATGGATAAACAGACAGATGGTTCCATATTAAGACAAAATGTATTTGGGCACTTAGTGGAACATAGTTGCGAATTCATACAGTACATCCACTAAAATTTATTTTGCAGCCAGTATAGTCTAGCATCTCTCCATTGGCTTTCGAGCTGGAAAAACTAAACTCTAGTCTGGCCAATCATATCGTGTATAGAGTTGGTCGGCGGCCTTAACATAATGACGGCAGAGTTGTGACGGTTCCGCGTGAATTCCCTGCTACTTGAAAACAGAGAAGATGGCGGCTGCTGCTGGTGAACAGCGGTCTTGCAAATCGGCTTTGGCCGCGACTCTGGAGGACATGGAGTTAAGCTTTTCTTTTTTGTGAAAAAGAACAAAGAACGGCACTTAAGTCATTCTTAAAAAAGCAAGATGTGTTCAGAGTTTTGTCGACCGGATACGGCAAAAGTTTAATATATCAACTAGCTCCGCTTGTGGGAAAACGCATGGGACTCACTCAGCCACAGCCGTTCGTTGCTCTGGTTGGTTGTAGCGCTATCCTATTGCGTGCAGAGGAAATTTGAAAGACAACTGTTTATTCCGCCCCTCGGATTGAAGCATTCCAATGGTGTTTTCCCAGACCTAACATCTTGATGTGGGTCTGGCTTGCCAGGCTACTAAAAATCACCATTTGGGACAAAAAAAATTTACCATAAAAATGGCTCAGAAAAGCGAATTTAATATTGAAACCATGCAGAGCAGCATTTGGTTGCAATGCCACTTGCTTTGATATTTTGTTATATAATACAATGGTATTCAGACATTTTTATTTGAATTAAGTGACCAAATACTTTTGGAGGCAACTGTATATTATTTCTGCACATTGGGCTGTATTTGTCTATAAGTTGCAGCACATGGACTTTGGAAGCTATGTGTGACGAGAGAGTTATATCCTAAGGCAGATGCCGGATTTTATTGCATAAACAGCTGTAGCTGTATCTCATGGCTGCTTTGTGGTCATAAGTTTGGAGAGATCCAGTGCTATGGAAGCCATGTTGCATAAAACTGTACAGAACCCTGAGGTCATCTTTTCAACTTTGTATTCTTTCACAATGTAAAACAATAAATAAAATAAATGCTTTAAAATATATTTGCATTCTTACAATGGGCAAGCATTTTGTGATGTTGACATAAAATGTATTTAAAATAGATTTTTATGTTATTTATTTATTTTCAATTCCTTATTTTATATTTATATATTTATATAATATTATATTTGAGAAATACAGTACATGGTCAGCAGTGGTTGGTTGGCCACTTTATATAATTTACAATGAGGTTATTAGCCCATTTTGTGCTGCAGATGCTCTCTGTAATGCTTTACTGGTCTCTGCCAAAGGAGATGTCATCCTTATTCCAGGACATTCCCCTGTTTTAATGTATTTCAGGTGTAAGATTCTCCTAACAGTCGTTTTTTCCACTGCTTATTCAATTGTCTGTCTCACTAACTTTTGTAATGTAAAGCAATGTGTTGTCAAAAAGTAGTTTTTTGTGTTTATGTTTGACCTATTATTCACATAATATCCCAAGGGAAGATATTGCAGCCAGTCCATGTAACCTACTTTTGCTTGTTATTCAGCCACTTACAGAAGTTCCTATTGTGAATAGTCACTGTGTATTATATTTAATTCAATTATTCAAGTTAAGTTCCTCTTTTCAAAACACTGTCTTTTTGTGTTATTAGGACATTTAAGGATGAGGCATTCCTGGTAGATAAGAACAATGAAGTAATTTAAACAGTGGTTTGCACATGCACATGAAGATATCAGTGTGTGACTCACACCCTTGGCGTCCAAATAGCACAACTACTATGTATAATTCTGAAAGTATAATCCTTGGCCTTGATTTCTCCTGCTTCAAATGCTCTCAGTTTTACCGCCTAACGGGCTTCAGAGAGTGAGAGAGACTTTCCGTTCAGGCAGACACTACATATAAGCTAAGTCTGAGACATTCTTGTGGAAGTTAGTGCACAGGTGTGACCCTTCTGTGACATTTTACAGATGTGTGATATCGCGCAGGTTCTTTGTTCTCCAGAAGGGTTGCTTGCATCTTACCTATGCCTTTTAGGGAAGAGCAACAATAAGAACAGTACTAACAAAAAATCAATGCAGGTCTGCATAGCTACTTGAAAAGGCCTCAAATTATAGTAAATCATTCAGCTGTCCCTCTCTACTTGCTTTAGTCTTACTTTTGTGATCTTTTGTATGATTAAAGATGTTATCAATTTTACACTGTTGGATGTTACCATTAATTCAAATTTTAGGTCTACTAAATCATACTAAATAAATATCCCTTTAAGATTTAATTTAAAAGTTGGCGAAATAAATTAACAATTTTATTCAGCAAGCATACATTAAATTGATCAAAACCAACAGTAAAGACATTTATAATGTTACAAAAAAGTATACTTAAAATAAATGCTGCTCTTTTAAGTTTTCTATTCATCAAATAATCCTAATAAATAATGTATCACGGTTCCACAAAAATATTAAGCAGCTCAACTGTTTTCAATAACTTTTCTTGAGCAGCAAATCAGCATATTAGAATGATTTCTGAAGGATCATGTGACACTGAAGACTGGAGTAATGATGCTGTAAATTCACCTTTGCCATCACAGGAATAAACTTTAAAATATATTTGAAAAGAAAAGCAGTTATTTCAAATGGTAATAATATTTGACAATATTACTTTTACTGTATTTTAATCAAATAAATGCAGCATTGGTGAGCATAAGATTCTTCTTTCAAAAACATAAAAAATTCCAACTTGACCCCAAACTTTGTTAAGAAAGGAGAGACTTTTTAACAGAATTAATGGGATAGTTCACCCAAAAATGTTATAAAAATAGTTTATTCCAAACCCATAAGACTTTCATTCATCTTCGGAACACAAACGAAGATCTTTTTGATGAAATCTGAGCGATTTCTGTCCCTCCGTTGACAGCTACATAACTACCACTTTGATGCTTCAAAAAGTTCATGAAGAGATCAGAAAACGAATCCATATGAATTGAGCGGTTTAGTCCAAATTTTCTGAAGAGACACGATCGCTTTATATGATGAACAGATTTAATTTAGGCTTTTGTTCACATGTAAACATTCATCAACTTGCACATCAGTTATGGTAAACGGAAGCTCAAGCATGTTCTCTTGATGTTTTAGAACCAATGAGGTTCATTCTTGTGTGTTACGCAGCATGTTTGAGCTTCAGCACCAATGAGGTTCATTCTCATGTCATGAAGGAACTTTGAGCTTCTGCAAGAACCAATGAGGTTTATTCTCGTGTGTTACGCAGCAAGTTTGAGCTTCTGGAAGAACCACTGAGGTTCATTCTCATGTTACGGAGGACGTTTGAGCTTCTGCAAGAACCAATAAGCTTCATTCTCGTGTTACGGAGCATGTTTGAGCTTCCACAAGAACCACTGAGGTTCATTCTCGTGTTACGGAGCACGTTTGAGCTTCCACAAGAACCAATGAGGTTCATTCTCGTGTTACGCAGTACGTTTAAGCTTCAACAGGAACCACTGAGGTTCATTCTTGTGTTACGCAGCATGTTTGAGCTTCAGCAAGAACCAATGAGGTTCATTCTCGTGTTACGCAGCATGTTTGAGCTTAGGCAAGAACCAATGAGGTTCATTCTAGTGTTACGCAGCATGTTTGAGCTTCAGCAAGAACCACTGAGGTTCATTCTCGTGTTACGGAGCACGTTTGAGCTTCAGCAAGAACCAATGAGGTTCATTCTCGTGTTACGGAGCACGTTTGAGCTTCTGCAAGAACCAGTGAGGTTCATTCTCGTGTGTTATGCAGCACGTTTGAGCTTCAGCAGGTTCGGTTGAGCTTCTGTTTATGTTCACTGATTAATGTTGATATGTGAATAAAAGCTTAAATTAAATCTGTGCATCATATAAAGCGATCAAGTCTCTTCAGAGTTAGTTTTACGATTTCTCTATGAACTTTATGAAGCGTCAAAGTGGTAGTTGCGTGGACTGTCAATGGAGGGACAGAAATCTCTTAGATTTCATCAAAAAGATCTTCATTTGTGTTCCGAAGATGAGCGAAAGTCTTACGGGTTTGGAACAACACAAGGGTGTGTAAACGATGACAGAATGTAAATTTTTGGGTTAAATAACCCTTTAAAGACACAAATGGAGTCTGTAAATTTTCACATTTTCTATGCTGACTTTTGGGGGTAAAATCTGCTAAATGGATTAAAATATGATAAAATAGATAACAGTGATTTCCTACATTTTTATTGGTATCTCAAAGCATTATCAAATCCAAATGTTTCATAAGTGAAGATGCAAGGGATGGAAGTTAAGTTTAATTAAGGGATTCATATGAGGACAGGGTGTCACAGTTCTGTCACCCTTGTCTGGGTTTTCTCTTGGTTAGTGACAGAGCTGTGACACTCCCGGTTTGTCATGTGTTTGTGTTTAGTCTGGTCTGTTGGGAGCACATCTCATGTTGTCATGTTATTTCCTTGTGCCATGTGCTCTCCTGTTAATTGTCAAACCCCGCCCATCTTGTTATCTCGTTATTGTTTAATTTTCCCCACCTGCCTGCCTTGTTACCCTCTTATGTTTGCTCCTCTAATTAATCTCCCTGTGTTTTGTTTAGTTTAGTTTGTTTTTCTTAAAAAATATACCCATTTGTTTATGCACTTGAGTCCTCGCACCTTTAATCAACCCATTCCGTGACACAGGGATGGTGATCTGACCTAAAGAGGTCTGTCTTGAGGTTGCATTTGAATGTGTCTGGAAAATGTCTCATTCTTGACAGCTTTGGGAGCTTTTGGGCTGTAACTGTAATACAGACTGAAGAGGCTGTCAGGCCACGTGTATAATAAGTCGTTCATCTTTGGATTCACAGTGCATCATGACTTAACAGTTGTTAACTCTTGTGGAATTCATAAATATATACTTTATACAGTGTATTGGTATACTAAATAAATTCTCACGCCCAGTTTTTCCTAAGTAAAGATACCCACACATTACAAGATAATCTGGTCGATTTTGGGCCCAATTCTCCTCCTCCGACAATCCTAGGTAAAGTCCCGAAGGTTCTACAGATAATCTTATCAGATATTCCTGTGGTGTGAGGTGTGTTAAGAGTGATTGAATGTGCTCGGAAGAACATTTAAAAAACCTTTTTAGTGTGGGTCAGTCTTAAGAAGTTTATTTCTATGGTAAGCCCAGCAGGATGGCATATTTTCCTGCTTGTATAACTCTTGTGGCTTTGGGCAGTGGCAGTGGCTCTGTCAGTTTGCTTTGTATCTGTTCTCAGCTTTTCCCTCCGAAGGTCTACACATTTTTTGGAGACACCTCTACTGACACCCGCCCTAAAGCAGCCAGCTTTATTCTTCAATGCAGATCATTTAAAGCAACTCAATGTTATGCCAGGCTATTATTGGCAGAAGAAGGATGGCATGTCATATGTGCTCATAATTCTAATAATTTTTTATTCAAAGGCATGTTTAGAGCAACTGTGCAATTAAATTGAGTCTTCAAAATCACAGCTTCAGCTTCAAGGATTTTCCCTGTGACTTCAGGGTAATCTGGGATTTAAATGGGATTTAAATTAAAATACAGGCTTTTCTTGGGTCACTGCAAACATAGACTAAATGACTAAAAGCTTTATATCCCGAGGAGGCTATTCTAACCATATTAAATGATCCCCCTATGAGCTAAAAACAAACATGTAAACATGTCTACAAGTTATTTATCCTTCAGCTTTCTTTTTGAAACTTTGATTTGTGTTTCTTCCTTCCTTAGCTTTCAGTCAGTGAACATTGCAGTAAATCAGGTTATGAAACCTGCGTCAGAATGTACGATATTTTGCATTCTGATTTATCGTCAAGTTGCTTGTAAAACCATTTAGGCTTAGGTATACTCCTATGGTAGAAATACTCAATGAAAGGAAGATCAGGATACATAGGACAGGGAATTCTTCCCTAATAATTCATTATTTTTTATGTACATTTTATGACGGATACTTTTTTCTGCCTTCTTAAAAAAAAAACCATCTCATCCAACTCATTGAAATCTTCATAAATAAGCAATAATAATACTTTTTTTTATTTTGCTGCTTTTGCTTTAATATCTTTTATTCATTTACACTTAAAGATGTATTTTATTTGTTATACATCTCATTTGTTATACATAGATGTATTTTTGTTTGTTTATTTGTTATATTCAATAGGTTGCAAAAAAAAAGCGCTTTTTGAAGATGATTGTTGTTTCCAAGCCTGGAAATATTAAGAAAATCAATACAATCTTTAAAAGTCATGGAAATGTCTGTAGTCAATTTAATTTATAGATCAATTGGTCGCACTTTATTTAACAGTCCTGTTCCGCATGTACATACTGTGCACTTATTATATCAATTACAATAACTGGGCTATAACTAGGTAATAACACTTTACCTATCCCTAAACCTAACTTTAACCCATGTAGTTATGTTATATTAGCAGTAATTTTTTGGGTAACTAAGTACATTTACTGTAAAATAAAGTCCAACCACACAATTTGTTAGAAATTGTGAGTGTAGTCTCTAGAAACTTATTTTAAAAAGGACTGGGAATGATTAACAGTTCTTAATTAAATTGTACTTGTGTATTTAAATGTAAAATAAAGAGGAGTTATGATCAGGCAACCTGTGTTAATATTAGAAAAATCTTTCTTGCACTGAGAAGACCTGAAAACGAACACAGATGTAGCATTGTTTCTGTTTCCTACACTAGTACCATTGGTTTCGCCATGTGATAATGAGCTGATGAGTTAAATCAGGTGTGTTTGATTAGGTAGACAAAGACAACGTGCAGTGTTGGGGGTGCTTCAGGACAGGTTTGGGAAACACTTGTGACTGAAAAAGTTTGGAACTGAATATGTTTTTTTATAAAAAAAAAAAATTCAAATTATTTTCAAATTGTATTATTTAACTTTCAAATGTCTTTAAATTGTGTTTCAGAATACTTTACTGTGTGTGTAAAGGCAGGTATGTGATATTCTCTGTTCAAAACGCACTCCAGCCCCTTTCACACAGCGCGTTGATCCTGGGAAATTGCCAGAACACCTTCTGTGTGAACGCAAACACGACCCGGGATTGATGCCGGGATCGATGCCGGGTTGGGGACCTAAGTAACATTGCCATGTTCAATCCCGGAACGCGCGCTGTGTGAACAAAAGCCGTAATCAATGCCGTGTCGTAATGATGGCGCTGAAGCCGGGATCGTTCGCCAGCGTAAAACGATGCGTAATGCGCTAGTTTATGATCGAATCAGAGAAAAAATGCACAAGCGTGGTATGAGTGAGAGAGAAATCGCAGCTCATAAGCAAACTATAGATGCTGCCGGTAGCCTACATTACATGTCACATCAATGTCACGTGTCTTTACGGGATTTTTACGGGTTGTGTGCAGTGGCGGCGTCAGGGAGGAGCTAGGTGGTACTGTAGCTCCCCCTATAATAGCCATAACACCCGCCCAGCACGCCCGAGAAATTTCTGTAATTTTTTATATTTATATTTTAATGTCATGTTTGAATAGTCTTTTTCATGTTGTTAAAAAAGGGTATTAAATAATAATTTAAAAATATATATTTAGTCTAAAATAACATGAGGCCCAAACAGGCGATCTTCTTTGGCCAACAGGTGCAGCGCCCTGTTTACGTTTGCAGACATCCCAAGTCTCCCGGAAGTTCCTGGAGTCTTCCGTATATTGATAGCGGGCACCTGATGCCCGCAAATTAGAATCTAGAGCTTGCGAGCTCCAAACCGCGTAGCGCGCTCACGGCAGAGAGAGCGAGAGACCTTGCGTGTGTGTGCAAATGTGCTTGTGTGCCTCGTCAAGCGCATGTAAGACGACCCAAGCAACCCACCTCCAGAAAATCTCTGGAGCCGCCACTGGTTGTGTGTGAACGCACTCTCTGATTCCGGAAAATCAGTGGCAGTGTGAATGAACCAAAGTCAAGCGAACCCGGGTCAAATCCCAGGTCACTTTATCCGTGTATTTTCCGGAATCTCTGTGTGAAAGGGGCTTAGGTCACTCCCAAGTTTCATGTCACTGTAAAACCTGACTGGACAATTTCCCACCTATGAAAAAGCAATGAGGTCTTTGTTGCTACCTCAGGTCTATAACCCTCCAGGCACCATGTGGTGGTTAGACCCTTCAGCCTGTGGGTCTGCACGTCACAACACACTTCTGAAGTTTTGCTTCTGATTTGTGTCTGTCAAAACGTTAAAAGATATAGAGAGTCAGTAAAAATCCAGAGTTGGTAGGATTCCAGTACACAAACTGATGAATAAATGGGGTTTCATAACTAAATGGCTAATTGTCTTCAGGAGAGCACAATTCAAAGTGCAGGACATAAAAGCTTCAGAACATTTTTATTGGCAAATATAAATAAATGAAAACCATCAACCCTTTGACTTCATTAAGACGGCAGATGTGTTATGTTCCTGTTTTGTCTGTGGTTTTGCTTTAATAATTGATCACGAAAAAAACTATGCCATTGATTATGTGAAACGGCACTTTTGCAATTTATAACTGCATAGCATTCATTTGAATCATTCAGGATCTCATAGTTAGAATAGAGAGTTTTATCATGAACTAATTCACGCTGCAACAGGATGTTTCATGAGTGAAGTCTTTTTTTTTGTTCACAGCTGTTGACTGGAACACTCGATGGAAAACTGGCTTTATTTCATCCGGCCGAATCTCTTCTCCCTTAAGTGTGGAATTCACCCTATGGCTCAGTTCTTGCCCCAAGTCCACCGATGCTGCAGACTAATGAAAGTCTTACATCAGTGACGTTGAGATGCTGGCGTGCCACCTCTGAGACCTACATCATGGACAGGATCTGTGATTTCATCATTTCAGCCGCCGTTGAAAACCTACAGATGTGACAACATGCTCACACCCTCAACCATTAAGCCAAAGATGCACCCTCAGAGAAAAGTCCATTTGAACATTACATAGCAACACGTTCCCATGCACAGATACACATACACACACTATGCAGTATTATGCACATGTTCATCTGATATGTAATACTCTTTGCAGCAAAAGGATATTAAAGTATACCTAAATTGTGAAAGTAAATCTTATTTTGAGAGTGACTCAGTTTATGTAACTATACAAATTAAAAAATACTTTTTTATATATACTTTACAATTTCAGACCCAAAATGATTCATTTTTAAAATGTTTTATCTGTGTGTTGAATAACAGCCCATTTTGCAGCAGTTTGTAATGAAGAAAATGAAATGAAGATGGATATAAGGATATCATGTTTAGGTAAGTTTGTTTTAGGTTTGGTTTTGCATAAATGAAATGCTATATATCCAAACCACTTTAGCATTCTTATTACCTTTCAGCCGGCTTCTCTTTTAAGAGTCAACAGTAGTATGAAGGCGACTATAATTGATGTAATACATGTATGCAAGGGACCAATCATGATTCACTATGTAATTAGAAGTAAGAAAGAAGGCTATTTGCAATTTAGGGCCAGATATACTAACAGCTTGCACCAGTGCAAATACTCTTCTGGCGTTAAAAAAACTACTGTCAGGAATTGACTAAAGACACGCATTTAAAATTAGTACTGAAAAGGCTTGGAAACAGTTATTTTTGTGGCTGAACTTATTGCATATGCATTTGTTGGAGTTTCCCTTTTACATGCAAAATTTATGAGAGGAGAGTATTTAAATAAATCACGCAATGTGATTTACTAAGGTTTGCGCTAGTCAATTTGCCATTATTTAACGACCCAAAAAAAGCATGTATTAAACCGGACACTAATTTGCGCTGCTCTTGGTAGATTGTGTTGGTCATTATGGAAATTATCCGGCTGTGACTGTTCTTTATTTTGCGCGTCGTCAGTAGATCATGCGGAGAACTTTCCACTCTCCAAAATTAAATATAGACAGCAGACCTAAGACTGACATTATCTACGAAACAAAGTTTGAGTGACCTCTGTACATTAAATGGTTTGGGCTGAATTATTTGCCGTTTTAAAAACATACAGTTTGGGGTTTAGAACAAAAACCTCACCGAGATGTGGTTCGATTTTTAAATGCAGAGACAGGATGCTCATCTGAAAGCAATACATGTATTGTGTCTATCTGGCGCCAATAGATCTTCATATAAGTGATAGAGAATAATGTTGGAGTCTTTAATGATGGGTGGTTTCCACTACAATGGCTGGCAGCATTTCTGCACCTATAACTTTTCTGAGGTCATTCTGTTTTCTGCCCGTTTGGAAACTTACCTTTAGTAGAACTTGTTCTACAAAAGCTTATATTGACTCTCCTAACTTTTAATGTTATACCATTAATATCTAATGGCATTAAATAGTTTGCATAAAAATGGCAAGATATACATTAATTTTACAAAAGTATATGAAATACCAAGATAAAACGAAAAGTACACTTTTTAATTTCTAAATGTGAATGGAAACAATTCAGCAGTTTTTGTTCATTGTCACGAGCCATTACAGGAAAACATTTTCAACCCACATGACTTCAAGAAATAGCTGAGGAAGTTATGCAGTGGTTTCACGTTTGATCTTTACTTTTGAATTAAAGAAAAACAATAATGCCTCAACTTCTCTCTTATGATTGGGTTTGGCTGCTTTTCCTAAACAAAGAAGCTGTGCACTTATAATGCTAAACAGAGTGATGTTCAATATGGATGCACTTAACTACCTCATGCCTGTTTCTGTGAATAGTCTGTGTGCGAGCTGCTTTCAGAGACCTCATTTTTAAAGATATGTTCTTAACGGCTCCAAGTTTATGACAGGATGCTGAAATCTTGCTTAGGCAATATGTGAAATAAGGTGTAAAAAAACAAATGGAGAATAATTTAAATTACTAAATTGGCCACAATGTTGTTTCAAACCTCTTCCTATTATAGCTCCCAGTGTGACCTGTTAATTTATTACAATTATTAATTATAAAAACATTAGAAAGACGATAAACCAGTTCTTCATTCGATCAGTTGTACAAGACCTCTGTTGTTATGTAAAAAATGCAGTTGTCCATGGCTTAGTTGGCATTCTCAGTCCAATTAGACTTACAGATAACCTGAGTGCACATGGAAAACATCAATGTCGCATTAAAGACTTTTATTTTGTCCATTTCATTGTCTTTAAAAATTGTTCCAGGTTTATGCGATTTGAAAACTGTGTGGGTGCTTTATTTCCCTAACCAGTTAACAAACTAAAGGACTCAAGAATAAAACTTTCCCACATTAGCTTTATATATGAAAGTTCATTCAAAGGATGTTCCTTCAGTCTGTCAGAACAGGATGCAATTAATTTATTTGAGATATTGTTGATGGGGAAGAGAGAGGAGTGCTTTATCAAAGGAGGTGTACACATATTAATGATTTGATAATGAGAGATTTATATGTGTGGGTTTGCTTATGCATGGCTCTGCCAAAGACATTTTTTTTTAACGCATTAGTTCATTTTCATGTGCAAGATCACTGACTGTAAGATCAATTTCATTCAATGCTTTTCATTTTATATGTTAGTATATTTGTCTGTTTTATAACACTTTACAATAAAGTTTCATTTGTTTACATTAGTTAACATGAACTTAAAAGATATTTTAAGATCCAAAGTTGTATCTGTTAATAGTTAATGCACTGTGAACTAACATAAACATTAACATTTTTATAACATTCACAAATGTTTTATGCTCATTGTTAGTTTGTGTTACTTAAATGCATTAACTAATGTTAAAAAATTAGACCTTTTTGTAAAGTGTTTCCATTTTATATAGGGTAAATTCAGGTTGATTGGGACACATTTCCCATACAGAAATGTAATATATGTCAATATATGTAAATTAAATATATAATGCCAGTGCCCATGTATTTCTGCTGCCTATATGAGAATATATGCAAAATTCATATATGTAAAACACATGGACGTATATGAGACATATATTTCAAAATATAGCAAATATGGCCGTTTTCATGTAAGTGCCATATATTTTCCCGTATATGCACATAAAAGTTAAATATATGTAAGACGCATATATGTATATATGCATATATGTCCACCATAACCATATGCCACAGCTTTAAAAATGCATCAGTATCACATGCATGTTTACATACATTTATTAAATATATGGGAAACAAATATGTTTCACATATTTATACTTAATGTTGTCCATATATGCAAGAAACCAATACTATACTGTAATATATGCAGATATATGGTATCATATATGGATGAACTCAAATATTTTCTTCACATGTTTGGACACATAAATGTTCATATATGTTGCAGGCATATATTGTGTTCTCAGATAAGTCAAATATATGATAAATGTCATGCTATTTAAAATATATGGCCATATATTACATTTTTGCATGGGTTTGCTATCGGGATGACTGGAAAAAAGTGTCCTAATCAACCCGAATTCACCCCGTTTTTTCTTGGTTATGCAATTGTTAAGGGAACACTCCATTTGAGCATTCTTCAAACATTCAGAGAATGTTAAAAAACATTAGATGAACGTCCAACTAAAACGCTGCAGAAAAAAAAATACTGCATGAGCTATGTACTGTATATGTTTTTGTAAGAAGTTTTTGAAAACATAAAGACCAAATGAAGAAGCTGTTGTCTGCGGGTCCATGAGCGCTGAAC
Source organism: Siphateles boraxobius (assembly GCF_051911475.1). NCBI lineage: Eukaryota > Metazoa > Chordata > Actinopteri > Cypriniformes > Leuciscidae > Siphateles > Siphateles boraxobius. The sequence continues at coordinate 7,735,293 of NW_027508811.1, read as the reverse complement.
GGCCGCTGACGGGCTGGATCTCACATCTGCTAAAGCGTCTAAACAAATTGTAAAATAGAAGCTATGTTTATATATGAGTCACATATTTGTAGTCTAAACTATATTCTCACCTAAAAAACTCTTAAAACTACATTAGTGACAACAACATTGGTATTCGTAAAAAAAAAAAAAAGGTGGATATGCTCATCCACCATGCATGACAGTAGCCACAAGCAGAGTGATACAAATGGTGAAACGGTTCCAGTGCTGATACTGTGTGAATATTGCACAGCTGGTAAAAGCTCTCAGCCAATCAGATTCGGGAACAAAAAAGAACTTTGTGTGGGCAAAAAATAGGCCTATATAGGTATACACTGTTTTTCTGTATTTTTATTTATATGTCTAGGTTTAAGGATATTTTTACTGAAAATGAAGATTAAAAAATACTAATTAAGAAAATTATGAGTGGTTTTACAGGTTACATCGTAAGTCACAGGAAGCTCCAAGAGTTCAAGACCTTCACTTCAGTTATATTAATCATATGGTGTGTTAAACTACGGTCAGTGAACGCGGAAGGCAGCTGTAAGACGTTTCTCATAACTGAAGTCATTTGATTGTGTGACCTCTGCCACAAAATATTTTTAGACTCTCGCTTTTAGATTCTCTCAACCAACATACAATATTAACTGCTTGCCAGTTCTAACACAGTCCTGTTCTGATATTTTAGCTTTATACTGCATGCAATGCTTTGGAGAGAACTCTGAGAACCGTCTGAACTCTCTGAAGTCTAGATGCTGGGTTACATTGATAAAATGATCGCCTGACGGCCAAACGGAACACTGGATCAGGCCGTTTTCCTTGCTTTTCCTGCAGACAGTGACTGACACTGAAATTAGGAACAGATGGACGCAGCTGCTGAACTTGACATGTGGGAAGTCAGAACAAAGACATAACCGTGTGTGTGTGTGTGTGTGTGTGTGTGTGTGTGTGTGTGTGTGTGTGCGTGCGTGCGTGTGTGTGTGTGTGTGTGTGTGTGTTAATGACACATAGACTACCAAACTTTAAAGAGGTCATTTCATTTATCTTTTTTTTCTGAGATACACTGATGTTTAATGCTTAAAAAAATAAATAAAACATTTTTAATTTTCTACCCAAACTCTTTTACACTTTACCTTTAGAGTTTGATGTGGAACACAAAGAAGACTAACTATATTGGACCCTATTGACTTTCATTGTATGGACAACAAAGACACTGTAGGTTTACAATGATGTGAGCATGAGTAAATTATGGCAGAATTTTCATTTTTGGATGAACAATCCCTTTAAGTTTCCATAATTTCCGGGTTTAAATGGGAAAAAACCCAGACTTTCAATGAGGTCTCAGATTTTTGGACCCCACTGTAAGAGAAAACAGTCAGACCCTTAGATTCTTTATTGCTCTTTTCAAATAATAGCATGTTAGTTTAGGGTGGTTTTACTTTGAGCAGTGTGCAAAGTGTGCAAAAAAACTGCAATCCAGTTCCCAGAGTTCAAGACTCTCACTAGACTTACAATGAAAATTTCTGTTCTTCTTATTCATTTTGTTCATATGATGAGGGAAACAATACGGTCGGTCAGAGTATGCGGAAGGCAGCTGCGGGATGTTTCTTGTAACTGAAGTCATTTGATTGTGTGACCTTTGCCAGAAAATATTTTTTAAACTTGTCAGATTCTCACCAACAACATACAAGTTTCCTTTTAAGAGAACTCGCGCTGCGTCGAGACGCTGTGGGAACGCCTCTGCATGATTGCGTTGTGAAACACAGAGTTACATAGGCGTGACAGAACTACATAGGCGGGTGATGTCATCGACCAGGAAACTATAAAGCATACCCAAACCAAAGAGTGTGAGCTTCTTTGTCTTCAGCAAGCACTGAAGTGAATCTGTGTCTCTGGTATTTTTTGTCTGTCTTTAGAAAGTTGCTAGGCAGGAGTTTTTCACCTATATAAAAAAGGCATTATAATGGAGAGCGAACAACAGTTCAAGAAGTGTGTTCATCCCTGCCCACATACACTACGGGTGGGGATACACATGTATTGTGTCTTGTTTGTTTGGGAGTGCAGCATGCTGAGTCAGCCCTCGGCGGGGCGCCTCTTTGACTCTTTGAGGAGGGAGCCTCGGCTCGTGTCCTTGCGGCTCCGGTCTCGCTTCTGCCACTCTGCCGCAGCTCAAGTCGTAAGGTTCGCAAATGGATCTGGCAGAGGGGTTTGAGACGGGCTTCGCCCTTTCTCTGCCTACACTTGCCAGTTCCATTGCTTCATCTCTCCGACTGTGGTTACTTCCTTCCCGAGACACCGGTACTGCAATTATCTAGTTCTGAGGAGCTGGATGTTGTAAGTATTGAAACAGGAGAAACTGAAGACTCATCACTTTAGTCTCCTGCATGTGAGGAGCTTGTGGAGGTAATCACTTGTTTGGTCGCTAAATTAAACATAGAGTGGCCAGCAGACAAACAAGAGACTAGGCAGAAAAGCAAGCTTGATGAATGCTTCCTGCCTTCTGGTGTTCTACCTCCACGCAGGTGCTTACCGTTCTTTCCAGACCTCCACACCTTGGTGTCGAGGTCGTGGAATAGACCGGTTTCATGCTGTGTGTTTAGCCTACAGACATGTGGCTAAACTACAGGTTTTGTGTATTACTACAGGTAAAGTGTATTCGGCGGCTTTCTCTTGCCTGCCTCTTCGATGATTCAGTAAATTTAGTCGATGTGTCAAGAAGCCAAAAAGCAGGCGGAGGCGCTCCAGTCTTCCTTCCGTGCTGAGCTCATGTCTCTGGGGCTGCTGGGTGGGAGCTCTAGTCGTCTACCAGCTCCTCGCATAGGGCGCAGCAAAAGCAGAGCTCACACTCATTTCGAAGTCCTCGAAGGGCAAGGTGGATCTGAGGACCGTTATTGTGTCTGAAGGCGGATCCCACCTATTATACGGTGCCCGTCTCCCCTCGGTGCCCTCAGGGGGCCTGTGACAGAGCTCTCTGTCACCAGCCGGGACAGCACTTGCACTCCCATCCCCATCTAACTTTAGCATGCTAATAACTTTACACGTTATGTCAGCGATTTAGTACTCGGGTGAGACCGGTCTCGAGACCGATTTCTACTTTCTCTGACTCGTCTCAGACTTGTTCCTTCAAAGACTCTGTCTTGACTCGGACTCGACCCTTCAAAGACTCGGTCTTGACTCGGACTCGGACCACAATGGGAGGAGAAGGACTCGTAATTTCAGACCGAGTCCTCGAGATTATTTTTTCCAACGCATTTTTTTTATGTTCATATAAAAAAACCACACAACACATAACAACAATAATAATAAAATGCAATGTTGACGGGCATTATTTGAAAATGACGTCCCATGGTGCAATGCAAAGATACTGCCGTGCCGTCAGAGCCGTCAGTGTCTTCATTTGGTTGCTGGTGTGAGCGGCGGCAAGATGAGCAACGAGTCTGCCATCATCAAATTCGCCTTTTAGAACCACAAACTGTTTACCGGAAAAGAATTGAAGAAAATTGTTTTACATTATAATGCTGGTCTCATTGTTAATACTTAGGGATTAATACGTAATTTTCAAAGATAGAAAGCAACAGACAGACACGTATAATCACAATAATTTATTTATTGAGAAAATGTCAAAACCGGTACCAAATGTCGTTCACATGATGATGTGTCGCAGTCCTCTATGGCAGTATATAATAGTTTTATATGAGGTAACATTAAAGAGCAGAATTAGGTTATTAATCCATGAAAATGTCGATTCGGTTCGCTGTTCGCTCTTTGAAGGCGCGCACGCTTCTCCATTTCAAATGTAGCACACACGGCATGTCTCAATCTGTGACGAAGCATGCGAGAGCCAATGAGCTTTTGATATCACTGCAGTAAAACGTCGTAACGCTTCGGGCGCAATTTTTGAATTTGAATTCACCACGAGTGCGGGATTTTGCGTTTACGGTCTCTGCTGAGAAATGGAGATGAAGATGTCACAGTTCTGTCACCCTTGTCTGGGTTTTCCCTTAGTTTAGTGACAGAGCTGTGACACTCCCAGTTTGTCATGTGTTTGTGTTGGTCTGGTCTGTTGTGAGCACATGGCTGTAATGTTATTTCCTTTGTCAAACCCCGCCCATCTTGTTATCTCGTTATTGTTTAATGTCCCTCACCTGCCTGCCTCGTTACCTTCATTTATTTGTTCCCTATTTAGTCTCCCTTTGTTTGCAGTCCTGTGCTGGTTCGTTGTCTATGTTCCCTCGTGTTCTTCTTGATGCCTGCCTGAGTTCTCTCCTGTTTTCCCCCCACGGGGTTGTTTTGTTTGTAAGTTTGTTTTGTTTATTTAATAAATTCCTTTCACGCACATGAATCCTCGCTTCCTGTTTTACCCACTCCGTGACAGAACGAACCAGCCCTAATGAGGATTCAGCGGAAGGATTCACACCAGCCACCAGTCTCTCCTATTTCCTGCCCGCGTTATGAACGCATTATTAGGTTCACCGCCTTGAGTTCCCTTCGACAAGAGGGGACGAATGCTAGAGACTTTGCCCTGGAATTCAGCTCTGCTGCAGAGGGGCTGGGGCTGGGTGAGATGGCCCTTAAGGACCTGTTTAATTAATTGTAAAAGACACGGCAGAGGAGGAGGAAGCAGGAGCCAACTGTCCCTCAAGTCCTGGAGGCCGTCCCCGAGCAGCCTGCTGTTGTTCCGGAGGCCGTCCCTGACCAGTCCGCTGTCGTCCCGGAGGCCGTCCCTGAGCAGGCCGCTGTCGTCTCGGAGGCCGTTCCCGAGCAGCCTGCCTTGTCCCGGAGGCCGTCCCTGAGCAGTCTGCTGTCGTCCCGGAGGCCGTCCCTGAGCAGCCCGCTGTCGTCCCGGAGGCCGTCCCTGAGCAGCCCGCTGTCTTCCCTGAGGCCATTCCCGAGCAGCATGCTTTCCGAGCAGCCTGCAGTAGCCCCGGAGGACCTGACTTCGATTGTCCCAGAGATGCCCACTCGCCCTATTGCACCGCCAGTGGGGATCAGAGAGGCTGCAGCGCAGTCGAGACCTCGCAAACGGAGGAGGAGGAGGAGAGGGGTGTCTACGAGCCCACAGGGCTTGGAAGCCATCCCCAAGCATCTCGCCCTGCCGGCACCTCCCCAACTCCTTGCCCTGCCGGCGCCGCCCAGGTTCCTTGCTCTGCCTGCACCGCCCAAGCTTCTTGCTCTGCCGGCACCGCCCAAGCTTCTTGCCCTGCCGGCGCCACCCAGGTTCCTTGCCCTGCCGGCGCCGCCCAAGCTTCTTGCCCTGCCGGCGCTACCCAGGTTCCTTGCCTTGCCGATGCCGTCTGCCGATCCAGAGACCGTTCAGGTCACGTCTGCCGATCCAGAGACCGTTCAGATCACGTCTGCCGTTCCAGAGACCGTTCAGGTCACGTCTGCCAATCCAGAGACCGTTCAGGTCACGTCTGCCAATCCAGAGACCGTTCAGGTCACGTCTGCCAATCCAGAGACCGTTCAGGTCACGTCTGCCGATCCAGAGACCGTTCAGGTCACGTCTGCCGATCCAGAGACCGTTCAGGTCACGTCTGCCGATCCAGAGACCGTTCACGTCACGTCTGCCGATCCAGAGACCGTTCACGTCACGTCTGCCGATCCAGAGACCGTTAACGTCACGTCCGCCGAGTCGGTGTCTGTTTCTGTTCCTGCGCCGGTGTCTGTTCCTGCGCTATGGCCGCCCAAAGGGTTGTCTCCGCCCTGGTCGTCACCGCCATGGCGGCCCGAAGGGCCTGCCCCGTCTCGGTCGCCTGCACACCCTGCTCCGCCCTGGTACTCTCTGCCATGGCCGCCCGAAGGGTCGTCTCCACCTTGGCCACCCGAAGGGGCATCTCCGCCATGGCCGCCTGCACAGCCTGCTCCGCCCTGGTCACCTGCATAGCCAGATCCGCCCTAGCCACCCGATGGACTGTCTGAGCCACCCTGGTCTTCAGCCTGGAGTCCGGACCCGCCCTTCCCCCCCTGGCTCAACTCTCCCGTCCCTCCCTGGCTCCCCTCCCTCCCTCCCCTCTCTGTGTATGTGTTCTGATCTGCTTGTCTTGTCTGCTGTTTGGTCTTGCACGTTTGATGTTCCTGTCTTGTTTTTGGTGTCCCTCCTTGGGAACGCCAGGTGGCGTCCCTTTGAGGGGGGGTAGTGTCACAGTTCTGTCACCCTTGTCTGGGTTTTCCCTTGGTTTAGTGACAGAGCTGTGACACTCCCGGTTTGTCATGTGTTTGTGTTGGTCTGGTCTGTTGTGAGCACATGGCTGTAATGTTATTTCCTTGTGCCATGTGCTCTCCTGTCGATTGTCAAACCCCGCCCATCTTGTTATCTCGTTATTGTTTAATGTCCCTCACCTGCCTGCCTCGTTACCTTCATTTGTTTGTTCCCTATTTAGTCTCCCTGTGTTTGCAGTCCTGTGCTGGTTCGTTGTCTATGTTCCCTCGTGTTCTTCTTGATGCCTGCCTGAGTTCTCTCCTGTTTTCCCCCCACGGGGTTGTTTTGTTTGTAAGTTTGTTTTGTTTATTTAATAAATTCCTTTCACGCACATGAATCCTCGCTTCCTGTTTTACCCACTCCGTGACAGAAGATCACTGGATAAAGGGCTGAATTGTCTTTTGTGAATTTATGTGTAAACCAAATATTACAAAATGGTTAAATGATTAAAGAAGGTATATTTAAGGTTTTAAAGTGTATTCTTGTTTAACACCATGTAGGCTAATCCTCCGAAACAAGTTTGCAGCAGAAGGCACGAACAGAGCGAAATGTTATTATTTATGAGTAGCCTAACGTTATTATATGAGTAACGTTAAACTATTAATAAATGTGACTGAAAATTTTATTGATAAGACAATTGAATGCAATAGAGTCAAAACATTAATGCGACAATTTTAACATGCATAAGTTAAATAGGAATACGTACAAATTTGTATGTCGGTAAAGTTTATACGTAAATAAATTATGTTTTTGTGCTGTCAATACGTAAATGTTATACGCTTTAGTGCTGTAAATACGTCAGTATTATACGTTTCTGTGTGTATAAAACGTGAATAAATGTACGTATGGTAGAACTACACTTTACGTAAAAATATACACATTTTCATGAGATCATGTTGCATAATGACATAGAATAGATGGTATTTTGAGTTGCTAAAACAAACAAACAAAAAAAGCCAAGAGCCACCCACCACTGGTGTCTTTTTCTGACGCCAAGAGCTATCGATACGATAGCTATCTAACCTACTTGACCAAGTAGTCCAACTTGAGAGCAGAGATGTGAACTGTAAGTTGTCTCATTAACTCAGTTAGTGGAAAGGCTTAAGCAGGAGAATACCATAAACAAATTGTGTTAGGGACATTCTATTTTATCAGTGAGAAGTGTTGAATGTTTAATGTCAAGTGGCCATTTAGCTACTCAATTAGTTTGTTTGTGAATGCTAACTCGCTAGCATCTATATGGATTTCTCCATAGGCGTTAGCTGAGCTAACCAATCGGTTTCAATTCAATTTTTAATGTGTCTAAATGCACTCAGGAAATGAATACCAAGATATATTTTGTTTGTCTGCTTTACAGTTTTACAGTGAGTCTTAAGTAAAGCTTTGAAGAGAATTTTGGCGTCCTGCTTTTCTTGGGAAACGTTATCCATCTGCCGAGCTTGTAGCCACACACACAAGAGCAGGGGCAAAATACATTAGTTGTTCGTCTGAGCTACACACTTAGTAGTCGTCTTGAATAGGGCACTCAGTGTCGTGTCGAGTTGAATTTTACTTGAATTATATATTAGGCTACATAGGGAGGTTATTTTAGTGCTTGTGTGTAAGACAACAAGAGAAACTCTGGTTACTCTAATGTCCACACACAGTGTTGATTAAAATTAGTCACATCTACAACATCTGCATCTTGTTTAATTGTTAATCTACATTAATATTGTTACATAAAGCCTTTGTTACAACATTCAGCAGTATGTAGACATAGGCTGATAATTTCGAGTAGGTAGCCTAATATAATTTCCACCATTAAGATTGCTCTGCAGTGAAACAAGTTGTGGCCTGGCTAGGTGGCTACAGGTGGTTACAAATTTGAATATTAATAATTTTGAATAGTAATAATAGGCTGCCCGTGGTCATTTTCTTTCACATCAGGAATGTGGAAATGACCTTGCATGTATTAGGCTAGGCCAGGGGTAGGCAAGTTCGGTCCTAGAGAGCCGCTGTCCTGCAGAATTTAGTTCCAACCCTAATCAAAAAAGAATCCCAGTACTGGTGAACCAAGTGAAGCAGACTATTGTTGAAAGATTGCAGAGTCAACCATCTATCTCTGTAACCATTGATATCTGGTCTGACCGCAGACTGCGGTCCTTTTTTGGCGTCACTGCACATGCAGTACACTGCTCTGATGGATCCTGTGTGCTTGAACCGTACCTGCTTGAATGTCGGCGGTTTACAGGACGGCACAGTGGTGAGAGGATTTCTGCAGCTTTTGAGGAAATACTTGAAGAATATGGCATCACGCAAAAAGTTTGTTATATTATAACAGACAATGCCGCCAACATGAAATGCGCTTTGAAAGTGCAAATGCCAATGCAGCAAGCCTCTGACACAGAACGCGGGAATGATCTTGATGATGAGGAGTTATGGGAGGACACTGATGAGGACACAGAACTTGGGCTATCGGGGGAGAGGCTTTCTTGTTTTGCCTATTCTCTTCAGTTTACTTAGTTCAATTAGTCTTGCCATTGCTAAAGCATCTCGCTTTTCTACCCTCTTACACACCAGCTCGGCTTTCAAAGACACATTTGAAAGCACATGTGGAACAACAAAAACTGTACCTGCAGCGAACAACACCAGATGGAATAGTACATTTAAACAACTACAAGCACTGGCTTCTCTGGATCACAAAACATTGACCGAAATGTGTCTTAACGACTTTTCAGATGTTGTTTTCACGCCATGTGAGTGGAACCAACTCAGAGACTTAACCTCAATTCTTGCTCCTTTTGCTGAGGCTACTAACTTAACAGAGGGGGAAAAAGTCGTAACTATCAGCATCATTGTGCCGACTGTTCTTGACCTGAACACCCATTTAATAAAATGTGAAACAACTTATATCCTGTGTAGACCCATCGCAAGGGCACTACACGGATCACTGAAAAAACGCTTCCAGGGGATTTTTGAACAGTTTGACATGTCTGGGAGAACTGGGAAGGAGGAGCCATTCAACAACAAAATCTACACCCTTGCCACAATGCTGGACCCACAGTTTGGCCTAAATTGGGTGGATCTCGATGTGATGTGCAAGCAGGGTGCAGCATACCAGAGGCGATACAGAGAGGACCTGAAAAATCACTGAAAGGTTAGTACATAAACTGATGTATGAAAACTTACTGTAAATTCGTATCATATTTGCGCACCAGAACATATTAAACTGGGTGTATTACATTTTACCACAGAGTGCAAGGGTAATAACATACAACAGTGATAATTATTCCAGGATTACATTTAACATGTTTAACATAACCCAGCGTGATCATAATCTCGAGTCTACATAACATTTGATATGACGTGCTCATGTCCTCATGTCTCACAGAAACACTGGTTGCAGAGGTTGAGTAATGTGCTGAGAGATACGGAGGAGAACAAGATGACTTGGACGCCACATTGGAAGAGGATGATGACTCCCCACCAAAGAAATCTGGTCGCATGCTGTCGATGTACAAAACCCTCAGAAAGCGCAGCACAGGGCAGCAAACATCTGTTGCTACGCAGGTTGCAAAATATACATAGAACATAGTTGTTAACAGCAGTGTGACGTAGTGTGATATACACTATGTGTGTGTATTTGGGTGATCATTAACTGCATTACACAGTGCAATTGTGTTTATGTAATGTTTGTGTGTGTTATGGGGGAATTAAGTTTTAAAAGATACTGAATTGAGTGTATTGTTAAAATTTTTAAGATTGGGAAATATTGGAAAATGTTATAAAGTATCTAAGCCTACTAATTTAGACATGCCAATAGAAAATTTTAATTTGCTCTGCATGTCCTAACTATGATTAAAAAAGTCAGGGTGGGCTTAACATGCTGATGACAGAGCAGCACTGCTGAAACATCTTAGAAAATAGGCAGAAGATGATGCATGTGGTAGGGATTTTTTTAATGATAGTAAAAGTATAGTCCATATTAAGATGTTAAGACTGCTCCTCTAAACAATTTCCAATCTAGCTGAGTCTGTAGACCTAACTGTTGATTATTAACTGGGGTGATATTAAATCATGAATAGCAAAATTGACATGTCGAGACAAAATCTCGACTCGGACTTGCTTCCTCAAAGACTTGGTCTTGAGTCGGACTCGACTGTATTTGAAAAACAACGGACTCGGTCTCGACTCAAACTCAACCCTCCAAAGACTCGGTCTTGACTCGGACTCGACCCTTCAAAGACTCGGTCTTGACTCGGACTCGACTGTATTTGAAAAACAACGGACTCGGTCTCGACTCGGACTCGACCCTTCAAAGACTCGGTCTTGACTCGGACTCGGCATAGGCGGTGTCGTCCCCATCACTACGTTGTGTTACACATTTTCAGCTGTATAGCCTTTCCCTCGGGTGCACTTTATACATCAAATATCCCCGCTATCATCGTTTAAAAAATCACACGCACACACAACACAAGTTTTATTCTAACATTTTTATTTACTTATCTGTATATTTGTTAGTTGGTGACTTTGTTCGTGCTATAAAGTGTCTCACGTGTGGCGTCTACCTGGTTGATCAGCCATCAGCACGGCAAGTGAAAAGGGTCAAAACGCCGGTGGCAATTCGTAAACGCATAAAACGTAGCTTGTCTGTGCTGCGCCTGTGTGAGTCATCCGCCGGCTAGGCGGTTTTCAGTGTTTATGTGTGGAGAGGAGGAAGTGGGGAAAATGTCTTTTATAATTTTTCAATTTATTAACTATTATTAATGAAGTATAATGTATACATGGTATTAAACAAGACATATATAAAGGTGTGTATATCCAGTTTGCCTTTTTCTAGAAAGTTGTAAAATGGATACTTACCTTGTACTTACCTTGATGGTTTCACCCTAATAGGCTGGGCCTTTAATATATAAGGGCAGCTCTTTCTCACAAGGTGGTGGAGGTGTGAAAGTTAAGGAGTGCAATTTGAAGTGCAATTGGGGACTATTGAAATCCTTTTTAGTAGAAGGAAATTCAGCTAAGAGGTTGGTGTAAATATATTTATATATATTTATTAGTTTATTTTATTTTTGTTTGTTATATCTTTGAATTTTTGTACACTTTGGGACGGTTTGGACTGAAAATAAAGAATCCTTGCACTGAAGTGCTAATGTGGCTGAGCCATAATTCTTGTGCCGAGAGCCTTTTACCAACACGCCTCTTCACAGGGCCATTCTGCCAACCTTGCTGGGGCAGAGAGGTTCCCAGCAAGTTTTTACCCGAGGGTTGCTCGCTCTCTCTGAGGAGGGCTCTAGAGCAGTCAAGCCAGTTGGTCCCTGCCGGTTCTCTGCTTCAGGGCACTATGCTTGCGGTTCAAAATACAGCAGAGGCCAGTCATCCGACAACACATCTGTGGTCTTTTACATAAACAATCAGGGGGGTCTGCAGTCAAGCCCCTTATACAAGCTGGCTCACCAGATCCTCCTGTGGGCCCAAGGGAAACTGCTCTCTATCAGGACAGTTTACATCCCGGGGTATCTTAATCAGGGAGCAGACATACTTTTGAGGCAGGGGCCGAGGCCTGGAGAATGAAGACTCCACCCCGAGGTGGTGGAGCTCCTATAGGAGAACTTCGGTCGAGCAAAAGTAGATCTGTTCGCACCTCTACGACAAACTCTCCACTATGGTTCTTTCTCAGTTTTTCAGCTTCTTTTTGGGCTGGATGCTATGGTACAGACATGGCCGAGACCACGTCTGTGCACTTTTCACTCCAATCACTCTACTCCCGGGAGTTCTGGAGAGAGTTCGCCGGGACGGGGTCTGTCTTCTAATAGTAGTTACCCAGTTAACTGCCCAGTGGGTGCAGGAGTTTCTGCCGGAGCGATTCTCCGCAGAGTTATCCCCCTCAACAATAAATGTGTACGTGGTGGCCTGCTTACCACACTCCTTTACGTGGTGTGTCTTTGGGGAGACACCCCCTAGTAACCCGTTTCCTTCATGGCACCTTGAGACTTAGATCTGCAGTCTGCACGAGGGTGACGACCTGCGATTTGGCCTTAGTTTTGGAAGGCCTTTCCTTGGCTCCCTTTGAGCCCATTGAGGAGGTTCCTGAGAAGTTTCACACGCTAAAAACTGTCTTTCTCTTCGCTATCTCGTCTCTCAAAAGAATTGGAGATATGCAAACCGTCTCGGTTTCTCCCTCGATCATGCCTGGAATTTGCACCTGGTATGGTAAAGGCTTTTCTTCACCTTAGACCAGGCTGTTCCTAAGGGTCCTACTAATACTGTAAAACCTGATCGTACTGCAGGCCTTCTGTCCTCCTCCCTTCCAAATGTCAGACCAAGATTAACTAAATCTGCTCTGCCCAGTTTAAGGGGTATACAGTCAAAGACCCAGAAACCAGATATGAAGAATAAAGACCCAGAGTCAGATTTGGGTTGCTGGGCGCCAGCATGCCCAGAACAACAACTCAGTCAATCTCCAATAATGCTAGTGGTTCCTTAACCTGTAACCAAGAAGACTAACACACATACCGAAAAAACAGCTTTTCCAACGTTGGATTTGGCCAGGCTCTAACTATAAACAGGAGAGCCCTCTCAAAACATCAAGATAATGTGTTCTTTCTCTCAAGGATAGCTAAACTTTAGTCTAACTGGAAAGTAAAGCTTTAACAAAGAAATGGTCCCTTAAACTATAGATCCCTATACGTTTTCACATGTTGAAGACCTTACTCAAACACAAAACAAGTCCCTATTTTATTTGTGGAATAAGCAAGCACTGTTACTGCATTCAGATGGCAAATACTGACATTAAAGAATACATGAAAAGAACATTTCAGTAATCACACTGGTAACTTCCATAACAAAGTAAAATCTCCAGAGAAGTCATTCAAATCATTTGATATTTGGAAGGAAAAATATTGATTAATACCTTGATTATAATCACTCATTACATATAGATTGAAGCAGCAGTGGATTCCAATCAACCCCCTTCACCAGTTAGGGCTTTAGATGCTTATGTCCACAGAGCTGTCCGGTGGAGAAAGTCTGAACAACTGTTAGTTTGCTTTTGGTCACCCAGGAAGGGGTCCTCGGCATCTAAGCAGAGGATGGCCAAGTGGGTGGTCGAACCATCTCACTCGCTTATGAGTCGGCCGGTCAGCCTTCACCATTCGCTGTACTAGGAGTATGGCTGTTTCCAAAGCATTACTGTCAGGAGTTTCCCTCCGAGATGTTTGCGATGCGGCAGGATGGTCCCACCGCACACATTCATGAGGTTCTATAACCTTGACCTTGACTCCACTCCAGGGGCGCAGGTGCTTTCGTCTTAGTGTGCGCATAGATTTCACACAGACGGACACTTGCTCATATGGCGGCATGGGTTTAGCGTTCCCACAGCGTTTCGATGTAGTGTGAGTTCCCTTGAAAGGGAACGTCTTGGTTACATTTGTAAACTTAGTTCCCTGAAGATGGAACGAGACGCTGCATCGCCCTGCCATACTCCCGGCATGCCCGTGATTGACTTGCTTCAGATCTATCAGAAGCTAACACTGTTTGGTTTGGGTATGCTTTATAGTTTCCCGGTCGATGACGTCACCCGCCTATGATGTTCCGTAATGCCATTGGACTGATTTCATACGTGCGTCATGACGCAATCACGCAGAGGTGTTCCCATATCGTTTTGACGCAGCGTCTCGTTCCCTCTTCAGGAAATTAAGGTTACATTCGTAACCGAGATGTTTTACTTGTCAGTTTTAATTCCATTTCTAAGTCCAATTCTATGAGAAAGGGAGAAAACATACTGAACTTTAAAAAGAAGCTGTAACGATGCAAAATATAATTTAAAAAAATTAAAATGAATTAATCAATATTTCTGTCATTCTTTAAAAAACATAAGAAACAAACATATAAGATTTATTTTAAAAGAAATATTTTCTTGCCTCATTGGGGAAAATATTGTTAAATTACACTGTAAAAAATGAGTTATGACAACATATGTTTTTACATTGATTTAACTCATCAAAATAGGTTAAGCAATTTTCAACTGTTTTTATAAGTTATACAAGATTCAACTTAAAAAAGATACTTTTTGTCATTTTAATGTAACTTAATTGAAATTACATAAACATTCAAGTTGATTGTACTTAAAATTTAAGACAGCATTTTTTTTTACAGTGTAAGTATTTTTAAATTTTCATATATAACTTAATGTTTTAATATGTTACTGGAATGTTTATGGAACATATACTTATTTTAATCTAATCTTATTCCCAATGAGGTGAAAAATTATTATTTGCAAAATATTTGATGTTGATGTCTTATACTGTTAGTTAACATATTTATATATTTTTCAGTGTATTAAAAACTGAAAAAACCCACATTGATCTACCTTTTATATATGTGGACACTTTTTTTAGACTTTTATATATTTGTACACTTTTTTTAGACTTTCTAGGTATTTATAGAGAGACAATCATTCAAGAGCAATACATTCTTCAAACTATAAATGAGAACAAACCTAAATATTCTCATGGAACAGAACTCTTTGACATTGAAGGAGTTGAGCTGAATGCTGAAATGCATCTGACATGAATGTTATTATGATATAAGCTAGATGGTAAAGGAAGTAGTGTGGATTTTTGCACTGGATCTTCAAAGTCTGAGAACGAGAGACAGAGGTGCACGTCTGTGTTGCATTTGTGTTGTAGACTTGGAGAGTTTTTTTTAGTGGGGGGAGAGAGAGAGAAAAGAGGAAATGGAGCTGAGAGGTGCTTCCCATTCCGACTGTTAGTAAAGCAGCATTGCAGCACCTTCTGTGCCCAGGGACCCAGGGCCAGAGCTCCTCCCTCCCTAAACAGCTTATTCTCTCACTCTCTCTGTCTTGCTCTCTTTTGCCTCTTTTTGTTTTAAACAGAGTCAGAAAGTTCTGACTCAGGTTCATTTTATTATGCTATTGTTTCTCATAAATACAGTAACTGTCCTCAGCGTTTTGTCTGTCTTCAGGCATGGTTGTGTTTCTGAGCAAAAGAAAAAGGAAATCAACAACCTCTGATGGCATTTAGATGTATTCAGCATCATGGGTCACAAGTGTGACCAATTAGGTTGACTCCTTTGTGTCTCATACTGCATATAATTGAAAAATGCTGAACAGCTGTTTCTCTATTGGTTAATTAACCCTTTAAAGTTTTTTTTGCTTGTTTTTTGCATGCAAGAAAATGCAAACTTACAATGTCACAGATTTGTTATGATCTGGTAAGTGATATATAAACTGCAATTGGAATATTACAGTTTTACTAAAATGAATTACATGTAATGAACTTTCATGTTTTTACTATCAGTTTTATTTGTGCAAATGTATCATTTATTTAGTAGGACAGTCTTTACATTTTACATTTTTTTGACTCTTCAAAAAGACAATGTTTTTTACCCCTGAGAATATCTTGAAAAGATCAATTTTACAGTCCAACATTGTGAAAACAGTTCCTTATGAGATACTTTAGTTTAGTTTTATGACACACTGTGTGATTTTTGTCAGATGGATATCCAGCAGCATGAAATCATAGATCTATTTATCTGTGTTTTGGTAAGATTCTTCAATCTCTGCTCCGACGCTTATCTCTCCAACATCATAATGGAACATTCCACCTCCTGTGGGTTCTTCAGAACTTACATAACCTGCTATCAAATAAGCAAAGTATTTTATCGAATACCACAGATTCTGGAGGTAGAACGATGGTAATAACATACAGATTAAAGGAGTCTGGCTTACATAACCTCAGCATACTCTTGCTGTAATTAAAGAAAATCAGTGCGGTTTTTTTTTTCCTGAAAGAAATATGTTGAGATGCTTAAGATAAATGAAATTATATTCAAATATAAAACAAATATGTGTGGAAGATGTAATGCTGTTCTCTGATTTAGATTCAACAATTATCAACCATCAAAAAAAAGAATAAATGCATGATATAAACATCATCATATATGAAAACAAGTGAAGATGTATGCCCACTAAAATTTGATTTATGAAACTGTCATGCTAAAAGTTTGGGTGCAAAGGGTGGCCTCTCGGGTGCACAAGAATGGACCAGCATAAAGACATTACTGAAATCGCCATGAAGACAGAGATGACCGCATTAGCATGACAGAGGCAGCATCATAGAGAAGTATAATGGGACTAGAGACGGCAAATCCTGTCCATGTCACACTAACCCAATTTTGAAACGCACACATTCAGCTAATGGAAACTGGTAGAACTAGTGTCAACAACCAAAGTGATATTCAGTATGCCCTGCAGTGATGTGTTTTGATAGTGTGCATGTTTGCTCAGCTTTGGATGAAATATCACTCTCTGGGGCTTGAGTGGAACCACATGAGACCGACAGACTCTTACGATTAAATGACAAAAAATAAGCATTTTGAATTGGCCAAATGGTACTTCCAGAAGAAATTTTTACAAAGATGGCACAATATCTAAAACAAACCAATTTGCTCAGATGATTAAGTCTTGTCACGCAATATCTTTGCTTGTGCACTGAATGATCATTGTAACATGGAGAGTAAGATGTTTGTCTCCAACTTTGAGATTGGTAAGTTATGAATATAAGATATTAAGTCATCTTTGGTTTGTCCTTCTCTCTGGTTTCTTTGAGACAACATATGTTGTTGCATGACACATTTTTGCCCCATTCTTTGAAACCATAGAAACCTCTAAATTAAATTACTGGTATTCTTAAACTAGTTAAATATATGAGATTTCTCAGACTGACACAGATTGGCAAAAAGTCTGCACAAAACCGAATTTTCTATTAGACCTCTAACATTAAAAATATGTTTTTCTTTTTTTTTTTTGTATAGCCTATTTTTGTCACATATATTTAAAGTCACCAACTCTCATGAAAAACAAAAACTTTTCTTGAAATTGCGATTGGCTACAATACTCAACTTTGCAGAATCACGTGACACATTTGCAGCGCCGTTGAACTCATGTGATATGAATAGAACAACCATTTCGCTTTAATTCACTCAATTGCTTTTCTCTTTTATTTAACAATTACAAATGATGTTACACGTAGTAATATATCTAATAAAAACATTACTTTGCATTGACCTGACAGCCATGGCAGACGCCCCTGAAGAAATAGCTAAAGAACAACTTAGACTTAATGTGGCAGCTTACTAAGACATGTTTACAGTCAATATATCAGTAAGTGGAAAATATGGATATACTGTTTAAATAAAGTTTAATTAGCATACTAACCGAATAAAAGTCTGAACCTGTGAAGGTCATTGCTCTTTTACAACCTCGATTTATTTGGCCAGATATTAGCTATACTGCCTTAACTATTTATATAGGCTACAACTTAAATAGATGTAAACAAATATTATTTATAATAGGCTATAATTTACACTGTATCTGACAATGAGTGGTTGTATTCTCGAGTGTCTAAAAGCATCTTGAGCGAGCATGCGTCTCTTCTCCACATCTCTGTTCCTCCTCCTCCTCCTCCTCCTCTCAGGCTCAGACTCTGGCTCGGGATATGGACGCGGAGACGTCACTGCAGGGGAGGACAGGAGGTTTCACTGCATTGGTAGGCTACTGGCATGACATTATATGATGGGGAACTTATAATTCAGCCCCCTCAGCAGGTCCACCTTTATATCCGAACCTGACTGACATGGTTCGGACTGAACCGTATAAAGGGGCTTCAGTCCAGTTGTTCTCAGGCCATTGAACTGAAACTCGGAGCCGTGTGGATGTTATAGACACTGTGGATTTTAGTCCTTGCGTATCTTATATTTATCTTGAAGATTTAGAGGACTAATAAACTTGTGCTGTTTCAGTTGGATTGCACATCATAACAGGTGAGTTTTTTGTTTTGGGGCATTCATAGCCTATTTATATAAATTGTCTTCCTAGACTTGACTAATTTTATTAAATGAGAATAATAATTACACATTCTTTCCTCCAAAACTACGTTTGACAGATTGTCACAGTTGTTACCGATGTCTTCATTTAGTAAGCCTCCTGAAGTTAAACGCTTTTAAAGACCTGTTACTACTGCAATCAGCAAAAGTGTTTGGGGTGTCATTCTGATAATGAGGATGCGTAATATATGTTTAATGTCTTAATAGCTTGAAAAGTAATTTAGTCCCCATTGGTGTGTCCATTTACTTTTGACTTTGACAGCTCTACTAGTGCTGTTGATGTATTTTACATGAGTTGTCGACTATAAATGAACGTTCAGACTGTCTTGATTTTATGTGAACTTTTAATTGGCTGGTTTAAATAGTCACATGACCACAGCTGTTTTATTAGCTTACAGTTTGTCCCTCTGGAAGATGATATCTGTGTCAGTTCTCCTTAAAATGTCATAATTGATATACATAAAATGGATAAGGGTCTAATATTAATCTCTTTCTAATATTGTCTTACATGCATATAAAACCCAGCAATGTGCAAAAATACAGTAGTAAAAACCCAGAGTCCGTTTGTTGAAGTAGTGTTTCATTAAATAATATATTTGTACTATTATTCCTTTTTCAACACAACTGCCTGATAACAATACAAAATGTGCATTATTTATTTATTTGCGATTTTTCAATTATGTCCTGTAGCCCAACTGAAACGTGGATTGTTTCATTGGGCTATCTAATGAGTATTTGTTAATAAATGGGTTATTGATATTTTATGTTTGTATATATGTATGTGTGTATTTTGAAGGAGTTATGATACTCAGGAGAAATCTCTGCTTTCTGCCCTTGCTGTTACTATGCATCAGAGCACTACCTCAAGGTAAATACATGATGCACCTGTTCCTAAATTGTTTCTAAATATTTAGGGATACCCAGTTTTTCTGTTGCCATTGACATTTACCCACTTTTCTTTATATCTAATTCTGAATTTGAGATTTCCATATTACACAATTTGCCCATTATTCTTTGTGCCTCCAAGCACATATGTGTTTAATTTACTAACAGAGTCTCTATGTGGTATTCAATGCAAAACAGCTTTTGAATGATTTTGACCTGAGATGATGTAATGTTTTCCTGAAAATCTTTAATGGGCTTACATAATCATCACATAAAACGTATTGTGTATTTTCACATAATCATCCGCACCTTGCTGAAATGCTTATGTCGACTCTCAAAGATGGCCATGTGGAAGATGAATCCATCTTCGACCTTTTCAAAATCAGCAGCATCAGCAGAAAGACGATTGGTGCCAAGCTCTTCAAGGGCCACGAGTGGGACTCGCCGGCATACCGCTTCATCCGCTTTGACCACATCCCTGCTGTGAGCACCCTGGCCCTCCATCAGATCCTAAAGCAGGTCCAGAACAATGAGGGTTTTGTGTTTGTGGCCACCATGCGACAGGACAAGAGCTCAAGGGGCACTCTGATTGGTCTGGAGGGTCCCAGTGGGAGCCGTCAGTTTGAGATTGTGTCCAATGGACGCGCCAACACGCTTGATCTGGTCTACATGGTCGAGGGATCTCAAAATGTGGTGTCCTTTGAGGATGTGGACTTGTCGGATTCGCAGTGGAAGAACATCACGCTGTACATTCACGGAGAGAATGCTCATCTGTACGTAGGCTGTAGCCTCATCGACAGCGTGATCCTGGACGAGCCTTTCTATGAGCGCCTGCGGCCGGAGAGCAGTCAGATGTTTGTGGCTAAGGGATCTATCAGGGAAAACCACTTCAGGGTAAGACCAGTTCTTCTCCATGAACATCATCTGTACTTCATTCCATGCTTGTTATGCTATTCCTGCGTAATGATTCCCTGTGCTGTGAGATAGTCAAGTCAGCTATTTTTTATAGTGCTTTATACAATACAGATTGTTACAAAGCAGTTTCACATTAGTAGGAAAATAAAAATCAATGTTTGAAAACTTTAGCAAACATGGGACAAATTCATATTCTCCTGCAGAGCAACTTTAAAAAAAGATGAATGTAACATCATTCAGCTGAAGTCATCTCAGTGTTGATTCAGTTTAGTTCAATAACTGAAAAGTTCAATATTTATAAAATTTGTTTAATTCGGTTATAAGCAGCTCTACAGAAGACAGTGTTCAATTACCATGTCGATGTTTCAAAATTTGTCATTTATGAATCAGCTATAAAGCAGCAATGCAGAAAACTTTAAGTTTTGTTCACATCCAATAGTGTTTGTGCAGTCAAATTGATAATATTACTGAATATTAAGTGTATAATAAACCCCAAATAGGGAAGGAAAATCCTTTTTTGAGTGTCTGAAAGTGAAAATGTTTTTTAAACCAAATGGAGAAATAATATATATATATAAAAAAAACTTTTGCCTAGATATGCAACAAATTCACCACTGCTGTGGGGATTTGAATATGATTGCAGAAAATAACCATAAATCTCCTAATTTTAACATTATAATGGACTTATTATAATCTCTGTCATTCCACAGGGTTTGCTACAGAATGTGAAGTTCCTTTTTGACACCCCGATAGAGAACATCTTGATAAACAAAGGTTGTGAGATTGCTAAACCTGGTAAGAATTCATTTATATCTCTTAAACATGAAAACTATAAAGGTCAGCATGGGAAAACCACAGAAAGTTCTTGCAGTAATTCCCGAAATGTCACCTTAATTGTTTGCTTTCATGATCTCTGGCTTATTTTGAATTGATTTGTTGGTGTCAGATTAGGCACTCATAATGCATGGACTTCTAAAAGGTTGCAGGAGCTCTATATGGCTTTATTCTGTGCAGTTCATGATCAAATTTGTTTTTAGAGGGTTGGTATGTTTTCCGTTGGATTCAGTTTTCATTTTAAGCTCTTCTGGCTTTAACCTAAGTGGGTCACGAAATCTGCAGATCAGAGCTGTGGAAATTTCTGACCGTATTACATCATGTTTACGGGAAACGCTCATGTTAGTGTGGTGGTATAAGGGTCAACCAGTTTGCACATGCCATAAAGAGGATTAATATACATTGATTAATATACATTGGCAGGGAGTTCATACATTAAGAGAAGGTGGAAAAATGGAAGTACATGGTCAGATCACAAACTGGCTGGTTTGACTGACTGTTCCGAAAAGCTTTGGTTGGCAGGGTCCAACAGTAAGAATGGCCCGCTGGCCCAGAGAGTTTCAGGCCAGTTTATGAAACAGTCACCAGTAGTCCAGTGCATCATTGCCAGTGATAGTCTTACTTTATTATGGTTTACATCCATTTTTATGCCTGGCAAACTGCCTCGGAAACATTTGGTATTCTACATTTCTGCGGCAATTTCTGCAGATTTATCACCACAATAATGTTATCTTACTGGCTAACCTGAATGAGCTTTTGTCAAATTTACAAAAAATGACTTGTGATAGTGTTAGAAGCATAAGAATGTGTTAAGGTCATGAGACACCAAACCGACATAAAAGAACTAGTGGCGACGGAAGCTGACTGTGTTGTCACCTTGCGTCGGCTGCGTCTGAGCCAAAAGGCTACGCTTGGACACATGACAAAGACTACAGACGACTGTCAACTATCATCTGTGGTCTGCCCGTGCGTGTAAAGAAATAACTGCCTTTATCAGCAGGTATCAATAGTCTACATCCATCATTAAAAAAGGGAAACTGAAACTAGGACTGCAGATATACAAACTGAGTTATTCGATCAGAGTTCTCTCTCTCTCTTCGGTGGCGGCAACATGCTTCAAAATGCTTAATCGGTAATAAAAACCCAGAAGGGGTCCGACAAGTGCTAACGGTGCGGAACACACTGCAAAAACTGGATCAACAACGGCCCTGCGTTGGTCGACGGCCGTCCGTTGGCTTGGTGTGTCAGAGCCTTTAAACAACAAACCAATCTGGAATGTTCTGCATCAGATTCCACTGTTTCAAGTTTATCGTAGAGAAGAAAACTGAGATAGTCTATTTAACCAGTAAATAAACTCATCCCTTGACCTGGCTGACTTTTGTGCTGAAATAAATAGTTTGAAACCATGACAAAACTACGCCTTGTGTGAGATATGCGGGTGTGAGCATTTCTCCTTCACTGCTGCCTCAGTTCCTTTTAATTATAACTGAATAAGTATGCATAGTATATGGCAGTCAAAAAGGCTTCCATTTCCATTGCCAGGACAAATGCATGCCAACTGCTGAACGTTAGGATGCCAGTACAGAGGTCCCTCTAAACTCTCTAGTGCCCCAGTTTAGGAGTGCCACGTATTGCTAAATAAAAGCTAAACTGAAGCGCACAAAAGCCTGCCTAGAAATTCGCTGAAACATATAAACACACACACACTTATTTTCTCAGCTTTGACTGAAACCCCAAAGAGATTTGAACGAGTTCAACAGTCTCTAAAAAGCTGCTAACCCTGCATGGGTCTCAAAGGAACCTCTGGAGGTATCAACATGGCTCCCTGATTTAGTGTCTTCTGTTCGCCATTAATCTGGAGAAAATTTACGCAAATGACCCCAATATGGCTGCAGATATCTAATGGGAATTTTGGCATTATGGACAGCATTCCTCTGCTGTTGCGTATCCCCCAACCACACCACCTTCCTCCTTTTCCAAGATGTGCTTTGAAAAATCACTATCTTTCTTTAAATGTTACTTCTGGGGTAGCTTCCGCACATTTATTATAGTTATGTCAGAAATATAGTGAGAGAATGATATATCTGAAATCTGTGGGCTGTGGAATATCCTACAAATCGGTTTTATGTTTTATAGACCATGCACCCCTATACAATTTCAAATATAGCTGCTGTATTCTGATTGTATTCATGAGGCCACTTTGTATCACATGTACCATTTCAAAAGTGAAGTCTTTTTGCTTGCTCTTTATCTTTAGGGTCAATTTTTTAATCACATTATGAAGTTGTCTAATGGGTACTCTCAAGTAACGTCCTTTAACACTGATCCACTGCATTCTTATCCCTTTCAGAGGAAGTTAACGTGGTAAATGAGAGTATAGAGACTGTGTCTGTCAGCACGGCTATCTCCACCAACTTCATTGGGCAGAAGGAGAAACTTGCATCGGATGTGTGCGAGCGTTCCTGTGAGGAGCTCAGCAACATGGTGCATGAACTGAAAGGTCTTCGTATCATTGTGGGCAATCTCATCGATGGCTTGCAGAAAGTGGTAAAGTTGTTTTCCTTAATGTCTGGTTTTACAGACAGGGTTTAGATTAAGCCAGGATTAGGCCTTGTGAGAGAGTGCTTCTTGAGACCAAACAATGTCTCTGACATATTTTAAGAAGTTGCTTTTTAGTTAAAACAGCTTAAACATGCATTTTAGTCTGGGACTAAACTTAAGCCTTGTCTGTGAAACCTGTGTTTTGTTTGAAAGATTAGTTCATTCAACCTGAAAAAGAACACAAAATAAAAACTGTTTTCCCATGCAATTGCAATGAATAGGGACTGAGGATTTCAAGCCTCGAGAAGGTCACAACAGCACCATAAAAGTCTCATAAAAGCAGTCCATACGACTTGTACACTATACACCAGGTCTTCTGAAGGCATACAATGGTTTTATGTGAGAAAAACACCTTGAAAGCCTCTCAGTTCTCATTCGTTGTCATTGCATGGAAAAGAGTGGCCATCAAATTTCTCCTTTTGTGTTCCACGGGGGGAAAAAGTCAAACGAACATGGAACGAAAAGAGGGAGAATAAATGATGTCTCTTTGGTTGATCTGAAATTTAAACTTTATTTCATAAAGCTCCATTGTTCAGGTTGGTGGCCACCTCTGATTTGGAGAATTTTATTACAGATTAAATATCTGGCCATGCAAGCAAAAATTCTTGTAGTCTAAACAGAACCATTAAAGGAAAACAGGACTGAAGAGGCAGTGGAAAACGTGAAGATGTGGGCTGGGGTTTTATGGTTTGTTTTAGAGGGAGATAGGAAGTGTGAATAGGAACCGAGTCGTGTCTGGCAGTGTTTAAACAGCCCCTTTATCCTCCACTGGGAGCTTCCCAGCGATGAGGGAGTCTGGGCATAATCTCTGGGAAATCCTGCCGTTGGATGCTGCGGGTCCCAGAGGCTCTTCCAGACCATGTGGTGTTCTGTTTCACAGCCTAAAACTCATGGCTACTACCTATGCTTTTTTTTTCTTACTCACACATGCACAAATTAATTCATGAGCACACATTGTGGTTTGTTTTGTGTGTGTATGTGTGTGTGTGTGTGTGTGTGTGTGTGTTATTTTATGTTCTTAATGTGCTGCAGAAGTTAATAACCTTTCCTTCCCTTACATTTTTCTTGTTGTTCTTTCCCCTCCCTCAACCTCTTGTTCTGTCTCTTTCCTCTTTCTCAACTCTTTAGTCGTGGCCACAAAATCATGATTTGCTAATACTGCAGCTCTCAGAACTACAACAATCTGGTTTGGGTGTTCTTTTTTCATTTCATTCTTTTCTTAAAAAAGCAAGAAAAAGAAAAACAGAAAATTGAAACAACTAACAAAATAACACGAAAGTCTGAAAAGAGATTTTTTTTGCATTCAAACATTACAGAACCTAGATTGATGTTACAAATGTCAACATTAAAAGCAAATCATAATTTTAAGACAAGTAATTTAAATGCAAATCACTTGAGGACAATTTTCCCTCAGCAGTGTGTTTAACCAGAAATGTCAGTTGGGGCCCTGTAGGGATTTAAAGGTCTTTAGGTGCCTGCTGGAAAGTAAAGACATTTATAATGTTACAAGATTTTTATTTCAAATAAATGCTGTTCTTTCTATTCATCAACAAATTCTGGGGGGAAAAATCATGTTTCCACAAAAATATTAAGCATCACAACTATGTTAACATTTATAATAATAAGAAATGTTTCTTGAGCACCAAATCAGCATATAAGAATGATTTCTGAAGGATCATGTAACTGAAGACTAGAGTAATGATGCTTAAAAATTCACATGACAGGAATAAATTATATTTTAAAATATATTTAAAAAGAAAACAGGTATTTTCATGTTATAATATTTCACAATATTACCCCAAACCTTTGAACGGTAGTGTACTTGGAAATCTTTTAAGTTCGTCATCATTACCCACAGGTTAACATTACAGATCTGACAGCAGGAAAAGCAAAGATTTCCCAAGTCAAGAGGTCACAATGAGAAATCCATCTAAGATTGGCTGAGGCAGAGCATCCTTTTCTCAAAGGCATAATTCCCTTGCTATACAGAAGTGTGCTCATTTCATTGTAGTTTGAATCACCTCTATTTATATACATGTGGAAGACGTTGGCAGAAGTATTGCCATCTCTTGACCGTTTGTGCATCTGTCTTGCTGTGCATCTGTCGGTTAGACTGAGGAGAACAGTGTGATGAAGGAGGTGCTGGGGAATATGAAGAACATCAAAGACAAGCGCATGTGCTGGCAAGACGGCCGTCTCTTTGAGGATAAGGAGGACTGGGTTGTGGACAGCTGCACCAAGTGTACCTGTCAGGTAAGAAAAAAGAGCTAATGCCATTCTGCTTTTGTTCTGAGTACTCTGTCTTATGGCTTTATCTTGCAGGAATCAAAGATTGTGTGCCATCAAATCACATGTCCTCCAGTAGCCTGTGCCAGCCCCACTTTCCTAGATGGCGAATGCTGTCCTGTGTGTCTGCGTGAGTAACGTACATTGCTGATTTTCACAATTGTCATGCTTTCAGTTTCCCAACATGTCTACACTGGATGCAAGGGGTCTCGCATTCAATTTAGAGACATAATTGAGAATCAAATTATGTTATTCACTTATATCTTTTGTGTTTATTGTATTCAAATGCCTGAATATTACATTTAAAGCCAGCTTGTCATGTTTCTCATGGTAACCTGAAATAGTTTGGGTGTTTTAAAATAACTCATGCTAGTTTTATACCAATGGATTGTCCTTAAAAATAAAGTAGGATACAAAGTTTGTCATGTCAACTGGCACTTACAGTACATGCGCACATACACGACTGTTCAAAAATGGGGAAAGTAAGATTTTTTTAAAAGTAAATTATACTTTTATTCAGCAAGGATGCATTCAATTGATCCAAAGTGACATTAAAGACATTTATAATGTTATAAAAGATTTCTATTTTAAATAAATGCTGCTGCGCAATCATTTTTAACTAATAATAATATGAATTGTTTCTTGTGCAGCTAATCTCCTTTTTAAACTCCAATTACTGTTAAACATATTTTACTGAGCTTTTTTAATGTAAATAGACAATGTTTTTATTCAGATAAACGTTTTACTGATGCATTTTAAAAATGTATCACCTGAATGTATTTATGAATTGAAATGTTCACCTGAATGAACTTTTTGGTAAGTGAATCATTTTTGTTGTTCAATTTGTTCTCGCAATGAAGCTAGCCTTGTTGCTGGGTGCTCAAAAATAATAAATAATAATAATAAATGAGCAGCTAATCAGCATATTAGAATAATTTCATGCGACACTGAAGACTTGAGTAATGGCCGAAAATTCAGCTTTGCCATCACAAGCATTAAATTACATTTTAATATATATTAAAATAGAAAAGTTATTTTAAAATATATGTATATATTACTTATCAATATTACTGTTTTTACTGTATCTTAAACGCAGCCTCGGTGAGCATAAGGGACTTCTTTCAGAAATGTTTTTTGGAGAATTTTACCAACCCTATACTTTTGAACAGAAGTTTATAAACAGGCAGACTTTTTCTTTTCTTAAATGATATAGAACTTTTATTGTTTTAAAAGTGCCAACCACACATTTTTTATTATCCATGAGTAACAAGCATTACTGTATGTTCCCATGGTCTGAAGTGGGTTGAGAAAGATGATGTCATGTTTAACTTAAGCTCCAAAACATCAGAGCTGAAGAACAATTTTGCCTTTGCTGTGTAAATATATTAACAACAAGGAGCACCATGATGGGTGTGGTGGGGTTAGAACGGGGTGAATTGTGCCTGAAGTTACCATTGCTAAATGTGCTTGTGTGTTCATGTGTGTATAGCTAAAGACAGCGAGGATGGCTGGTCGCCTTGGTCTGAATGGACGGAGTGTACCGTCACATGTGGAACTGGCACCCAGCAAAGAGGCAGGTCATGTGATGCCACAAGTAACCCCTGCAGCGGCCCCTCCATCCAAACACGCAGATGCAGCTTGGGAAAATGCGACAGTCGTGGTGAGACAGCCAGTCTTTGTTTGACCGTTATTAACTGCACTCTTTCTCTGAAAACCTGTTCTTTGGTCATATAGAGGCATTTTGGACACCATTTTCTTGCCTGTTTTGTCCAAAAAGTCTAAAATCTTGGACGAAAACCACATAACAGCGGTTTAAGTGGGATTGGATTGATTCCTCTTGTTTGTGGCCTTAAGAAATTTGGTCCGTCACCTTACAACTGCAAGTGCACAGTTTGTTCTCTCACTGATTTGTTTCAGGTGTATCAGTGCTTCAGAGTCTAGCGTGATAATAAATGCAGCTGTCATATCTAAATAGCTGTTAAAAATAATGAAAATGGAAGAAAAAGATTCGCTGGTTCACGGTTTACTTTTCGCCAGAATCTCTAAATCTTTATGGGGGAAAAATACTTATTTTGGCTGTTGTTTTTGTTGTTTAAAAATAATTTTGAGCTTTCAAAGGAATAGTTCGTCCAAAAATGAAAATTCAATGATTTACTCATGTCATTCCGTACTTGTATGACTTTTTCTTCCAATGAAGACAAATTGAGAAATTACTCGTTGCTCTTTTAATGCAATAACGATAAATGAGGTCTGATGCTTTTAAGCTTAAAAAAGCATATATACACAATAAAAGTGTAACAAACAACCCAGGATCATTGGAAAGATGTAAAAGTGGAGTTCCTGCACGTTTCGTGACACTTTAAAATTGAAATGTCCAGTGAGTGCCACAAAAATCGTATTTAGTTTTATCCGAAACGGATTAATTCGAATCGTGCAACGTTTTATTATGTTTGTTATCGTGGCAGTTTGGAATTGAAATAAAATTCTAGGACATAACCATGTGAAAATAAGTCTTTATTCATTTGATAATCTGTCACTCTAATTATAATTTGTGTAAAAAGTAATAAAAGTTGGGTAACACTTTAGTTTAGGGTCCAATTCTCACTATTAGTTGCATATTAGCATGCATATTACTAGGATAGTGGCTGTTTATTAGTACTTAGTTATAAAGCACATATTAACGCCTTATTCTGACCATATTCTACATCCCTTAATCCTACACAATACTTAACAACTTCCTTACTATTAATAAGCAGTAATTAGGAGTTTATTGAGGCAAAAGTTGGTTAATGAGAATTGGACCCTAATCTAAAGTGTGAACAAAAGTTTTACTAATGTTGATTTTAGCTGGAAACTGCAGTAAATTTTATGTATAGATATGTTTTTGGAGTCTGGCAAAAAAAAAAAAATTAGGTACATGCACGTAATGAGCCCATGTTGGTCACAAAAGCAGTTTATACAATTTGTCAATTATATTGGAAGTTTTCTGAAACCATCCAATTACTTTGTGTGAGGACTTCAGAACACTTTCAATAGTGCAGAAATCATATAGATCACATTTATGATTCTTTTATGGTGCTTTTGTGTCCTTTATGAAGGCTAAAAGCTGCAGTCATCACTTATTGTAATGTCAAGAAAAAGAGCAGCAACCAGTGCAATTTGTCAGAGTTTCTCATTTTATGTTCTTCAGAAGAAATAAATTCAAATGAGTTTGTAACAGCATTAGAAAATAATAAGAGATTTTTTTATTTTGGGCGCAAGTAATCATTTGAAGTAGGCCATATCAATCAAATATCATTGATTTTTAATGCAGGGCTGAAGTAATATGATAACTACAGAAGCCCCTTGCCAAGCGTTTGAATTGGCATTAGGCTGAACACACACTTAAGCAGTAATCTACTACCTGGCACCCACTTACCTACATTTCATCAAATCGGTTATTGCTACTGATGGAATGTTACATCACCTAATTAATATTCATTACCCATATACTGAGCCTGTGATTTCAAGCCAGTCAATTCCTTTGAAGAATCCAACATGATATTATTGACCTGATTTTGTGGCAGGCGGAAGGTTTTGTAACAACATGGGTGTTTTCTTTCATCATATGTTGTAAATATTTATGGAGCGTGGGCTAATAGACAAACTCCTTTCCATCAGCAAGGGAATGAGCTGGTAGTCATCACTTATGCTCAGTGAGGTTTTAATGAGCGGCATATGGCTCTTTGTGGTGTACCAGTGCTAACTCTGGCTTATGGCTGACTCAAATGTTTTTTATAACTGACAAATGTTACCAGCTGGTATCTTGGACAGCAATGGACAAACTGGCCTTTGTTACAATTACCGCAAAACAATATCTGTACATTAATACATTGAGCTTTTTAGATTTATATAAATTTTTTTCCAGTCTCTCTACTCATAATGTGGGCCTGTGTACTCAGACCCTTGTGGTCGTGGCAACAGAATTCAGCTGACAGTGTGTGAGGAGGTGCACTCAGATGGATAGTTCACCCAAAAAGGAAAATTTTGCCATCACATATCCTCATCTTGTTTCAAACCTGTGTGAGTTTCTTTCTTCTGTTGAACACAAAAGAAGATATCTTGAAAAATGTTGGTAAGCAGACGGTTGATGGTCCAAATACTTACATTGTATTTTTTTTTCCTAATATGGAAGTCAATGTGTCCATCAACTGTTTGATTACCAACATTCTTAAAAATATATTCTTTTGTGTTCAACAGAAGAAAGAAACTGATTGGAGCAACATGAGGGTGAGTAATTGTTAACAAAATTTTCATTTTTGGGTGAACTATCCCTTTAATGCTCATTGCGTCACCCCTGGCCTGAATACACCATTGGGTCTCTCCCATACTGAATCCAAAAGAGACGATGGGGTGGCGGGTCCAGAATTATGGGCCAGGTGGTCATCGCTTCATCAAGTTTTTGGCTGTCCCACCCTGTGTCATTCCTGGACCTCATGCCTCTGTACTTACTAATGTAAATGAAAGATGTCATTGTTTGTGTGGGTTTGTTTGCTGCTTTAACACTGCATTCAGGTCATGTCTGAATGAGATGAGTGCACATGAATGCCTCTGCAATTTTGTTTTAGTCCCAACTTTCCGTTTGCTGATTTGTATTTGTCATTGTTAAGTTTCACTTGTGAATGTTTACTGTGCTGTTCATAGCGATACATCTTGCCAGAAAACATTTATTGTAATAAACTACTGAAGCAAAGCATTATGTATGTATATCTAATGAATATTCTTTAATTATTAGGCATAAAAATGACATAAATTTGCCAATAAAGTGTAAGAAAGAAGAGAGAAATACACCACTGTTCAAAAGTTTGGGGTCTTTAGGTTTTTAAATATAAAAAATTGAAAATCTCTTATGCTCACCAAAGCTGTATTTATTTGTAAAAAAAATAATAATAATAATATATTGAAATATTATTACAATTTCAAATAAGTGTTTTCTATTTTAATATACATTAAAAAGTAATGTATTCCTGTGATGGAAAATCTGATTTTCAGCATCATTATTCCAGTCTTCAGTGTCACATGATCCTTCAAGAAACTTATTATTACGTATTATGAATGTTGCAAACAGTTGTGCTGCTTAATATTTTTTCGGAAACCATGACTTTTTGATGAATAGAAAGTTAAAAAGAGGAGCATTTGAAATGGAAATCTTTTGTGACAATATAAATGTATTTCCAATTTATTTTGATAAATTTATCACGTCCTTGCTGAAGTAATGTATGAATGACTTCAAAAAAGTCTTGCTGACTCCAAACTTTTGAATGGTAATGTGTAAGATTGAGCATCATGTATATCTATTAGGCCAAAATCATCACTTGAACACTCATTTCGTAATTACACACTTAAAAGTAGGATCTTCCACAAGAAAATATATATGCTATTGTATATGACTTTGGTAATCATGCCAGTTTTCTGACTGTTGTTACAGTCCGACAAGACGGTGGTTGGAGTTTGTGGTCCCCTTGGTCATCATGCTCTGTGACATGTGGAGAGGGACAGATCACACGAATTCGCCATTGCAACGCCCCCGTCCCTCAACTGGGAGGAAAGGACTGTGAGGGCAGCGGGAGAGAGACGCAAAAGTGTGAAGCCAAGCCCTGTCCGAGTGAGTGCTGGGAGTCATGCGTTTCTCTTTTATATGCTAGACTTAGTGTTGTGAAATGAGACTGAGGCAATATTAGACCTATTTTCATTGAGTGATCTTAGAATAAAACAATTTACATACAGTAATTTGTCTCAGTAAACTCAGCTTAATACTGTTATTTTCACTGTACTTCCCGTAGTGGATGGAGCCTGGGGCCCGTGGTCTCCTTGGGCGATCTGCTCCGCCACCTGTGGAGGAGGAACAAGGACACGAACACGCGTGTGTAATAGCCCTCGTCCGCAGTACGGTGGCAAGAAATGCCCAGGAGAGTCTAAGGACACTGATTCCTGCAACAAACAGGACTGCCCTGTGGGTATGTTACCTTTGCACTTTCTTTTCACATATTCTCACTTCTTGACTCTCTTCAGTTGTGTATCTGCGGGGCCAAACCTTGGACCCCCTCTTGTTCCCATCTCTGAGCCACTATTAAACCTTCTGCCTCAGCTCAGTTTGGTGGTCAAATTAGCAGCTGCCAAACTAGCAGCTGCCAAAACTCTCTGTTGTTTATTTAGATGTCTATTTTTATGTTGGCTATATATCACAATAAATACAATAAAGCATAAAGGTAAGGATTCAGCAAGGATGTATTAACTATCAAAAGTGACAGTAAAGGCATTTATTATAACGCTGGCAGGAACAAAAGAGATGGCAGTTGTAGAGCGGATGAATGCAAACAATATTTTGTTTAATATTGCAAACAAACAAAATATAAACAAAGAACTAAGAGCTAAGGAACACAAAGTGCTAGGGAACATGAGGAACAAAATAACACAGACCATCTACATGTAACAGCAAACAATGACAAAGGAACAAGGAAACAAAAAGGCTGCGTCCGAAATCGCATACTCTCTTGAGTAGGTACTTATTTTGAGTAAGTACTTCACGAACGCTAAAAAAGTATGTTCTATTATAGCATGAATGTAATCCGAATGTACAACATCCGCTATGTTTTCATTATCACGTGATCTACCAGTGTCAGTTATGTTGCTTCACCTCCATTCATAAATCCTATCTCATGGCCTCATGGGATAGTAGCCTAAAGTGTCCATCGTATGCACGCTTCAAAATCTTGCCGGAAGAAGAAGATCATCCAGGTATTTAAAGTACTACTATATAGTAGGGAATAATGCAGTTTTGGATGCAGCCCAAGGCTATTTATTCACAAGATAACAAGGGTTAACAAGGGACAGGTAAAGGTGATTAATCGTCATATTAACAAAAAAGGGTAAATATGAGAACAAACAAGGGAGCTAAGGAAACAAGCGTTGAATTCCAACTGGCGTTTTTGCACCCTTGAAGGGGACTTCGGGAAGGGGACACCATTTTTAGGATCATTCCAAACAAAAGTGAACAACTGAATCCCTTCACGAAGGACCATTCCACAAGTCCGTTAGCAAAGGGAACATGTCATGTCAGATCAGCCTAGTCACCATCCTCTTCACTACTTTTCCCATCACTCTCCTCGGTTCCAACCTGCATGTCATTTCCCAATCACTCACACCTGTACCTCATCATCGACCTCATCACTGCCACTATTAAAGCACACACTTCACCACAGCTCACGGTCTAGTTAATGCCATGTGGACTATTCCCCCTGTCTCCAGCGTCTTCCATTCCTCTGTGTCTCCCTCAAAAAACAAGACCTTTTGAACTCTCACTTAACTGCTCACCTTATCACTGCCCCTTTTTTGTTCAATGAACTCACTGTTCACCTGCCATCTTCAGCGTCTGCTTTCCGTAACAGGTCACTTCAAGGAAGTAATTTAGTAATTTGTGGTCATGTTCTGCCCTTCGGAATGAGTAGGGCATAGGTATCCTAAAGCAAACACGGGAGGTGAAACACAGGACCAAGGGGAAATACACTTCAAAACAATAGTCCTATAACACAAAAATGGGGAAACAATTTGAATAAATGCTGGTCTTTTGAAAATTCTATTCTTCAAAAAATTCCTAAAAAAACTGAATAACTTTTTAGACAAAATCATTAAGCAGCACATCTGTTTTCAACATTGGTAATAATAAGAAATGTTTCTTGAGCAGCAAATCAGCATTGAATGATTTCTGAAGAATCATGTGACACTAAAGACGGGAGTAATAATGCTGAAAATTCACAGGAATAAATTAAATTTTAAAATATACTAAAATAAATAAAAAAATTAAAATTATTAAATTGTTATAATATTTTACAATATTATTGTTTTTAAACTAATACTCTAAAATGAACCAGCGCAAACTTTTGAACAGTAGTGTACATTCACTAATCATACTGGTAGTTGTTATTTAAGGACCTCTTTAGACCAGTGGTTCCCAAACCTGTCCTGGAGACCCACCAACACGTTTTCTCTGTCTCCCTAATCAAACACACCTGATTCAACTCATCAGCTCATTAACCCATGTGATTATGAGCTGATGAGTTGAATCAGGTGTGTTTGATTTGGGAGACAGAGAAAACGTGCAGTGTTGGTGGGTCGCCAGGACAGGTTTGGGAACCACTGCTTTAGACTGACATCATGCAGAACATCTCTTGAGATTTATGAAATGCATATCAATTTCATGAGTAAACTGTAAGCCTCTCCCTCTGCATTCTCTTCTTCCTCAGATGGTTGTCTATCTAACCCATGTTTCGGGGGTGTCGAATGCACCAGTTTCCCTAGCGGCTCGTGGGAATGCGGGCCCTGCCCTGTCGGTTTCCGTGGCAATGGAACATTCTGTGAGGATGTGAATGAGGTACAAAGGCAAAGAGAGCTGGGAAAAAGCGTAATGTCAGGGCTATGTAACAAGCAATTGTTATACTTTGTTACTCATAATTCAACGCGTAGCCAATCAAAAATGTTGTAACTCAACAAGTACTAATAAATGTGAAGATTCTTGAAAAATACTTATTTTAAATGTTTTATAAACATGTCTGTTTGTTTTTTGTGTCCTATAGTGTGACATGGTCCCTGATCTGTGCTTCAAACTCGTTGAAATCCAGCGCTGTGTTAACACAGACCCAGGATTCCACTGTTTGCCTTGCCCTCCTCGATACAAAGGCAATCAGCCCTTTGGAATGGGAGTGGAGGCTGCCAAGCTAAATAAACAGGTCAGTTATGCAGTCTGTGGACAGATTGGATCAATTATTGCACAAGTATATAAATGTGTTAGTTTCCCATTGTACACTCATTAGCCTGGCTGAATCCAGTCTCGGCCAGTGACAGTACGCTTACAGTATGTGCCGCCCACAGTTCGTTCGCTGACCGTCTGATGCACATTACACACAAAACTGGAAAGCACTTTCTCGATCTGGCAAGTTCAAACTTGAGTTATTCCTGTTAAATAGTCCATACTTATTTTTAGATGAACAAATTCTGATCATAGTGTATACGCACATTTTATCCCAGACATCAACATAGTGTCGGCCCAGATCCGGGCCACATCTGGTACATGTGGATTCCAAGCTTACCAGATGTGGGCCGGATCTGGGCCACACTATTTTGCTGTCTGGGATGTTATTTTGTCAAGGTTATTATTTAATTAATTTCTTTGCTATTATTTTGGAATCAACTATTTCTTATAAAACTTCCCTTTAATGCCAGATGTACTAATCAGGGCAAATTTACCGTAAAGCGAAATTCCAAAAAAGCGCAGATGGGAGTGGAAAGTTCTGCGCATGATAATGGTGCAAATACCAATAAATTAACATTGCGTGATTCATTTAAATACTCTCTTCCCATTAATTTTGCTACTGAAAGGGAAATTTCCTACAATTGAATATGCAATAAGGTCAGTTGCAAAAATAACCCTGTCCACGTCTTTTCAGCGTTAATTTTTCACTGCGTGTCTTAAGTAAATCCTGACAGCGGTTTTTAACGAGAGTTTGCGTTGGCGCAAGCTGTTATTAAATCTAGCCTTAGGTTGGTAGTCATGATAATAGGCTGAATGTGTCAAACGTTTAGAGTAGAAAGTGTATTCTGAGACATTTTGGACAAAACATGTCAGCTAAATGAAAAAATCTTTGGGCCCATAATGCTGGCCAACCATATGGATCTTGCTCTCACTTTCCCATTCCTCTTGGATTAATAAATTTAGCAGATTTCTTTGAAAGCTGAGTCATTTTCTTTCCTGCCCAAAAGTTTCATAACGTCCACAACCACAACTAATAGGTTTGTCACCAACTTCCAACTTGTCTGTCTTTGATCCAATGCCCAAGAGTAGTAAATTGACAAAGGACTGAAAGGAATTGTCTCATATTTTATAGCTGCGATCCAATAGCTTTTTCAAATAAACTTGTTATGTGCACCGCTGAAACAAACAAAATAAAAGGAAATTATCAATAAAAAGGCCCTCACACCACTATTCCCGATCCCAGTTGTCCCCCACAAGCGATGAACCAGTTCTTTATTCACCATAATTGGACTGCTGTTCAGTGTTGCTGAAGTCTGTTAATTTTGTTAGGTATGTGAGCAAGAAAACCCCTGCAAGGATAAAACCCACAACTGCCACAGATCCGCTGAGTGTATCTACCTTGGCCACTTTAGTGACCCAATGTTTAAATGCGAGTGTAAAATCGGCTATGCTGGGGACGGTCTCATTTGCGGCGAGGACTCTGACCTTGATGGCTGGCCCAATCAGAACCTGGTGTGTGGAGCCAACCAATCCTATCACTGCAAAAAGGTAATAGAGATGTCTTTTCTGTGGTTACAAGATAAAGTTTGTTATAACTTTTGTTTCTGAAATGAATTGCATTTTTGAAAGAAGTCTCTAATGCTCACCAATGCTGCATTTATTTGTTTAAAAAATGCAGTAAAAACAGTAATATTGTGAAATATAATTAGAATAACTATTTCCAATTTTAAAATTAAATTTGTCTGTAATGGCAAAGCTGAATTTTCAGCATTATTATGCCAGTCTTCTGTCACATGATCCTTTAGAAATCATTCTAATTTGCTGATTTTGTGCTCAAGAAACATTTCTTATTATCAGTGTTAAAAACAGTTGTGCTACTTAATATTTTTGTGGAGACCATGATACATTTATTTTCAGCACTCTTTGATAAATAGAGCAGCATTTACACTTTTGATCAATTTTATGTAGCATTGCTGAATAAAAGCATTGATTACTTAAAAAAGAAAATCATACTTGACTTAAGCCCAAACTTTTAAACAGTAGTGTATATTTATACAGTGAATCCCCAAATTAATGTAGATCTAGCTATCTACTTGTAAAAAATTTAAAAAACAGATTCTGCATTAGTTCATTTAAAACATTAAACAGTCCACATTCAATTTTAAATTTTTAAAGTGTTAATTTTCCCAACTAATAAAAATAATATTTTTCATCCTTCATTGTGCAGGACAATTGTCCCAACCTTCCAAACTCAGGCCAAGAGGACTTTGATAAAGACGGTCAAGGAGACGCCTGTGACAAAGACGATGATAATGATGGAATCATGGATGAGGGGGTAAGCAAATTCCTTAATAATATTGTTGAAATTCTTCTTCTTTTTTTAACTAAGCTTGTATTTGTTTCTCCTGTGCCCCAGGACAACTGTCCTCTGCTGTACAATCCCAGGCAATTTGACTACGATAAAGATCTTGTTGGTGATCGCTGTGATAACTGCCCATATGAGCACAACCCCGCTCAGATCGACACTGACGGTAATGGCGAGGGAGATGCCTGCTCTGCAGACATCGATGGAGATGGTGAGAAACATTCACACAAATTACGTCAACAATACTCAGGGTTTGTTTATAGACTTGACAAGCTTGGGTTTCTATAATGATTAGACTCAGACTGGGTGTAAACCCAAGCACAGTTTTTAATGTAAATAAAATAATAAACCAAAAACAATGCAAATATCTCACCACAGTCAGGTGCAAATTTGTTGGATTTCCCGATTTTTGTCCATTGAACTAAGTGTAATGCCGTTGTTTGCATGTGTATCAGAGGTTCTGAATGAGCATGATAACTGCCCC
Source organism: Siphateles boraxobius (assembly GCF_051911475.1). Lineage (NCBI taxonomy): Eukaryota > Metazoa > Chordata > Actinopteri > Cypriniformes > Leuciscidae > Siphateles > Siphateles boraxobius. Next base: position 7,698,032 of record NW_027508811.1, on the reverse strand, counting down.
TACGTGTACAACAATGACCAGAAGGACACCGACATGGATGGCGTGGGTGACCAGTGTGATAACTGTCCTCTGCTGCACAACCCTGACCAGGTACAACAGGCGTAGTAAACGCACGTACCCAAAAATAGAAGGTATGTTTTGAAGTAATTTGTATGTTTTAACAGTCTGACTCAGATAATGACCGAGTTGGGGATGAGTGCGACAACAATCAGGACATTGATGAGGACGGCCACCAGAACAGCCTGGATAATTGTCCCTACATTCCCAACGCCAACCAGGCCGACCATGACAAAGATGGGAAAGGAGATGCTTGTGATTTTGATGACGATAATGACGGAATCCCTGATGACAAGGACAACTGCAGACTGGTGCCCAACAAAGATCAAATAGACTCTGATGGTGAATGAATTTATTGCTTAAATTAAAATATCTAGAAGTGATTCTCTGTATTTCTACTGACTGTGAAAAGAAAAGTTCCCCCACACACACACACACACACACAGACCAGTGATCTGTATCCCATTCATATTTGTCTGGTTTTTTTTTTTTTGGCCACATTTTTCTCTATTTCATTCGTTGAGATTCAGATATATTTACAACTGGAAAATTTCCTTTAGTGTAGACGGTCAAGGAAAATGATGTCAGACTCTCATAACTTGCAGGTGGTTACTGAAGGGTGCGTGTGAGTTGCCCCACTGTACGCGTTTTGTTAAGGCTAACTGATTTTTATTTTTGTGTTGGTGGGAAAATGGAAACCGGTTGCAGTTGGAGGTCGAAGTTGTCAGATGCTATCATACTTCTCCCACCTCATTATATTTAGTTTCTTGGATAGAGTCAAGATGGTTCCAAGGAGAGAAAGTCAACTACTATAAAAACAGACATCACAGCAAGAGCTAGCATCTGTGCAAAAGCCTACTTGACTTTTCCCTCATATTTGATTTGCTAAAGTCTGGATTTAATAGATCTCACATTTGAAGCCAGTCACATGTTAATGTACATGACATGAAAGGACAGCTGAGATTGCTTTGTGCTTGGAGAAGAGAGCTGGAGTGCTAGATGAAATCTTCCCTTTGTTAAATTATTTCTATAACCCCTAACAATTTTATTACACACAATTTAGTGTGGGTGGGTATAATATAATATAATCAATTTCTAGATCATTTATATTAATATTCAAATTGTTTAAAAATATAAATAGTAAATATTAAGAACAATAATTATTCAAATATAAAACGGTAATAATTATTAACCAAGTAATTAATAATATAATTCTCACATGCTCTAATTTCATTACATTTTTAATTAATTTAAATATTAATTAATTTTTTTAATTATATTGAATAATTATTTATATTATTAATAAACGAAGTAAACATTTATTATTATATAAATGTTTTTATTATTATAATTTACTTAATGTATAATATTTACGTTAAAATGTGAATTATTATTATTTGTGTATATTATTTTTGGTTTCATTTATAATTTTTGGGGGGTTATTAAAAATCTTTAAAAGTGTGGATGGCAGATTTAACAGATCTGCTGACATTTATTATGAACTATTTTAACTTTCTTCCACAGGGGATGGTAGAGGTGATGCCTGCAAAGATGATTTTGACAATGACAGCATTCCAGACTTTTTGGATGTGTGCCCTGAGAACGACGCCATCAGCATCACAGACTTCAGGAAGTTTCAGATGGTGCATTTGGACCCCAAAGGAACGACACAAATTGATCCCAACTGGGTGGTCAGACATCAAGGCAAAGAGTTGGTTCAGACTGCCAATTCCGACCCTGGTATTGCTGTGGGTGAGTATGTGAGCTTTCAGAGTAGCCCATCTGGTCATGATTTTAACTTGATGTCATTGAGGAAATGAGAGAGACTTCAGCTTTTGAATTGCTCTTCAGGTTTCGATGAGTTCAACTCTGTGGATTTCAGTGGCACTTTCTACGTCAACACTGACAGAGATGACGATTACGCTGGGTTTGTGTTTGGCTATCAGTCCAGCGGGCGATTCTACGTGGTAATGTGGAAGCAGATAACTCAGACGTACTGGGAAGACAAACCTTCAAAAGCCTTTGGCATCTCAGGGGTTTCTCTGAAAGTGGTCAACTCTACAACGGGCACAGGCGAGCACCTGCGCAACGCCCTGTGGCACACTGGTGACACTCCTGGACAGGCAAGGCTGACTACTCCTCAAATATGACTGATCTGTTAGCGTTTATGGTAACCTTTGCTCAAACTAATCGCAATGTGTGGTCTGACAGGTCCGCACACTGTGGCACGACCCTAAAAATATCGGCTGGAAGGATTATACCGCCTACAGGTGGCATCTCATCCACAGACCCAAGACAGGATTCATCAGGTGATTAACAGGAAGGACTTAACAGACACAGTGATCTTATGAAGCATGTAGAGTTAACAGATCTATGTTCTTTTTCACCAGAGTGGTGGTTTATGAGGGGAAACAGATCATGTCAGACTCAGGGCCGGTTTATGATCAAACATTTGCAGGAGGGAGATTAGGACTGTTCGTTTTCTCCCAGGAACTGGTTTACTTCTCTGATCTCAAGTACGAGTGTCGAGGTGAGTAGTTTATCATAACAAAACATGGGTAATGGTTTAAATTACACCCCTGTTGTATTAGTAATGTGTGTCGAACCACTGTCTCTATCACCATTTCTACACTTGTGGCCCGTCAAATCTAAAACCCTCCTCCGTTCTTCCTACTCTAGCCTCTTCATTTTCTCCACCTGTTTGAAATACAGTAGCATGTATATTATTATTATGATTATGTAAAAGTGCTCGGAAAACAGAGTCTGCATCACGTGTTATCTGTTAAAATATTAGCAAAGCAGATTCATTAATAGCAAAGCAGAAAAACAAAGCCACTTTTTTCATTCTTTTTCTGTTTTTCAGATAACTGAACAAGAGAAGAAATTACCCTCCTTTAAAGACTAAATCTCAACAACACATTTTCACACTCTCTGACAAAACACAGAAGACCAAAGACTTTGGTGGACTACATCAGAGAAGGGAAACAGACCACAAACCTCCTCCTTAGGAGAAATAATGAACTTAAACTACAAGCACATTTATAGCGATGTTTTTGTTAGCCAAAGTTTGGGTAATGGTAATCAGACATTATGTTTGTGGTATTTTTTTATTAAATTTTTTTACAAAATGTAACAAAATCTTGAGGAAAAATAATCACCAACTTTATCACCATCTGCTTTACTTGCACAAGATTTTTTTTGTTCCTCTGTATTGTTACAATGTGCAGAATTGTTCTTCTTTGGATTTGTTGTTGTAATGGAGACATCTTTTTCTACAACCCTCGATTCTAACAGGGGCTTTGGGTTTGATCAGCATATAAATGTTTTAGAGACCTTTGAGATGAAGATGTTTATATTAAGACTGTATCATAATTACTTGTGTAAAGTATTTATATGACTCTTGCAATTCAGTATCAAGTTGTCTAGTGTTTTTTTTGTTTTTTTGCAATGCTTTCAGAACATAGACATTGTAAATACTAATTTATTTGTTTACACTGACAAAATTTGATTATTGCAGAAATAAAGATTAAAAAAAATAAATTTGCTGAGCTTCTAGACATCCATAACGCAACTCCATGCCTATGCAGTTTTGTATTCGTTACTTGATAAAAGTGCTTTCCAAATGTGAGTATGAGTGTGCTATTTTTTCGTTTCAGTTTTGTCCTTTGATGCCACACTGCATTTGTTGCATTGAACACAAATTTGCTGGTCATCAACCACTTTTTCTTTTGTTTCTTATGTTTTGTCTGTTTATCAAAGAAACTGTCATGGAGTGCACAAGACATAACTAGACAAATGTTTTATTTTTATCAGAGAAACAGAAATTATCATTCATCGTCCAGATCCTTTTGAGCCTTAATGTTCATCCGTGTTTTGTCTTTCTTTTGATTTTAAAATGATTTTATTTTCATAAAAAATCTTCTTCGATTTTTATGCCACATCCCCAGAAAACCTTGTAAACTTGTTATTCTCAAAGTTGTCAGGTTTTTTTTTTTTTTCTTTAATAAAAGGTTTACACAGTTTTCCGTTTGGACTGGTGCTTTGGAATCATTCCAAATACTGTAATGGGATGTATGATAGTTTTTAAAGATGTCTATCAGATAATTTATGTGACATCACTGCTGCCATAAATCCTGCATCATTCCTGTCCTTCACTAAACAACTGTTTTAACTGTTCATGCACAAAGAGGCCCAAAAGTCCTGGAAGGGTGCAACACGGGCCTATATTCGCTTGTCTCCAAAACACACATAAATTTGTTTTTAGATCGTAATATGATTTCATGGTGCCATGGTAAAGCATGTACAGTCAGTCAATAGTTCAATGATGTGATTTTCATTTTTGGATGAGCTTTAAAAAGTACTAAAAAATATAGTTTTGCAGAGATGACATATTTTTGTAGGCCAAAATCCAGAAACAAGGATTTTAGCATTTCTAGTTCCATTGTCTAGTTCCAAAGGTTTTTGGTTACATGCCTGAAATAAGGTGTGTGGCTAACACAAGCTAAATATATTTTCACATTTTATTCTAAAAATACATCTGTAATATCCTCTTGCGTTTTTTTTATCTTGTTGACTATATGGGAATACAGAGGTTTTTGGGGAAATGAAACATGACGAACACACATGTACACACTAAGCCACCAACAGTTATGTTATAATAACGCTTTTGCAAACTATTAAAAATCTTCAGGGGAAATTAATTAAAAACTGAAATAGTTGTTGGAAACGTATGATGGCGCGTTCACGCCATGACGTTATTCCCATAATTTCGAGATGACAACCTAAACACCTAAATTAATCTGCATCGGTCACGTGGTACAAATAGCAGCTCTCAGAAAATTCCCAGTTTACAAATTATAATTACGAGCTCTACGAGGAAATGAACGAACATGCAGTGACCCCATCTCAATGATGGTGATGTTGAAGTCATGTGAACGGGGTCTAGTTTATAGTCTATGTTTTAGTGATGGGATTTATGGCTCTTTGAGGGGATCCGGATCTTGGCGATCCGTTCCTTACAAAGAGCCGTTCAAAAGAACGGCTCTTTTGGCTCTTTTTAAATATTTAATCAGTTTTAAGAAGCCAGCTTGAGGGCATCTCAGTTTATCCTGGAAATAATCACTGGGAGGAATGATGAGGTGAGATTTGTAGTCAAATAATTTAAACTCAGATATCACACACCAATATCTGAGTTTGAATTTTTCTGAAATATAGATTATTACCTCATTTGTCATGTGTGGACTATATACCATAGGGTTGCACAACATCCCTCTGTTTAGAAAGTGACATCACTATTTTGGATTCACCTTTAGTACAAAGTGTGTGTATGTGTAAAGCTATGTTGACTTATGTTATTCATACAATAACTATTCACAAATAAACATAAAAAACAAAGCCGGCTGCAATGAATTTCTGTGCAAATCAGCTTTTACTACAAACAGTAACACTTCCACACAAGAACATTGTTATCACACAAGAACATTTTGATAAAAAAAAAACGGCTCTTTTGGCTCTTTTTAAATATTTAGTCAGTTTTAAGAAGCCAGCTTGACGGCAGCGCGCACAACTCCGCTCCTAACCAATGACAAAGGCACGTAGGTTTTTTTTTCCATTGGAGTACTCACGTAAAGGATGGGCGCGCATGCACAACTACTATCATCATGCTGTTAGGCAGTAGTACCCCTGCGCTGGGTGCGCCCCTTCCCCTATAACTGAGGAGCTAATTTGTGTGCATCTGTGTGAAACACGCATAGGAAAAAAAGAACGACAGAAAGAACGGCTCCCCTCCAGCCGCGACTCGGCTCCCATCGTTCATGTTTATGAGCCGTTCAAAAGAATCGGTTCGTTCACGAACGTCACAACTCTACTATGTTTAGCCTTTTACTTCTGGCGCTTGGATTGAGGCTTCAAAATGTATAAAATGTGTGTTCATTTGATTAACATGATTAACAAAACCATCATAATTTCTGCAATAATCCATAAACCAATGGAAAAATCTTACTGGGTTTTTGTCGAGGGGAACCAGGGTGATGTAAACTTCCGTGTCAGCTTACAAAAAAATGTCATCACTGCAGCACTCAATGCTAACGTTATCTTCCTAGCTCCCTTTGGATGTGGACACAGACATATCCGAAATAGAATTCCAATAGTAGGCGAAAAACAGTATTGCTGCGTCCCAATTCGCATACTATCCGTCCTAAATAGTATTCGAAAATATAATTAGTACGTCCCAAATCGTAGTATGTTGAAATGAGTGTTTCAAAGATACCCGGATGGTCTACTATTTCCGGTTAGAATCCGATATTGCCCACAACCCATCGCGCGTTGGACGAGGATTCGGTTAGAACTACAAACAGGAGTGAAAAGTGTTAAAAAACCTCAGACATTGAGGACGCGCGAGTCCCGCGGTTATGAAGAGAGGTTTAGATAAAGAGGTTTGAGTGATTAATTATCAGTATCTAACCTGGCGAAAATGAATGTATTCAGTGTTGTCCACATTATAGCATCAGCAGCATTGTGAACTTTTGTAAATATACGTTTAGCCATTACCTTTTAAATGCATCATATTCAAATTGCAAACACGAGAGTATCCGCGTGAAAGACTCACGACTTGTAGATGAACGTGTTCTCCGAAACAGTAGGACATCAAATTAGATTGAATTGAGGATTTGAACTGTGATGAGATGATTGACAGGGCAGTTTAAGGTGACAGGATGCACGCAGCACGCGACAGAGCTGTCCATTAAAGATGACGTGATAGTATGTCCCAAAGCTTGCCTACTCTTTAGCTACACACTCAAAAGTATGTACTTTTTCTTCACAAAAAGAGTACATACTTTTAGGGCGTAGTATAAGTAAGCGAATTGGGACGCAGCACATGTGACAAAAGAATAGGCAAAAAGTACCCGGATGACCTACTTCCAGACAGATTCTGAAGTGTGCATACGGGTCACTTTACTATCCCATGAGGCCCACGGGATTGGATTTGTGAATGGTAGTGACGCGACACAACTGATGCTGGTTGGGCACATGATTATGACAACATGGCGAACGTACTGCGTCCAGATTACATTCATAGGACACACAATCATTCTACAGAACATACTTTTTTAGCGGTTGTGAAGAAATGACTTATTCATAATAAGTACCTACTCAAGACAAGAGAGTATGGGATTTTGGAATCAGCAATGATATCCTGGCCCTTAAAATTTGATTAACTGTAAGTAGTACTGTACCTTTAAATACAGTACATATTTACACACAATAATACATAATTATACACTGACTGTTGCATCAACAATGTAATGATATTCTAGAAATGGCTTCTAACATTCACTGTTTTTTTAACAACCAGGTTTTAAGTGGCACTACTAGGGGGTGAAAAACAGAAAGCATTAAATAGGCTACTCAACATGTGAAATCACATTTGATGACAAAATATTACAATGATATCCAATGACTCCGAACAAAAAGCTCTGTTGTGAAAACATCCCACAACTGCTTATGATAACCTTGTCGAAAATGTTTAATTTTCTATGAAATGACAAAAGCCAGGCATTATGCAGCTACATCCATTCCCATGGATTACATTATATTTGTATGTGTTTTTTTTTTTTTTTGAATGTTTGTAAACCTCATCACAAATGTTGATCCCCTTCTGCTTACATTTTAAAAATCCCAAGTCTTTTGTGATCTCCAGCAGGCACACTTTTAAAGTCCGTTTTGAAACACAAACTGACATTTGGGATTTGCAGCTGGTTTACAGCCGAAGCCAAGATACCATTGACATGTTGTAAATGCGGTTAGGCCAAGGAGACATAAATATGTGCATTTTAACAAGCCAGCAACTGGCTTCAAGAGATAAACAAGTTAAAAGACTACTGTCATTTCCAACTACCGCTGTTAAAACCAAATATAAAGGCACCATGCCAGGATCTTTAAGTATGCCAATCCTCAAAAATAAAAGTCTCTTACAGTACCTGGGTTCCCTCATGGACCATACGCGTGACATTACCTGGTTCATATCCAGAAACAACTGTTCTTTTACAAAACCACTTCCACCATATGTTTGGAATCAATAGTTGTGTTTTAAATCTTTTTTTTTTTTCTTCCACGTCACTCAAATGTATTTCAAATCTAAACTGGTTGATTTAATTCGCAGCCTTCTTAAAGGGATAGTTCACCCAAAAATGTTGTCATCATTTATTCACCCTCAAGTTGTTCCAAACCTGTATGAGTTTCTTTCTTCTGCTGAACACAAAAGAAGATATTTTGATAAAATACTATGGAAGTCAATGGAGCCCTGGGCCTGTATGGATATTTGGCCTGTATGGATTTTATTTTGTGTTCAGTAGAAAAAAATAAATTCATACAGGTTTGGAACAACTTGAGGGTGAATAAATTATGACAACATTTTCATTTTTGGGTGAACTATCCCTTTAATACTTTTATAATAATTGTGTTTAACACAATGTTACATTGGACAGAAACCTGCACCATATATTGCTTTCTAAATTAGCAATAATCCACACGTGGACCTCCATTTGGTAAACATTAAGGTAAATTCTTCTTTTATTGGACATGACTGTGAATTTTCTCAGTGACTGGCCTTAAGTTTGCAAGTGCTGTCAACCAAATATATAAATGTTAACAAGGTAGGCCTAGCACCACAGGCACCAATTACATGTTTTCCATGAAAACAGAAACAATTAAATGTTCTCAAGTTCTGCACAGGAACTACCAGATGAAGATACAGGGGCTGAATTGTTAAACATTGCTCAATGAAAACAATGCAAAAGCAATCCACAGCTCTGTTGAAGCTTCTTGCTGATATCTGGAATCCTTGATTTTGATCGAGGAGGTCAATCGCAAACGCAGCGCCTTTCATATCACGTGAGGCAGCAGCATTTTGTGTATCCTATTTATCAATTGTAGATTTAGGTCTTTAATATTACTGTAACGCCTTAGTGCAGAGATGATGAAGAAGATTCAAATTGAAGCGTGTTTATTAAAACAAAGTAAACTCGGGTAATAGGCCTACACAAAGTACAAAACAGCGTGCTACACGAACAATAGTCAATGACCGTGAGAAACAGTTTATTTGTTTGTCGAGTAGCGTAATAAACTGGAAAATTATCGCAAATAGCGCGAAATTAACCCTGACACCTTATTCCTTACATGCTTTATTTAGCTATTTGCCTACAAAGATATGATGGATGGTTGTGTCTAACAGCCAATTATAGCTGTGATTAATTTTCCACAGCCATATTGGCTCTGAATCTGTTTTCTAAGGCTGTAGTGTCTCTGATATGGCTGTCATTAAATACAGCTGTCAGATGATATATTCTCACTTCTGGTCCCCCTTGGCTGTTGTCTGCATTGCAATGTAGGACTGTGAAAGGTTTCGATATGCTTATTTGCAAAATATATCACTACCCTGTCTTGAAGGATTTTTTAAATTATTTTTTCATAATTTGTGACCATCTTGCAAATCATATCAGCCAACTTCCTCATTAAAGTAAAGGGGCATTTTTAAAGGCTGAAATGGTGTTTCATTACAAAGTTGAGTTACAACAGAACGGGTAAATATTGTGTCTATGCTGGACATTGCTGGTTGAGTTTCAGTTTACCGTCAGAAATATTTGCTTGTCTGGTTGCAGGGTTCAGAGAGTTGCTCAAACAGCACAGGTCGGAGTGGGAAGGGTGTCTCTTGGGGTTCTAGATAATCACATGTGAATGTGAAAACATAAAGTAGCTAGTTTACATTAGACTGGGTTGGAAGTTTTAAAAAATTAAAAAAAGGCTTTCAGCTCCTCAACATAAAGCAGCACCTTTATGACACAGGCACTCGTGACTGGTTGAGTTAAAGGTGCTCTAAGCGATGTCGGGTGACATCACTTCTTGTTGACGTTTAAAGTATTGTCAAACAAAACGAAGGCTAGCTAGACCCTTCCTCCTCCTCATCCGCGCACTAACCCCCCAAACCCCACCCCCAAATCCTTCTTGTCGGTTATTGGCTGGAACAGTTTGTTATGTTTCTTGGTGCGGGTTAGCCCATTTTGTTTTTGTTGCCGTTTTTGGAGTCTGGGGTGTCTGCAGAGACCGTGTTTTTTTACAGTGTGTTCAGGGGACAGGCAGCTAGCGGATAGTGAGGAGATGTTTGTTGTATGTGACAAAAAATGTTTTGGCCTAAAAAACGTGTGACATCGCTTTGAGCACCTTGAACAGCTGAAAGCCTTGCCGTAGCTTTACAGAAAGTAGGAGAGTAATCTTTGACATTCAGGTTGGTACATGGAGTTAATGTCTTGTACTGACTCCACTCCTTTGACCTTTATCAGGTTCGCAATCAGTACGGCCCAATTATTCTGATGATGAATCAATGAATAGCAGGTCATGCTCTGAGAAAAAAACAGAAGTCCGTAAATGCTCGTAAATTATTACTCCTATGGTGTGGCATGCCAAATCCCTAATTTTTCCAGAACTTAATGATTCTCCAACTGTTGTGGGTGTGTGTCTTCACAGCACAGGAGCCAGACCTCCCACTGTGCCTAAACCAGTTTTATATACGGCCTGCTGCTAGACACAATTTTGTGAGTCTCCCGCAACTGTCTGATGTTGCCATTAAAGCATTACATTTTGTTGATGATATAAAGTGGTTGGTTCACTTTATAACTTAAACTGAATATAGATAGATAGATAGATAGATAGATAGATAGATAGATAGATAGATAGATAGATAGATAGATAGATAGATAGATAGATAGATAGATAGATAGATAGATAGATAGATAGATAGATGAAACAAAACTGCATTCATGTACAACTGTCAAGGGAAATAAATGTAATTGCTTGAGTATGTTACAGATTCAAGTATCATTTGTATAATGGCGACCTCTACTGGAAAATATTATAACCGATGATAACCTAAAAATGTTATAAATAACATATTTTATTAATGTGTTACAAGATGATTTCTGAAGGAAAAAAAAAATATATATATATATATAATTTAAATAGACTATAAAATATATACAATTTAAAGAATGTAATCACTCATATTAATTATATAATTTAATTATATGTATATATATATATATATATATATATATATATATATATATATATATATATATATATATATATATATATAATTATATTAATAGTATTATTTCTACATTTTTATTAGTTCTAATTAATAAGATGAAAAACACTTTTTTACGTTTTATATATTTTCGGGTACAATCAATTACAGTAATAAAATGGACACGCTGTGGTTTTTGTTAAATGGATAGTTCACCCAAAAAATTAAATTCTGTCATCATTTACTCACCCTCGAGATGTTTCAAACCTGTTCTTCTGATGAACACAAAAGAAGATATTTTTTAAGAATGTTGGTAACCAAACAGTTGATGGACCCCATTGACTTCCATAGTATGATCAAATATGTTATTGAAGTCATGTGTCCATCAACAGTTTTGGTTACTGACATTCTTCAAAATATCTTCTTTTCTGTTCAGCAGAAGAAATAAATGAAAACAGATTTGGAACAACTTGAGGGTGAGCAAATGATGACAGAATTTTCATTTTTTGGGTGAACTATCCCTTTAACTCTCTTTATGACGTAGGAACAGGTGACTTTCCACAGCTACAAATGTCAATCGTCTTATGGAGTGTCAATGTGATGAAAACAAATCTGCTGAATTTTATAGCTACTGTAGATCTGCACAGGCTGTGCACAGGCTCACATGCCCTATAAACCCGCTGATGTTTTTTAAAATACCCTCTTGTTTACAGATCTCACTCTTGAGTAATCACACTTTCGCAGATGTCACTTATATATCTCATAATAGCTGCGCAATCGTGACAGAGTAATCTAGTGCTCCTGCTTATTTACATGGCGAACTGGTTGACACAGAATCCTAACTAGATTTTCCCCACAGAAAACCTGCAATTTTTTGCTTGTTTAGAATTAGAGTGTGATAAGGGCTGTGTAATCGAGGCTAATTTACGAATCCTACTATGGTAAAGGGTCGAGGCTTAATGTAAATGACCATTGCTTTTTGGAAGGTCACCAAATCCCGTCAGCATAACCTCATTATTATTCATGAGCAACTTAGTTTCTTTTAATTATTTTAAAGATAAATAATTTAATAGCCTACTAAAAATATGGGGGGTAATGGCACAAGTAATGAACTTCTCCTTTGCCATAGTAACATTAATTCTTTCCTCGCCGGTGTCTATCTATTCCACAGACAGTAAAAGGTCTATTCTCAGTAAACAGTTCTTGGATCTGTTATGTTGGAAACGGTGGAAGTGACGCAAGCTGAGGAGGGTGGAGTTGCGGCATGTGTGTTTGTTAGCTACAGCTGAATGGAAACGAATAACTTACATGGAGCGCTCGTGTAGAAATACGATAGCTTAAATGACAGCAAGCGGCTCTGCTTAAAAGAAGTCATCATTATCCTAGAGAGTTCAGAAACGACACGAGTAATGACAGTACGCGTCTTCCAACTAGAAAAGACCACGACTGTATTATGGTTTTGACATTTATTTAGTTTTATAATTTGTAATACTTCTCCCATCTCAGAAGCTCATCACTGTTTGGAATATTTTTGTACATGACTATCTCTAAAATAATCGAAGTGGAGGAGCCACAATTGGGGGACTGTAATATGAAAAAAGAAGCATCCGATTTATTAGGGTTTGTTCCGCAAAAAGATATTGTTTACAACGAACTTCTGCCTTACAAGGACAAACTAGACGAAGAGTCCAATGAAATTTTGGCACAGATCAAAGGAAACCTCGGCCGAGCCGTCCAACTCAGAGAGATATGGCCAGGTGTCTTGTTTTGGACGAGGAAACTTTCCACGTAAGTATTTTAATTAGAGGCATTACTTCATTAAACATTATCCAGGAATCATCCTGATAGTTATCTGCCCACGAAATTAAATTGTGAAGTTGTTCATGATCATGAATCATAAAAAGGGCCTTCGATCATTCCCTTAACCTTAATAAATAGGAAATGTGATGTTCTGTAGGCAGCTGTATTTAGAGTTAGGCAGCTGTATTTAGAGTTACGGGAACACCGAACACTTTGTATTTAGGAGGATAAATCAGACTAGGGTAAAAATATCTCCCTTGCGTTTTAAATAGAGCGCTAATCACAGTGCGCACTGACTGCTGATGCGCATGCGTAGTCAACTTTGTTTCACTTGCGTCATTGTTCAAACAAATGTTATCGAAGAACGATCAAATAAATATAATTTTAGAACGTTCAATTTGAACACTTTGCGAGATTTTAACTGGGTATGATAAAACCATTACATTGAGTTGTTTAGATTTAAGTTGTTTTTAAATGATAACCCATTGTTGACTAATATATAGGCCTACAATCAGCTTTGGCAACAACGTTGTGGTTTGGTGTTAAAAGTATCAAATGTAGAGTTACCTATTTGAGCCTTCATTGCAGTGAAGGTAAGGAAATGACTGGTGTTTAAAGAGCCATATTTTGTCAGTGATTGCAAAATGGCTTGTTGGTCATGTTTTAGCTACTCAAGTGCTATTTTAAGAGCTCAACAAGCACAAACTGTCACTGATGTCAGACTGCGTGTGACTGAGATGCAATACTCATCTGTAAACAGTAAACATTCAGAGAAATATTGTTCTCAATGTCATCCAAGCCATTTGAGTAAGCCAAGACATCATATTGTTACTCACTAAATCTATTCATTGATCTCCAGATTGCCTGTATTTTTAAGAATGCATGGTATGTCCATGTTTTGGAGATGTCCTAGAGTCAGTAGTTGTGTCCCAAATTACGCTCTCAATCTCTAAACACTATGTACTCAACCATGTCGAATGGTATGAATATTATAAGGTTATTTTGTCATTCAGCATCGGAGTCTGATCGCCCCTGCCCCTCTGCTACGTAAAGGGGATAGTTCGCCCAAAAATTAAAATGTTGTCATTACTTACTCACTCTCAAGTTGTTCTACTCACACTATTTATACTACAAAACGTTATAGAATAGTGCATAAGTATGCAAATTGGGACACACATAGTAGTGTTTGTGTTAGAAATTGTCTCTATGTGCACTTAGGTGTTTAGGACATGGCTTTATTTATCACTGCCAGTCCAGAGAATATCTGCACACAAAACCCTCTTGGTAAGGTATTGGCATTGCCAGCCTAAGCACAGATACTAGGTCTGGCCTAGATTATTCGATTGTGTCAGGTCAGCCATGAGTCCACTTCCTTTTCATTGGAAAGCAAGCTTGGGCAGCTTGACCTAAATCTACTAATTAAAGTGATTTACTTGGGTATCACATGTTGCTGTTATGTTCGGAGCCATTGAAAACCCATCTAAATGGAATAATTTTTAGGGCAATCTAAATTTGTTTAGATTTTATGCATAAATGCACATTGTTGATGTTATGATCTAACATGACTACACCAATCAGCACATGGTCAGCACAATAACACTGTCAGTTCTAAAACTGATAATAACCACCAGTCTGTTTCATCTCATACAACACACCGTCATAATGGTTAATATCAGAGAGAGACACAATATAGTTTGAATAAAGTGGTACTTTTTAAAACCCCACAATACTTCCTTGTCCTTCAGGTACATGCGATTATATGGAAGGAAGTTCAGCAAAGAGGACCATGTGCTTTTCGTCAAGCTGCTGTACGAGCTGGTCACCATCCCCAAACTGGAGATCAGTTTGATGCAGAGCTTTGCCCGTCTGCTCATCACCCTGCTGAAGTAAGACTGACTTCATTCATGCCGTCACGTCAACACTGGAGGCTCAGAGATTGTCACTGTGTGGGGTGTTTCTGTAGTAGTTTGCAAACTATTTAGCCTAGCCATAAAGATTGATAAACCATCCATCCAAATACAATACTTTAATAATTAAAATAAGCAATTTTACATATTATGTAGCCATTTGATAATTGTTTCTTCACCTCACATCAATGCAATTATGACTGGACCCTCACAGATTTGTAATCGCAGAGTGGCAGAACAGCTCTTGAGTTTTGAATATCCACTATGACACAAACCATATGAAGAAAATCATCTTGATTAAATGGTTTTGTCTTTCAGGAAGAAGGAGCTGCTTTCAAGAGAGGACATAGAATTGCCATGGCGACCCTTGTATGAGTTGCAGGACAGGATCCTGTACTCAAAGACAGAGCACCTCGGCCTGAGCTGGTTTCCCAGGTACACGCATATCTCATCAGAGATGTTATAGAAATAGGACTAAAGCAGTAATAACTTGATCTCAACATCTTAAAAATCTCTGTTCAATAAAATGGGTAAAATAAATGTGCTTATGTAGTTACTCTAATAACTTCCATCCCAGCTTTGGTTTTGGTTTTGGTTTTGTCTGTCACAGGGAATTTGCACACATCTTAGAACTGGTGCTGATGTTGAGAATCTCATAAAAATGTTGTCTGAGTAGACAGGAAGTGCTGAGTGTGCCTGTCTTTTTATCTCCTCTCATATTCAGTTCTCTGCGGCCACGCTCTTCCTCTAAACACATTCTCGTTAAACTTGCTCAGAGGTGGTAAGGACCATGTTATTTTATGTTAATATTTAAAGGTGCACTCTAATTTTTTTTGCACTCAATGTTTCGCTGGCTCTCATTTCGTCCCAGTGGTCTTTGACTTTATACTCGCTTTGTTTGTCTTTAAATCTGTTGCTGTGGATGCATGACATTTTTGCTGGTGCACAATAACAACGTCTGTTTGTCTGTTTGTTCCTTGTTGATCATCAATGCATATTCTGCAACTCATACATACACATAAATAAAATGGATGTTTTTTATTTGTTAAAAATTAAGTTTCACAAGATGACAACTGAAGGATTATACTCTGAGCTTTTCACATCCTTTACTTTTTGGAAATTTTTGTTTGTTTAAATACTGAATTAGGGTATGCCAAATAATTGAATTAGGCCAAAATGGTTCCATGTCTTTCTTATATTTTCAGATATGTTTGACCTATCCTGTATTATTAAGACGTTAGTAATGGTAAAATTACAGACGATACCAAACAGGAAAAAAATGTATAGATTTCTTAAGTTTTTAGTAATTTAGTTCTGAAATGTGTTTAAAACAACATACAATTTTATATATATATATATATATATATATATATTTCAATTGATATATGAGATTCATGTCACATTGCACAAAAAAATACTGGCACCATGACACAGGCTGTTGGACTCCAATGCTGTGAAATCTAATGCTGTGCTGCTCTCACACTATTCAATAACACACTGTTGCTCAATTGACATTCCCAAGCCAACACTGAACACGGCGTATTGTACGTTGTTCCTGAGTGCTGAGCGTGTTTGTAGCGTCTGTTTCCCCCATGCTCTTTAATGCAGTCATCTGATACTCCAGTATCCTTGTTGGGCTGCAGCAGTGAATCCCTACTGAGGATCACATTCTTTCCTCTGAATGAGTCCAGAGGTGAATGATTTCTATGGCCTATTTCAAAACTAAGGTCCTCAGGTTCAGAGGCCCTGTCTGGGTGTCGCATATCTGCAATTCTTTGGTGACACATGCATTTTTACATTTGTTTAGCTGTGTGATTTTTATGGTGCATGTGTTTGATGGGTTTCATGCAAGTGGTGAATGTGATTTTGATGTTTTGGTATTGAAGAACAGAATTACCTGAAATAACCCCTCCATTTTAGATGCTCACATTAAGGAGGTTGATAAAACTTTAAAATAGCTTTGCTGACCAGCTTTTAAGCAACATTTAGGTCACAGATGGACAATCAGCCTAATAAAAACTCTACTTCCCAAAAGTTCCTCTACCACTAGACTCATCCCCACATTTTGGGGGTTTATAACAGGAGACTGAGGAGGTTTTGTAATGAATGAATGGGTCTAACAAACACTAGTGTGTTGGGTTTGTTTATTGAAGAATTGTTTGCATGGAATTAAAGTGTTATTGTATCTAATGTCGGACACTTTCAAGTTTTTCTTCCGTTTGCAGCTCAGTGGAAGGAGTTCTGAAGGCCTTAATCAAGACCTGCAGGCCGTAAGTACTTGCATATCTTCAGAGGTGTAAAGAGTACCCGGAAACCATACTTGAGTACAGATATCCTACAACAAAAATGACTCAATTTCAAGTCACAAATTCCAATACGACTTAAGTCTTAGAGTATCTGATTTTAACAGTACTTTTTATTAGTACTGGGTTTTTTTTAGCACTTTTTAAGTATTTTACTCATACTGAATGTAGGCTCAAAGATGTGCTTATGATACATGCCAGTAAAAAACAAGAAATGGTGTAATGTGTAATTGCATTACTCTTCACAAATTAATATAAAAAATTTGTGGTCAAGTAGAAGCTAAAATTTGCCAATATCTTTCTATACTCAGTAAAACTACAAAGTAGGCAATAATATTCTTAAGTACAGTAACTAATTACATTTACTCAAATACTCGTTATGCCTCGTATATAACTACCAATCGGTATTTTGGGAATCTTCAGAAATTAGACTTTCTATTTTTGAAATATTATTAAGCACAAAATTATTAACCATCACAACTATTTTCAACATTGATAATAATAAGGGAAGGTTTCTTGAGTACATAATCAGCTTATTATAATTATTTGTGAAGAAATTGTTCTGAAAAATTAGCTTTGCTGATAAATGTAACGTTTTGATAACTACTTTCTATACTGAAATTTGAGCCATTTCATAGTTTTCATGTCTTTAATATATGACAACTAATAAAGAGTGAGCAGGTGTGTCCAAACATTTGACTGGTAATGTATATAAACCCTGCGCTCTCAATAGATCTTCAGTTTCTCCCTAGTCATTTAATCCTGTTTAATTCTATTTTAATTTGGCTTTGTTGGAGTTTCCTGTCTCTGAGAGACCGAAATGTCCCAGGATCAGTGCAATCCGTTCCTTAGCAAGAGGTCAAAAGGGGCATCATCCTTCAACAGCAGACTATTAAAATTAGGATAAAACTGTTTTAATACAGTGTAAGTGAAATAGAAAGAGACCGTCGTATGATTGACTTGTTTCTACTTAAAAACAGTGACACAAAAGAGACTGGAAGTTATCTAGGGTGAGGGCAGGCTGCATGTTCAGAGCTCTTCTCGGCTCATCTTGGATTACAGAAAAGGTTGCCATGCGCCCAAGTCAGTGAAGTCCATACTTTTAGCTTGTACAGATAATGCACTGTTTGCAGATTGCTCATGAATGGGCCAGTAGATGATCCAGAGGATGTCTTGTTTCTTGAAGTGGCTTCATTCATTTTACAAAAGCACATTTTATCCAGTTAATAAGAGTTTACCTGTCCTGCATACAGTTTAACATGATATTTAGGTACTTTTAAAAATAATATGTAATACATATTTATTTATTTATTTATTTATTTGAAACATCACAAAGGTTTAGTACTATTATCTGTGTGCATAACATTTTAGGTGTCAGCAACAACAAAATGATTCTCTGTCTGTCTGAATTTGTATGCATGCAGTTATTTCCCAGAATCAGCAACACAGGAGATGCTAAATGAGTGGAAACCTCTGATGTGCCCTTTTGACGTGACCATGCAGAAGGCGATGGGATATTTTGAGCTCTTCCTGCCCACCACTCTCCCCCCAGAGCTGCATGATAAGGGCTTCAAGTGAGCACTGTCTAAACCTTATTATGACACACTTTGAGTCCTTGCACAGTCAGTCCTTATAGTCTTTCTGCTAGACTTGAAATCATATATAGAAAAGATGAATTTAGCACATACACACTACCTTTCAAAAGCTTGGGGTCAGTAAGGCTCTAATGTACTCCGAAGCTACATTTATTTAATCACAAATACAGTAACGGTAATTTTGTATAAAAAAAATATATATACATATATATATGTATGTGTATATATATATATATATATATATATATATATATATATGTGTGTGTGTACAGGTGAAACATGAAAAATTTGAATATCGTGCAAACATTTTAATTTTGATCATTATGGCTTACGGCTTATGACAACCCCAAATTCAAAATCTCAGAAAATTTGAATATTACATGAAATCAATAAAAAAAAGGATTTTAAATACAGAAATGTCGGCCCTCTAAAAAGTATAATGATGCATATGTATATAGTTATATATAGTAAATATATTATTTTCACCTTTTAATTTGAATTACTAAAAAACATGAACTGTTGCACGATATTCACATTTTTCCAGATTCACCTGTATGTATTGTATTTAAAATAACTGTTTTCTATTGTAATATATGTTTTAAAATGTAATTTATTTCTATGATGGCAAAGCTGAATTTTCAACAATTTCCACTATTCATTTCTTTAAAATCATACTGGCCCCAAACTTTAAAATGGTACTATACATATTGCAGAATGGAGATTAATGGACAAGCCATTGTTATTTTTTGTATTCAATTTAATTTGAAAAGTCATTCATACAAACTAGAACTTTTCCAGAGTTAAAAATACACTAAAATACCTTTATTTGAATGATGTGTTTCCACAGACTTTGGTTTGATGAGTTGATAAGCCTGTGGGTGTCTGTGCAGAACCTTCCAAGCTGGGAAGTGGTATGATTGTCTCACTATCGAAGTTAACTCTGTGGATTTCTCTTTCACATCCTCATTGATTCATTACATATAGTGTTAACCCGATTTCGTCTTTTCCAGAATCTTGTCAGTCTTTTTGCACGACTGGCAAATGACAACATTGGTTACATAGATTGGGACCCTTATATACCGAAGGTGAGGACATCGCTCTAAAATTTTAGTCCGCCGTCTGTTTTTAGTAACAGGTTTCTTATTTAAGTGATTTTCATGTACACATTAAGCCATTAAATCCAGAGCTAGTTCAGTGTTGCTGGTTATACATTTTGTATTCTGTGTCTGTTCTCAGATCTTCACCAGGATCTTGAGGAGTCTTAATCTTCCTGTAGGATCCAGTCAGATGCTGGTTTCCAGATATCTGACGAATGCCTATGACATTGGTCATGTGGTCACCTGGATTTCTGCTTTGCTGGTCAGTGTGAAATAAAGGCACCTTCCAAAATATGCTATTGAAATACCATTAAGTTATGATGTAATAAATTTGCTTTATGTTTAATGTGTTTTTAGGGAGGGCCAAGCAAACAGACCCAGACCCAGCTCAGTGGCCTTTTCAGCAGTATCACCTTGTTTTTACACCCTTCTAACCACGGCCGCTGGCTGGTGAGTTACTGCAAGGGATTTCTGATTCTGATATTTATGCTTCATTTCTTCTTTATTATAAATAAATGTTATATCAAATTATATAAATAGTATTTATAAGTCTAAACAAATTAAAAATATAAGAATAAACAAATTCACTGGATTATCAAGACATTACCACATGATTTTTAAAACCAAGAAGAAAGAGCAAAATGAGTCGGGTCGCTATCCAGATTTTAATCGTCCTCCCAGAATGCTTTAGAGGAGCCTGCAGCTGTGTCCGTTTCAAACACACTGCTGCTATCAACAATACATGCCATTCTTTTTCTGGAAGCATCTCCTCATAGACGAGGACGGCTCATCTTTCCTGGGTTGCGTGTTTGCTTTGTCTGGGGGAGGCATCTAGTTTTCACAGTAAAACCCTGCGGAAGCTTTGTTATTTTATTGTTGCCACATTGTTGATGAGATGTTCAGTCTGTAGAACATTGATTTGTTTTCAGAAGCTTACAGAAAGTGTTCTTCCTTTGATGATGCAGATTAATTGTGTGATTTGTGGTGGTGGGAATCACAGGGTACAAAACGCTTTATGACAGGAAGGAATGTGTCGAGGCCAACATGCTCACTTGTTGAAATGGGAATCTGAAGTTAATATCCGTCCCTTTGATCAAATGGATTTTTTTTTTTTTGACAGTAATTGCTCAGTAGAACTAACTTTTTTTTTTAAACCATCCACAATTCCATGTTTGCTTAATTTATTTTAGGCTTCAATCTGACACTTTGTCTCTTTAGAAAAATAAATGTCATTATTTCAGACCTATTACAGACCCATTACAGATGTGGTTGCTGGATGGGAATTTTGTTCATTCAGTCTGTCTCCCAGTTGTAATAATATCATTGTGGTCAGAGCTCCATTTCCAGGCCATTTCCCCTCTTTCTCCCCAATGATTTTCTTCCTCCTCCCCTTCACTGTGATAATAACAAAAAAAATTGTAATTATTGCATGTAAATATAAGTTCCATAATCAGTCCTGTTCAAAATCTATTATTTTATTTTTTTTACTTTCTTTTTAATAAATAACTGTTTTTCTTTGCCCCGTCCATCCCCAGATGAAACTCATGAAACTCCTTCAGCGTTTACCTGCCAGCGTTGTGAAACGTCTGCATCGAGAACGTTACCGGACGCCAACATGGCTGACCCCTGTTCCCGAAAGCCACCTTCTCAGTGAGCAGGACATCACAGACTTTGTAGAGAGCATGAAGGAGCCTGTCCTTCTTGCCATGTTTAGCAAAACCGGCAGCCTGGATGCTGCCCAGGCCCTGCAAAACCTTGCCCTGCTCAGACCCGAGTTGGTCATTCCTCCAGTGCTGGAGAAGTAAGTGTATGTGTGTGTGTTTGTTTGTTTAAAGCACATGCTAATGTATTTTTAAGGTAAGAACTTACAATAACATTACATTAAGACTAAATAAATTGATGATAAGCTGATGGTGTGCTTGATCATTATCACATAAAAGCATTTTTTGGGACCCTTTTCTAATTTAAGGACATATCCCGCCATGGAGACCCTCACTGAGCCTCACCAGCTGACCGCCACTTTAAGCTGCATGATCAGTGTGGCACGGAGCCTGGTGGCCGGGGGCAAGAGTTTTCCTGAGGGCCCCACACACATGCTGCCTCTCCTCATGAGGGCTCTGCCGGGGGTCGACCCCAATGACTTCAGCAAGTGTATGGTGAGAGTCTGTTCTGCTGTTAACTAAAACTATAACGGTTGGAAATAAATCTGAAGAAAGATCAAAATATTAGATGATAAACTAAAAAATTAGAACTCAAATAAATAAGCTTAAATTGAACCTTTAAATTAATTACAAATAAATATAATATAAATGAATAAATGAATATGAAATAAATAGATATTAAATATAAATATATAATAATAATAAATAAAAACAAGCACTTAACAAATTTACTCAAACTAAAAGCTAATTCAAATTGTATATAAATAATACTAAAATAAGACTGATTGAAGATAATGGGTGTTTTTTTATGATTATATACTTCCCTGTCCTAAGTAAGAATATTATTAAGTTAAAGTATAACACTTTTGTGCCAACCCTCCCATAGCGAAAAAATATTTTTATTTTATTTTTTCAGATAACATTCCAGTTATTAGCAACTTTTGTTACTCTTGTGCCATTGGTGGACTGTTCAGCTGCTGTTCAGACAAGAAATGACCTCACACAGGTCAGATATATCCCTGCCCTTATATTATGTTTACGTGTCATAGTTCATGTGTGACTCAGTCTTTTCTTTGTGCAGGTGGAAAAAGAGTTGTGTTCTGCCTCTGCAGAGTTTGAGGATTTTGTTCTTCAATTTATTGATAGGTACAGAACTCAGAGTGCCAAATGAATACTGTACCAGTGTTTATTCTTTCTGTATCTTCATTCTCCCTCTTATGTTTGTGTATTTAGGTGTTTTGCACTGATTGACATCAGTACTCTGGAACAGACCCGGGAGGAGATGGAGACAGAGAAAATGACTCATCTAGAGAGTCTGTTGGAGCTCGGCCTGTCCTCCACACTCTACACTATCCTCACACAATGCTCCATGGAAATATTCCAGGTCATTACAAATGTTACAAACACATACATGGAGATAAAGCTAGTCATAAGATACTGTACACTACCATGCAAAAGTTTTGGGATAAAAAAATTTTTTTAACTTTTTTTTTAGGATTCTTTAATGTATAGAACGCTCACAAAAGCAGCGTTTATTTGAAACAGAGTTTTTGTATCAAATGTCTTTACTGTCACTTTTAATCAATTTAATATGTCCTTTCTGAATCTTACAGACAGAAAATATTATATAATATTTAAATAAAATATTATAGACCCCAAACTTTTGAACTTAAAGGGACACCAGGCAAGCCTGAGTGTTTTTTCTCTACAAAGCTCCCCCTAGCTCCCCCTGGTGTCTCCGTCCCCCTGGTAGTAAATGCTTTCAAACACACTGTCGTAAAAACAAACTGTTGTTCCTCCCCCCTCGCCACGAGCAACCCAGCTGATCAGCTGTCAACCCAGCTGAGCATGAACCGGCTATTTCAAACCTTCAAAACTAATTTCGTAACTTCTATATTTGCAAACAAGACGGTCACAGAAAATATTTTGAGTCTGGACTTCATTGTAGTTGACAAGGATTTGTAGTATATGGATCAATACAATAGAGAATGCAATCGGTGAGCCATCGGCTTCTACACTATGTAGCGCACTGCAAAAAAGCTACACCGGCTCCAAATAAAAGCAAAGTAACACCTGGATGCAACGTGCAAGCTAAATTAGACACATAGAAGTGCAGCATCCATCTAGCTAGATCAAGCCAAAATCTCCGCTAGCCATTTAGACGCGGGTAGGATACACCGGTGTCTTGATTTTGAAGAAATTTGATATCTGATTTTGATATCTGATTTGATATCTGAATTTGATATCTATTTATTTGCGAACTAAGTTACACAAATAAAACTGACAGAGGAACGGCCAAACAACTACAGAAATCAAACGCGTTTGCTAATGACAATACTAACATCAAAGTTATAGTATCTAACGTACTAGTAAGCCCGTAACAGACAGCGATCATAATAAAAACCTTTACAGACAATAGCAAACATCCTGAGGTCACAATTACTTGAAATTTTAATATTAAACACAGTTTATTCCAAAGTTACTTACAAGTGCAACAGCAAGAAGGCCAGGTCAGCATCAGTTTTGCAGGCTTCTGTTTCTCTCAGTTCTGGCCATTCTGAAAAAGCCAGTTCGATATTTACTCGAGTCTGACTTCTTGCTCGGTCAGTCTCCCGTTTCCTCTTTCGTTGGTCCTCCGACAAAGATTTCCTAGCTTTCTGCTTCTTTTTTACAGGCTCAGCCATAACTCAATCGATCGTTGCCTTTTGCTTATAGTTAGCCGGTACTTGAATGGGGGCGTGTATGTGTGCAGTGTCGTCAAGCAATTCGTTACATCGCGAGACCTGATATCACGCGATACTTCCTGACGGCCCAAAGTTACAAGTGAGTTTTTTCCGCTCTTACCATGTCTCGGGCACCATGGGGGGTGCGAAACCACCACCATTCAACCCGAAATAAGTAATATAACCATTCCACTGACTCCAAAGCTGTTCAGTTAAGGTAAAAAAGTTACCTGGTGTCCCTTTAAGTGTATTTGGCTGGTATGACTCAGTTAGGATACCTGAACATATTACCCTCATTTTCACAGGTGGCTCTCGAAAAAGTCTTCAACTTCGCCACTACAAACATTTTTGAGACTCACGTTGCTGGACGGATGGTAGCAGATATGTGCCGAGCTGCAACCAAGGTCAGTGTCCTGAGCTCAACTCACAGACATTCACAGCTGACAGTGTTTCTCAAAAAAGTTGTCTGACAATTTCAAATGATTATTCTCCTTTTTAGTGTCACCCGGCAGAGGCTCTGAAGCTCTTTTTGCCTCACTGCTGTAATGCCATATTACAAATCTCATCCAGTAAGTTCCACATGGCACATGCACCTAATGTTAATGTCTTGCTACATGTGTTGTGTTTCCTGTTAACATACCATGTGTTCTCAGATGAAGAGGTATTAAATGAAGAGGAGCTGGATAAAGAACTGATGTGGAACCTCCAGCTGTTGTCTGAGGTCAGTCACTCGATTCTGCCACTCGTAGATAAGTAGCTGTGTAACTTTGGAAATGCTGAAATCTTTATATAGAAATCTATAGCTAGAAATTTCTATTTAAAAATATATATATATATATATTTATAAATTTGAAATGTATATTTTGAAATCGAACTCTAGGAATATAGAAATCTCAATTTAGAAATTAAAGAAACTTCAAAACGTTAGGGTCGGTAAAATTATTTAATGTTTTTTTAAAGAAGTATCTTATTTTCACCAAGGGTGCATTTATCTGATCAAAAATAAAGTAAAAAATTAATTGTCTAGTAATATTGTTTATTAGTAATATTGTGTAATAACTGGTTCTGTTTTAATAATATTTAATATTCCTGTGATGGCCAAGCTGAATTTCCAGCATCATTACTCCAGTCTTCAGTGTCACATGATCCTTCAGAAATCATTCTAATATGCTGATTTGCTGCTCAAGCAACATTTATTTTTTCAATGTTGAAAACAGATGTGCTGCTTCATATTTCTGAGGAAACCATGGCCTTTTTTAAGGATTATTTGATGACTAGAACAGCATTTATTTAAAATAGAAATCCTTTGTAACATTATAAATGTATTTACTGTCACTTTTGATCTTTTTAATTCATCTTTGCAAAATAAAAATATTATTTTCTTTTAAATTTTTTTTAAAGAATTTTGGTTTAGTTCATAACCTATCTATACTTGAAGAAATAAATCTAGAAATCAAACTCTAATTTTAAAACTATATCTAGAAATTTAGAACTCTTGAAATCTGAAAACTTGACTCTAGCTTCTGAGAACCATATCTAGACAGAGATGCATAAGATCACAGTCCTTGTCTTTGTCTGTAGGTGACCCGTGTGGATGGTGATCAACTGCTGCTCTACAGGTCTCAGCTAGTGCAGATTCTTCAGTTGACTCTGCACCTGAAATGTAAGCCGGGCTACAGTCTGGCTTGTAAGCTTCTCTATCACATCCTGCGTTCCTCATCCCTCATCTATCCCAGAGAGTACTGCAGCGTCCCTCGCGGTGCCCAGCAGCACACTGACACATACCTACCAATCAAGGTCAGCCTCAAGGGGAAAAAAACACTAATCCTTTCATTGTGACACATGCCGTATCTCTGCTCAGAAAAAAATCTGAAATATGATGCTGTAATCCTGAAGAACCCATTTTAAGAGTCCATTTAAAAAATTGTTGACGCACAGTAAGAGTATAGACCATTTTCAATTCGTGGAAAGCATACAGGTCATTTAAGTCAGTTATATGTTCAGTAGACATCTCTGACGTTTGTATCTTGGTAAATCTAAACTAAGTTTGAGATATCATTGAAATTTCTTCTGAAACTCTAGAGAAGATATGCGTTTGATTACTGAGGTCTTTTCTCAGGAGAAAAATTTGAGAAACAGAAGGAGATTTAAGCAAGTCTCCATTGCTCCCAATTTACAGTAATAGAAGTGATGTCTAGGAGAAACAATTGAGATAAATCAAATGTAATTACTGTTTTAATAATCATTTATATTTCAAAGTGCCAAATGTTATGTTTTAGGGCTAATGTTAGTAAAAATTAATATTCTATAAAATATTATAATAGTATTGTTATTATTATTATTATTAATCATAAGAAAAATTACAGTAGATGTCAATGGGACTATATAATATATTTACATATTTAAAAATTCCAAAATGTGCAAATTACCATTCACAACAACAGAGTGACTGGGAAGTCTCCACTAGGATATTTCTGTTTTTGCTCATGTGACAGGGCTTTACTTTTATCCTATCAAATGAAGAAGAAGAGATGAGATGTTTAGGTAAATGAACGGTTTAGTGGAGCTCCGTCACCCTCTTTAGCATTGAAATGCCTAAGCACCTCTTCTTAGATAGACAGACGTCACTCTTCCTAACTGTCTGACGTCTTAATGCGCGATTCATCTGAACTTGACTCTGTCTCAGCATTCTCAGAAAATCAGAACTACTTTTACTCCCGTTGTTTTCAACATTTATGAGAACAAATCAATGAAACAAAATGTTTTTCTTAAAGAGCTCCTATTATGCTATTTTAGAAGTTCCTAATTTTGTTTTGGTGGTCTCTTACAATATGTTTACAGGCATCCAAGATCCAATAACACTTTAAATTTCTCATAATATACATTGCAGCATCACTTCTTTTCTCCCAGTGTCTGAAATGGTTCAATAAAAGATTCAGTATCTCTAAACCCCTCCTTTCTGAGAGCATACTCTGCTCTGATTTGTCCGATGGCCCACTCTGTTGTGATTGTGTGTCGGAAACGAAACGCCCGTTACCGTATCTGAATTTCAGCTCCATAGGCTTCCTCAGCACTTTTATACACCGTGATAAGAACAGTAACAGTAACAGTGAAATCAGCTTTTAATTCAAGCCTGAGTTCTGTTTAATTCAAGAGCATGCAAAATGGATTTCAGCTTTCACTGAAAACAGCGTCTTTTCAACATGTCGACAACTTGAACCAAACTCCTTCATGCCTCAGCTACAGCGTTTAAGGGCGGGTCAAAGTGGATGTTCTTCACTGGACAGCCATTGAAGACCATAGGCTAGCATTATGCAAAATTGTTTCAAACCTACGTAGGTTTGTGCAGAAAGTAAGACTGGAATTACTGGCGACTCATTTCAGGCAGTTCAGAATGGGTGACAACAACTCAATTTATTATGCACTTTTATCTTTGAAACTTTGCTCACTTTTTACACTCACAAAGGGGTATATTACAGACCTCATGAAAGGTAATATACAAAAAAAGCATTGTATGGGCAGTTTAAAGAATGATCAAGATAAGATAACAAGGATGACATTCAGTAAACTTAATTTAACAAAACAAAAGTCACTATTGTCTTCTTCAAAAATCATGTAATGGAGGCTGATATTCACTGTCTCCTCTCTGGATCAGGACTGGGGTCGGCCTGGAGACCTGTGGAAGCTGGACATCCAGTGGCATGAACCCAGCACAGAAGAGAAAGAGTTTGTTTTCTACTTGCTGGATCTGCTGTTAAAGCCGGAACTCCAGTGTCTGCAGAAACACACACAGGGAGAACAGGACATGAGCAGGTCAGCTTTGTTTGAATTCAGAAAAACTCTTCTTTCTTTTTGTCTTGTGTACCCACACAGCCCCATCAGTAAATTCCCATTTATCAACACTAAACCAGAAATGTGATCCTTTAAATTTATATTACACTGGACTTTCTTTAAAAGGGGGGCTGAATGTTTTCAGGGTGTTTATTTGGCAAAAAAAAAAAAAATTATATTTATATATATATATTTGCAATGATGTGAAATGCACAATGTTTTAAATGCCCCCTGGACCCTGTGGTAATTCAACATACCATGTTTCACTGAATTACAGAAGTCAGAGACTATTATTCAAGAATGATTTAAGCTTATAGATGTTTTTGTTTCTTTCATGGATGAATGTTATTTTGATGCCATTGATCCACAAAAGAACATTTAAAGAAAAAGATCAGAGAAAGAATAATTTGCTCTACTAATTTGTGTGTTATGTCTCTTTAGGGATGATGTTCTTCAGAGTCTGTCTATTATTCATAACTGTCTTCTGGGAGCAAGCCCCCTTCTGCCCCCAGTGAATGGAGAACCCATCCCGGATCTGTGAGTAACACACACAACACTACCATAGAAAGGTTTGTGGTCGGTAAGATTTTTTTTTTTTTTTTAGAAATTAATACTTATTCATGCACTAAATTGATCAAAAGTGACATTTATAAAGTTAAAAAAGATTTCTATTTCAAATAAATGCTGTTCTTCTGAACTTTCTATTCATCAAAGATTATCAACATTGATAATAAGCAATGCATCTTTAGCATCAAATCAGCAAAAATAGAATGATTTCTGAAGGACCATGTGACACTAAAGACTGGAGTAATGATGCTGAAAATTTGGATTTGGTACATTTTAAAATATAATAAAATAGATAGCAGCGATTTTAAATTGTAATAATATTTCACAATATTACAGTTTTTACTGCTCAAATAAATACAGACTAGTTGAAAATAAGAGACTTGTTTCAAAAACATTAAAAGATCCTGCTGACCCAAAACATTTGAACGCTAGTGTACTACAGTTAAAAAACAACAACTCTGCAAACATCTGTGATTTTAGCATTGCATAGATTGTCCAACTATATATGATGCTCTGGTAAACGTCTTTTTAAATATATGAATTTGGTAATATTTAAACTTTCTAATGCTTCTCATTTAGGATCAACAGTATGGTTCGGCTAAACGAGACAAAGGTGTACACTGGAGTAGACTATGGTAAGTGAGCATTTCCTTGTTTAAAATCAGTGCTGGAGCTATATTGATTAATGAATGAATTGCTTTGCAGTGGATTATATTGATTATTGATTATTGATTTATTGGCAGACCTGTCCAGAGAGAACTACAGAGAGGACATCTGTAAGACAATTAGACCTTTACTACGTAAGTTACTTCAACATACTAAGATACTTAAATACCCTTTCTAGTTTTAAACTTTAAGGTTTTGTTTCCAAACCTCTTAACATCTATAGAGAAATGTAATGAATGATAGTTCTTACATATTGAGTGAAATGAAACCTATTTTTAATTATGTATCTATACAGACTACACACTAGAGCACTCGGAAGACGACATCAAATCCCTCTTCTCCATTATAAAGGTGAACCACAACACTGTCAGGTTTTCTCCAACATTTGTGTGTGTGTAATATGCATGTGATATTTATTTTATTGGTAATAAGCATTGGCGTGAACAATTCTTGGTGTTCTTTTAATAGATCATCAATGACCTGCTCCACTTTAAAGGCTCACACAAACATGAGTTCGACTCCCGCTGGAAGAGTTTCAGTCTGATTAAAAGGTCTATGGAGAACAGGGTGAGACACATTTAATGTCCATCTTCTCTGTATTTGACAAGTAGTATACTGACACTCTCTCTTCTTCTCTCCAGCTTCACGGCAGTAAACAGCACATTAGAGCTCTACTCATAGACAGAGTCATGCTGCAACATGAGGTAACTCATAATAATAATTATAATCTTAATATGTTTTATAGAGCATTTGGGTGAATCTTAAGAAACCTGTCAAGAAAATTGCTGGGTCATTTTTTCAATAAAGTAACTTTTATTTCAATAACTATTTTGTATGTTTTATATAACTACCGTTCAAAAGATTGAGGTTTTTGAAAAGTTTTTTATGCTCACCGAAGCTGCTTTTTATTTTAAAATACAGTAATATTGTTAAATTGTTAAATATATAATTCCAAAATAATATATTTTAAAATGTTATTTATTCCTGTGATGGTAAAGATTATTTTTTTAGCACGCATTATTACCCCAGTCTTCAGTGTCACATGATCCTTCAGAAATCATTCTAATATGCTGATTTGATGCTCAAGAAACATTACTTAGTATTATTAATGTTCAAATCAGTTGCACTGCTTAATATTTTGTGGATTTTTCTTTTTTTTTCTGGATTCTTTTATGAATACAAGGTTAAAAAACAGCATTTATTTTAAATATAATGTTACAACAAATATTTCTAAGTGTCTTTACTGTCATTTTTGATCCTCGTGGAATTAAGTATTCATTTTTTTTTTTTTTTTTAAAGAAATGTAATACTTTTCTTCTTCAAAAAAAAACCTTTTAGGTTTTGGGGTAAAATGCATGACCTGGACAGGTTTTTTATGAGAGGAATGCTTTATAATATATATAACTTGCCTCCCGTTAGATAAACATGTATCTTAAAGACTCTTCAACATGTTATGATTTCAGTAGTTTTTAGTGTGTTTATGCCTGTTTGTGTTTCAGTTAAGAAATCTGACCATAGATGGGTGTAGCTACAGGTACGTTCATCAGGACCTGATGAAGGACCTGCTCAGACTGTCCACCAGCAGATACAGTCAGGTATGACAACACCATACACAAACACACACACACATATGCATTCACATTCAAACGCAATGAATGCAACATGAATAGCCTCTCTCTCTTACCTCAGGTGAGGAGTAAAGCTCAGAATGCGCTGTTCACAGCATTGGCAACCTACAACTTCTGCTGCAGAGACATCATCCCTGCGGTGTTGGAGTACCTGGACCCAGACCGCACTGACGTCACCCAGCAGCAATTCAAAGTAGGTCTCTCACAATGTTTACACTCTTTCTGTTAATAAAGGATCATACTTGATCTGTCTTTCTTACTCTTCTCCAGGGTGCCTTGTATTGTCTGTTAGGGAACCACTCTGGGGTCTGTCTTGCTACCCTTCAGTACTGGGACTGCATCGCTATGACATGGCCTGCCGTTGTTCGTTCTGGCATGAGCCCCTCCATGTCTCTGGAGAAGCCTTCAATCGTGCGGCTCTTCGATGACCTGGCCGACAAGATCCACCGCCAGTACGAGACCATCGGTTTTGACTTTTCTGTGAGTTCAGCAAATAGCAGCCTAAATGACTGAGATGGATAAACTGAATTATAAATAAAGGCTTTCCTTTTACTTAAAGCTGTTAACATATTAACATAATTGTATAAATTAAAACATGTAAATGCTAATGTGTTTGTTGACATTGCACACCTCAGCTAAACAAACTCTATTTTTCTTGTGGCATATGTATCTTTACAGTTTTCTCCTTCGTTTTGTATTCAGATTCCAGAGAGTTGTGTGGATGTTGCCCTAAAAATTCTGAAATCCAGTAATCCAGAACCGACCCCATGTGATGCCTCTGAACAGGAGGAACTGGAGGGAAGAAAGAGACAGGAACAGAAAAACAAAGACTCAGTGCAGTGAGTAAATGCTTAAAAACTGCATACAAATATGCTTCACAAGTTTATATCCGGTTAAGTGGTGCATATACTCAAAAACTGCGTTATTTTTTTATTTGATCAATCCTAACAGGAAGTATGAGAATCTAGTGGTGGATCTTTTGGACTGCGTTTACGACCGAAACATGTACGTCTACTCACAAAGTGCTGTTCATTCTAACCAGACACAGTTTTACAGGGTTTACAGGAACAGTTATGCTAAAATATTGTATTATTCTTTGTTATTATTCTTTATTTTGCTGTTATTGAAATTGTTCTTTGTGATTGCAGTCTCTGAATTATTTGTAAGGATTTACAAAACACTGAATGGTAATGGAAGTTCATTGGTCCTATGCTTGTTTATTTTGCAGGCCCTGGAAGTTTGAGCAGATAGCGATCGGCTTCCTCTCTCTGATGCTGAGAGATGACCAGCCCTTGCCTTCCTCTGCAGTCCTCTTTTTCATTAAGAGCCTGAACCACGACTCCCTCTTAGTTCGCAATGTGCGTTTGTGTGTGCATTCTGTCAAAATTTTACTTCAGAACATATCTGTGAAAGGAAAGCAAAAACATGTTTCTTCTTTTTTTGTGCTATTTATTGCTCAGGGTGCAATATCAGCAGTGAGTGGAATACTGAAGCAGCTCAAGAGACCTCACAAGAAACTGGCAGTGAATCCCTACGACATTTCTGAACTCAAAACCTCTCTTCAGTCATGTGAGTACACTAACATATAGTAAGAAGTGAGTATATACAGTTGGTAGCCAACCAAAATGCCTATTACTGCCACTTGTACTGCCGCTGCTAGACCACAGCGTTAAATAAAATCTAGTCACATGTGGCACTAGTTTACGAAATCACCACCAGTTGGTGCAAAGGGCAAATGTTTACATGTAAATGAAGATAAAATAATGAAATAAATTACTGGTAATAATATTAACTGTAATATAATATAGTATTACACCTTTTAATCTTGGCTAGTTATTTATCATATAAGTGCTTAATGTTCCAGCTATTAAAACTATGGTTATAGCGCCACTTGCGTTCAAGAGCAGAAATGCATTTTCTGCCGCAAGCTGCGTTACCCGTGGCGGCAGAAAAACTCATTCTGGTTGAGTACCATCTGTAGTCTTACTAAATGGAAACATATCAAAGTATATCTGAGATTTGTGATTTCCTGTTCTTCATGTAGGTGATGGTAAAGCTGTTGGTTCTCTGTTGGTGGGAGATAGGCCTGATAACCAGTGGCTGCAGTATGACAGCAGCAGGTTGCCGCGCTCCCAGCAGGACTGGGATGAAGGTTGCTTCATTGAGAAAACCCACTGGGGTTATTCCACATGGCCACGGTACACACACAGTGCTTAAAGGAAGAGTTTACCACACATGGAAAATAACTGTTTGCTGTTATTATAATTTTTTTCTGTGGAACACAAAAGAGGAAATTTTGACTCATTCCACAGCTCTTTTCCATACATCAACAGTTCATAGAGGCTGTCAAGCTCCAAAAAACACAGTAAAAGTGGTCCATATGACACATTCACCATATTTCACATTTTCCAAAGCCAAACACAATAGCTTTGTGTGAGGAACATAAAGAAAATTAAAAGTTGTTTACTAATGATTTTTCCCTCTGCAAAGTTCTGAATAAGGCCTGAAACCATTCTGAAGCCAAAGGATCTCCCTTTTCATTATAAGATTTTTAATATCATTTTTAAAATGTTTTTGAAAGAAGTCTCTTCTGCTCACCAAGGCTGCATTTATTTGATGAAAAATACAGTAAAACTGTAATATTCTAAAATATAATTACTATTTAAAGTCTTCAGTCACATAATCCTTTTTTCAGGACTGAATTGAAAGTTCTAAAGAACATCATTTATTTGAAATAGATATATTTTGTAACATGGTGAATGACTTTACTGATAATTTTGATTAATTTATCCTTTTCATCCAAAACTGAATAAAAGTTTTAAATTTCTTTAAAAATCTTACTGACCCCAAACGTTTGAATGGTAGTGTATAATTTGAAACTCATTTTGTGCTGATCTTCAAAAGTTAGACAAAACAACTGCTAAATATGTTATTATTTTGTTTCTTTTTTTAGGAGCCTGATGCTCTATGCCCCTCCTGAGGAACAGCCCAAACAGGGCAAAACAAGAGAAGAAATGAATGAGGTATACTCAATTTCAATTCTAGTAACATCTAAACCCAACCCAGTTTTGTTCCTCAAAACTCAAAATATGCTTTTACCATTTATATTATATTACCACAGTGGTTTTTATATTTCAATCTGTCTTGTTTTGTTTAGGTTCGTTTATACCTGTTTTCTGTTTTGTAGAGTGAACAGATCATATATGATCATTTCTCAGACCGGCTGTTCATCGATCAGTTCATCCACTATTTGTCTCTGGAGGACAGGAAGGGGAATGATAAATTCAGCCCACGACGATTTTGCCTCTTTAAGGTGAGAGTATTTACATGCACGTCTACAAGTCTGTTTTTCAAACCCAATGAAATGTAGACTGTAGAACTCTATGAGCCAGGTTTTCAGGCTTGTTCAAACCAATTTAGTTCTATATCTGAGTGGCATCCAAACAATCGCCATTCTCCGAATTAAAAATGATTGATCGCTTGCATCATAAAAATGCTTTGTGTTGTAAAAGGGCCTTTTCCGGAACTTTGATGATGCCTTCCTGCCATTGCTGAAGCCTCATATGGAGCGTCTGGTTGCGGATACCCATGAAAGCACCCAGCGCTGTGTGGCGGAGATCATCTCTGGACTCATCAGGGGCTCCAAACACTGGAGCTACAGCAAGGTATTTGCCACATGTGCATTTCAACAAATTAAGAGTCCTCAACATAAGCATTTTTACTCACCTGAACACTTGGGTCTCAACTGTTTGGACTCTGGCTGTTTGGACAAGAATGAAACACCTTTGCTTGAGTCTGTATATGTGTTTTTGTGCGTTTCAGGTGGAAAAACTGTGGGCTCTGCTATGTCCACTCCTCCGTAAAGCTCTTTCCAATATCACTATAGAGACGTATGCGGACTGGGGCACCTGCATTGCCACTGCCTGTGTAAGGATATTTTTGACCATGTACTTGTCTTTTATGAGGATTTATGATTATTGGTATGCTTAGGATCACTGGGTTTTGGGAAAAATCTTTGCAAAAATATACTATTTCAAATTGTGGACAGTTTTGGGTAAGTTACTTAAAAAAGTAATGAATTACTGGCTACTAATTACATCTTCAACAGTGTAATTATATTACTGGCTACTAATTACATCTTCAACAGTGTAATTATATTACTGTACTAAGTACTCTCTTTAAAATGTATTGCATTACAAATCCAATATCAACCTCGACCAGTTGAACAATACAAAGATAGACATGAAACTGAAATAAATAATATAAAATTGTATAAATAATTTTTGAACTGACCAAAGTATTTAAAGTGAGAAGGTTACATTAAAAAAAAATACATTTAACCATTAAACGTTACATTTTTATGTTCAATCCACTATTGTTTGATATATAATTGTCCTATATCATATTTAATGGAGTTACATCAGAAGTAAATGTAATTAAATTACAGAAAAATTAAGAGTAATCCCTTACTTTACTATAATTACTTTTCTCTTGAAAATGCATTACACCAAAAACTGATTGTGGATTAAATTTAATATCATATTCTAGTATTAATGAGGCTATTGACCAGACAATCTGTGGATTTACTTTACCATTCAAAAGTTTGGCGTCTAAGTTTTATTTTTTATTTTTAAAATAAATAAAAAATGTTCAACATGCGTGCATTAAATTGAAAATTTTATAATGTTACAGAAGATTTCTATTTCGGATAAATGCTGCTCTTTTGAACCTATCATTTATTCATCAAAGAATCCTGATAAACAAAATACTAAGCAGAAAAAGAGAAAAATGTTTCCACAAAATATTAAGCAGCGCAACTTTTATTTCCAAAATTAATAATAGTAATAAATGTTTCTTGAGCATCAAATCATCATATCAATATGATTTCTGAAGGATCATGTGACACTGAAGACTGGAATAATGATGCTGGAATCTTTTTTGCCATCACAGGAATAAATTACATTTTAAAATATATTAAAATAGATAACTGTTATTTTAAATCGAAACAATATTTCTTAATATTACTGCATTTTTGATCACATAAATGCAGCATTAGTGAGCATAAGACTTTCCAAAACATGAACAAGTCTTACCTTCCCAAACCTTTTAAACAGTAGTATATGCTTTCATATTTTCCCAGCTGAATTATTCCCTGTGTACATATGTGTGTGTGTTGTACAGGAGAGCCGAGACCCACGAAAGCTCCACTGGCTGTTTGAGTTGCTGATGGAATCACCGGTCACAGGAAAAGGAGGCTCGCTTGTGGACGCCTGGTATGACATCACTGCCACACACTTCATCTTCTGAAACCTGAATGTTATGGTTTAAATAGGGGAAATGATCACTGTGACTTCTATATATTTCATTGCTACATGTCAAAGTTTGTCATTTAAATGGGCTCAATGTCATCTCTGTCTTTCAGCCGTCTGTATGTGCTGCAGGGAGGTCTTGCTCAGCAGCAGTGGAGAGTCCCAGAGCTGCTTCACAGGTTACTACAGTACCTCGAGCCCAAGCTCACTCAGGTCTACAAGAACGTACGCGAACGCATCGGCAGGTATGTGCTTCAACACAAAAAACACATCAACATTATACATGTTCACGTTTAGTCTTTTCAGACCTCATTTTTAATTAAAACCCTCCGTATTATAGCAACACATTTGGATCCACTCATTGTCTCTGTCTTCTCCTATCTCTCAGTGTGCTCACTTACATCTTCATGATCGATGTGAACCTGCCACACACTCAGCCCACCACGTCCCCGCGCATCGGAGAGTTCACGGAGCGTGTGCTGGCCAGACTCAAGCCTTTAACCGAGGGCGAGGAGGAGATCCAAAATCACATAGTGGAGGGAAACACGGAGGGAGATCAAGATGAGAGGTCACAGGCTATCAGATTACTCAAAACTGGTGTGTATTTTGTACACCTTTATGTTTGTGTTTGAAAAAGTGTGCAGAAGTGCTTGTGGTCCAGGGCTATTTGGGGTAACAGTGTTTTCTGTTTGTTTTAGTGTTGAAGTGGTTGATGACCAGCACTGGACGCTCTTTCTCTTCTGCTGTCCCGGAACAGCTGCGTCTCCTCCCTCTCCTCTTCAAAGTGAGTCCTAGTTTTGTCTGTAATTTAGTTCACTGTCTGCAAGTCTTGTGTTTTTAAGGCCTGTCTCCCACTCTCTCTCTAGATTGCTCCTGTGGAGAATGACGACAGCTATGATGAGATGAAGAGAGACGCTAAGACATGTCTGTCTCTCATGTCCCAGGGGCTGCTGTTCTCAGAACAGATCCCACAAGTCCTCAGTGCACTTGAAGAGGTGACTGTCAGTGCCCATAAGGCGCACACACTCAGCACACACAGTATGAGTCATGTGTGAATGTGAGGGTTTAATGTGTGATTTGACCAGCAGATGGCACTGTTTGTTACAGATCTCAAGGAGCAGCTCGTGGCACGCACGTTACACCGTTCTCACCTACCTGCAGGTTATGGTCTTCTACAATCTTTTCACTTTCCTCAGTGATGCCCAGGCTGTCGGTGACGTGAGAGCTGTAGTTCTACACCTGCTACAGGATGAACAACTAGAGGTGTGTGAATAAATTTGCACACTGATATACGCACATGCATTACAGTTTGTTTCACTATTTCTGAGGTCTAGTTGCAACTCTGTACCCCACTCTGTTTCTGGTGGGGTACAGTCAATAATTTCCCAAGCCTATTATGAAAGCACAAACTTGCTACGAACTACAATCTAATTAATCAATGTATAAATACTACAATCTGTAAATAAATCTTATTCAACAGGACGTTATCTATGACAGCTAATCAGCCGAGAATTAGAATAAAAGCCAATGAAGAAATGCACAACAATTCCTCATTCGACAAACTTGGCAGGCTTTCATGATAAGATCTGGGTGTTTATAAATGAAGTGTCATTGCAATTAGCATAAAGAGAGACTAGGCTTTTTTTGGCATTTTTTTTTTTTCTTTCTTTTTTTTTTTTTAAGCTCCAGTCTGTAACTTTTTTGTGTTAAATATTATCCACAATAAATTTGAGCAAGTACATATAACTAGCCAGTGTTCCAAACTACCTGCTTGCTTTAGCTCAATTAAGAACGGCAAGCTTGTAATAATGTTTTTAATTCCAGTGGTACTGGTAGGGCTGGGCCGGTTACCGCATTACCGCAATACCGCGATACCGCGGTCACGTGACTCCGACCGCGGGTCTGAGCTGGTCACCGTCATCACCTGAAAAAAAAAAGAAAAGAAAAAACTTGGCCTGCACATGTGTGCATGTTGTGTCTAATAACATGGATTCATTGATTCTAATGACATGGATTATGTTTATGATATTGTAGCTTACATGGATTCAAGGTTTTCTAAACAAAACTTATCAAAGATGGAGCAAATCCGACCTTTCGCGAGTTGAGGAGCGCAATGTTCCATGACGCATAATAACATTCCATTCGTATTAGAGATGCGCGGATGGGCTATTATTATTTCATCCGCAACCACATCATAAAACTCATCATCTGTCCGCCATCCACCCGCACCAACGTTTTTTGATCAATTTTCGAAACCGCATCCGCGGCGCTGACTGTTTTAAGGTCTATGAGCAATGTGAGGCGCTGCTGTCGCGAGGCTAGAAAGCTCTTGGCTGTTCTAGAAAGAACACTGATCCAATGCAGCAAAGATATTTAAAGGCTAAAGTCCCTAGAATATTGGCTATGTTGTATCCCCAGAATATCAGCAGTGAACTCCGTCTCCGATCGGCGCACAGGGATAAATATGAATAAGTAAATAGCCTATAACGCACATCGGCAAACCTGACCTTACCTGACTAGGCTACTGTAGACTAAAATTTTATCATTTCGTTTTGAATTTTGTTTAAAAGTAGACATTTAGGCCCAGCCTACGCCGAGTTTCGGTTCATTTATGAGACGAGCTCCAGTTCACGCGAAAGAGATCACACCTGCGTTTCGACGTCCTCCTGATTATATGTCTGCTATTTGCTTCTTATTCCTAAATTCCAGGCAATTAGTTAATGAAACAGTGATTAAATTTAAGGTACAATTTATACAAAACGAAATTTAATTTAAAGAAAGGCTTTCTACAAAACAAAACTTAATAAAGTGGTCAAAATCGTGTCTGACCCATCTTATGATCCTATCTTACTCATGCTGTTCACTCTTCATATAATCGACATAGATTAAATAAAAAATAACACTATATTATGTAAACATAAATATGGAGTATAATATATTTAAAGTTGATAAGTTAATACACGTAAAGTTGATAATTCCGCGAATAACTGCTCTTGCAGATTTCGAACAGAGATGGCGACAAAGAGGAAAAACTACGGACTGCAGCTTTAAGTTTCTGTTATATAGTGTATTAATCAGCTGCGTGGTTAATCGTTAAAAGATCATGATCTCGATTCAAATACACATGCAATATTCTTCCTAAAAGAAACCTTTGACGGGTACGATTACAGACATTCAAATCTGTGTTCTCGCTGGCGCTGACCCAGAGAGAGCTGTTGTCATGTAGAGGAATGGAATAGCTTCACAACCACACAGTATCATTATTTCTGTTACAATAATTCAAATTATCACAGAAGTACTGGGATAAAAGCTTTTAGTGAGCATTATGAGTGAGTCATTGAATCATTCACTCAAACCGATGTTTTTTTTTATAATTCATTCAAATTAATTTAAAAAATGTTCTGATTTGTGATCTCCATTTTAAACAAAAATCGTAATTCTCAATTTATCCAGAATCGTGCAGCTCTCACACAAATATTATGACATTCACTGCAAATGTTTATTTAATAAGTATACATATATTGATTTGTTTATTATTATAATTTTATTTTATTATTTTTAATCTACTGTTTTACTATTGTTGACCTTTTTTAAAATGTCCTTAAAAGTCTTATGATACAATTAACCATTCAAAGGTTCGGTGTTGGTTCGATTTTTTTGATCAGTACATTAATTTGATCTAAAATGACAGATTTTTTTATTTTACAAAAAATTCTATTTGAAATGAATGCTTACATTTTTATTTCAGGATATTTTGATGAATAGAGTTTAAAAGATATCACGTTGATAACAAGATTGATAATATTCAGAAGTGTTTCTTGCACTCCAACTCAGCATATTAGAATAATTTCTGAAGGATCGTGTGACACTGAAGACTGGAGTAATGATGTTGGAAATTCAGCTTTGATCACCGGAATAAATTACATTTTAGTATATATTTAAATAGAAAACATTTCTATTGTAAAATATTTACTTTTCACAGTATAACTTTTTTTTATCAAATAAATCAATAAGAGAGGGCATTTTACAAATATTTGGCCCTCATAATACATAACATAAATGCACATGCCACAACTAACAAGTGTCTGTCTTTTACTACTGATTTCACCCTTAGATGTTCACACCTTAGACATTTTTCACTCGATTCCATTGAATTAATCTTGATCACTGTAAAAGATGATATATCTTTAGTATATCTATATTTGAAGTCTTTCTGTTCTGTTCAACCTTCTGTTCATGAATGTGATGTAGTATAATCACAAAGTTTAAATGTGTCGGAAGCCAATTACGTAAACCGCTGTGGTGAAAGTGTCTCTTTCACCATGCTTTCTTTGCAGTGATGTAGCACTCTCTTGTTTTCCTTTATTCTCTCTCTCTCTCTCTCTATCATGCTCTCTCTATCCGTCCTACTGTTACCATAGCAACTCCCAGCTGCAGCAGTATTCTGTTTCCATGGTGATAGATGTTCAAATTTCCAGAGAGGAGCGTACGGCAAACGGAGAGAAGTGGGGGAAAAGATTAGGGTTATGGGTGGAAGGAAACTACCCCTTTAATACAGCAAATTAAATCACATGACTTTGGATTCCATGTTGCATATGACCCTCTGTCTGCTGACGTAATACAGCTAGTCAGTCGATTAGTGACACCCAATCAGAACGTCACCGTGACTGGATCCCAAGGTTAAGGATCAGAGCATAGGGTCAAGATCACAAGATTTTGGGACTTCAAAACAAGAGCCATCGTTTCTTTGTCAGAGCAAATGGATGTCATAAACGCACAGAACTACACAGAATGTTATTGCGGAGTCAGCTTTTTATGGTTGTCTCTGTAGGGATTTTTTTGTCTAATTATTGCTTCCTTAAGACGGGTTGGTTGACTGGCTGTTTAGCACATCCCTGGTTATAAGCTTGAAATTTGCTTATTCATCCATTTCACCCTGACTGGAACATTGTGTTTTGTTCTGTGATGCCATTTGCACCAATCTGCCTTGTTACATTTAAGTTCCACTGCTTCTGTTCTTCGTGCCCTGTGTATTTTCTTTATTTAAAGAAAGGTTCTTCTGACACAAAAAGCCCCCAGCTGCTCTGCACCTCCCACGCTTTAGATAACTGAAAGGAAAAAACTGTCTGAACCTTTGGCCGCAAAAAAAATATTTTGCTCTCTCTTCATGTTTTAAGGTGAGGGAGATGGCGGCCACAACTCTGAGTGGATTACTGCAGTGTCATTTTCTCAGCATTGATGAACCTATGCAGGCCCATTTTGAGTCCCTGAGCAAGACCCGTCTGCCCAAGCGTAGGAGGAGAGAGCTGGGCTCCATGGTGGACACAATCCCTTCTGCTGGTAACGATCACACAAGTACACTAGCGTTCAAACGTTTGGGGGTTTTGAAAGAAGTCTCTAATGCTCAACTAGGCTGCATTTATTTAATCACAAATACAGTAATGCTTATTGCAAATTAAAACAAATATTTTCTATTTGAATATATTTTAAAATGTAATTTATTCCTGTGATCAAAGCTGTATTTCCAGCATCAATACTCTAACTCTTCAGTGTCACATGATCCTTCAGAAATCATTCTAATATGATGATTTAATGCTCAAGAAACATTATTATTATTAATGTTGAAAAAAGTTATGCTGCTTAATTTTTTGTGGAAATGGTGATAGATTTATTTACTTTGATTATTTAATTTGATTAATAGAAAGCAATTACCAAAATAACAGCAATTATTTAAAATGGAAATCTTTTGTAAAATTATAAATGTCTTTACTGTCAATTTTAATCAGTGTAATGTATCCTTGCTGAATAAAACTTTTGAACGGTTGTGTCTATATGACCTTATCTAGCCCCGCCCCTTTTCAGTCCTGTGCTCCTTGTCTTTTTCTTTTAAACTGGGCTCGTTTAAAATCTTCCCGGTCTACTGACATTTAAGACATCTGCTTTAAACATTACAATCCTCATGATAACTTTCATTAACTTTACAATAAGTAAATCCACTTTTACGAATTATTTCTCGACCGTTATGCCATAGAAATATACAGAGCTACTGCAAAAACGAAATTTCTAAGACAATATTTTAAAGATGGCTGCGCGCTTGTTTCTCTGGTGCATAAGGTCTATTCTAAGGATACACAATATACTGATGTCTTATGGGTTATCTGACGATTTTAGAGGTATTTAATTTATCAGTATCATTCAGTATGCAGTTCATATATAGTGCACTTTAGATATTCAATTGTGCATGCTCATTTCTCCTATTTTTACATTTAAATTACCATTGCCGCCATAGCTCAAGGTTAATATTTTAACACCATTAAATTGAATTTTTTTGCCAGGAATTTTTAGCAAATCTTAAAATGAATATCCTTTTTTACACTCTACATTAATTTGATGCCTAAATTTACTTGTAGCATTTCAAACAATTCTAGTTTTTAGTGTTTTACCGTTTTTATGTTGTACGGCAATTAATAGTGAGCAGAAGTTTGATACCGTATAATAAATATAGTATTTTATTAGATAGATAGATAGATAGATAGAAAATCTTAGATTCAATTAGTGATCTAGAAATTATTACATATGGAAAAAACACTAAGATGCTCATTTTGGTGAGACTGTTTA
The DNA here is from genome assembly GCF_051911475.1 of Siphateles boraxobius. Lineage (NCBI taxonomy): Eukaryota > Metazoa > Chordata > Actinopteri > Cypriniformes > Leuciscidae > Siphateles > Siphateles boraxobius. Next base: position 7,655,190 of record NW_027508811.1, on the reverse strand, counting down.
CTGATTTTATATTTGGGGTGAATTAAATTGACCAAAATTCACCCTAGATATATTTATACACAGTACCTTATGATAAATGATTGGACTTAAATCTTAAATTTTTTTTGTGTGTTTAGACCTGGTGCGGCGACATGCAGGTGTATTAGGTCTGAGTGCCTGCATCCTGTCCAGCCCGTATGATGTGCCCACCTGGATGCCCCAGATCCTCATGGACCTGAGTGCCCACCTCACTGACACGCAGCCTATAGAGGTACAGCTCCCGCTCTCTTTTACTTGTGTGTTAGATGTTGAGAAAGGGAGAGTTGGATGATCAGCTGATTGCAGTCTGCAGGGGTCCAGGCATTGACTGAGAAAAGATGAAATGTTCAAGCATTTCTGGAAGTTGAATATGAATCATGCAACTGCATTTTGATGCACTCAAGGAAATGAATGGATGCCGGAGGAAACTGTGAGACTACTTACAAGATCTTTAACAGATTTATTGCTGTCTCTCTAGATGACTGTGAAGAAAACACTGTCGGATTTCCGTCGCACTCATCATGATAACTGGCAGGAACACAAGCAGAAGTTCACAGATGACCAGCTGCTGATGCTCACAGATCTGCTAGTCTCCCCCTGTTACTACGCTTAGGTCTGTTATATACACACTCACACAGGCTGTCTTCCAAAACCTAGTGAGCTTCTTTGCTGCCTGCCAATATATACAGTGCCTTTTAAGGCAGCATCCTGAAACATGAAACAAAACCTCATAAATGATGATTTGGTACAATCTACATGCTGTAGGCAATACGATATTACACAATACTTACTGGAGCACACACAGATATTGGGTAAAACAGTTGTTTATTATTTAGGTTAAACAACTTTTTATAGAATTTTTTTTTCAATATTAAACTCTAGAATGAATTCGACACCAAAAAATACTGACTACGCAAGCATCTAACTCTGTTTTGGAACATACTTCGTTCACATACATGCATGTTCTGGTAGATTTCATCTTCACGCCCTTCTTATGATATTTTCTACTCTGTTTTTCAGAATGATGCCACTCTGGTGAAGGGGAAATGTTTCCTACACTTGTCTTGAGGGAAAGGCTACAAGAAAAAGGCTGCTTGAAACCTACATTTTTGTTTGCCCTTAATGTCTGGGATTGTTTTTAAAGACACAATTTATGTAGCAATAGTTGCAATCATCTAGTTTAAGACAATTAGAATATTTTACTAAACTATTTATTTTTTATTTTTGAATACACTTAATATTTAAGGAGAACCTATTGCAGGTATCGCTGACCTGCATCTATAATGTTCTTGTACAGTTTTAATTTTTTGCTTGTGTGAGTGCAGTATGGATTGTTAAAGCAGTTTTCTGCACTGCTTTGAATTGCGTTTTTATTGTAATACTAGCATTTTACCATTTTTGCAGTAGTCCATTTGAAATGTGTACACATGTAATGTTGGTAAATGTTACATATGTGTATAAAATAGTACCGTATTTTGAAGTTGCACTACATTTCCCCCTGGCCTCATGCAGACGTATTGCATTTTGAAGAGTTATGTAAGCCTACATAAATGGAGTAAGAATATCATCACAATGGATGCTGTTACAAAATACTAGGTCTGTTTAAACCATGAGATTTTAAATTTCCTCCCTTTTGTGCTTCATGCATCTTTTTGTCTACAAAGTCAACAAATGTTTATTTATTAATTTATTCGATTGAGACTTTGTTGACTGTTTTGTCAGTTGGCTCGACCTTTGCATTTAGTGTTTACAGTTTGTAATTTTTTGCATTAAGCCAGGTGTTTTCATATCCTGAAATCAGAAGATTTTTGAAGGTACTCTCTGCAAATCTTGAGACAGTGTTGAGAAATGCAACAAATGCAAATTACCAAGTGTTGCTGTTTACAGCTGTTCATTGCCCTGCTGATGAACCTGTCGGTAGCAACAATTGCAGACTATGTTTAATATTATGGTGTGTTGATAAGCTTGTGTCATAGTTATAATTATGCTGTCAAAATCATGTCCAAAGCCAATATAGAGTCCAACTTTGGTTGGTAAACTATAAGACTCTAATGCTTGATTAATTGGTTACCTGTTGATGATGTTGTTTTCTTTATCTTTTACAAATATTTGAATAAAGACAAGAGATGTTTGTAATAAAGTGTGACAAAGTATGAAGATACAATATTTTTTTTGTGTTTTTCACATGTTAATGCTGAGAAAGTACAATTTTGAATAATCAATGGACTGATCCATTATAATCCACAATAAGAATCAGACAGACGTGTGTATAAATAAAAAACTTAATATAATGGAGTCATCTTTATGATTAAATATTATTAAAATATAACATTATATAAGCGTTAAATAGATAATTAAATCGCAAACAAAATTAGGCTCTTTGTGCTTCCTGAGTGAGCATCCTGTTCTCGCGGGCACGCGCTTGCTGTCCATTCAAGGGCTTCAATATGTTTCCAGTGAGGCGCGCCCACTCTCCTTCTGCGCATTAAATTCATTCTGTTTTTTCATTCTTATCTTATGCTGTGATACTCTTTCTCCACCTAGGATGCTTGTGTCGTTCATGTACTTTGGAGATTCATACAAATGTGGAAAACGCGGCGTCGTAAAAATGGCACACACAGGGAATCCATGGTAAGGAAATCATAATTTTTCGGCAAGAAAGCCGCATGATTATTAGGCTATGTGCGACCTTGTGTATAGACTGAACGGTGTATTTAGTATTATACATTTATAGAACGTTTGTTTTAATGGAGCATGATGATTATTTATTTATTTATTTGTGTTTGTAGCCTATGTTCTTTCAAAGATGGGGGGCAGGATGCATTTTTGACACAATTTTATAGGCACCGCACATTCACCTGCAGTAATATTACTATTAACAGAGGTTAACGGATAATAAAAGCTTTCAGATAACTTACTATGCAGATTGTTGCAGACATGTATTCATCTTAATCGATAGATTTGTATGACGGGAGCGCGCACAGATGAGATCAGGTACAATAATCATCGTGATTCTGTTTTTATAGAATATCCAAATAATGTGTGCATCAAGTGTTAATAAAGATATCTCATAGATTAAAATGAATCCCTCGAATGGATAAAAAGCCACTAGGCTATTTGCATAGTCATTTTTTATGTTAATTTATTGAGTCACAATTAGGCCTATCTTATCTTACTCAATGCTTCATATTGTCTATTACTAATCAATATTTCCTCATCCCTTGTGTCCTTGCAGCAATCCAAAGGGTCTGTCATGAACTAACTGCACAATGGGAGTATTAGCTCGCTCTTGTGTGACCTAAAGGCAAGATGGGCAACACTCTGAGGCTGTGACCACTTTGCATCCCCATGTGTACCATGAACAGCACAGCCTGGCCTTTGGACCTGGCTGAGTTTGTGAAACCTCGGGGCTTCAACAGCTCCCAGAGCCAGTCTGCTTCTGCGAGCGGCTGGGCCTTGATCCACACCGCTACCCTCGCCTCCTGCTCATTCCTGTTGGTCCTCATATTTTGTCTCGGTTCTTATGGCAACTTGGTGGTCTTCTTGTCCTTCTTCGACCCGGCGTTCCGCAAATTCCGCACCAACTTTGACTTCATGATCCTCAACCTGTCCTTCTGTGACCTGTTCATTTGCTGTGTCACTGCGCCCATGTTTGCACTGGTGCTCTTTCTGGATGCGGGAGATGCTACCGGCGGAGTGTCCAAGGGCTTCTGCTTTGCCTTCCACCTCACCAGCTCGGGCTTCATCATTATGTCCCTCGAAACGGTGGCTGTGATCGCCCTGCATCGACTTCGCATGGTCCTGGGTCAGCAGCCCAACCGTACGGCCTCGTTCCCCTGTACTCTGGCCCTCACAGCACTCCTATGGACCACCAGTTTCACACTGGCGGCGTTGGTCACCTTGCGAGCGTATCCCAAGGGCTCCGGGCCTTGCCTGCCTCACTTTGGTCTTACTGGCAACAAGGCCAAGTTAGTATTGTATGTATACATTGCAGACTTTGCTTTCTGTGTTGGTGTGGTTTCGATTTCCTACCTTATGATCGCTCAGGCTTTGAGGAAGAATGCACAGGTACGGAAGTGTCCCATCATCACGGTGGACGCGACGCGTCCGCCTGCTTCTCATCCCCCGCTCATCGCAGCTGGTTTTGAGGGTATGCAGTGTACAGTGCAGGTGCCCTCTCTGTACCGCAACCAGACATACAACAAGCTCCAGCATGTCCAGACGCATCCCTTCACCAGGAGGACCAACCAGCCCCTCGTGCCCGGGGCCGCCACCGGAGCAACCTGCTGCCAGCTGGTTTCCACCGTCAACTTGGCTACAGCCAAGGATTCGAAGGCTGTGGTGACATGCGTGGTGATCGTCATCTCCGTGCTGTTGTGCTGTCTACCACTAGGTATCTCCTTGGCGCAAGATATGGTGTCACCGGAGAGCAGCTTCGTCCACTACCAGTTCGAGCTCTGTGGTTTTGCCCTCATTTTCCTGAAGTCTGGAATCAACCCGTTCGTGTATTCGCGCAACAGTGCTGGTCTGCGTCGCCGTGTGCTCTGCTGCCTCCAGTGGGTGACCCTGGGCTTCCTGTGCTGCAAGCACAAGACACGCCTGCACGCTATGGGCAAGGGAAGTCTGGAGGTCAACCGCAACAAGTCCTCGCACCACGAGACCAACTCGGCGTACATGCTCTCACCAAAGCCTCAAAGGAAACTGGTTGACCAGGCTTGTGGACCCAGTCACTCCCGGGACAGCATGCCTAGTCCTTGTGCCACCGCTGGACGCAAGCCCCGACCCCCGAGCACATCTACGCCCATCAACACTCGCATAGAGCCCTATTACAGTATCTATAACAGCAGTCCGTCAGCAGCACCGAGTTCCCCCAACAGCCTACAGCCGATCAACTCTCAAACCACTGCCTTTGCCAAAAGCTACGTGGCTATGCACTACCACACCCACCAGGAGGCACTACAGGACTTTGACAGCACGTCGGCTCATCAGATTCCCATCCCATCGGTCTGAGCTGTGGAACGTCATACTGCTTGCTCAGCATCCAAAGGGGGAGCATTTATAGTGTTTGCTTGTGGTTTGCTAGTGGTGTTTTGCTCAAGAGACAATGTGCATCGAGTATCCAATAAAAAGAAAATGGGACTTTTACAACTAGTTGTCGCTTTCCCCAAATTTGTTATTGTTGTTTTCTGGACTAAAGGATGTTCTATTTTTACATTGACATGGCATTTTCATGTAATAGTCTTCGCTCAGATTATGTATTTGTGAAACATCCTACATTTTATATATGAACTTATTAAATGTTTTGCAAGTGTATCTTGACTTTATCCTTTGAAAGCAGATATTTAATGTACGCTGTAGTTTGCTTTGTCAGTCATGTCTTTTCTTTTTTTTGGTATTCAAGTCTAAGCAAAGGATGAACATTATGTAAGAACATTAGTTCTCTGTGAACAAAGCCTATCCACAGAAAGAGACACTAGCGCCACCTAGTGTAGGTAAATGGACCTTCTGGCCAGTTCCTAATATTTAGCAGAGGCATGTTTATTTCTCCATAAGAAATATTTTTTTTCTGTTATAATGAATAATGCCCAAATGATTCTTCTACCCAGGAAAATAATTTGTAACATAAATGGAAAAAGGAAATGTATTTAATTTTACACTGAAATACTGCAAAAATGGTCCTGTACAAAAATGGGTCTAAACATTCTTATTTCAAGATACATTTACTTGAGAAGCAAAATTACAACATAATCGTTTTTGACATAGAAAAAAAATCTGCAACGTGTTTTCCTTTTGAATAAGGTTTATTTTTCTTGCCTCACTGGCAGACGTGTAAAAATCTTGTTTTAAGTATAAATAAATCATTAAGCTTCTCAAGTAAATGAACCTTGAGATAAATACTAAAAGTATGCATTAATATATGTTTATATGGGAGTATGAATCTTTTCTGAAATGACTTGAAATCATATTTTATTCAACTAAACGTGCATGCTGAGTAACAACCAGCATTGCAGTCAATGCAATGAAATAATCTGTCTCGATATAAATTTGTTTAAGAGGAGCCCTTCACCAAACACTATGTAAAATTTACTAGAGGATATCTTAGAAAAACATGAGTGATTACACTTATGTGAGGGTAATCAAAAATACTGTACTTAACTCAATGACCCTTGATTTCCAAAAAAACAGTTTAATTACATTCAATTTCCTTTGCATATAAGACAGTGTATTACCCTTGCAGTTTGCATTAAACAATGACTTCTTCAGTCACTTTTAAAAGCTTTATAATAACCATCTCCAGCTGCACAGTGTTAATGGGAAGTTGGACAAAATAAATAATGTATAGTAACAGCTGACCATCTTGTATTTCAATTGATTAACAGAACAAATTAATGATTTGATTAGATTTTAAAGAACTGCCAGCCATCTAAATGTTTCAAAGCATGAAAAAAAGGCCAAACAAAAATATTCTTCAACAGGTTTGAGATTGGTCAATAAAATATTGAGAATTCAGTCCTAGCTGCATCTCCAGGTTTAAAAGTGTCACCAAATCTCTTTTAGGTTTCACAAGAGAAAGTGCAGTCAGTGAGGGACTTTCTCAAAAGGTTGAGGTCTGAGGTTCAGCATGTCCATGTTAACTTCATGATCTATTGAACCAGACTCGATCAGACCTTTATCTCTCCCTCTGAGCATTTTCTTCTGTATTGTTCATTCTTTAAGCAACTGTTCATTCCTCCATCTCGGTACCAATCATGCAGGCTAGCTAGGGATTGAAAGAAACCCATTTTCATCTGCAGTGTCCAAGATCTTGCATATTACTGGAGACTCAACCTGTGGCAGAATGATAACCAGGATAAGGGTTATTCAAATGAAACACTCTTTTTGTAACATTAGCATTAATATCAAAAAACAATGTGCTCATCACTGGAAACATCTAGGGCAGCATAATTACTAAAGTCAAAATTGCGGTCAAATCTCAATGTCATTCTGTTTGCCACTCACCCCAAGAATATACTGACAGGTCTGAGGTTCCAGCATGTAAACTGTAACAGCATGAGGAGAGTCTGACTCCTTACACCTGGAACGGGTAGGTGTTAGTAGCGGCATTCACAAAACCGGAAAAATCACATGGCATCATGAAGTGTGGGTAACTCACTTAAGCTTGACTACAACCTGTCTCGGTTTCCCTGTTAGGTCGCAAACATCTCCATGGCCATAAAAGTGAGAAACGATCCTGATGAGATATAGGCAAGACAACGTACATGAATTATTAAAATCTGTAACATATTATATATATATATATATACACACACACACACACACGTGAGGTAAATATAATCATACTTGACTTTCTGCACTCCATCGTCTTTTAAATGATAAGATCGTGCCACGTTTTTTTTGGCCCAGTTCATATGATCCACAGTGTTCCAGCTGCCCACCACCACAATGTTCTTTCCTTGCTCTTTATCCTTCAACCAAAAGCACAACATGCAATTTACCATCTCTCATAATCCAAACATTTACACTATACTGGAAACTGTTATCATTTCTAAATAATTCAATGATTTCACCACTCTTACCTCATGATACTGGTGTACATGTTTTCCATAACAAAATTCATACTTCCACCATCCAACCCCCTAGACAGAAACAAAAAAAATGTTGAGCTGGGAACTCAACTAAATGATCAACAGAGACAGAAGAGAAATCTATCCATCCTCACCCCGTGCAGACAGTACGAGCCGCTCAGAAACTCCTTGATCAGCTGTTCATCAGTTAGACGAGAGATGTGAGTGGTGCCAACGGTGACCTGGGCTTGACCGCCCACTGTCAGGGGCTTATGGGTAGAGGTATACGCCTCTTCCTTCACTGGAGGTTTGTCCTCCTTAGCAATGGAGACAGAGAGATAATTATATTTTTAAATAGTTGTACATTAATATAATTTATATAAAGATTTTTGGCCATACAACATTTTTCATATAATTGTTAATGTCCTTTAATACAGACCAACTTGAAGAGTCTTTTTTCGAAACTATTTATAGTAGCAATTATTCATTACGACCCCCATATTCTTTAAGTGAGTCGGTGTAAATGCAGAAGATAAAGGGCAGGTTCAGACTCACCCTGGATCCCCTCAAGTCCCGTTCAATGCTTGAGCTGAACGGTGGTTTGAGCATCTCTTCCTGTTCACGATCCAGCTGGGACAGACTCTGAGGTCTGAGAGGGGAACCACCCAGAGCCTGACAAAAGATGTCGTTCACTGGGGACGACTTGAACCTGAGGAGAAATGTGTCACAAAGGACTAAAAATGTATTCACCACGAACAACACCTTCAGTTGAAACAAATATTGTGGGTTTCAGAACATAATGAACATATAAGCTAGAACACATTACAATGAGTGAAATCTAGATCATCATATAGGTCGCATTTTGAATTAAAGTGATTAAAAGTAGTGTTAAATGGGTTTGTCTTGCATTAAAGCATGTGAAAGAGCCTGTAAGTGCTTTATTTCACTTGCTGCAAGACTTCTTGTCTGTGATTAGCTTCACTTTTTCCTTCGATTCTTGGTGAGAACAGGGTTTATTACATTATCATATTATATATGATAGAAACACATAGATAGAAATCAAGAACTAATATTTATGGACTTATTTTGTTGGAAAAAACTGTGAACTTTGTGTGTGTGTGTGTATATATGTATAATATACATATATACAGTATATATGAAAATAAATTATATTAATATTTTGCTTTTTAAAGTAAATTGTAAGTGAGGGAAATATAATCATACTTGACTTTCAGTGTTCCATCGTCTTTCAAGTGATAAGTTTCACGTTTTCATTTGATTCTTTGTTAGAATAGGCCTTATGACATTATCATATTTAGGGGTGCACCGAAATTTCGGCCGCCGAAAATGTTTGGCCGAAAATGGCATTATCGGTTTAGGGCCGAAATAAAAAAAACAGCCGAAAACGTAAACCGAAAATGAATATCACCCGCCCATCCCATCCGTGCGCAAGCGCTTAGGTTTCACTCACGGTCAAGCTGTTATCACGCGTCTGCCTATCAAAAATACGGATGTCTCCCGCACATTGATAGCGGCTCCCTGATGCCCGCAAATTAGTTCAAATCTCCCGGAAGAGCGAGCGAGCAAGAGCTCGTGCTTCAAACCGTGTAGCGCGCGCACGCCAGACAGGGAGAGAGCGAGAGACCTTGCGTGTGTGTGCTAGTGTGCCACATGAAGCGCATGTAAGACCCCCAGTCCAATTTTTTGTGTGAATAGCAGTTACATTAAAACTTGCATAGCACTGCACAACTGTGTTTCCTAAGGCTACATAGGCTTACATGTTGTTTACAGTTTGAGTTTGGATTAAGTTCTAGTACTGTTTTTGCACTGTTGTTTTGCACAGCAATTTAAAATGTAAGTAAAAAATTGTTTACATGCAGCAGCAGAATAGAGGCCCACCGCCATTCTTTGATTTTGTGTGCAGTTATTCAGATAATTGTGGATCTTTTTGCACAACTGTTAAAAAACTATTTTATTTGATGGAACATAAAACTTGAAGAATAATATTATTTGGTATTATTATTTATATTTATTGTTAAAAATATTTTAGGTTTTGTACTCATATATATATATATATATTAGTATAAGTTTTTAAAAGAAGCCATTTTTGGCTTCAGTTTCGGTTTTCGGGTAAGTGCATCCTAAAGTTTCGGTTTCGGTCCCGAATTTTCATTTCGGTTCATCACTTATCATATTTATGTGATATTTTGTCCATGTGATGACATACATATTCACGAGCATATACTAGACAACAGAAATCAATAACTATTTATGTACTTATTTAGTAGGATAAACTACTAAAAACTGATTTTAAAACCGAAATCTTGATTGAGCTGAATGTGTTTGTGTGTGTACCTGTAATTGGGGTGAGGACAGAGGAGAGGTGTGAGCACCACCACTTCATACTGACAGCTGACGACCTCAGCGATTGTGAGGATCTCATGCTTCGCCTCCGGGTGGCAGACGTACAGCACTGTGGTAGCGCGAGGTTCGTTCTGTCTCACAGAGCATTCAGTCCCATGTCCCATCTCTACAGGAAAGTATGGCGTGAGCTGACCCTCTATATTCTTCATTGGCACCTGGGAACCCACAGAGAGTTTTTAAAAAAAACTCATGTCACACACATTTACTATTTGCATATCTAACAGCGACAAACCTCTGTGTCTGTGTTTGATGCTTCTTTTTCAGATTCTTCAGATTTATCAGTTTCTGACTCTAAGGAGCAGATAAATGAAACAATTGACAGAAAGCAATGTAAAGCAAAAAATACCATCTTAAGCTTAAAAATTGCCCAACCTGCACTCTCTTTTTTATTCATGTTCCCCAGATAGTATTCCTGAACGTTGATCTTCTGAGGGACCAGAGACTAATAAGACCACTGAAATGTTTATATTACTTAGAAATATCTTAAAATACTACAAACAATCTACCATTCAAAAGATTGGGGTCAGTAAGTTTTAAGAAATTATATTTTTATTCAGCAAGGATGAATTAAATTGATCAAAAGGGATCGTAAATCGTTTCACATTGTTACAAAAAAAAAAATTTAGATAATATGATTGATACTAATAAGAAATGTTTATTAATCACCATATTTAGAATGATCTCTGAAGGATCTAAATAATTGACATTAAGATTTATTAAAATAGAGAACAGTTATTTTAAGTTGAAATAACATTTCATAATAATACTGTTTTTACTGTATTTTTGATCAAATAAATGCAGCCTTGGTGAGTATTAGACGTCTTTCACAAACTTTTGAGTGGTAACATATGCTTTCCTAACATAATACAAGGAATGCTATAAGGATCCGCCATTTTCTTTAACAGAACACATCAAAAACAGTGGTTTTACCTGCCCCGTCTCCTTCTCCTCATGGTACTGCCGTACATGCTTACCATGGCACACTTCATATGTCCAGTATGACTCGATCTGCAAGACACACATGTTGATAAGCCTGTCAGAAGGCCAAATTGTGGTCACAATAAAAGTACCTCATATGGCTAGGAAAAGATCAACAAAAGCAAAGAAACATAATATAGTATTTTGCTGATTTATTCAAACAGCTCTCTTTTTGTAAAAACAAGCTCAATTCTCTTTAAGCAAAAATACAATATTTTTCTTATTTTTGGGGGAAAATGTGACCTAGACCTATTATGTGAGAGACAAGCATATTTATAAAGTCAGACTCAGATATACAGAAAGTGAGACATGAAACTCACTCTGTAGGAGCAGCTGCTCTGTTTGAATAACGGCTCCAGTAGCATGGCTGGACTCGGTCCGCTATACTCCTTCACATCACCCTTCAAAAGAGACAGACAAGAAACTGATAAAATTAAGTAAAATAAAACTAAACTAGATGATACATAGAATAGCTCAAGATAATGGTAATTTAAAATCTGCCATGCATAACCACACCTCCTGATTGCTGGACAAAGATGGCAATAAACACTTGTACTTTTCTTTTTCCGCAGTTGTCATGATAACGTAGTTATCTTTTCTGTACAGGCCTCCAGATGTTGACTGTGTAATGAAAAGGGATATTATTGCATATTTAACTTAATCAATAACAAAATACATGCCCACAGTACCAGAAGTCAATGGGTGCCGTCAACTGTCTGGTTAGCAACATTCTTTAAAAATACCTTATTTTGTGTTAAGCAGAAGAGATAAACTCAAACAGGTTTGGAACAACATGAAGGTTAGTAAATGATGACAAAATGTTCATTTTGGGGTGAACTATCCGTTTAACACACTACAAAACAAAACAGGAGACGTCCAGCTGTTATACAGCGACCTTAGCCAACAAGCTGATAATTAAACAAACAGCATAATGCTAGGTTGTATTTTCAGCTGTCCTGCGAAATATCTGAGTTTATTAGATGTTTGTACTCACCAGGGTGAAGTCTGATCCGGGCCATTTGATTTTGAAGGGGATCTCATCAGAAAACACAGGAGATCCTGCACGATTTGCAGACACTCCGAACCAAATCAAGCCCCAAAACCAGCGCCAAAACACCCCCATCGCCCCCGCCGAGCCTCCGAACGCGCTATCCGGACATTAGAAAGAGACAGAAGGGTCAGAAAACGGAACTACTACAGGTAATCAGTGAGATCTAATAGATGACTGACTGCTGATAGTTTGACATGAGTTAAAACACCAGCTTGCCACGTCCATTTCCGGTATCAGACGGAAGTTCTCCTCAACCAATAGCGCGAGGACGGCGCATGAGCCACTGTTTACGCTGAGATATCAACTGAATACTTGTATTTTCGGTGATTAAGAAAACATTTTTTAAACTTAAAAAAGGCAGTAAGAGGGTCCATTTGTGCAACTCAATATTTTATGAATTCGCACAACTGTATTCATAAGCAAATAATCTCGTAATTTTATTTGAGTTAGCCTACTTTTTTTTTACATAGGCTACGTTTATAAATATAGCAGGCCTAATTCATTAAAATATTTCTTAAATGACTTTTCTCCAATAATTGAGTGGCAGAATAAGCTCCCATACAGTTTTTTAATAAAGCAAAGTCATCACATAGCCTACTTCTTTACAAAATGTCTCAGAAACCTGATTTATTGCTGTTTTCCAACAAATCAGGACTCAAAAGATACGCCAACAATTCCATATTTTAATTTGTTTGTATCTTGTATGAAAACATAATATTTTGGATGCTGCATGTCACTTTTAGATTAACTCCGACCCAAATATGTTCAGGCTCCCAAATGTCCGTATTTGCTTGCTCTAAAAATAATGATTATGCAGCATGATAAATATAAGTGTAGCCTACTCGTTTTGAGCTTTTTAACGCATGCATTTCAATCCTATCTTCTCAAGAATCTATTCTGATCTTCTGCTCATCTGTCCCAACAGGCTTCAGATAACCTCAGTAATTGCTTACATCAGATTGGGCATCCTTGGTAACTTCCATCATATTTCTCCTGGGTCTTCATTCAAAACCATTAACCACAAATTGCTCTCAAAGCTGGCATAAATGGCCATTTTCACACCATGCAGGGCCCTTTCTTCACCTACGGGGATTTCACTGCTTGGGCCCGTACGCTTCTCTGTCTACAATACATTTTTCATTTGGTTACAACACGTATTGTGAATTTACTAGTCCCATAAGCAACCAATTTAATCTGAATAGTCTATTATCCAAAATAATGGCAGGCAAAGATTGGTTTAATTTCCCTTCTGTGAAGAGGTTGCTATTTCTGTCGTCTGTGTCTCGCTTAAACAGCCTTGCCACATGGTTTTTGGATCACTGAATAAATTGGAAAATGTATTTTCATGTTATAGCAGGTCTTTTGGTGCTTGAAAGCAAAGTAAAGCCAAGAGTTTTAAATGGAAAGTGAACATCAGTATTCACGCAGCTTTCAATCATAGTATCATGGTACATCTTCTTGATGGTTGAATCTTTGTTTCAGAAGCCTTTTTCTTCATTAATCGTATCATACGATACGATTCAGTTTCTTAATGTCGAGATTGGGGGTGTTTGTTGACAGTTTATAATTTTATAAAATGTGACAAACAGGACGTATTTCTTGAGGTTTCATCTCTGTACTAATATTTAGGCCATCATTGTGCCTAAATACAAATTCTGACAACTGTGTTACGAGGCTTTTTGTTAGGCACAACAACCAAAAAAGCATGTTAATTATTTCTCTAATGTAAAATGTATATCTACTAATATTCTATCAAGTGTTTTTCTCCATAGAAAACATTCCTTTATGTTTCTCTCAACAACAAAAAAACAATGAGTTTCTTTTCAACAGTGTTTTCTTCTGTCTTTGAAAAAGCCCAGCTTAGCCCTTCATATCCAGTAGAGGGCACAATTGTTCTGATGATTGGGATTGTAAAGAAAGAGCTTTATTACCAGGTATGATAAAGGAGCGACAAGACAGATAATAAAAATAGAATTAAGTGAATAAAAAATTAAAACATATAAAAATATAAAAAATACACAATATACAAAATAGACAATGTATGTGTATGGGTCATTGACAAATAAAGCTTCATAAAAGGTGTGTTTAAAAAAACTGATGCAATGCATATTTTTGAGTCATGAACAATGTGTTTGAATAAGTTTCAATTGTTAAATAAAATTGAAAGAGTTTAAATTCATTTTGATACATGTTATGTCAGGCGGTACAGCCAAATAATTGTTTGTATATTTCCTGCAGTTGTACCACCTGTCATGGAGAGTGTACCAACCTATACCCATACATGAAATCGGAACTTTTTACCAGTTTTTAAGAGATCTACAAACCTTTTCAATCCACAAGGTCCTCTGGATGATACATTACCATATTTACTATTATTACCTTGTCAATTCATAATAAAAGAGCCATGTTTGCAGTTGCGCCACCCTGACATTTGAGAATATATAGGCTACAGATTGCTGGACTAAAGTTTTTCTATTATCTCAACAGCTTTAAAACTTTTAGTTTTATATGAAAAAATGTTTATATCTAAAATGATGCCATAGTATTTCGTTTTTATTATTTTATTTTATAAAACAAAATTTTAAATAGTTTCGCTATAGTTTATTTGTTCGGACAGTGCACCACCTGACATTGTGGGGGTTTAAGATAACAAAAAAAAGTTATTTAAATATACTAAATTGAGTTAAAAAAATAGGTTGTATATAATAAAGTGATATATGTCATGAATTTAACAAAGTATTTTTAAAAGAAATATGCACTTGAACACAAAAATATGCACGTCGTCATTGACCCTACAGATATGTTACAAATGGAGGGGAATGTAAATAAGAAGTAGCCTATGGTGTGTTTAATAAATACAAGTATAAACAGTACACCCTTTTGTTGCCAACGTGCTTGGCAATTATGTTCATCTGCCGGTCAAAGTGAACAGTGTAAAGCAGTGTGTAAGAGTTGGCCTTGGACAGAGCAGAGGAAATGACATAATGACCTTCTGAAGTCACTCACTGGCCACGTTCCAGCGCTTGAGTCAGTCTTTCGCACACACGGGCAGGCAGCGTCTCGTCTTAGTGCCTGGGTGTGGTCTTTCTCATATTCAGCTCAATATACCAACCTTGAAAACTAGTATCAGCCCGTCCAATTTAAACATCCTTCAGATTCACATCTCTCACGCGCTCTCTTATCATCACCATATGATGAGACGACTGCTCTACTTCTAAGCGCGCGAGCAAGGGACAAAAGGTAATTTTAACACAACAGCGGGTTTGTCTTCTGTTGAAAGATAAAGTAGAGTTCTTTGTATGCGATCCACATGTGCTCGATGTTCTCAATGTCTGTCTGTTCACTCTGGATGCTCAAGGCAAACAAATTTAAACATTTAACTGAATCGCAGAAATATGATAGATTTATTTGATATTGTAACAAATATACTGTGAATGTACATCAGATGTAACAAACCGAATCGGTTCTTTAAAAAAATAAAGAAACTTTTTTTTTGGTTAACTGATTGCTGGAGCCTACCTGCTGGTGAGTTTAAGCTAGCGGTTCGGGTGTGGAACTGGTTCTCCAAGGCGCACCCTGTAATAACTGGAAACCTCCAGTACAGAACAGATTAGTGGTTTCTTTCTCTCTCTCTCTTCCTCTCTCTCTTTTTTTGGTGTGTGTGTGTGTGGTGGTGGTGGTGGTGGTGGTGGTTGGCGGGGCTGGGTGCCGGGGGGGGGGGGGGGGGGGGGTGCTGGGGGTAACCTTTTAAGCGAACGAATCGTTTTCGTTGAATTCTATGCAGCTCTCCGTTCACTCTCTCACTCTCGCGTTTGAAGCGCGTGATGTTTGCTCAAGTCAGATTGTCTATAAAACTATTAGCTCTCAAGACCGGTTTTAAATGACCTATAGCCTACTTGCTTACATTGGTTGAATCTAGGCTACTGAACGAACACACCCTTTTCAATGATCTAATCGGTGTTTTGAGTCGATATACGGAATTTCGAAATTAATCATTTATTTGATATTATTTTATTAATAATGTGTTGTTGTTATTATTGTAAAAAATGTTAATTCTGCTTTCTGAATTATTATGTTTCAGTCACTCTGTGTTGTTAACGAATCCATTCAAATAAATTATTCAATTAGGCTACTCACTTAAAGTGCTAGTTTACCCAAAAATGAAAATTATCCCATAATTTACTCAACCACAAGCCATAGGTGTATATGACTTTCCTCTTTCAACCAAACACAATCAGAGTTATATATATATATATATATATATATATATATATATATATATACAAAAGTCCTGGCTCTCCCAAGCTTTGGGAGTGAATGGTACCTTGTTTTTTGAAGCCCAAAGAAGTGATCCATCCATCATAAAAGTAAATCATACAGTTCCAGGGGGTTAAAAAGTCCTTCTGAAGCGAAGCGATTCGTTTTAATTATAATCCTTTAAAGCATAATAATATTTTTTTGCCAGGTACTTATTTAATCGGGGCTCCTCCTCAAAGGGTTAAATCAGTGAATGAATTTGAATTAGTCTCATCAATGAACCGAGATTTGAGTCACTGGAATGGATACAAATCCTCACGACTAATGCAAATAAGTTTTTACATTTTATAAATGAAAAAAATAATCTGGTACATTTCTACACGTTTGACCGCAAATATTTGTAATTGTAACACTATTTGATTCAAATCAAAGTTCGCACTTTTTTCTGTCACCAATAGCAGAGCCAAAACACACAGTAGACATACAGCCCCATGAGTGACAATGTGACATTTCTGTTTCAGCCTTTGGCCTGTGTCCTGAGAGACTTTCACATGTAAGAGCTTGCAATAATGATAGGGACATGATTCATCTTGCTCTTTGTGCAATCCTAATATTCTCCTCAGTTTTCATGCAAACATTGCTTTTGAATGAACTATTTGCTCTTGAAAATGGAGCATCCCACACATAGCAAGAAAGAGCACATTCCTCACAAAGACGGGAAGCTACTGTCCTGTGCTAGATTTTTTTTAAGGGATTTTATTAGCTTGCTGACCAAAACAAACAAACCGAAACAAAAGTTTCTGGGGGTTTATTTTTTATCAGAAAAAAGGTTTGCTGGCTCAATGATCTGGTCACAGGTTCTTGAGTCAAAATGGACCACTTTTATGGTACTTTTATGGTACTGTATGGTCTGTTTTTGTTACAAATCGGAACTTTTTTTACTTCACTGAAAACAACAACAGCGTATTGGTTTGGAAGAACATGAAGGAGAATAAATAATGACACTTCTCCTTTTTCGGTGAACTATCCAGGACCATACAAATAGCCTTTGGGAAATATAGATGTTAGTAAAAAAACAAATTGTATAGAATATAATAAACTATTTACAATTTATACAACATTCGAGTTGATGTGGAAAAAGAAACCGACAACAAAAAAAAAACAGGAACTTAATTCCCATTTGTTGCAACCATGCAATTTGAATATTGGCTCAGGTAGATTTCCATATTTCAAATACAGTTTTTACATGTGCAATATATCTTGGGAGGTACCATCCAGTTTTATTTATAAAAAACAATCTTCTGGTTAATATGATAGAGCAGCCAAAGTTATTTATAGTAATCTGTTTCTCTCTCTCTCTCTCTCTCTCTCTCTCTCTGCACAGGGTTTTGTTGGGACAGGTGAAGTCAAGACTACATTATAAGGATGGGAATCATTAAAGTGCTGAAAACTCAGTTGCTGTGCCATCTCATTATCTGTTATGTGTTCCTGGTCAGTGGGTTTATTGTCAACCTGCTGCAGCTTTGTACTCTACCACTTTGGCCCATTAACAAGCAGCTCGCACGCAAGATCAACTGCAGATTGGGTTATTCCATTTCTAGTCGTAAGTCCTGCAAAGCTGTCACCTGTGGGTTCACCTCCAAAGAAAGAGACTGTCCTAACCAAGCATGATGCAACAAGTTTCCAGTATTTATTTTGTCCTCACTGAAAAAAGACATACTGTACTGCATGAAGTGAACAAATCACATAAAATAGTAACAAAAGAAAAAAATAATATCAATACAATGTGTCACAGTCATGGAGATCATGATTATCTTGTCTTTCCTTGTTAAGACAGATTTTGTACTATTTAGCAAATGGATACACACCACCTGAAACCATTATTTCCTGTTTGAAAAAGGTGTTGCAATGAGGGTAACAAAACAGGAAGTGCATATTGTTGTAAACTGCAAATGTCTATTTACATATATACAAGAATGATTAGCTTGTTGGACTACTGCAGATTCATAATTATGTAAATTCACTCTGCATTATGAATATATGCACTATAATTCAGTTGTATATTTTTTCTGTTTGTTCAGAATTGGTGGCATTGTTGGAGTGGTGGTCTGGGACAGAATGCACACTTTACACAGATCCGGAAAGCTATTCACTCTATGGCAAAGAAACCGCCATTGTTGTCCTCAATCATAACTTTGAAATCGATTTTATGACTGGCTGGACCATCTGTGACAGATTTGGTATTTTAGGGGTAAGAAAAAAACATAACTTTCCCACACATTATCCCTTTAAACACATACCTCTGGTTTGTATTGACCCGATACAAAATTCACTACCCTCTTTCGTTTAAGTTATACATCAACTGTCTTAGTATTCCTCAATTGATTAATTATAAACAAAATAACAAGAAAAAATAATACAATTATAAAACAATGCCTGTTTTCCCCTAAATTTTTTGTAAAAATTGTATTGGGTTGCTAACAACTCGAGGTGTGTAATTTTTATTTTTATTTTTTTGCAGAAGGATAGTTGAAACTTTGACTAAATAAATGCAATTCACCTGAACTCCACAAGGTGGCAATGTCTGATACACAATGGTGAAGTGACCTTTCACTTATAGTTACTACAGGCTGAAAACAAAAGAATAGGAAGTATCATCAGCAAATCAGTGATTTGCTGCAGAGAAAATATTAGTCACTGTCACTTGATGGTGGATCTGGTGAAGAAGCTGTCAGCAATCAAAATATTGACTTTGAAGATGTTAAAAATGGTAGTTTTGAGAATGTTTTTGATCGCGAATATGAGCCAGATGCTAAATGTACTGGGAAATGAGCTCTGACAAGCATATGGGCGCACGCCCTTTAAAAAAAAAAAAAAGGCCTAGTCAAAAAATGTTTGCATTTCAGAACCGAACGAGAAACGCAGCGCCGCGCACACCAGACGCGCACTTTGTCAGTTTATGGCCAGCAATATTGTAATGTTATGTTTAAGGACATTATGGAATTAAGATAATGTCTGTACTATGTTATGATTGTACTGTACAATTAAATACAACCGTTGCAAAGTCTGCTCTCTGCTGAACACTTTACCTCAGAGCGTCCGTTAACGAATGAATTGAGAATATCACCTGAAAATCCGATCACATCAGCAATTTTCATTCAAGCAGCTGATTTCTGTAAATGAATGTAAAACTAAATGTATATTGCAGCACAGGTTAAGTCAGTATACATTAACGACGATTTGAGACAAATAATTGTAAATTTAATATAAAACTATGTAAATCGCGCTCCGTGGCACGGCAGGATTTTGAACAAGGTCCTATAGCCGTAGCTGGGCGCCGCCGGTGTGTGTAAGTTACACTCATAGAGAATAATGTGTTTGAATTGTAAAAGACATGGCACTGCGCGACGCGCTGCGCTTCTCGTCCGGCGTGCGACCCCTTTTAGGAAACCGACAGCCGCCGACACGAACGCACACACCTATTTACTTGATAATAAAGCCGTAAAATAGGCTATCTTTCAACTCAGGACCATAGCTCAGGACAGCACCACTTCTCACAAATACAGACAGGATTGGAGATCAACAGTTTAATTGACACGTAACCGCGATCAGAGGCGTTTTCATCCGGGAAATGCTGTGATTGGTGGATAGGATATGGAGCAGGCGACTGACAGCGACATAACCAATCACAGTGTGACAGACGCTTCACATAGCACCAACTGCAATGATTAATTTTAAATGAATGTAGCCTACTGGCAGTCTGACACACGTGGGTGCTCGGTATTTTCCGTGGGTGCTCGAGCCCCGGAGCACCCACGGTATCGGCGCCTATGCTGACAAGGACAGTAATGATGGTATAAAACATTTGCTCAAACTGAACCCTTTCAAGCTCCAAAAGGTAACAAAATATGCTTTATTTTATTCTTCTGTAATTGTTACTCTTATATCAACAGAGTTCTATTTTATCGCGATAGGTAGAGATCCATCCATGTTAGATGTAGATCCGGGTAGCTAAAGACCCAAATGTGTAATAATGATTGGCAAAACATTCATGCACTCAAGGGTTAACAGATGTGTGATTCTAAATGAAAATGATGTTTTTAAACATGAGTATTACTAATTTTTAAGACCCAATATCGCTTATTATAAGGCATGTATGTTGTACTGCCACACAATTGTTTTTATCATATTCTGTTTTCAGAGTTCGAAGGTGTTGGCAAAAAAGGAACTCTCCTTTGTTCCTGTGATTGGCTGGATGTGGTACTTCCTGGAGATTGTCTTCTGCAAAAGGAATTGGGAAGTGGATCGCACCAAAGTAGTGCAGAGCCTGCGCAACCTTCGTGATTACCCAGAAAACTTTTGGGTATATTTGTAAAATTGTCATTGCACATTGTACTCTGGTGTCAATGACACTTTATTACATTTCAGATTTCACAGTTTCTTAACGCACAATTAGTTGAAGGAATAGTTCACCTGTTCACCCGAAAATGATTTACTCACCCGCTCATGTTTCAAACCTCACATGCTGTTATTTTTGTGGAAAAGAAAAGAAATTGGCCATGAAGTCATTATTCACTCAAAGAACAGTCATTTTTTGGGTGAAATTACCCAACTCTTAACAAATACACCAAGACAGGCTTGGTTAGATCAAAACAACTCTAGTGCGATTGCTTTGTTAGTGTGGTTTATCCTGTATTTTTACTAAGCTTTTCTGTCCCTTGTTGTATCTCCTATGTGGCTGATGTTCATTTTTTGATTCGCCTATAGTTCCTGTTGCACTGTGAGGGCACACGATTCACAGAAAAGAAGCACAAAATTAGTATGGAGGTGGCAGAGAAGAAAGGTCTCCCCAAACTCAAGTATCACCTTCTTCCTCGAACCAAGGGCTTTTGTATCACGGTCCAGAACCTCAGGGGAATGGGTGAGAGCTTCTTGCCCATTAAGTAATGACAAACCCGTAGGTAGCAGCAGTGCTTTTATTGATCTTAAGGCACATCACTTTCTTGATGCTATTTAAAATGACTGTAAATACATGAAATGAAAGAGGTCTATTGACAGACATAGCCTCTAAGGATTTGGCTCTCTGACTTGGTTTGTGTCTCCTCTGTAGTTACTGCTGTGTACGATTCTACACTTAATTTCAGAAACAACGAAACTCCAACTTTACTAGGGGTACTCAATGGGAAAAAATACCATGCTGATTTATATGTGAGGTAAGAATGAAAGAAAGAAAAATGTCAAAATAATTTAACACTGCCCTTCTGCAATATTTAACAAGTTGTCCATTAAATGCTCTGTGATTATGTCTCCTGCTATAACAAAGTTCAACATGCAATCTCCATAATCATTTATAAATGTTTGTTTCACTTATGAATGTGAGTTAAGACCTTAGGTCCTTTGCGAGTTCAAGATAAACCTTCATGGATTTCCTTGTGTCTGTTAGGCGAATTCCTCTGGATTCGGTCCCAGAGGAGGAGTCGGAATGTGCGGCCTGGCTCCACAAACTCTATCAGGAAAAAGTAAGTGCACTACTTGCCTTAGTTGGAGGTGATTTTGTGCTCGTCGGTGTTATTTATATAGCATTATTATTATTATTCACATTTAAATTTTTTGTCAGTATTTATGTTATTTCAATAATTGTTATATGCTTTTGTCAACTTATCTTTAACTTTATTTTTCTCTTTGGCTTTATTTTAGTTTGAGTAATTATAGTACTTATAGAACCATTTTATTTCAGTATGTTGCCAATGCCAAGGCAACATTTCTTTTTCTTTTTTATGTAATATTTTATTTCAATTCATTTTTAATATAGTTTTTGTTTGAGTTGTTAAAATTATCTCGTTAATTACTAACTTTCATGTCGTTCCAAACCCATTAGACCTTCGTTCATCTTCGGAACACAAATTAAGATATTTTTGATGAAATCCTTATTGGCCGGCTCCTGCGCCAGCATCACGCGTTGTGGTGCTCACGTGACCAGCATCAGAGACTGACACGGAAGAGAAAAAATTGGTGAATGAAGTTATTTTTGTTTTTGCGCTCAAAAAGTATTCTCGTCGCTTCATAAAATTATGGTTGAACCACTGTAGACACATGGACTATTTTAACGATGGCTTTACTACCTTTCTGGGCCTTGAAAGTGGCAATTACTTTGCTGCGTATGGCTGGTTCAGAAAGCTCTAGGATTTCATAAAAATAAAGAAAAAGTCTGTGTTCCGAAGATGAACTAAGGTATTACAAGTTTTGGAACGACATGAGGGTGAATAATTAATGACAATTTTAATTTTGGGGTGAACTAACCCTTTAATAATAAAAACCATGGTGCTGGTATTAGCATTTTAGTTATTATTAGCTTATTAATAGGACACAGCCAACTAGAAACTAGCACTAGAAAGCAATTTCCCATGAACAGTAACATGGACAGTTAGGGTAATCAGGGTTGAAATTTTTTTTTGGGTGTGTTGTCTCACTCAGGATGAATTCCAAGAGATTTACACACGGACAGGCCGGTTCCCAGGTCCCATTACGAGCCCCCCGCGCCGACCTTGGGCACTGCTGAACTGGCTGTTCTGGGTATGTTTGCTGGTCTACCCTCTCTTCAGGCTCCTGCTGAAACTGCTGCTGTCAGGGTCCATCTCCACCGTCGTCTGTACATTTGTCTTCTGTTTTGCAGGTACTTGGCATAAGCATTTCCTACTGATCAAAAAAGCTGGTGTAACAAATAGCAAAATAAAGAAATAGACCTTTAAAATTGCAGCAGATATTTTTGTGGTCCAGCAACTAAGTAATTGTATACTGCTATTTTCCTCCAATCTGTTTTTTCTTTCAAAAAATAAACATATAAAGAAGGCCGATTAGGTTCTATGGCAGTAAGTATATCAAGCATTTCTATCTGGATTTACCGCATGCTGGTGACTTCATAAGTGCATGGATAAAGGACATTTTTATGCATTCAAAGTGCCCTTAAATATCATAGCATGTGTGTGAGAGCTGTATAAGATTCATCGAAACACCAATTGCACACAAAAACAAATCTTGAACTACATGACTCGGTTATACTATGAGAAATCATGTAAAATTGATATTTTATATCAATATATAGGGTAATTGATATATATTTTGTTCAAATGAAGCTTTCATTTGCTCATTGCTTATTAGTACAGGGTTCCCACACCTGTTGACCAAAGAATTTATGATTACTGAGAAAAAGGTGTTTTAAAATGATTTTGTAGATGATATCCAAGCATAACTTGATTCTGAAGTGTTCTGGCATAAATAAAATAAAGTCCACATTCACAAAATTGCCTTTTCCAGGCTTCAAAATCACAGGCTTAAAATTACGTTTCCAGGTTTTCCATGTCTGTGGGAACCCTGTTAGTAATATGACAATGAACTGTGGTTCTCAACCTTTTAGACTCGATTACACCCATTGCCCGACACAATATTTGAAGTCCCTCCCATACAAACATTTTCAGTATTTCTTCTGTAATTGACATACCTGCTTGTTTTCCAACTTTATTATGACCATATTCAATTAAACAATTCATTTTGTGATTCTAGAAGATTCATGAAAATTGTTTCACTAAAAACAATTAGGAACGCACCGATATGAAAATTTGGGCCGATACTGAGAACCGACATTTCTATATATATACACAACCGATATATTGGGTGCTAAATCCAAATTTTTATATAATTTTTGAGAGCCTGATTACTAAACCATTAAAAGCCATGTCCCAAGCACACAAGTATAATGTTCTCATTATAATTTTCTGTATATGACAGACATGCGGTGCACATGTTGCACTTAACTGTGTTTTCCTTTTTGGAAGTGATTCCAATCATATTTCAAGCAATTCAAAACCATCATGCCAAACAGCGCGCAGCTGAAGGAAATAATCCATTATTTCTCGGCTTTAATATATAGGCAAAATTTTCTTATCGGGCCAATAACATCAAAAATTAACATACATCAGCTAATACCGATATGGTGGCATGATATATCATGCATCCCTATAGTTAGAGGGGGATAAAATCCTTTTTAGAATTAGCATATTCATATATTAGAATAGTTAATATAAATGTGGCCACCTTAAAGGACGCCCCCTGATTGAGAACCACTGATCTTATGAATGATATAGACAGTGCTTGTAGCCCTAGTTTAGTTATGGAGCATGCTAATGAGACTGGCTGTTGTGCTGACAAATACTTGCTTTTATTTTCAGTGTCAGTTGGAATCCGCTGGATGATTGGACAGACAGAGATTGAGAATTGTTCGAACTACGGGAATAAAGAGGTGCAGTTGAATAATAACTGAGACACTGTCTCCCACCAGGAAAACAAGATCATGCTACTGTACTGTGATGAGGGCACTTTCACAACAGGAACTGGCATTAGCAAAGTGAAACCACCTTCGTAAGTGAAATTTGAGGAACTCGTCACATGAAGATTTTGGAAAGACATTTAAATCATTAAAAACACTTGTCATGACAACACTCGGACTGATTGTATGACAATGTTGTATGTTTGGTCTTGGCGAATGTTTGGTCTAGACCTGCTATGCTGCTTCTGCTTTTATTGCTGCTGCTAATACATACAAGACACACTGCTGTGAGCAAGACAGACAAGCTGCTGCTGTACAATATAGAGTACATGAATTACCTGTAGCATATCTATATAGGTGGAGCTGGGGAAGGTGGAGGGTTTCTGAAAGGGCGCTGCACCGCTAAGGCAAATGCTACCCAAGTATTTGAAGGTTGAGCAGCGAGCTCATTGGCTACTGATACGGCAGGAACCAATCAGCTGCACCCTATAGATAACGATGTGAACAGGTGAGTGAAAGGACCTATTTAGCCTGCACCATCTAGTTTCATGCCAGAACTTTGTATTTCACCATTTTTATTTAAATGTTTTTAAAGAGACAAGTAGGCCATTTAAAAAAAAAACTGTCCGTTTATTAATATTCTTTTTTTAAATATTGCAAACACTGTTGGAGGAGCAGAGAACCAGCAGTTGATGCCTATGTAAGAACATGTTTGTCCACCCGTCCGAGTGCAGCAGCAGAAAGGCGGAGTCAGACTGGCCTCTTCCCTCTCATTGGTTGATTATGCTCTTGTACACCCAGATCGTAAAGGCACAGCGTTGTCGAGCACGAGGCTTAGCCGACGCAACAACTACTTTTAGGCTTAAATATGACTTGTTAGCAGTGGGCTCTGCAGCAAGGCAAACAAAAATACCATTTTAAGAAAACAAAAATTTAAAACCTTCTCTACTGTGACTTTCAGCCCCAGGTTTGTATGCTTTCTTCAGTGAACACTGATTGTAATTGTACATACAGTCAGTCATTGCCAAACTCTCCCTCAATCTCCTATTCTCTGATACATATTAATGTACTTGGTCTCCTAACATGTATTCCCTGTGACTCATTCACCAAAAAAATGGCTATTAAACTTCAGCTTTACAATATGCTTTGTACAAAGAAAAACCCTAACCCTATTCTTACAGTATGTACATAACACACTCGTCCGAATGACATTTCCATCCCATTTGCTAATGTTACTGTACATGTAAGACTTGCCCTGCTTTAATGTCGCAAGGGGTTCATATTGAGCAGAGCGCGTCTGTTTTTCCTTCGTCTTTCCTCATGCCGTCTGAAGTAGTGCTAGCATTTTTGTAAACGTTAAGAGAATGCAGGTCCTCCCCATCACTCTTCATCCGTGCAGACCTGCAATTGAAAAGATGCGAGACTGACATGTTAGTGCCATTTCGATCAACCTCACTGTAGCAGCCAATCAGGTGACAGCATGTGATGGATTGTCTAAGTAAATTAGCGATGACCCAAAATGATTTTTACACCCAAACCAAAATTAAATTATTCATTTGGCCAGAAACCAAAAGTACCAAGTAAAGTAAAGTAATATTTAATACTCAAATCTGAGTTGCATATAAACGTTCAAATTGCACACATGGCAGTTAAAAAAAATAATAAAATTCAATGATATAAATATTTATTCTCCAATTCGTTGTTGAAATATGAACATTTAAACGGCTGTCCTAATTTGGTTTCTTGAAAGATTTATAGCCTGTTAAAGATATTAAACAACATTTGAATTTTGTTATAAAATTGGCAGAACTTTTCATATCAAAAGTAACAAAGCTTATTGCGATTATTGGTTGATAGCCACGCTACAAATGTTTTTGAGAAGTTTTATTCAGGGATCAACTGAAAACAGCATAGACGGTACATCAAAATGAAGATCTATTAAATATGAGAAATCGATATTGTCAACCTAGCTTCAGAATCCTCACAGCTTTCAGTCAATGATTTCTACCAAAATTTCGGTGCATCATTAAAGTAAATCACTGGTTTATTGCTCAAAATGAGAATTTTGTTTTGTCAGTGTTTGGTTTCATGCTTTTATGAGAGTGTAACATGTTGGTGGGTGTACTAGAAGAGCCGTTTGCATCTAATTTGAGTAACAGATTGGAAATTTGGCACAAGCAGTGCCTCATTTCCATCACATGTGTGACCCCGTGGATCTGCTTAAGGATGAAAGCTGGGTGAGAGTGGGTTCATACCTTGACAAAGGGGTGGTCCAACAGGGCACTGGCGGTCCATCTCCGCTTTGGTTCACTCTCCAGGCAATGGGCCAGGAAGTCCTTCCCCTCTGTGCTCAGCTTTTCAGGAATGGGTGGTTTGTGGCCCATTCCCACTTTATACATGATCTGGAAGTTATGCTCATATTCGTGCCAGGGTCTCTGAATTGTACAATCAAACAGGAAGGAACATGAGTTACTTAGTGACATGATATTTGTAGATTGTTTTACAATTTATACACTAAAAACTCTGTTGCTAAATGATGGTGTTAAAAGACGAATAAACTTCAATACTGGTGGTGAATATCCGAACTGAATCCTGTTTTGTCGTAATTGGTGTACATTTGATTCAATTATGTTTCAGGAAGACCTTTCCAGCATAACTAGTTTAGTTGTTTCAAGTTCAAGGTCAAAGTTTATTATGAGACTAAAGGTCGACTTTGTGCAGCATACAATTTGTAACCATATCATACAAAACACACAAATAAAATACAAACATTCTGAAATCTTACAACTTTAAAAGCCTTACAGCAGTGGGAATGAAAGAATGTTTATAATGATTGCTTTTAGGTTTAGGCATACTATAATTTATACCAGAAGGAAGCATTTTAAATTCATGGAACAGTGGATGAGTACAATCTGCAAGAATCGCTCTAACCGTTCAAAACTGTTTGATAACCCAGTCTGCTTCATGCCAATAATCTTACTGCCTTGGTTGACAATACCATTCAATGAGTTTCAATGTTTAATATTGACATTACCATACTAACAGCATGTAGAGCAGCAAAGTACAGATTCAATATCTTATCAAGATTTATAGTACATGCCATGGTCACAAGAGTCCTACTGATATTAAAAGTAGAGAGCTTCTGAAGGCTGTGTAACCGTTGCCATCCTTTGTGCATACCACTTCAACAACACTTATTACCAATGATAAACACGAGGTACTTGTAACTGCTATCCCATTCCACCATTTGACCTTTCTCGGGTTGATTGAGGCGGCAAAGGACTAGATCTAATATCAGTTACCATATCTCTGTCTTTTTTACGTTTACTTGCAAAAAGGCACTGGATCATGACAATTATCATCCTTAGTCAGCAAAATAACAATAACAGTATCATCAGCAAATTTGAAAATGAACCTATCTGTGTGTTTGTTCACACAATCGTTTCGGCATGTGTACGCAAGCCCATAAATTTCCTTTCAGGATTTGGCGCTCACTCACCGCTCAAACACAGGGTGTGTTTTTACAGTACATTATCCTCAAACCAGTTTGGGGAAATGCTGGTACATGGATGTATAAAGAATAAGACCAAACAAAACAAGCACATATAGCAGGATTTACCTTTCCAGTGACCATTTCTATGAGAACACAACCAAGGCTCCAGATATCAGCAGCACGACCATGACCTTCACCCTTTGCTCTTGTGATGACCTCAGGAGCCATGTATGCTAGAAATGATGGGGGGAAAAAACAATGTTTTTTGTGGTAATCATCACAATGCTACCAGTGTGATTTAAGTATTATTTATATACAGTTATATTAGTTATTCATATTTTAAATTTGATTTTATTAAAAAAAAAAAATTAGATTGTCAATGTGCTTTTGTCGTTTTAGTTTTTTCATATTTCTATTTAGCTTTATTTATATTTCAGTTGTAGTTTAAATAATTGAAATTTCAACTTTTCATTTGAGTTAGATGTCAAGGCAACAATTTATATTTTGTTTTAGCTTACATTTTATTTAACAAAATAAAACTATTTTAAATAGATTTAGTTTTAGTTCACACTGATGCTAGGTTGACAGAGATTGCATTAAAGCTGTACAGTATTTAACACAAATGTTTTTTAATATTCAAAATTTACAATTATATTTCATACTATTTCTACCATTTGTTAAACTTATTAATTTTACTCAAAGTAAACTGTTGTTTTGTTAGTTAACTAAAACTATAAAAATAATGTTTTCATTAACTGAAATAAAGCTGAAATAAAATAAAAAGTTCAAGTTGAAGTACAAAAATTACAAAACAATCTAAATAGAATTTACAATACTAATAAAAATGAGAAAAGAACAGAATTAAACTAAAATAAAATGCTTGACCTAAAATTAAAACTGAAAATATAAAAGCATATTCAAAATATTAATAAATACTATAAACTTATTAACACTGTAAAGAAACTTTTGGAGACAGTGTAAAACTGTTCAAGACGTCCAGGAAGCATTTTGGTTTACCAAGTGACCGTTTATCATGAGGTGATGCATCACCATGTACTGGTGATAAAATAAAATATAAAAAAGTTAATATTGCCTTTTTTAAGCAACGCATTAAAACTAGAAAAATCAGTGGACTAGACCGGAAAGTCAAAACCAGAAAGTCTAGATCGCCACCATGCTTCACGGAGCTTTACAACAAAAAGTCTTTTGAGATCTTCAGAAACGAGTTTTGGTGTGCCAGGTGTGGCTTCAGGACACATCACACTCCCGTTCAAAAAGTTTATCATGCCCCCTGGTGTTTAAACCTGGAAACCACAACTTTGAGCCTCTCACCTGCTGTTCCCAGTGTGCTGTTCACCTCTCCAGGCATCGTCTGAGCATTGTTCTTTAGCTTCACTGAGCAGCCGAAGTCCCCTAGCTTTATTAAACCAGATGATGTGAGGAAGATATTGGCTCCTGGGGAGTAAAAGAATAACAAAAATGAGTGATGCAATGAAATAAAAATTCTTAACTGACACCTAGACATCCAACTGACTAGCCAATATATACATCTGATTCTCTCATGAAGGAAAGAGTAACTGAGGAAAGGAAATCTTGGCACAAATGAAGACCTTTAATGTCCCGGTGGACAATGCCGTGTTCATGGAGCACGTTGATTGCCGTCGTGATCTGCTTGCTGTAGAGGCGGATGACGTGTTCCTGCAGACCCAGTCTAGACACTTCCTCCAGCGTCCCCTCGTCACAGTACTCCATAAAGATATACATCTCCTCCTGCAGGAGCAAACAACAGAATCAATGATGAATAAATAAAACTGTTAAGCAGACACTAACATAACACAAAACAAACAAAACTTTTTACCCTGTGCAATTCAACACCAAAGTAGCGGACAAGGTTGGGATGTTTGATTCCTTCAAAGATCTTCAGCTCG
This sequence comes from Siphateles boraxobius, assembly GCF_051911475.1. Lineage (NCBI taxonomy): Eukaryota > Metazoa > Chordata > Actinopteri > Cypriniformes > Leuciscidae > Siphateles > Siphateles boraxobius. Next base: position 7,625,153 of record NW_027508811.1, on the reverse strand, counting down.
TCCGCCGTTTCCTTTATGGTTTTGTGGTCATTGGGCTGAAAGCGAATCTGGAAGCAAATTTAGTTACAGCTTACAAAGTGCTAATACCGCAGTGTGTCTAATATATAAATAGAAACACACACATACACAGATAAGCAAAAACATTATGACCAGTCACAAGAGAAGCGGATTTCGTTGATCATCTAACAAGGCCACATATTATGGTCCGAGTACATTAGATGGTAAGCAAACAATCAGTTCTCGTAATAAACATGCTGGATCGTTTTTCTTGCCCATTTCTGCTGCATCCAAGCCAGTGGAGGGGTGTGATGCTCTGCAATTTTCTGTCAACCAGCCATTCATGTCAACATAAATTTGACCCGTGCACTCTACCAAAACATTGTTTCAAACCACGTACACCATCATGACAACGGTGTTCCCTGGTGGAAGTGGCTCTTTCAGCAGGAAAATGCACACTGACACGCTGCACACAATGTTCAAGAATAGTTTAAGGAACATGATGAGGGTTCAAGGTGTTGCCCTAGACTCCAAATCCCCCAGGTCTCAAGCCAACTGAACATCTGTGGGATGTGATGGATGAACGAGATCCACATTGGCTCCACCTTGAAACCTACAGGACTTGAAGGATCTGTTGCTAATGTCTTGGTGCCAGATACCACAGCACACCTTCAAGTGTCTTGTAGAGTCCATGCCTCAGTGAGTTGCTGTTTTGGCGGCCCGCAAAGGACCAACGGCATATTAGGCAGGTGGTCATGATGTGTTGGCTCATCGGTTTAAGATTTTGTTCATACCACCTACTCCGTTTTAAGCAAAACCCATGAAATATCACGATTCAGGGACATACCTCCTTCATGGCCATCAGTTCACCAGTGTCCACATTGATGCATGTGTAAACCTTCCCATACTGCCCTTCGCCTATAACCAAAGAGAAAAAGTGTTAAGAAAATGCAACTGGAACGGCTTCTGATAGTAATGTACAAACTGATGACCACTCACCTATCTTGTTGCCTCTCTGCCATTTGAAGGTGACCTTCCGCAGGCCCACATGCATGACGTTATCGTAGGACTTTGGGGTGTTGCACACCTGTCCTATGATGTTTCGCTGTCTCATGAGCGCATAGTGCTTCTCGTCGAAGGTGCTTATGGATTGCCAGACGGCCTCCATAGGACTCTGACGCGCTGCTGTGTCTGTGGGATAATCAGAGCAGTGGTTGATATACTGAATATGCACATTATATTTGCAATAATAAATAAAAATGCTGTTACAGCAAGAATCAGTCAATAAATGGTTTAAGTGATCACTCAAGTCTCAATGTGGTATATTTCATGTGTTCAAATATTTTAGTTAAAATATAATCGACCATTTAAAAGTTTGAGGCCAGTAAAATCTTTTAATGTTTTTGAAAGAAGTCTCTTATGCTCAAAAGGCTGTATTTAGCAGTAATATTGTGAAACATTATTACGATTAAAATATTTGAACATATTTTAAAATGTAATTCATTCCTGTGGTGGTAAAGCTGAATGTTTACTCCAACATCATTACTCCAGTCTTCAGTGTCACATGATCAGAAATCATTCTAATATGCTGATTTGGAACTTAAAGGGGTGGTATAATGCCCCTTTTTACAATATGTAAAATAAGCCTCTGTTGTCCCTAGAGTGTGTATATGAAGTTTTAGCTCACAGTTTTAGCTCACAATACCCCACAGATTATTTTTTTTACAGCATGTTAAAATTGTCCCTTTTTGATGGTGAGCAAAAACACGTTTTTTCATGTGTTCCTTTAAATGCAAATGAGCTGCTGCTCCCACAGAGCTATATTCAGCTACAAAAGCTCATGTGTGTTAGCAGCTCAGATTACCTCACGCAGACACGCACTGAAAATGTCAGAAACTGCCTTTTGTTTTATGTTCAAACAGGAGTCTGACAATGATGGAGAGACTTAAGAAGTGACAACATGTAGAATGCAACTGTACGTTTCTAAATGGTTAGTTGATGCTTTCGTCTTTCCAGCCCTACTTTCGTCTGTCACCTTGCCTGACAGACTCATCATCATCCTTTTTTTTTAATGTGTTCTACCTTTTGACTGGCTGATGAAGTTGCGGAGCTCCCAGCTGCGGCGGGCTGTACTGCTAGGGTCTCCTTTAGGATACGAGGGCTCTGGAGATACAGGAGAAAACGTACAGAATTAGTTCATTAAGTGTAACGGATGGCCTTAATCAAAATGCCCTAGTCATTAGAAAACCTTCCCCCTCTCCCCCGTTGTCATCGGCCCTAAAACCAGTTCTCTTCAAAGGCCGTTATCACCTCGGCTCCACTGAACCATCTCAGCAAGAGACTGTGTCTACAAGCCTACACAGGAGACACTAGCCATTTGGTAAGAGACTATAGAGACAAACTTCAATACACAAGGACATTTACTCCATTCTTACCCACAAACTTTCCCAAATGTTTATAGTATTTCTCCTGTGTTTTATGCATGCCCATATGTTTTATTAGTGATGACTAGTTATGATTCTTTAGTTATGTTTTAGTAACTTTCAAATGTTGATATCCAAATATGATGTGTCACTGCTTTAATGTCTTCGAATCCCCATCTTTCTTGGTATCAAAATAACTCTTGATTTTATAATCAATGGTGTACAATATGTTATCATAAATTGCATCATGTTATTTTTACCATACTTTTGTGTAAAGACTGCACAAATTCTCCATGCCAGCATGAACGTGCAACTGGAGATAAGATAGAACAAAGACTTTCTCCCGGTCATCTTTGATTGGTCACCTCACCAAATAGGTGTGAACCGAGAGGACCTTTAAGAGTGTCTGATTAGTTCAGATCTTTGCTCAATCTCTTTGAGACAACGTTTCCGGTTTTCTTCCGGCAACTTCATCTTCAAGTTAATTTCTTTGGACTCAACGTGGACCAGCCCAAGAACCCAAACGAACGCTTCAGCACACTCCTGGCAAAATCATCAAGAATCTCCTGCATCTGAACTTGTTTAGCAACCAAAGTCAAAGCAAGTACCCATTCGCAGCCTTTAGATGCGTTCTAAGTTATTGTGCCCCCTTTAAGGTGACCCTGATTCTTTGATGGTTCTCATAGGTTGTGGTTAACTGATTGTAATCTTGCCATTCTCTTTTCTTCTCTCGCTCTCTTTCTTTACTTTTTCTTTACTTACTTGATTATATATACAATCTTTGCTTAGTTTAGTCATGTGTGTAGCCTACCGTAGTTTCGTTTATTAAACCAGTATATCCAAGCTTGATTGTCTCTGTGTTTGCCACTCACAAAAAGATCAAAGTAACTTGAACATCCTGATCTAGCTATACCTATGCTTTTACCCTGCTAGTATTTAATTTACTTTAGTTGGAAAAAGTTATTCTTTCTTGGCCAGGAAGAGAACTTATTTCTTAGAATTGATAATTGATTATGCTTTCTGTTCATTGGATAAACTGATTAAATAATTGTACTATTAATTCTGCTACAGTCAATTCTAAAACATTAAAATATTTATAATTAATAATTTGTTATGATTTATTATAAATATCTTTTGAGCTAATTTGCTACATAACAATTTTTTTACACAAAGTCAAGAAATGCATCAATACCTTCTCTGTCCTCTGTCGGGCTGGAGTGGCGACTGAGGGATTTAAAATGCAGCTCTGCCGCCACAGATGACAGTCGGTCGTTCTCATTTACACTGGAGCCCCTATGTGGCAGAAAAGAGTTAAATGTTACATATAGTCACCACCCTCATTCAGAAAAGAACCCGGTTGAGACGCATTGCATGCAGCCAAATAAGTCAAATGAAACATGTTAGATATGATGAGCATGCTTAAGTCTTACAGCAACACAACAGCGAATGGGAAAGCCAGCTCTATTAAAGCGCAGCAGTGTTAGTGTCACAAAATAAGCAGCATTAACCTCTTTCAAACCAAATACAACAACCTCTGCCTCTGATTTTAACATCAAAGTTCATAAACAAGTTAATCAGTCAACCTAACGTCAAGCTGCATGCCCTGGGTCAACATATTTTCTTGATCCTGGATCAACATTCCTGTCTGAAAATGTAATCCTAACCATATCCCTCTTAACCTAACCCTACCCATAAAGTTATCCCTAAAATCAGAGGGAAATGATAGGTGAATAACACTGATGTAGAAGCACCTAACGCTGGTTGTAAGCCTACACTTCACATAGACTGTAAACATGTCCCTCAAATCTGATTGGTTGATTGAAATGTTGTTCCAGGATCAAAAAAGACATTGATCCAGGAACACAATAAGTGTTCACAATTGGTGAAATGTTGTTCCAGAATCAAAAACGACATTGATCCAGGAACACAATAAGTGTTCACAATTGGTGAAATCAGGTTCCTGTCGTCAAGCTATTAAGGCCTATTCACAACAAGGACGATAACTATAATAGAGGATAACTAAGTCTACTCCAGCACATCCCAAAGACTTTCAATGAATTCAAGGTCTTGACTCAAAGATAACTATGGTCTCCAAACCATTCTTTAACAATTTGAGCCTTATAAATCTTGACATTGTTGTCATCCTGGAATATGGCCATGATGTCTTTATATGGTAGTTTAAAAAATGAAAAGCTTCACAGTTGTATATACTAACGAACAATCACACACGTAGAGCTGAGAACTCAGAAATCTTTATACACTTGGATCAATGTGTACCTTTGTTTTAACAATGCACCTGACGGCAGCGGGACAGGGTGTTAAAGCCAATGATGCATGCTAACGCATGTTTCAACAGAGGCTAATTAATATGGAAGCGCTGGACACTGTGAAAGTTGCAAAGGTCATAAGTCACTAAACATTTGTCATTAAAGCAAATCATCTGCTAAGGGCTCAAAGTATTGAAGCTCACAGCAGCGTGAAACCCAGACAATTACTGTGGGTTGATGATACATCCAAACTGACTGGCAAGGAGTTTGAGGAGCACTTTCATGTACTGAACTAAAATGTGTTCAACTTAAAGGGGTCATATCATCCTTTTTTCATAATTTTTGTATAATTCATTTTTAAGATATTTTTTGTGTAATAATTCAGTCTTAAATTACAATTTTCCCCTCAATTGAATTAAACGGGCCATTCATTGCCATGCTTTTTGCTCCATTTCCAATTGAAATTGCAAGGGAATTGCACTTGCACATGAACTGTGGGTTTGTTGTGTCTAATTCTAATTTTTGCGGTCTCATCCCGCGATAATGCAACACCTGATTCTATATTGTGAATTTTTTAACAGTAGGTGCTACATACCAGTGTTATTTCAGTATCATTGATACCATTATAGTTTTATTAATATTTTGAATAAATTAAGAATTTTAATTTTCAGTTTAATTTTAGTAAATTGTTTCGTCAATGAGTTTTTTTATTTTTAGTCCATATAATTTTATTACGTTTAGTTTCAGTTAATTACTAAATTAAAATTAGAAATGCTAGAATTTTGTCTTTTTATATTAATCTCAGTAGTAAGTAACAATGTTTTTTTTAATGTTTTAGTTTACTATATTAACCCTGCTACACACAGCACAAGGTTTAGCGAACATTCCCAGATTCACAGAGCAAACGTTACTCTTAATGCCAGTTCCTCTAGTTTTTAATAATAATCTATGACATATCCTCCCTATTATTACAGTGTAATTATTCAGATTACCGAATAGACATAGCTGACGTAAATTTAACCGGTCATTTTAATATATTGGGTTTCTGACATAAAACGGTTTCTATTTTAGCTATTTGGTTTTAAATATATATATATCTTTTTATATTGAGTTGTCATACCAATTATAACAGTACATTTTCACAGTGCATAACTGTCGATCAAAGAAATTTGATTATAGATTTTATGACCCCATTATCATCACAGCATCCAGTGTAAAAACAGCATTACTCAGACGGTGCATGCTTTTCTCGTGGACTTGGGTAAGAAAACTGAATATTTTACAGAAGGAGCAGACTGTTTCAAGATTTTCTGGTTCCCGTCATCTTGTTGTTAAATCTTGATAATATATTTCAGATTTTTGTCAATTCACTTATGAACCCAAAACCCACGAGAGATGCTGTTCTGATAAGGATGCAATGCTGAAGACGTTGAAAATGTTGCAGAGCTCCGTTTTGGGTTGAGAACGGGATGTCCTGACTACCTGATGTCATTGGGCACGCCGCCGGACGATTTGGTGGCGTGGCCGTGTTCCCCTGAGGGTAATGGAGGGGTGGGGCGCTGACCTGGGGGACACAACTGGGTACGCAGATCACACGGGAGACTCCGAGAGCTGTGATGGAAAAACAGACTGATGGCCTCAGCATTCTGCTTTGGATGGTGTGTGCATGTGTGAAAGTGTTTATTATTAAATAAGGCAGAGCTTGACACATGTTCTAATGTCAGCATACAGACAAAACACACAGCAACGCACACCCATATGAAGCCCTATGTTGTTTGTAACACCGATTGTGGTTAAAGCATTATTACAAACTACAGCATTAATAGAAGCGTGACTCAATTAAACAAACCCTCCTCCAGATTAAAAAAACAAAACACAAGGGCATGCAAAGGAAGTACATATTCACAAGCATTAACACCACTAGATTTACAAGATGTGCTACTGGTGAAGACCCAGAACATAACCTACCTGAAGCCCTCGGCATGAGAGGAAGGGATGAAGAGGTATGGGTTTGGAGGATCACTATGGCAACGGGGGACTTTGACAGGTCGAGGGCTGTTTCGTGGGCCTGATGAAAGAGTTACATCAGATGTCATGATCAATTTGTTATACAAGAAAAACACATACAATGGTCAAGATAGGCAAGATATTTATTCCTACACGAATACAGTACTTGAATATGTCTGTTCAAGTGCAAGACGACATGAAAGAGCTCAATTCAGTGTTTGTGCGCTGTCTGTGAAACGAAACAGCGAGAAACGAATTGAGTTCCCTTTTGTTCCTTCTTGCGCTTTCACGATGATACAGCACTGGCCTGCCATCTGTCCCGAGGCTCGTTCACGTTCATGTTCTCTCAACATTGCATTGTTATAATACATAAAAATGTTACCGGCCAACTGGCGATTGGCACTGTTTCATATAAATTACAGACACTGACAGCATAAACAGAACCCAAAAACACTACAGGGGAAGAGAACACTTACCAAAGTACATACTGCTGACAGGACTGTGCGGTTTGCCGATAACATGCCCGATACATTCATTCATCAGGGCTTGCAGACTCTATAAGACATAATATTAATGATTCCAGACTGAAGTGCAATCCAAAACAGATATTAAAACAGCAGGACATGGATATCTCACCAGAAAGTCATCTTCTGGCAAGGCTGATATAAACGCAGCCTCAATCGCTTGAAGAAAATCAAAGCCCTGTGTCGCCCACCTAGAGAAAAAGTTTAAATGAAATATAATTTCAAATAACATTTCCGAGCATGCTACAAAGAACAAGGTGGAAATATCATTTATTGAGAAAACAGTTTGAAATGTTTACTTTGGAGCAGAGCCAGTGTTTTATCCCACTAAGAAAGTAATGTTCAAAGTCTAGAGAGCTTTCTACAGATGCAGCATTTTAAGACAACATAGACACACTTCCTAAGCAAAGGCTGATCCAAAAGCTAGGTAGCACGATAATGTAGGCTTCTAAATAAACTATTTTAGCCAAATTCTAAGGAAACATTGCATGTTTCAGAAAATACAATCCTATAATGCATTGCAAAAAACTCAAAAATGATTCCAAGATGGAGAACAAAGCAAAGTATCAAAAGTACATAGGTCAATAAAAAAATTGTACTCTATATTTGTGTGCTATTTTTTCTAGGCTTAACAGAACAAATTCAATTGACAGTCGATTCCAAGTTAGAGTTCAATGACAGACTCCTCAAAAGGAAGCTACCAAGGAAGTAGACTGCATGACACCCTACTCGTTTTTGTAATGGACCCACTCACCTTGGACGAGTGCCTCTTCCACTTTCACACTTCGTGAGGACAAAGTTCATCCACTTGCGGGCAAAAGCAATGTAGCGCTCCCCTATTCGTCGTCTGAACTCTCCAGACATCAGCCGAACGACCTCTTTGTGGTACTGCAGGATAGCAAAAAAAAAAAAGTGTTGAAGAGACTGACTCAAGAAAACCCTTTATGTTCATGTTAGCTTGTTTCACAGTTGAAGCAGTAGCTTTGAGGTTTTTCCCCCCTGAACTTCCTTTTTTCCGGTGTTTTTGAGCTCACATGGCTAATTAATGTAAACAATGATATAAAGACAGCACTTTAAGGTGGGGTAAGCGATATTTGAAAAACGCTGTTTGAAAGTTGGTCGGACCGACACAACCAGACGTGTAGCCAATCAGCACTAGGGGCTGTATGACGGTGGAGGAGAGAGAACGAGTAAGGAGGAGATTTGAAGAAAGACTGTAGAAATGAACAATGAACTCTTGTTTGTTTTTACTCGTTTATACATTTTTTGTGCTTCCTTGTCATTCGTTCATCATCTTCGCTTTATTTTTCGTGAAGCATTATTTTGTTGAGCTTCGGCTACGATTAATAGACATCCACTCTTGCATTACGTGTGTAACAGAGGCCAGCTAGTGAGAGCAGTGTAGGCTTGACTGCCAGAGAATGCAGTGTTGACTGTTTAGCGTCTTTGTTAGAACACCCGCCTCGCATGCCAGTGATCGGGGTTCAAGAACGCCTCGGAGGAGGCCGGTTAGGATTGGAGAGTGATCTTTGAAGGCGGTGAAGAGAGAGTGTGATTGGGTTGATTTCAAATATCAACAATGTTCAACAACGACTTCGAGAAATATCATACTGCACCTTTAAGGGAATTAAGGCGAACTAGCTAATTAGTAATTAGCATATCTCACCATTGTGACTTTTTCCTTGCAATTCTGAGTTTTTATCCCACAATTCTGAAAAAAATCCTTTTTTTTCAACAAAATAATGCTCAACAAAATAATGCTTCACGAAAAATAAAGCGAAGATGATGAACGAATGACAAGGAAGCACAAAAAATGTATAAACGAATAAAAACAAACAAGAGTTCATTGTTCATTTCTACAGTCTTTCTTCAAATCTCCTCCTTACTCGTTCTCTTTCCTCCACCGTCATACGGCCCCTAGTGCTGATTGGCTACACGTCTGGTTGTGTCGGTCCGACCAACTTTCAAACAGCGTTTTTTAAATATCGCTTACCCCACGTTAAAGTGCTGTCTTTATATCAGTGTTTACATTAATTAGCCATGTGAGCTCAACAACACCGGAAAAAAGGAAGTTCAGGGGGGAAAAACCTCAAAGCTACTGCAGAATTGTGATATAAACTCCCAATTGCGAGAAAAAAGTCAGAATTGTGAGGTGTTATAGGCTTAAATGTTATCCATGTAAAATGTTATATGTGTAAATATTATTTCAGGCTGTAACTAGGGCTAATACATTATTCCCCCATATGAACAGCATATGTGAATATTATATAAATCTACTGTTTACATTAAATTAACGCTTTAATAGTAAACTAATCATAACAGGTTTCATCAGTCCAGTCTGTCTGTTTTTAATGGCTTGCGACCATAAATGTCTGTTTCACTTTAAAGGGCGTCTTCGACAACGGTATTCTGTAAAAATAAAGACCATCTTTTTCATTGCGATTCTGACATTCAAAAGAACAAGACCACCTTTTTTCTCTCATTTGGTGGATCTCGACTGTTTTCCTCCACTTGTTACCAGTGTTTTTCTGCCACCACAATGCAAACGCAACTGCAGTGACGTTTGCTCATAAATGGTCTATTGATTGGATTGTTATCGGCGGTGCACACGTCATCAGAGAAAATATGTCATTGCAAAAAGGAGGGGACATTAATGTTTTTGATTAAAGATTACATAGGGCACACGAAAAAAAAAATCTATAATAAACACTGCAACATTCCATGAAAAAATAAGAATTATCCATTTTGATTTCAAGGTGCTGTGAAGCATTTCAAATAAAAACATAAACAGAAATCCATTGGACTCGGACCTCAAAAGCAAAGTTATAGCCCTGAATCATGGACTCTCTGTAATACTGCTGCAGTGTGGCCTTCTCGGTCTCCTCCACCTCAGCCTCAAATTCAGACATGAACATGTATTCCACACGGTCGATTGCAGTGTTGATCTTGATGCACAGCTGTAGAGCCTCATTCTGAAAGGACAGAAAATGTTCTTTAAAAGAGCAACTCAAACCAAATTTGCTTTGCAAACATCCGGTTTGCTGATGCAGAGTTATGGGTTTTCATATCATCACATAACAACGTTACTCGTGTCTACGGAGCCAAACAGATCTTTGTGCTCCTTAAACCTGGGATTTCTATTCATATTGTGTGAGAAGATTCAAGTGCATACTCCATTTGTTTGCTAAATCAGCATTAAGTGACACAGAATGAAACTCTTGCTTGATGTAATATGAAAGTGGGTCTCCAAAAACTCTTTGTTTTGCATCACCTTGAGTTGTTCCAGGGCGCAGACGATAAGCGGCTGGCTGGATGTCTGCTCTCGGCTAAGGGTGAGAATTTCTTCCATTGATAGCTGAAAAGCTTTGCGCTGTGTCATAAGGTGGGCCGACTGCATCACAACCAGCAAGAGATTGTCCACCTAGGAATAATATATGACATATTAGATGCCGAACTCAACAGCGATAGAGATATATGTTTCTTTCTTCCAAAGACAGATTAAAAATACATTAATGTATTTTACAATTACAACTACACCCTTTTTGATTTGTTATTCTGGTTTTTGTATTTTCTTTTTTAATTATAAAAAAATAAAAATCATCTTTAAATTAAACACTTATATATAATAAAAATATATTATATATATTGTTTTTTTATATTTCCCCCCAAAACAGAATAATACATTAAACAGGACCATATCTAAATATATATTACATATAATGCATATTAAACGGGCTATACCTTCATGGCCCGTAATGTGTCCACAGTCTCCATCTGAGGCACCAGTTTGAGCACAGGGCCGTCCCACTCAGCCCAGGTGCCATCGGCGGTTGAGTCCCCGACTCCGTGCTTGCTCATGAGCAGGTAAGCCTCGTCTTCTGGGATCTCGTCTGGGTCTTTCGAGCAGTCCTTTCCAGCTGCTGCATTTAACAGCTGCAAGATAACCAGCCGCTGCTCAATCAGATCAGAAGGGACAAACACCTGGAGCTCTTCCAAGCCTGGGATTTGGACCTAAGGAAAGAGACATACAAAATTATTTAGCATCTGTCATTAGAAGCCTATCATTAATATAGAGAAACATGTTTTACTTTGACGTAGTTCTTGGCCTTCAGAGCTTGGAGGAGAGAAGGTACTCCACTGGTTAGGCTGAATTCTGCAGCAATCTCAAGATCCTGAGTGAGAGTAAAGCAGAATGTTAAAACCGTCTGTCACAGTGACATACCACAGTGTAAAGAGAGGTGAAAGTGGGTCTACTGGTGAACTCACCTTACGCAGCATCTTGGCAAAGCCCAGCGCTTTAGACGCTCTTTCCCTGGCTTCATGGAAGAGCTCTTTGAGCGAGCGACTTGTCTCAATCACAGAACGCCTGCAGGGAAAGAAAAAAACAGGGATAAATGCATATTATATAATATAAAATAATATTTACAAAAATGTATTATCAATGGGGTATATATATATATATATATATATATACACACACACACACGTACAGTATACACTACCAAAAGTTAGGTGTCAGTACGATTTTTGTATTATTCTCACCAGTATTTATTTGATCAAAAATACAGTAAAACAGTAATATTGTGAAATATTACAATTTAAAGTATATTAAAATATCCTTAAAATATTTATTTTAAAATATAACATTACTTCGATGGCAACATTTTCAGCAGGCATTACTCCAGTCTTCAGTGTCACATGATTGAAAATGTTGGAAAAAAATGTTTATTATAAATTTTGAAATCAGTTGTTTTAAAGAATATTCGAGTTCAAAAGTGCAGCTTTTATTTGATTTAGAAATCTTTTGTAACATTATAAATGTCTTTTACTGTCACTTATGTGTCCTTGCTAAACAAAATTATTTTCTTTAAAAAAACAAATCTTCTCTATTCTATTCTATCACTCCCTATAACAGAACCAATGTTCAACCAATTACAGATGAGAAGTCTTTTTTCCTGTAATGAATACATCAGATTTAATAGTTGTTTTAATGCTGATTACTCCTCAGGTGTTCTCTCATACACACCTGATTTCATCTGAGGCAGTGCTATCATCTGCACACTCCCAGAACTCATTGCCACTCTTCTGAAGGCCCGCATCCAAAAAGTCTCCAGTGGATTTTAGCAGCATGCCAGCAATATCACTGAAAATACAAGCATACAGTGATGCTTTTGTGCACTTTAGATTTGATATGGCTGTTGATTTGCATCTAAATTCCAACACAAGGATTAATATTTTTCTTCTTTCATCAATAAAATACCATAGAAATTAGTTGTGTAACGGTTCTCTGTAAAAAAATTGCACTTGCACCACAGTTCATCTGTAATCAGACAACGCATCTATAATATGGTTTGTTGTATAATATGGTTTGTATAACATGTAAAACAGACAGACTAATTCAGCTAATGTATGTTGTGAGTATAAAGTAAAAAATGCGGTTAATTCAGTGTAAAAAATGTATGATACGCATTCTGGCTTCTCACTCTTTGTAAATTTTGTTCAAATTTTTGAGACCTGAACAGCACATATTGCTATCTGTGTTTAAACTAAACTCATTTAAGCCTAGTCAATTTAAACATTCAAGCGCACGAAGACGCAAAAGAGAACTTGCGTGCGCTGTGAGAAAATGTGTATCTTTGGATCGAAAGCCGGGTCTCAGACAGTGCGCAAATTGTCTTAAGTGAACGTAAACCTCTGAGAAAGACAACGCATGTGTACAGTATCAGTATATTAGATCTGAGCAATTATTTCTTAAAGAGACATCAACCTAATATTCCTGCTGTCCGTGCCTTTTCAAACAACAAAAGACAAGGAAATCACTCACTGCTCTTGACTGAATAGCTTTGTAACTTTCATCTTTATTTAATTTATACAGTGAAGATAATATGCAATGCTATTTTACATTTGACTACTTTATTGAATTTCTGTACCTGAGAACTAGATGCCTAAATAACATGAAAAGCACTGTTGCAATTATTTGTGCTTTTGCTTGTAGTTTGATTACTTGACGGTAGTGTTTTCCCCTGAACATAGCACATACCAAAACATACTGTAACTGTGACCCTGAAACCGTGATAAAAATCGAACCGTGAGTAATTTGACCCATTTCACCACAAACAGAAATGCTGTTCTTTAAACACATCCAGTGAGCAATGTAACTGAAACAGCTAGTGCACAGAGAGAAAAGACTAACCAAAAGAGTTTCCCAGACTGGGCTTCTCCACCCCGGATGTATGGAGTGATAACTTTGGTGAAGTTCCACTCCTCCTCCAGCAGGTTCTTCAGGCTGTGGGAGGCTTGAGGCAGCTGCTGTAACATCTGGATCCAGCTGCGCATATAGTCAAAGTACACCTGCATGCACAGACACACAGAAGACATTTTTTTGTCTGTTTGATTTTTCTATATCAAGCTCATCCAGATCACTGCTGTTCATGATCGAGATGTTGCACTTTTAGGTAACACTTTATTTTCAATAGTTCACTTTAGATAGTACATTTAGACATTCTACTAACTATTAGAAACTTTGCAACTACATGTCAAATAACTCTCATTAGAGTATTAGTAGATTGTCTGCTTAAAGGGATAGTTCACCTAAAAATGAAAATTCTGTCATCATTTACTCACCCTCAAGTTGTTCCAAACCTGTATAAATGTCTTTGTTCTGCTGAACACAAAGGAAGAATGTTTGTAACCAAGCAGATCTTGGGCCCCATTGACTACCATAATACTTTCCCCCCCCTTCTATGATAGTCAATGGGCTGTTTGGTTACAAACATTCTTCCAAAAATAGGAACAATTTGAGAAAACAAAATTTTTTATTTTTGGGTGAACTCTCTCTGCTATCTATCTGCTAACAATTTAATTCGATGATCCCCCAACAGACATTCTACTGTATGTAACGTTGTAACTTTTCACAAGTAACTTTTTAAATGAATCACAGTCACATTGTCATGAATGTAAATGTAATTGCACACAAAAAAGTTGATAAATAAGATTACAACACTAGTCAGTCCAAATCCAACCTCTAGCATTTTATGGAGATCCTCCTCAAACTCGTCGATGTTGGTGTTAGTCTGCAGACCCTGGGGGTCAGTGACGACGCCTCGCAGCATGAACTGGTAGTACTGTTTCATCAGGAGCCCTCCTTTAAGAACCTCTTTACACTCACGCACCAACTACAATACACACAAACACACAACTAAGCCATTGTTGTAGCCTCTAGGAATCATTTCATGGGATTTAATTTAGTTATGCCGAATGTGTAAAAATAGCTTTTAAGAATTTATGTTTCTCGAAGAGAGTCAAGCACAATGCCCCCCAAGAAGCATCACAGATCAAAACAGCCATAAGTCATAATTATCAATAAATTCAAATCTACAACAAAAAACACTAGCAGTTAGTTTCACAACCAAGCAATCAAAAATGTAATGCACACATAAACCAAAATATTATATTGATAGACTCATATGCTGGCTTTGCCAGTTGTATTGGTTGATAACCATGTCTACTAGACCAGTAGTCGTAGTTCACCTTGTGTCAGTTCCAAAATCAATAGCTGTCATGTCTCAATGAATAATACACACACATATACATACATACATATATATATATATATAAAATAGTTCTGTCAATCGATTAAAAAAAAAATTAAACGCAAATTTTTCGGTAATTAATTGTGATTTAAAATCTTACTGACAGCAAATTTTTGAAAGGCAGTGCATGTACAATATGTGTGTAAGTAATGACCTGCTTGATGCTGAGCAGGGACGGTTCCCCTGCAGGCCTTTGCTCAAGGCGCAGTTTTAGGCACTCGTGAATAACATTTAGCAGCACACGGCAAAGCACCAAGAAGGCCGGTCGGAATGAGGGCAGGTCCATATCCATTAACTCTTTCCACGATACTCGTCCCGACCCCGCCTCCTCCTCTACCTGACCGGACACGTGACGAGATAGCTCTGGAAGGTAGTCACAGTGCTGCAAAGAATAACCTGGGACCGCTGACAACTAACAGGAACAAAGCAAAATATGGACATGGATAACACGAACAGAGAGAATATGGGCATGAAAATTTGGTTACATGAACATAAAACAGAAGACCACAAAATATTGCAGCAATACTGATAAGAAAAAATTAAAAAGACAGAACACTGACATCCATCCAATAAAAGGAAGAGTTCATGCAAATAAATATTATGTAATTATGCACTCACTCATGTTGTTCCAAACCCAAACAATTTTCTTTTTTTGATGTAAGTGAAACATTAGGTTAATAAATATTTTTTTATGAATCAGTTGATCTTGTTTACAATACTGGTTAGGATGATTCATTCACGAATCCATTTCTCAAATTCAACTCACTGACACAGTATGGGTAAACCGCAAAAAGATAATCACTGAATTAGGGGTCGGCAATATTAACAAAATCTTATATCACAATACGATTAATTTTACTTCATACAATTGATAAATATAACATTAATGCTATTTTTGCAGGAAACAAGGCTGTTTTGATGCCAAAATTTTAGATTACATTGAATTTCATTCAATTTAAATAAAATCATCAAATGTAAATAAGACACTTGATAGTCTTCATTATATTTAATAAATATACATTACCTCATATTAAAGCTACAAAAGTCATTTTGTCAAGAGCAGCGATTGATTTTCTCTTTGTCTTTTGTTGTTTGATTAATATTCAGGACACAGATGGCAGCAGGTATATTAGGCTGCTGTCACTTTAAGACCAAATGCACAGATCTAATATACTGACATTTTATCCCAAATGTTTACTTTCACTAAGACATAACCAACAGAGTTTACATTAAAGGTGGGGTAAGCGGTATTTGAAAAACGCTGTTTGGAAGTTAGTCGGACCGACAAACGAACAAACAACACCAAACGTGTGTAGCCAATCAGCATTAAGGGGCTTATGACAGTGGAGGAGAGAGAACTAGCAAGAGGCGGGAGATTTAAAGAGAGACTGCAGAAATAGAGATGAGACACAAACAAAAGAGAAAGCTCAGAAGAAATCACTGGAAAATGAAGGGTTACGACTGGGCAAGAGCTTTAGGACCCGAGTTAATATTAGTAAAACTTCCCAGCGCTGGAGAGAGCCACGCGGGAAGGCCTGAAAACAGACGAGGTGGTTGCTTTGACTCCGCTCCATACGCGAGTAACACTGGTTTTGAGTGTCATTGTTTATCTGGAGCTGCTGTGCTGTTGGCAACTAACAACGAACTCTCGTTTTAATTAATATTGTGTACTGTACGTTCATTTGTGATTCCTCGTCATTCGTTCATCATCTGCACTTTATTTTTTGTGAAGTATTATTTTGTTGTGCTTCTGCTCACATGCTGGGTATCGGTAGGGCTGGGTATCATGACTTCGATACCGGTTCCTGAAAGATACTTTTTCCAATACCAATTTTATGAAATCCGTTTTTACAAGATTACATTACCTCAAAAAAAGTTTATTTTTTCAGTTTTACTTTTACAGTCTGTAAAAAAGCACCAATGCAAAAATGTTCTATATATCCTAATAATTTAAATAACATGTATTCTTTACTTCAATGAGCTCATTGTTTCTGCCTTAAATTAATACATTGTTTAAATCAATATATTGTTACCTAACTGTATGATTTGTATATGTACATTTCTGAAATGCATTACTTACACACAGTCACCTCTGATAACAGATCACTGTAAGTTGTAATGTAGACACACATTTTCTGTAAAGCTGCTTCGAAACGATATGTATTGAATTGAATAAGGCTAATTGGGGGCGGGATATATGCATCGCGCTGAGCACACAAAGCTTGCCTTAAAGCACTGGACAAAGTAGCCTAATGATTATGAATGTGTCGAGAGAAAATAGCAAGGAGAAATTTTAATTGTTTATTAATAAACTAGTGTTTTCTGAGACGGTGGGTGCAAAGATGAAGTTGAAGACGCTGAATCGTCATCTCTGCAGTATTGTGAACGCATGAGCGCACCTATAGAGAGAAATGCACCTTTCATTTGGATTATTAGATAATCAGAGAGTATTAGTTTTCGATTAGAATTGGTTTGTTTAAAAGTAGACATCTCAAGCTTCTATAGGCCTTTTTCTCATGTCTGTGAAGCAAGTATCCTATTTATCCACCACCTTATGCTCTTAAGTTTATTTTGTGCACTTTCAAGTACTTCATTAGATTTGTCGTGTTGCTGGTCTTGACAGCAATTATCTTGTCTAATTGTCTGTTGGCATCAAGCCTGGTGAAATGTAGCCATACTTTTGAAATTTTCCACATATTTACATCCTTGTGGGTTGGGAAACATTCTTCGGGTGTCTGTCAGAACAGCACGCAAGAACCAAATTGAGTTCCGTTTGTGTCTTATTGTGCTTGAAAGGATTAAAATTGCTAGAAAGGTTTAAATTGGCAAGGCTTAAAATTGCTAGAAAGGTTTAAATTGGCAAGGCTTAAATGGTACAGCACCTCAACATCACGTGAGTATAACCCCGATATAGACAATAATGCAAAATCTTTACCGGTGGTCAAATTTGTGCTGGTTTATCATGTCTACCGGTATATCGCCCACCCCTACAGTGACCTTTTGACCTTTATGGAACTTGAAGCTCCCATTCCCATTTATAGCAATTGCATTAAAAAGCAACCAGAACAGTTCCCCTCTTTACAGGTTTGGAACAAAATGAAGGTGAGGTAATGATGAAAGTATTCTCATTTTGGGTTGAACTAATTCTTTAAAACAACTTCTCTCATTCTTTCCAAACTGCCATGAAGCCAAAAGGAACGTTTTCGAATTTTCCCACCGATATTCCACACATTTAGAACTAATCTAATGTCCTGCCAGCACCACAGTTGCTCTCTCACCTCTTGAGCCGGCAGGTGACTCAACAGAGCAGTTCTGGACCTCTGTAGCGAGCGGTCCATCAGCTTGTGCAGTCTAAGGATCAGTTTACGCAGTCCCATCTGTTTAAGTGCCTTATCCACAAACGGCCTGTATATGGCAGTGGGACAGTAGCAGGTATCGTTGTCCCGTGGGAGAAACTCCTCCTCTGACATGAGGCGTGAAAACTTTGGTGTGAGGCAGGGCGACTGCTCCCCATCACTAGTCGCCTCACTCAAGGTCCTTTCCTCCCCGTCGTTGTCGGCGGTGAAGGTAGCCGTGGACTCTGTCTCATCCTCGTCATCCTCATTGCCGCGGGAACAGCGAGGAGAGGGGATCTCGAAGATTGGCCAGCCGATGCGGGAAAGGTCCCTGAGGCCCAGCACGGTGCCCATCACACGCAGCTTCTGGTTCAGGTCCTGAGTGATATTGAGCCACAAGCAGAGCGCCTGCACCCTGCCCTGGAAATCCCGTGCTGCGTACTTTTCGTAGTCCTTCTGCAAGGTTTGCAGAGACGGGAACAGAGCCTCCACTGACTCCAACAGAGACATGACCCGCTTGACCTGATCGAAAGCTACTCGCTGCCTTTGCAGGTGCTCCCGGCACTCCAGTGCTGTAGAAAGCGGAGCAGCAGCGTCAATCTCTCCCCAGGACATGGAACAAGTGCTAAAGCTAAACGGATCGTTCTGGCAGTTGGTTTCACCGGAACAGGAGTTGCTCTCCTCGACCAAGACTTTGCTCTCAAACCCGGCTAGGCTGCTATAATCAACTTTGAAGTGCAGAACCTCGTTGATGATGTCAGGTATGGCTTGGCGGGCAGTGTACAGGTACAGGTCCTGCTCCATGACGCTACGGCGGGCATGCCAGGCCTGCAACTCTAACCAGATGACCTCATTGTTCTGGCCCATGGAGGCAGTGTTCTCCAGGCCTCGCTGCTCCTTCTCCTTCTTCTTGGATGACATGGAGGTGAGTTTAAGCAGCAGCCGCAGAGTCTCAAAGAATTTGAGACGGTCTGCCGGACAATCTGTGCGTGAGGTCTGCCGGTGAGTGCGCACAGGCAGCATACCCAGGCTCAGGTATGGCTTGCGGGGATCCATGTTTCTGGAGCCGATGGTACTGGATTTGGACACCGAATCCAGCATGAAGGTGCCCTCGAACTTGCTGTCCCGCTCGTTGGAGCGCTGGTTGAAGCGCTGCTTCTTTTCCTGCTTGTAGCTGTGCTCTTCAGGAGGTTCGGCTGATCTGGCTCCTTCACGTTCTCGTTGAGACAACGGGCTGGAGGAACACGGCTTCTCTGCTCATGAAAAGAGATCAAAGTTAGTGACAGATGACCAAACCCATTTATTACAATAAATCTCATTTCTATATCTACTTAATTTACTCTGCACTGTTTTTTTATATTATTTACAAGCTATATAATAGAACATTACTAAAATTATAAAGTCCCATTTTTTTTTACTTTTTCCATCCCCTGATTTATATACCGATATATCTATGCATAGTGCAAACACCTGACTATTTCAATTTGGCTTAGTTGTTTCAGTCCCAGTTGTTATTCTTCAATAATATCTTCTTTTAATCATTGTTTTTTTTCCCCCTTATGAATTAACTTCAGTGGCTTCATTTAAACGTCAAATGCATCAATTTTCATCCAACATGATCTCAAGCGCTTGAACGTACCTCCAGAATGGGGCTCTAACACCATATGTTTCAGAAATTTGCAAATGTAGGGGCTCTCACCTTTGCCCTTTGACCCCTGGCTGCTTCTCTGGTGTTTGTTGGACAAACGTTTTATCTGCCGAGAAGTGCGGGGAGGGGAGGTGCTGTAGAGATTCTCCTCTTCCTGGCTGGGCTCGTCCCAAGACTCATCCACCTCAGTATTCTGCTGGGGCACATCTTTGGACGAGTCCTTGAGCCTGAACAGAAATCAGAACAAACCAAAAAATGATTATGGTCATGAACAGCCTTGGTAAACTCCAAATTTCAAACATTAAAATGGAAGCATTTAAGAACAAATATCCATAGCCAAGTCAAGAAGCAAGTTATATTCTCTATATAGCTAAGGAAATCTTAGGGAAAACCTGAGTTGCCCCTTAGAGCTTCAAGAATTATTAAAAAATATTGATTACTGCACTTGAGACTGTCATAAGATCAACATTTAACATTTCATATTACTGAGGCTTAAATACAGATTTGGATATAAATAAACAAAATGCCATAAACTAGCAGCTCTAATGTACAACATGTGCAAAAAACTACAAATGTGCAATGTCTTCTGGCTCCAAATTTTAATTAAAAAAAACCTCTGAGGGTGACCACTTGAGTTATGTTTAAAATAATTATATTTTTGAGCTAATACAA
Source organism: Siphateles boraxobius (assembly GCF_051911475.1). Taxonomy (NCBI): domain Eukaryota; kingdom Metazoa; phylum Chordata; class Actinopteri; order Cypriniformes; family Leuciscidae; genus Siphateles; species Siphateles boraxobius. Next base: position 7,604,688 of record NW_027508811.1, on the reverse strand, counting down.
GTCTTTTAAGAGGATTACAAAAAGTATAGGAAGAGGACATGCATCCCATAGACAATGAAACAAACAAAAAAGGACTGCATTTGCTAGTGGGAGGGAGCAAACTGGTGCAAAACTCCCCATCATGCTGAGACAAACTTTGTATGTAGGTGTATTTGGACACGTGCATGTCTGTGTGTTTGTGTGGGAGGAAAATGATACCGATACGGGGTCATTGTCAAGCAATGGAGGAAAGGATCACTTTCACAGAGGGGGTCATACTTTGGTTGACTTAATCTGTGATTTCACTCACAAAGACCACTCTGAGCAAAGCCCAAGTCATCCATCTGCCCCTCACACATTCATCAATTACCCACAATCCCCCAGGGAGTCTCCAGGCAGACCAAAAGTCCGCCCAGACACCTGCTGCAGCGTATTGTGGTCATCGTGCCAGAACATTCAGACACAGACGGCCCAACCGTTCCCACCGTTGCCGCCACTTAACATATGGATACCACCACAAGACCCATCATTTAAATTTAGCTTACTCGCATCACAAAAAAGAACAACAATTTGAATTGTGATTTTCTTTTAAAGCTTCATCTTTGCCGTTCTTATTTGTAGGGCAGCACAATTTGGCCAAACATTAATAATATATCAGATATGACTATAAAATAATAAATTTGGTAGCACTTTATTTTACAGTCCTGTTCCCCATGTACATATAATATACTTAGTAATTGCAATAACTGGGTAATAACTAGGTACAATTTACCCTGAACCTACCCCTAAACCTAACCTTAACCCATGTGGTTACCTTATATTAACCAGTAGGCCTACCTTCTTAGCAAAATAAAGTGCAACCATAAATTCTTAAACAAAAATATTAAAATGTAGTTAAAATTAGAAATATTACTATTGTAACTTTTCACTGTTAAAAAAATGGAGTTAAAAAAATACATTATTATTATTTTTATTATTAATAATAATAATAATAATAATAATAATAAACACCAATTTATTTTTCAGTACAAATGTACAATTACGGTACAAATATTTATGTGTCTTAATTTCTTCTTTTTCAAACGCTAAACCACAGAGTTTTTGTTTTGATGGAAATCCGACCTCTGAGACAGTGAAAGACCACGTGTGTAAAAAGACCATGTTGCCATGCATCAAACATGCTGCACATATGTAATTAAATTGCAACCTTCACGATTTGATAGTCGCACTAAGCCATATCACAATTGTGCAGCACTACCATTTACAGACACTGCAAACTGATGTGTTCAATAATTCATAAAAACCCAACCAACACAAGAAATAAGAGTATAAGTTCTGTGAGTAAATATATGCAGTTACATTTACAGAAAGCAAACAAGTCGCATGCATTGCAGGGTGTTTTTTGGTGCAAAAAAGTTGGCTCAAACAGCCTAGTAAAACTCTGAAAAGCTTGCTGGGAGAGTGACAGAATGTTTGTGTTTGAAGGTGCAGCCCTGGGCAGAGTCTAACTGTGACCAAACCCTTCAGGAATGACACAGGAAATGGTGAAATCACCCAGGCTCTGGCTGTTTGTTTGGTTGGTTGTCATGACGTATATTCATTGAATGCTGCTTGAGCACTAGAGTGGAAAGGTCTAGAGGATTCTGCCTCTGTGCTGCTATCACCCCATTCAAAGGCACCCGACCCGCAGGAACACCAGGGCAGCTCCGAGTGCAACCCCATAATAACCCACAAAAGCAATACACGCTGTTGATTTACGGCTGCATATGGAGCTCAGGTCCACTGAATAGCTCATCCAAGGTTATCAGGAACAAACTATACAGCAGAGAGGAATGTTACAGCCTTTGACGAGGGCCATAAACAGAGCTGACCACATCTGCGTCGCTGCAGTCAAGAGAGGGCCGTGACCTCTGACCCCATCCGCCACTGGAGTCATTGTTGTAGCCTGCATTGTGTGCGAGCGGCACGTGGAACAACTGTCTCGGTGTCTAATGGTTGCAGCTGGAGATAGAAATGGATAATATTGCTGAAACTAGTAATATTTTTAAGACTTTTGACAACAATACTATATATTTTGTATATAGATATTTTTATGTAATTATTCAGAAATCAGAATTAGAAGTGTTGTCAGGCAGGGGGTAATCGGGAACATTGTCTCAGGCCCATGAACGCATGAAGTTTCCCAGTAAAGAAAATGTGCAAAATTAAGTGTATAACTCTTTATTAGAACTTGACAGTTGAATTTGCAACGTTAAGTCAAAATTTCTCCCCAAAATCAAAAGAATTTAAAAAATATATAGGCTACAGAAATATATCAGTTTTTGTTTTTGCTGTTTAAAGAAATCCTATTATTTATCAAGGATGCATTACAATGATCAAAAGTGACAGCAAAAAAAATTTTTTATAAATAAAAAAAATAAGAAATAAAATATGTATATATATATTACTCTTCTTTTGAACTTTCTATTCATCAAAGAATCCTGAAAATCCATAAAAATATTAAGCCACATTGAACATTGAAACCTTTTCAATGTTGATAATGATAATATTAAGGAACGTTTCTTGAACACCAAATCAGGATATTAGAATGATTTCTGAAGGATCAGGTGAGAGGTGACCCTGAAGACTGGAGTAATGATGCTGAAAATTCAGCTTTGCATCACAGGAATAAATTACACTATAAAATATATTAAAATAGAAAAGAATTATTTTAATTGTAAATTAAAATTTTCACAATAATATTGTTTTTTTTTGTGTGTGTGCATTTTATCAAACAAATGCAGTCTTGGTGAGCGTAAGAGTTTTCAAAAACATTTTACAATTGAGCAAACCCTTTCCTGCAAATGACAGTATTTTCTTATTACTACAATGCATGATAAAAAAAATCTCATTCATTACTGTAAGACAGCAACAAACCATCCTTCGTACACATTTATTTTCACTAAAATCATCTCAAATGAATGTTTCAAAAATTTTTCTAAAATTTGCTTTATTTTCTTAATGTACATTTTCTTTCTCTTCTTTTCTCTGATTCTTCCTTTGACAGTTTTTGTAAAATTTACTTAGGCAGAAAAGCAATAAGCTGATAAGGAAGATATTTCTATTTTTCCCATGAATTTCTTTTTAAATCCAACCAATTTTCAGAGGAAACATGAACTTACAATGAACAAAGGAGAGAATAGAAATAAATGGAACAGTTTTTCAAAGAATGTTCATAGATTCAGCCAAAACCCATAGGGACATCATGTTACCAATAACAAGGAACAACCAGTTAGTCAGCAAAAAACTACCTTTGACATGAGGCCTTGTGAGCAATGCTTTTAGTAATGTTCACACACACACACACACACACACACACACACACACCCACACACACACACACACACACACACACACACACACACACACACACACACACTTCCTTCTCTAACAAGCAGACAACATCCCTGCTGAGCTTACTGATTGAGGCCGTGCAAGACAACAAAAGCCTGATTGGACACTATAGGTCACCACTCACACACAGGTAACCGAAGACCAATCATTCATCCACTTCCGTTTGGTACCAAGAGGTGTTGCAAGTTATCAATCAAAACAATGTTATTGATCAACTATTCTAGTCTATGCACTGTCCACAAAGATTTAAAGTAACGAAGTGAATTTTTACGGAAATAACATGCATATTTTAATGGTATATATTCTTATACCGGCACTTACACAATAGTTCAGAGGTTTAAAACATCAATATTGAGAAATATTATTACAATTAAAAATATTATTATGATTTTCCCCTTAAACATTTCTTCTTATAATCAATGTTGAAAGTTGTGCTGCTTAATATTTTCATGGAACCCTTGACACGTTTCTTCAGGATTCTTTGATGACTAGTTCGAAAGAAAAGCATAGTTTGAAATGTTTTAATCGATTATCAAAATTATTAGTTGCAGCCCATGCACCAAACATGCATTCATATGACCTTTCCCCACAAGCACTAGAAATAAAGTTGTCCAGAATGTTGTTAGTAAACAACTCCACTGGCCTGTGACGTTCCCTTGAGTGTTATTCTCTGAGCTCGTGATTTCTTGGAATTGACATTCAATATTTTCTCATATAGACATGAAGGTGCAACAATCTATGTAAGGAACAAGTGTAATGGTTCTGTTTTTTTTGAATATGCTGGTTTTGAACCTACAAACAAATTTAAAAGTGAGCTGGGTAATTTCTGCATCACTAGCAGTGCCAAACCATTTGTTTGAACAGCCAGAATAAGAGAACAACATGTTGATGGAAGTTTAGGACAACCAAACTTATTTGCTGATGTTTTGGTGCAGATATTACACTAGAGATTTGTAACAATATAAAAAAAGTTATTTTGTGAATATTCATAAATGTAAAATCGAATGCACTGTTGGTGCTCTGGAAAAGTGTCTACAAATGTACAAGTGTCAATATTGTACTGCGCAGTCAGCAGTGATGCACTCAGGCCATTACTAAACTGTATTATCAAGCCTATCAAGATCCAGAAAGACATCAATTCCTGCACATTTTCCTTATTGTAAAAGCAGCACTTTGAGGTTCGGCCTTATTGATATGCATCCTCCTTGTCTCAACATATGCACACTTCCATGCTAAGAATATATCTGGAAGAAAACAAAACGTCTCCACATTTCCTATCCACAGTAGTCTTACGCCCCATGACGCTTTGCGCGAATTATGGGTGTAACTTCCGTTAAGCTGTAAACAATCAGTGAAAGGCTCGCTCTATGAACGCAAAAATTGTCACAGTGAGATGACGTTAATCTACTCACCCTTCAACCATCGAACATTAAAAGGAAACTTAAAAGTGTAAAAGCCTCAACACTACTTTCAACAGACCAAATAACCCCAAAATTGCGAGTCTTTGGTTAAATAAAAAAAAAATGTTACCTTAATCAAAAATGTTCTTGAGAATAACGAGAGATTCTTCATGCATTCCAGTGAATTATTAATGGAATATCGTAAATTAAAGTTGGGAGAACAGACCACAAATGTGCAGTAGCCTATATGTTGTCCTTTTTCATACTTTTACAGCGGATTGCAGAGGGGCAAAATTAAATAATCGTGAGGAAAAGAAAGCAGCGACTGAAAAGAGCTCTTGCCATAGATGTTTTTGTTATAACATGTCACGTTAAAATACCAAGTACAACGTTATTCTCATGATGTCTGAAAATAAATTCAAACTGACGGATCAGCTTTATTTGTAGGACAACCTTATGATTTGAAATGATTCCTTTCAGTCTTTTTGAATGGAAGTTTCCCAAACCAGAAGTGCCACCCATAAGTCAAAACGCAGTAAGGTCGTCAGGAATAAGGTGGATAAATTGCATGACTCAAACTAGATAAAACTAATGTTGCTTGTTAAGTTAAATGCTGGCCTCTTAAATAAGATCTCGATAGGCACAAATTAGATCTGATTCATTGCTATAATTGCAGCCTATACAACTTATGCATGGAGTGACTGATGTTGGCCGTGGATGAATGAAATGCATAATAGCACAAAGTCACATTATGAAAAGTGAGTTCCAGGAATGCTAAAGCAGACTTCCTCTAATTTTAAAAACAAGCTTTGCTCTATTTCCCATCACTATGCCACAGATTTGTACAATATAATTTCCTGTGTCCGCATAATGACCATTTGAGGCCGCAAGGCAAAATGACTTTATGTGTGTGTGTGTGTGTGTGTGTGTGTGTGTGTGTTACATTATGACATGAGCATGTGGGACTATAATTGGAGTGAGAGTTGCATGAAGGACCAATGAAAAAACACCAACCTTGTCAAGCCTATACCTCTGCATGGAGGACTCAACATAAGTCACTATTCTAACCTCCACCCCTGGTGCACTCCCCACCCTCTCTGGACAATTAAAAGCATAATTGAAGATATTACAAGAGAAACTAAAGACTGTTTTGAGAGTTTAGCTAGACAAGTGATCTCTTTAGGATGATATGCATTACATCACGGCACTTCCTTCCTGAAGTCAAAAAGAGGACACAGTGGGCTGAAGCTCAGCTGGGAAAAGAGATGCAGGTGCTCAACCAACATACACCAAAAATACTAACCTTGCAGACTAAAAGCACAGAGAGGAAAGATCAGAAACATGCAGATAAACCACAAGTGCATCTGATTTGTCTTCAGAGAACAGCTATTTGAACTAATAGGGCTGATCGCATTTCCAATATTAATTAGTACATAATCGATACTATTTTGGCTGTGAAATAACACTTGTAAACACTTAACGCTCAAAATAATAAATTGGTTTGAGTAGGACAAACTTTAAACTGACTAGTTCAGTCTAATAAACTTTTATGAGTATTTAGCACTTTCTTTTTCTTTCAAGTTCACAGAACTGATATATTAAGTAAACTTAAATATTTGAACGTAAGCTTAAGTTATTAATAATACATTTTTATTTTTATAAACGTATTTACTTATTATTAAGTAAACGTAATGTTTTCATGTTTTGAGTTTTATGAAATTATTTCTTTTAATTTAGACGAACTGGGCTGGGATTTCTATTTCCCAGCATGCTTTACCCATGGCACTCAAAAGGGAGAGTAAATGCTAAAATTAAGTGTAATATAATGGGTTATATAATATAATAAGTGTAATATAATGGGTTATAGTTTTTCGTCAAGATTAATGATAAGTGGGAGATTTAGTAGTGATTAATGTCTTCTTAAGCTAATTTAGAAGAATTGCTGTTAATGTTGGTTTTAGGAGAGTTACGATCGTGGTGACAAGTGGTGCATGCAGCTTGGTTTGAGAGCAAGTATGATAAAAGCTTTATATTGCTGCACTCATATACAAGTGCTAACCCATGCTATTGTTAACATTTGAGACAATTTTATTATTAGTTCATTTTTGTTTAATTATAAGCAAGTAATAAAAATGTTCACATTGAGGTTACATTAACATTTTAAGTTTAATGTATGGATTAGTGTACTCAAACATTTCAAGTTAGGAACAAGTAAATGAGTACAAAAAAAAATCTGCCAGTTCTGCTTACTTAAACTGTGAATTTCTTAAAAATTGAGGCAACTGAAGGCAAACTGAAGGCAAAACACTGCTTCAACATTTTGTTTGCATTATTGCATCAAATTACTGCAAACCATTTTTGCATACTTTTAAACATCTTTTTAAATTTGTTTAGTGAAAAATATGTGGAAAGCATGCCTTTGCCTTGATAATATAACTTGATTTTACAGTAATTTCATAGCAGATAAATATTCAATATTCAATCTATACAAACAATAAAGTAAATTACATTTATTTTGTAAAAATACATTACTCTAGAAAAGATTATTTAATGGTATTTGTGATTAAAATTGTCTTGGACCATCTTAAGAAACCGGTCCTTTTAAAGTCTCATGAACACTCAAAAGTTGGACAGACCAAAAACATATGTTTTACACTCAAAGGAGTGCTTTTAAGGTGTCTTACTTCACACATTAATCTAGAGATGCACGACTAATCGTTAAAAGTTGCGAACCCGTTTCAAACACCCATGCAATCTTATTCCTAAATGACAACGATTTGGCTGTGTCTATTAAACCTTTTTTAAAGTAACTCGACACTTTAAATAAAGATTGTATCAATGACATTGTTACACCAGTAGATGACGACAAACAATTATTTGACATTGAATCATTCAAGAGATTCATTCAAAAACACAGATTCATCCAGTGATGAAACAAGTGAAGTTTTTATGAGTGAGTCATTAAATTGTTCATTTTAAAACAGATTTTTTTAAATAATTAATTAAAATTAATGAAATATTGTCAAATAGACTGCAGAAATGAACATTTTGTCAGAACCTCTAGCAAATTACACAGTAATTGATTCTCAATGTATCAAGTATCGTGCAGCTTTACTTTAAACATAATGGGCCTCAGTTATCAACATAGAAACGAGTGCAGATCCGAGCACAGAAATCATTTTCAGGGTTCACGTGTGACTCATGAAACATTCGTAAGTCGCCTGTAGAGGCTATTCTTCCCAAAAAACTTTGTTTAGCCTCTTGAGGTTAGTGAAGGAGTCTCACCCGATTCACATGTCCATAAAGCACCCAAAAAGATGCAATTGTAACAGCAAGAACATTTTTTTTACTAATCATGATCTCTGGTTTGCTTTCAAAACAAAAATACAAAATAAAGCATCCAGAATTACAATACAAACTGTTGCTCTTCACACTCTAACCCGTCTCTGTAGTGGTGAAAACTGTAATAAAACAATTCTTGACTAACATTACATTGTGAATGACTGTAACATGAATAAACAATGCTGTTCTCACTGCAGTAGCAGTTATACTGGCTATTAGCATTGCTGTAAAAATAAGCAGTGACATCATCACATGACACAAATACGATTCATTTTTTACAAACGAGGTAGATAAACAGAAAAGCAATGAGAAACTTTACATTTTTACCAGAGAATCTATATATAAGTACAAACAAATATTCTAAAGTTAAATTCCTTAAAGGACAACACAGCCTTCATTATAAACGACATACAAACGTCAAGCCATAAAGCGAAACTGAATCCAAGAATCCAAATATGTTTCCATATAAAACAGCATCCTTCACATGCGCAAAAATGTGTTTGGTTGGGCGCTGGGCAAGGTGATTTTACAACGGACCATTTAAATTGGGCAGTGTAACTTATGTTCAGTTGACAAAATTTTTAGTTTGATGATGAATAGCTGTAGTGTCTAGTTAGCAAGCAACGCTAGAACTGATATGCAGTGTGTGTGTGTGTGTGTGTGTGTGTGTGTGTGTGTGTGTGTGTGTGTGTGTGTGTGTGTGTGTGTGTGTGTGTGTGTGTGTGTGTGTGTGTGCGCACACGCATGAGGTGTCTCTTTATTCTTTTGTATTTATTTGTGCAATCGTTTGCAATTTGTTTTTTGTTCTTATTTTATTATTGACTGTCTACTGTTGAGTTTTTTTGGCAAATTAGTTTTACGATTCAAATAAAGCTCAGCTGTGTGTAAGCTAAATTACCCAAATTATCAAAAAATCATGAGATAAATTAACTGTGTGGCAGTATATGTGGCAGTTTTCCCCATGGTATTGAAAATAGTATCGAATATCGATATTTTTCAAAGTATCTTATCAAAGTTTGAAATTATTTAGTGAAATATATTTTGTGTAGTCCTATTTATTTTATTCTTTTTATATAGCTAATTTTATTGCTGTTCTTGGTTCACAGGAGCGCAGCAGGTGCGTGATGTGACGATGTGATGTTGGGAATCCTCATGTTCTGCTGTTTATGCTGCTATTTGTGCATGTAAAGTTAAACAAGCATGTGAGAACAAAAACATTTGTGCTCATTTTTAATGGGTCACAGACAGCCACCTATTCTAATTTAATTTAGACATTCTAATGTCGTCGCTTAACAAGCTTCGGTTCTCGGTCAGGAAAATAATCTAGATTAACAAAATGCTCTCATTACAATACTCCACCAGATTTATGCAGCAAGCAAGTTCACATTAACTTAAAGACTTGCATATGAGCTGTGACCTAATGTGAGATATTTTATCGTATTTACAGCTCACGTCTATATTGATAAATGCAAAGTTTTGCGTGATAACGACCATACGGGCAGTTTTCTGTATTACTTTTATTTTGTAAATTTTGTAAATCTACTTGGTAACCAGAGCTGAAATGATAGTTCTACAAAAGCCAGAAAAGACGTGGGACTGACAGCAATCTGAAGCATTGGACCATGGATTGTGCAAAGAAATAAATTAATGAGTTCCAGCCATGGGTGCCACCAGGATGTGAGGTCAACAATCTTTTAGTGCACCACATCCTGGAATTGAGGCATGCTTGTGGTCATAAATGGAGCAGTGATAGGATTCACAGCGTGCTATACTATGACGTAAAACGTCAAAATGTCAATTGTGCGTGTTCAGCAACCATACTGAAGAATACCATACTTGCAGAGTGATCTGTGACATTTCTGAATAACATACGTTACGAACTCAGGATTTCAAAATGTTCCAAGGCAACAATTTAACCTTAAGTCACCACCGAAGGCCAAGAAATACATTCTTGCCGCACTAAGCAATTTCACCCTAAAAGTCATGCATGCTGATTTTAAAGTTCACCTCATATTGTCCCAGTTCATTGTCGCAGTATCAACTGCACACACAGTAAACAAGAAATTAAATGCACAACAAATCTCTGATCTTGCATTTTAAACAGGCATTTGTATCTCTATCCTTAACACTTACGAGTCTATCACAAAGAATTGCTAGGAAGGGCGGGGAGAGCAGGAAGAGAGACACAACAAGGAATTCTTGAGAAGCTGTCGCCGGGCGTTCAGGGCAAACACTTTCCGTGACGTTGCGTGGGGTCATAAGAGACAAAACTATGAAAATGCTCCAGCAGAACATTCCACTGGGCTTTATCAGCTAAAGCCTTGTGCACATGGCAGTGGGAAAACAACACTTTCTGAACCTTATCTTAAACAGAAGAACTCAAATGCATGAAAGACAGTAAGGTTGAACACATCATTTATGACAGCAAATGATGCGATGCAATGCAAAAAAAAAAAGGCATTTGGCTACAGGCCAACAAGAGATATGGGGGGGGTGGCAGAACAATCTGTGCAGTGCACATATTATGTCTTCAAAGAACCTCAAACATCAGGGAATAAATAATGCTTAAAAAAACAATTCCCAGAATCAGATGCTGCACGTCAAATCCAAGGAATTCTACTCAGTTGAGCGCAGACAGGTGATTTCTGGGAATTGCAAATCAAACATTTCACCTACTCACTAAGGGAGTCTGTGTCAATCCGATTCCCAGGACTCGTGGTTTACTGACTGGATATTTTATATTCAAGCACGACTGTTGCTTCATCCCTGATATCGGATTTACTTCCAACTTTACTCGTTGTGCGTGATGTTTGTTAGAGTTCTGTGAAACTCAAGTTGCACTCGGGGAATGGTGCAAATGAACATTGACAATCTCAAAATTTCTAATAACATCCAGATATCGAAAACGGATAACAATACACTGAAAAAAATAGTACACAGCCCTTAAACTTTAAAAGGCACACTGCCGAAATTGGAAGAGAGAGCGATAGAGAACTCGCGCGCTAGCGGAGTACAATGATCTTGCACATAGACGCACAATCTCTTTACCTTTCCCTCAGGTCTGCTAGTTTCCATTTCCATTAGTTTTTCCCCTCATGAACAGATGTAATCATGCATACGCTTGCTGTGAGGTAACTGTTTTCAATTCTTATTTCAAATCAATAAAACTTTGCAACTTTAATGTGAAATTCTGCTTAGTGTTGCGCTGCAAAGCGGGATCACTTTGTGGCAGGAAGCGATTTGCAGCGATGCCCGATTCGTGAACAAATCATTCTAGTGAGTCGGATCTTTTCAATGATTTGGTTGAACCGCTCACGAAACCGATATGAACTGGACTGAATCGGTTCTCAAGTCAACTCATTAATTAATTGAACGTTTCCGATTCGTAAGTTATCAAGAAATAATGGGTGCTTCTCAATACTGAAATTGATGCTTCCTCGTTTCAAACCTATCAAAGAAAGACATTTTGAGGGTCTTCTCAATTCTCTATTAATTGCACCCCAAGGAGTGAGGAAGCTTCAGGAGGAGCGATGATTGAGGATGCACAGGTCAGGCTTATCTTATGCGGAAGTCTTTGTTGTCAAGAAACCTGACGCACATATAAATTCCCTCTTTTCAACTGTCTCTGTCTTTAAATTACAACTGTTACAATAATTTAAAAAAATGTAACAATAATTATTATTATTTATTATGAATTTCTAAAATAACTAAACCTCAACAACTTAAGATTCCCTGAGCGCAGCTGATGACGCTTTGAAGTGACGCTCGAGTGATCAAGAATATTCCAATACCCATTACCTTTGTTTATTGCTATATTCAGAAATGAATTACAAATGCAATAAAACTGTATAAATAGTTTTTTTATGATCTGTTGTAGTTTTTTATTATTATTATTATTTAATTTTGTGTTATTGTTTATTTTATTTTGGATTCAACATGGTTCTGTGCGTTTTTTTCTCTGTATATTGACTGTTTATGCCATTTTGTTGTATTCTGATTTTGTATTCAATAAAATAAAATAAAAATTCTGTAAGCTGAGACGCGAAGACAGGAAATGATGAAAGGAAACGAGGATGCACAAATAAGAAATGAGAAGCACCCAGTAAGTGATGATTCCTGTTGACATGCATTTAAACATTTGGAATGAACCGAGGAGTCGCCTGATGGAGCAAAAAGTAAGTTTAGTAGCAGGAATTATAATGTATGTCCGTTTTGTCAACAAACACATACAAAAAAAGTTTTAATGAACAGCATTTTACTATAACGTGAGAAAAGGTTTTAAGCCAAGATTTTGGTAAGCTAAATCATGACAGGAACAAACTGAACTGTGATACGTAAAATTGCAATAAACATGCATTACATCTATTTTAAAAACATATTAAACAGGGCTTGTTTATAAAACATATAAAAGTGTAATTAAAAAAAGACTGCTGAACCAGTTTCTAAATTAGTTCTGTTGAAATGAAAGATTCGCGGAAATGACTCGTTTTCCCCTAACAACTAGCGGTTTGAAGATGTTACGCGCATGCGCTTTTGTCGGTCCAATACGTCTCAATGGGTGCACTATTTGGCGGCGTGTCCTGAATCCCGGCTGTATAGTTGCGTGATCTCTCTCTCTCTCACACACACACACGCGCGCACACACACATATATATGTATATATATATAATATATATCATATGCATACAGACTCAAACACGCACCCACTGTTTCTGATTCGCTTATCTTACCTGATCTCATCCGGAGGCTCCATAACCGGCTAAGAATTGACGGGATGGTTCTCCTTTCACCCGTGCATGAATCAGAACATGTCCAGGACAATAGAGGTCGACTTTGCAAAGACTAGTGTATGATATGAGTCCCGGTGCACACTTCTCTATCCGTCGGCATAGTTGAGGCTCGCCCGTGTGTGCACTGACGCCATGTTTCCAGCAGCGAGCCGCTGATGAGGGAGTGACACACACACAAACACTCTACGGCAGCTCGTGCAGTACACCAGACCCGCTGCCCCCGACCGGATCACGGCCGCCCCGTGCAGACGCACACAGGAACTGCAGAGAAAAACGCCTCACAAAAGATCCCAGATTTGACATGTTTCTAGGACATAAGGGCGCACGAGTGCTTTGTGCACATCACGTAAAACAATAATAATAATGCATAGTTAATGCATAACATTTTATACAGCACACATTAAAAGGACATGTTTCATTCATATCGTTTGCTCAAAGTTCGATAGGCGACACAAGATGAAAATGTACTAATAGTAAGAACCATTTTCTGTTTTTAATAATAGTTCATTTTTATATTGTATCATGAAACGCATTTTCCTTATTTTACAATGATCTAAATTAATGTATACAAGTTTCTTTTAGTTTATTATGTGAATTTTGACTTTTTTACGTCCATTTTTTTTAACAAGGGTTGACTGTTTTTTAGCCACTGCTAAATTATGGAAGTTGGATTTATTCACAGCTTTTAATGATTTTGTTTTTCATAAAATTATCAAATTACATTTACTCATAAATTAACAAATTATATGTATGCATAACTTTTTATGAAAGTAATAAATAATTATATTTTAAACAATCACATTTTGAGATTTACTTAACATGTAAAATAAAAAAATGCCTACAACTTTTGATTGATTTACAAAAAAAAAAACAGTATAGATTTTACTTAGTTTCACAGTTGCTAAATCTACTTTAAAAATTGTGTGCAAAACTTGGGAAAAATAAATAAATCTTACTAGTTTTTACAGTATACACTGACATAGTTGGAAATACCATTAAACTTTGATGCATATATTTTCATATGAATCAAAACCTGCGCGGTCTAAAAATACATCAGGCCAGGGCGAAGTGTTTGATGCAGGAGCCCACAGAGCAGCGTACAGGGTCTGTCCCAGGTGATACGCAGGAGGACCCTGGCCTGGACTCACCCCACAGAGCTCAGCACCTCCAAGCACCAGAAGCTCCCCCACCGGGCAGAGTAGACCAAAAGGCACAAGTGAAATGGCCCCCTGACAGTAAACGGAGAGAGTGACACCAATTTGGGGAGGATACCGCCCTTATAATATCAAGCATGTGGAAGGGGGATGTCGACAGCCCCCTGCAAGCTATGTGCGTAGTCATCGTGAGCTATGGAGCAGAGCGTTTTGGACAGGAGGAGGAGAAGTCTAGCGAAGCACCTTACATCATGAATCGAAGAGTGGCAAAGATCCATCAGCTGTGACAAGAGTGGTTTAAGAGCACAGAGGAGGAGAAACCACCACTTGCAGAGCTCCACAATATCCTCAGGAAAATGCTCATGAGACTGCAGAGGACAGAGTGGCATAAGAGACGGGGCAGGAAAAAAGCCAGGAAAAGAGCCACTTTCATAGCTAACCCCTTTGGTTTCACAAGGGAATTGCTTGGCAGCAAGCGAAGCGGATGCCTCACATGCTTCAAGGAGGAGGTTGACCAATATCTCCACGCCACACTGCAGGATCCTCAGTGAAACCAGGAATTGGAACACCAGATGGCCCTTCTGGATCAACCAGCAACAGAAGTCGACTTGAAAGAGAGCCTGAAAGAGATCCTAGAAGTGGTGAAAGCAGCCAGAGCCAGTTCAGCTCCGGGACCGAGCGAAGTACCATACAAGGTTTACAAGCGCTGCCCAGAACTGCTCCAATGCCTTTGGAAGCTGTTGCATACAATATGGCGCAGAGGGGTTGTTTCCAAGCAGTGGAGGTATGCTGAAGGGGTGTGGATTCCTATGAAAGAAAATTCCACAAACCTTGAGCAGTTCAGATCCATCTCTTTGCTCAGCGTTGAAGGCAAGATTTTGTTCAGCATTGTGTCTCGACAGCTGACAGAATTCCTGCTAAAGAACAACTATATCGACACATCAGTGCAGAAGGGAGGGACTCCAGGGATGCCAAGCTGCCTTGAACACACAGGAGCAATCAGACAGTTGATCAGAGAGGCATACGAATGGAAAAGAGATCTGGTTGTGCTGTGGCTATACCTGGCCAACGCTTATGGTCCAATACCATACAAGTTGGTAGAGACTACGTTGAACCAGCACTGTGTTCCCAGCAAGATCAAGGACCTAATCTTGGACTATTATAACAACTTCAGATTGAGAGTCACATCTGGGTCAGTAACATCAAGTTGGCAGCAGCTGGAGAAGGGCATTATCACCGGGTGCCCAATATCAGCCACTCTTTTTGCCCTCGCCGTGAACATGGTAGTGAAGGCTGCAGAGGTGGAGTGCAGAGGCCCCTTAACAAGGTCTGGCGTGCGGCTGCCACCCATCAGGGCCTACAAGGATGACCTCACTGTCACTACATCCTCTGTACCAGGTAGTAGAATGATACTTTAAGGTCTTGAGAGGATTATCAAGTGGACGAAAATGAGCTTCAAATCAATGAAATCCAGGTCACTTGTCTTGAAGCGAGGCAGGGTGTCCGACAAGTTCCATTTCGCCCTGGATGGCACCACGATACAATCCATCACTGAGCAGCCAGTTAAGAGTTTGGGAAAACTTTTTGACCTGAGCCTTAGAGATGTGGCAGCTGTCCAGTTATCCATCAAGGAGTTAGAGACGTGGCTCAGCAGAGTAGACAAGTCAGGGCTGCCAGGAAAATTTAAGTCCTGGATTTACCAACACGACATCCTGCCCCGCATTCTCTGGTCTCTGCTGGTGTATGATGTACCAGTCACATCAGTAGAGGCAATGGATACGTAAGGGAAAAACTTAAGGTGCTTTATGCAACCGGGCACTGCTCACTACAGCACAGGACTGGCAGCTGATGGTCGATCTAGGCAGACAACTCAAGTTCCCGGCACATATCGCAGTGATATCTTTGCGACCTGACATCATCATTCTGTCAGAGGTCACGAAACAGCCTGCCCTGATAGAACTGATTGTGCCCTGGGAAGACCGCTTCGCTTGGAAGAAGCATTCAAGAGGAAGAATGCCAAGTACCAGGAACTTGTGGAAGAATGCTGGAGGCAGGGGTGGAGGGCACACTGCCACCCAGTAGAAGTAGGATGTAGAGGTTTTGCTGGACACTCTCTCTACTGAGCCTACACCTGGCAGGCCATTGAAGAAAACAGCCATCAGGGCTGCAACAGAAGCAGCAGAGAGAGCTTCTAGATAGGCTGTGGATCAAGAGAGGAAATCCGTGGGCTAACGCTGCTGGGACACAAGTCTGGGCTTGATCAACCCCAGCTGGGTCCCCTGGGTGAGGGTGTATCATGTTTTGAGACCCGAAACCCCCAATGAACCCAGGATACATCACTGATGATGCATCCCAGCGCATCCGTAGGATGTATCATTCACAAATCATAGGACTATACACTCACCCAAAGGTTATTAGGAACACCATACTTATACTGTGTTTGACCCCCTTTCGCCTTCAGAACTGCCTTAATTCTACGTGGCATTGATTCAACAAGGTGCTGAAAGCGTTCTTTAGAAATGTTGGCCCATATTGATAGGATAGCATCTTACAGTTGATGGAGATTTGTGGAATGCACATCCAGGGCACGAAGCTCCCATTCCACCACATTCCAAAGATGCTCTATTGGGTTGAGATCTGGTGACTGTGGGGGCCATTTTAGTACAGTGAACTCATTGTCTTGTTCAAGAAACCAATTTGAAATGATTCGAGCTTTGTGACATGGTGCATTATCCTGCTGGAAGTAGCCATCAGAGGATGAGTACATGGTGGCCATAAAGGGATGGACATGGTCAGAAATAATGCTCAGGTAGGCCGTGGCATTTAAACAATGCCCAATTGGCACTTAGGGGCCTAAAGTGTGCCAAGAAAACATCCCCCACACCATTTCACCATCACCACCAGCCTGCACAGTGGTAACAAGGCATGATGGATCCATGTTCTCATTCTGTTTACGCTAATTTCTGACTTTACCATCTGAATGTCTCAACAGAAATCGAGACTTATCAGACCAGGCAACATTTTTCCAGTCTTCAACTGTCAAATTTTGGTGAGCTCTTGCAATTTGTAGCCTATTTTTTCTATTTGTAGTGTAGATGTTAGCTACCCGGTGGGGTCTTCTGCTGTTGTAGCCCATCCACCTCAAGGTTGTGTGTGTTGTGGCTTCACAAATGCTTTGCTGCATACCTCGGTTGTAACGAGTGGTTATTTCAGTCAAAGTTGCTCTTCTATCAGCTTGAATCATTCGGCCCATTCTCCTCTGCCCTCTAGCATCAACAAGGCATTTTCGCCCACAGGACTGCTGCATACTGGATGTTTTTCCCTTTTCACACCATTCTTTGTAAACCCTAGAAATGGTTGTGCGTGAAAATCCCAGTAACTGAGCAGATTGTGAAATACTCAGACCGCCCCGTCTGGCACCAACAACCATGCCACGCTCAAAATTGCTTAAATCTCTTTTCTTTCCCATTCTGACATTCAGTTTGGAGTTCAGGAGATTGTCTTGACCAGGACCACACCCCTAAATGCATTGAAGCAACTGCCATGTGATTGCTTGATTAGATAATTGCATTAATGAGAAATTGAACAGGTGTTCCTAATAATCCTTTAGGCAATTAGTCAGGAAGCTACAGTTGTGGTCAGAATTATTGGCAACCCTGGTAAATATGATCAAAGATGGATTTAAAAATAAATCTGCATTGTTTATCCTTTTGATCTTTCATTAAAAAATCTAAATCTAACCTTTCATTGAAGTAAAATAATTGAAAGTGCTGGGAAAATCACATTATGAAATAAGTACTTTTTCTCCAAAATACGTTGGCCACAATTATTGGCACCCCTAGAACTTTTTATGAGTAAAATATCTCTGAAGTATATTCCCAATTATATTTATTTTTTTTTATATTTTTTTTTATGGGTGACTAAGAGCATGAAATTGTCCAGACATGACTTACAACAAAACAAAAAGGCCAAATTCCCTTAATCATCCATCACAATGAGTAAAACCAAAGAATATAGTTCTGATGTGCAGTAAAAGATTGTTGAGCTTCACAAAATAGAAAGTGGCTGTATAAGAAAATAGCTAAAGCATTCCAAATCCCCATTTCCACCATCAGGGCAATAATTAAGAAGTTCCTTTTAACTACAGATGTAATGAATCTGCCTGGAAGAGGACGTGTGTCTATATCGTCCTAATGTACGGCGAGGAGGAAAGTTTGAGTGGCCAAAGACTCTCCAAGGATCACAGATGGAGAATTGCAGAGATTAGTTGAGTCTTGGTGTCAGAAAGCCTAAAAAATTATCAAACAACCCCTACATTATCACAAATTGTTTGGGAGAGTTTCAAGAAAAATCCTCCTCGCTCATCCAAAAACAATCTCCAGCATATTCATTTGTCAGTCACGACTGGAACATCTAATGGCGCTTTTCCACTGCATGGTACGGCTCGGTACGGCTCAGTACGGTTCGGCTCGGCGCGTCACGGTTCGGCTCGCTTCGCTTTTCCACTGCGTGGTACGACTCGGCGCGGCGCGGCGCGGCACGGCTCGGTTCGCTTTAGCTCGGTTGCTTTTCCACTGCAGTTAGTACCGCTTCAAAGTGGGTGGGATTATGACTGATCGTTATAGTTTATCCGCTCCTCGGCTACCAACAAGAGGAACGACTGCGCTTCTCGTCCACTGACCACGATTCAGCCATTTATTTTTTGGAACTTTTTTTTCTTCAAGCAAGTCAAGCAAGTAGTTTTAAAACAGGTGCTACAGCAGTGGCTGTTACTGGCTATTTAAATCTAGCGGGTTTGATGTCTCGCAAATAGCCTACAATGACGCTGGTAGTGACGATTCTGTCTGTCTGACCAATCAGTGATCTACAGTGCTTCCACGTCACATTTTAGGGGGCTTTTACACTGGGCTCGTTTGCTGCGGTCCGAAGCCGAGCGCGATTGTTCCCGGCGCCCCCCGCAGCGTTGGTCTCGTTTTACACTCAACTTGATTCTATCGAACTCTGGTGCGTTTGCGTGCATCTTACGTCATTGCAAACGTGCACGGTGCATGATAGAAAACACGTGGGGTCAATATATTGTGTTTTTTATTAATTTGGTGCTATTATTCATAGCTGAGTAAACAACGCAGGTTAACTGTGTGTGTGTTTCGCATAAGCTGTCTTTCTGCTGCTTGCAAATGGACTCTTTTGAGGAGACAGTGGATTTCCATTAATTTGTTGCCCTGCATGCACGCACTATGCGCGAATACACTGCAGACTCACTCTTGCTCGTACCCAGGGTAAATCTTCATCCCTTACGTGTGTTTTATTTAACTAAATACATCATAATCGACTAAAACGCATGTGCAGGATACTTTACTTCCTGAACAAGTGCCCACCCGAGTCCGTGTTGCTTTCACACACACGCGAATCGCAGCACGGTTCGGGAGCAACCGAACTCAGACCACCTCCTCCAGGCAGTCTCGAGTTCGGTACCCCAGTGCGCACCCGGGTCCCATGACAGCGTTCACATTAGAGATTTTTCATGCGAACCATGCCCCGTTCCGAACTAAACTGCCAGTGTGAAAGCCCCCTTAGTATCGGTACGGTACGCTTGGAACCTCAACAGAGGTTGTACCATTTAAAGCTAGCTGAAGCGAGCCGTACCGTACCGTACCATGCAGTGGAAAAGCGCCACAGGTGAGCCGTACCGAGCCGAGCCGTACCGTACTATGCAGTGGAAAAGCGCCAAAGCGTGCCGTACCGAACCGTACCGTACCATGCAGTGGAAAAGCGCCATAAAGGGCCGGATTCTATGGTCAGATGAAACTAAAAAAGAGCTTTTTGGCAGCAAACCCACCAGATTGGTTTGTTGCTAAAAAGTACCCCATGCCCACAGTTAAAGCTGCAGTAGGGAGTTTTGAGAAAATGTTGACTTAGCCTGAAAATTTGAAGAAGCACAACTTACAGGTCCAACCCCCTTGCTCTCTGCTACACTACAGCTCCTCCCTCCACAGCTCCTCCCCCACAGCGGAGCCTGCCGTGAACGCGCAGGCTAGTAAGCAGGACCACCGATGACGGCGGATTATAAACAGTTATGGAACATTCACTAATAGGGACGAAACATCAACAATATGCTTTACATTGACTATGGCCTGCCCATACTTTGTCTACAAACTTGGTCCTCAAATCATTATGTATTTTGCAATACATGTAACTTTATAAGGTTGCACTCTTTCTATAAGTTATAAATAGCTACTAAGATAACGTTAAAGGATTAGTTCACTTTTTAAAAAAAACTTTTGCTGATAATTTACTCACTCCCATGTCATCCAAGATGTCCATGTCTTTCTTTCTTCAGTCGAAAAGAAATTAAGGTTTTTGATGAAAACATTCCAGGCTTTTTCTCCATATAATGGACTTCAATAGGACACAAACGTTTCAAGGACCAAATGACAGTTTCAGCGCAGCTTCAAATGGCTTTAAACGATACCAGACGATGAATAAGGGTCTTATCTAGCGAAACGATCGGTCATTTCAAAAATAAATAAAAAACTTTACGTTTTATAAGCACAAATGCTCGCCTAGCTCTGTTCTGTGATGCACGTTCGTGACTCTCCTGTTCGAACTCGTTCATCCAAATGAACGAATCTTTTTTCGGGTCATTTCGTTCGTTGAATGAACGAAATTACTCCGAAAAAGACTCGTTCAAAATGAACGAATCTTTTTTCGAGTCATTTCGTTCGTTGAATGAACGAAATGACTCGAAAAAAGATTCGTTCATTTGGATGAACGAGTTCGAACAGGAGAGTCACGAACGACGGTACGCGCTCGCGCTGTGCAAGAGAGGGGTGATCAGCGCGTACACGAGCGTGATTGACACTGCTAAGACATTCCTCCTGACTCTGATTGGTTGTTTCTGACCGGGAGCGGTGTATTTCTGCAAATGGCAATAGGACCACTGGGAGGAGCCAGAGGAGCTTGATTTTTTTCATGGATTATCTGTCTCATATTCTACTTTCAGGACATAATGACAGTTTTAACAAATATTTGTTTACAAAAGCTACCTACTGGAGCTTTAAATATACTGCTGGATCTTTAATGTTGTGGGCCTATTTTTTGCTGGAAATCCTGGACATCTTGTTCAGATACAAGGTATCATGGATTCTATATCAAATACCAAAAGATAAAAAATCAAAACCTGACGGCTTCTGCTAGAAAATTTGTAATGGGCCGTGGTTGGATCTTTCATCAGGACAATGATCCAAAACACAATAATGTGTCACTGAGCACAAATTGAAGCTTCTGCCATGGCCGTCCCAGTCCCCAGACCTGAACCCCATAGAAAATGAGTGGGCTGAACTGAAGAGATGAGCAACATGGATCTAGGAATCTGAAGGATCTGGAGAGATTCTGTATGGAGGAATGGTCTCTGATCTTTTGTCAGGGGTTCTCCAAATTCATCAGGCATTATAGGAGAAAACTCAGAGCTGTTATCTTGGCAAAAGGAGGTTGCAAAAATTATTTAATAAAAGCATGCCAATAATTGTGGCCAACGTGTTTTGGAGAAAAACATTTATTTTATAATGTGATTTACCCGCCACTTTCAATTATTTTACTTCAATGAAAGGTTAGATTTTTGTGAATTATCTGAATGAGAGATCAAAAGGATAAACAGTGCAGCTTTATTTTTACAGCCTTCTTTGATCATACTTACCAGGGGTGCCAATATAATTCTGACAACTGTGTTAATGTTAAAGAAGCTTTGCCTTAGAGCACAGCTTGATTGATCCTGATGAGACTGAGGTCAATTTATGATTCCTGGATGAGAGAACAACAAAAAAGGGTGCAGCGGGAGGTATGTGTTTGAAACAAAACTGCGCAAAGCTGAAGAAACTCACTGAACCAAGAGAGACTGATAGGAGAGTGTCATATCCATGGCACAAGTAGACAGACAGGTCACACACATTTTTATTTTTAATGCCAAGAATAAACAAGAGGCAAATATGAGCTTATATGAACAATGAAATACTTGGCATTGCCTTCGTCATATATGTAAAAAAAAAAAAGAAAAGAAAAAAATATTGAATACTCTATTGTTTTGTCTTTGATAATTTTATATTAATTGAAACCTTGTAAGTAAATTAGATTGACCTTTTAAAGCATGCATAATCCCTATAAAAATAAGTTAGTTTTAAAACAATTTCAGACCAGTTGAACAGGACTTCCTACTTCATTATCACACCACATCAAAGACAATTACGTGTTAAAATTCTTCGGTTTGAATTGGAGTTCAAAATTGTTCAGGGAAAAAAATCCTGTTTAACATAAGTAAAATACCACATATAAAATATAGTATTTCAAATCCATCACTGATTAAAACAGTTCACATAGCCAGATAGTGTAAATACAACATAGCATTTTTTTTCTAGAAAGTCTTATGGCCAAACATTTTGAGAGAACAATTTTTGTCTTTGCATCTTGTATCAGGTTTTCCCACTAAGTGGCGCCATTTTTCTGTGCTGATATTTTACACTGTTACATTAACGTTCCTTGAGAAAGACAATGTATGCCTACTTTATTGACAACTATAAACCTCACTATAAAGCCTATTCTTGCTGAATAGAGAGTCCCCTTCAAAGTCTATGATGGCACAACACAGATCCAATCCTGCTTTGTGCAAAATTATAATCTGTACTTATTGTATCTGCAGTAAACAAACATTTTGCAATCCACCTCCTGTTACTGCTCAGAGGTTTAAATTCCCAATACAGAATCCTGAAATAACACACTATCAGAAAGAACAGCCTCTATTTTTAGAGTCTCTACAGCCTGGAAAGATGATATAAAAAAGTCATATTAAAAATCTCACAGAAGGCCTATTTGTTCAGGATTTAAAGTTTTGGTAAAATCCAGCCCACTTTAAAACTACATGTTCCACTGTATAAAGAGAGGCGAGATATCAGTTACAAGAAAGTGGTACTGCGTTTCTCTGGTTTTGCAGTCCTATGCAGGTTATCTCTTTCTATACAAATGGTTTCTGAAAAAAAGATTTGAAATAATGTTAAAATTTTTGTTAAGAATGAGTCTAAAAGAAGCTGACTCAATCCTGAAGTCATTGTGGCTGTGCCATTTAGCAGCTTAAAATCACTGTATTGATACACTTCTGACAATGGTGAATGAATTCCCAACTGGCCTACAAGAGCCCAGATTTCACTACCTCACCAACTTCACACAGGCTGTTACCTTGGAAACAGTCGCCCACATGTGTCTGGGTCATATTCAAGAAACAAGGCCATATAAAAGAATGAAACTGTCACTGTCATTTGTTGAAAATATGGGCCATATTCTGTAGCATGTGACAGGTTAGATTGTTTTTATCAGTAAACGTATATATCTTTATTTATTACCACACAGGGTTAAAGTTCAGACTGAATGGGGAAACGAGAGGTAGCCTACATGGTTCTGTGAAAGTGGAAAAAAAAAACATATTCATACATTAGGATTTGTGCATAAGGGTAGAAAAACAGAAACTAATATTTTTAGTGAAGCAAAACACATCACAGATGTAGTCTGATTCTTGAAAGAATTACTCTTATGAGTTGGTTCTAGGGGTTCACCGAACCGTACCGTTCTCCACCCACGGTTCGACATGCACTTGCACCGCAGTTCATCTCAAATCTGTAGACGCATCTATAATATGGTTTGTTGAAAACAACAACGCGTAAAACTGACATACAGAAATTGGCTAGTGTATGTTTCTGTTGATGGATACGCATTAATGCTTCCCATTACGTTACAACCGTAATGATTCAAAAACGTGGACAAAGCAGTCACTTTGTAAACTTTGTTCAATACGAGTGTAATCACCCGTTGGTGGCGGGCGAGCGTAGGTGAGACCTGAACAACACGTTTCAATCTGCGTTTAAACTAAGATAATTTAAGCTTTGCCAATTTAAACATTCAAGTGCAAGACGACGCGTGAATTCGGGTGCGATGTGTGAAGATTTGTGCACTCAATATTAAGTTCTCTATCAAGTCTTGCGCTTGAATGGAAAAATTCACAACATGCCCATTTTGGTGAGTATCCTAGCAAACATAGTAGGTTATGTCTTAAGTTAACGTAAACAGTTTAGAAAGACAACGCATTTGTATCAGTATTTTGGATCCGTGCATTATGTCTTAAAGTGACAGCAGCCTAATATTCCTGCTGTCTGTGTTTTTAGTGTTAATCAAACAACAAAAGACAAGGAAATTACTCACTGCTAGCTTTTGTAATTTCAATAATGATTCACCTTTATTTGATTCATACAGTGAAGATTATTTGCAATGTTATTTTAAATTTGATTTTTTTTTAAAATTCCTGTACCTGAAAACTACTGTTAGACCTATACCTGAAAAACCTGAAAAGCACGGTTTATTATATTTGTATCTTTGCTCTATTGTATTTATTTGTGCTGTTGCTTGTAGTTAGATTATTTGTTTTTATTTTCTTTTTTATTATTTGACAGTAGTCTTTTTCCTGAACATAGCACATAGTAATTTGAACAATTACACTGAAACTAAAAGCGCCACAAATGCAGTCTGATTCCTGAACGAATTACTCTCATTGGTTCATTGTAGTGAATCAAAAAACAGCGCTATATAATAATATGGCTGCGTCCGAAATTGCATACTTTTTTGGAAGGTACTATAGGTTCTATATAGTAGGAATGTGTGTAGTATGAATGTAATCCGGACGTACTATGAGTAGCTACTATATTATTTTGTTTGGTTTAGCCGACTCTTTTATGAGTGCTGTGAATTCGGACATACTTCTTTTGTCACAAACTGTTTTCGCCTACTATTGTAGGAAAGTTAGCGACTTCGGATGCAGCCTAAGGGTGCTTCTCATTTCTTATTTGCGCATTCTTGTTTACTTTTTTTGCTTTCTTTCCTCAGATCTTAAATTTCCACCCCCTTAGGATGCGAGGGAAGGTCACACCTGTTTATCCTCGTTCATGAAGTTCAGGAAGTGTCCTTGCTCGGCCTAAGTGGTGCTCACTGCAGTCAAATGACATCCAGCTCCACCTTTCTGGATGGGGTGGAGGGATAGAGTTGTGGGTTAGGGTGTGGTTGGATATTCTAGCTCCACTCAATAGACCCACATTATATTCACTCCTCCTTGCCTCACCACGGTGCAATTTGCATAGACAGTAAAAGAAATGGACACAGCGACCCCCTTGATTTCAACGGAGTGACGTGAAGCCCATTAGAAGCACTCACTTCCTGATGGCTAAATGTACTGCGCAGGCTCAAACTGAGCTTGACGACGTAGATGTGACGTGAGCAACCTGTCTGACAGTTGTAAATCTTCTAGTAGCTGTGCCACATACCGAATTATTTCCAATTCCTCAAAAACGTTGTTGAAATATTTTGTCCCGTTGCTTTTATGGACTATCTATCTATGAGCTTCTTCCTTGACTTTATGCTCCATGTCCCCCGATTGCCTCATAGACAGTAAAAGATTGCCTGTGAGCTTCTCCTCCTGTCTATACGGTAAATTCTCTAATGTGCGACAGAGAGTCGCGTGGTTATGACGCAATCGTTAGCCTATTTTTACAAAAATGGCTTCTACGTGGCCATAACGTAAGATACAAAGTAATGGAGCCATACATTCTTGTGTTTCTTTATAAATAAATAATGGAAAAATGAATCTTTGGACGCTTCAGATGTAAAGTTATTTGCTGTCAAAGTGACGCCAAAATGAATGGGAGTCAATGGAGTGCTAACAGCAGGTGATGGTCTGCTACAATGGCGGCCCCCGGGAGGCTTCAGTTTCCGGCTGATGGCAGTTTGAGATGCCCTTCAAGATGGCTGAGTTCGATTGGTTTCTGGGTCACAGGCTGGAGGATGGAGGAGCAAGGAAACAAGGACACCTCAATTTGAGTATTGAGAAGTAGGCTTCCTCAAATGCATCCGAAATCACATACTCTCTTGAGTAGGTACTTATTTTGAATAAGTAATTACTTCATGGCCATAATAATTATCTGCATTATTGGAAGAGAGAGACCGATGAAGCCCATTTAGGGTTCAGAATGCAGACAAATGTGGCCTAAATCCATTTTTTACTCTGATCTGTTTTTCTAATGACAGTGTGAACAGCACAAACCACATGGAATCTGATCTTTTAAATTCCGGTTCATACTAAATCCGATACAGGTCAGATGTTTTGCAATGCGACCGCCCGCTGAACAGTCATATCGGAATTCATGTGAGTTTTACGTCACTAGGTCAACATTATTCACAATTCTGTGCTCATGGGAGTCAAAGATTTTAGATTTTTACAAAGATTTCACATAGGCTACTCAACGTTATCAAGAAAGTTGCGAAAGTACAGTAGCCTAGTCAACATTTGAAGTGGATCAAAAAAGTTGGTCAAAGTTGTCCTAAGACAAGAATTGGTATTGTTCTATATAGGGAATTATGTGATTTTGAATGCAGGTTAGTTGTGTTTGACATGCCTTTGAAATTGACCGTTCGCAGGAAGCTTGATTGACAGGTGATCTGACCAATCATACTTCGCCATCCGCCATTTTGTCGAGAAGGAGGTCTCTGCAGAGCAACAAGGGGCGTGCCTCAATTTGGGGGCGTTTTACAAGCGGGTAGGCGTTTTACAACCTCTCTGCCTGGTTGAGTAGTCCGACAAAGCAGTCAGGAGAGTTAGTAGATTAACATGGGAGGATTTGAATTTAAAAAAACTGAATATACTGACGCCTTTCCGTGGTTTAAACAACATTCCTTCTTATGTTCATTCATGTTTATTTGATACTATAAATGAACTAGAAGGAAGACATGATCGGCTCACGAGCAGTTTTAACTGATGCTCTACAGCGATCTGTCACGACACATTAAAGAACCACAAAACGGTATTTATTGTTTAAATTTCTTTAAAAAATGACAAAATTCGAAAGGTGAGACTTTGTTTAATATCAAAAGTTACCGAAAAGTAAGCTGGTGTGTCCTGTCTGTCAGCGTGTTGTCAGTCTCCTCTCTGCTCCGCGATGTATTTTTCACTGCATGAGAACATGGTGTGTGTGAGAGCGGCGTAGTAGCTTGACGGGCATAGCGACAGTAACTAAGGGGGGCGGGTCTTTGCGAACGGTCAATTACGGCTACAGCGATTCGAACGCATACGGAGCTGTCTGCTCTCTGATCGCTCTCGCGGTACTTTGAGGTATGCACAGCGCCGCTTCAAGTCAAACACTAACGATCCTCACCAGCTGGTTCATTTAACTGAATCAACAAAATAGTCTAACTTAATTCCCCAATGAATGTGGATCTTTTGTAGTGAATCAAAAATAAACCGCGATAAATAAATGTTAGTCAACCACTTCCGTTCGAGTTGGGGACCGTTAGGTATTTATGGAATGGACCACCGGAGGAAAATAGGGGAGGGTCATGTTTTTTAATTCTTTGTTGAGGGGAGGGTAATCTAACCTTTTTTAGTCTAGTGGGAGGGCTACCCAACTTTTGTATTCATGAAAACAACAACATTTCAAAGTGGCTAGTTTGGTGCGTATTTTTCCATGTAGCTCTCTCAGTCTCAGCCCCCATTGCTAGCTGATGGGTCTGACCCAACAAAAATCAGAAGCTGTTTATCAGTGCGCGCGCGCTTCGGGGATTCGCGCTCAGAAAAAGTTCATCGTGTCAGAATCATAGACTGTAAAAAATGGTCAGAACAGAACGCCAATGAAATGTTTACCCGGCAAAGCTTTCAAGTGGTTTTTAAACTTTTTCAAGAGCGACCGATCGTTTCCGTCAACTTCTTTGTGCCTCACAGAAATGAACCAAACTCAGCTGCATGCAGTTTTTTCTTTCGTTTTATTAATCTATTAATTATGTAAATATCCATATTTCACGTGTTTCTTTTATATAGGCCTATAGACTATGATTTTTTGAAAACAATTTTTGTTTATTTTTTAATTTAATTCTATTGTCCTTGTCCACTCTACTGACACACCGTGACCCGAGGGTCGCGACCCAGGGTTTGAAAACCGCAAATAGTGAACATTTGTGATTGCGAATAAGTGCAGTGTCCTGTGAGTGTAACTCTACCGCTGCGTTAATTTGCAGACTCATTTGTTTGAAATATTTATTTCTCAAAACAAGCAAAGGAACCAAAATCATTGAGAATCGGAAGTTCGGAACTAAAATCGATTTGCATCTTTCCACAGCAACCATGCACAATAACATCCTCTGCCTTAGACGGCAACAATGATGTAAGTAGGAGGATGTTAAACTCGGCACAGACAGTCTTGATGCTCTTTCCTCTCTTGATGATCTTTTTTTTCCCTCTCTTGATGTATTACCTGGTGGACGAGAGAGCCAGTGACGTCACGTCCCCATTACGAGCTGAGCTCGATCTTCCTCGCCCTGCATTCGGAGCCACTCGTTTAAACAAGGGCATTAAAACGCATCTAAACCACGCGAGTCCGACATAATCAACATCGGATATATAGGGAAACTAAAGATGCTCCAATCCCTCGCCGGTAATTCGTGTGTGCGCTTGATACAGAGCAACAAATCGGCATGGTATTTTCTGTTTCTGGTGCTCGGCTATATTCTATATCTCATATTCGGTGCGGTGGTGTTCTCCTCTGTAGAGCTGCCGTATGAAGACCTCCTGCGCCAGCAGCTCAGAGAGATCAAACGACAGTTCCTCAAGGAGCACGAATGTCTGTCCGAGGAGCGGCTGGAGAGGTTTCTGTCCAAAGCGTTGGATGCTAGCAACTATGGGGTGTCTATTCTCAACAACGCATCGGCCAGCTGGAACTGGGACTTCACGTCGTCTTTGTTTTTTGCAAGCACTGTCTTATCAACCACAGGTGAGTCATTCACCAATGCGGATAAAGTCATAAAGTTATATGACTGCATGACATTAAATAACTAACTTGCATACCTGATAGGCCTACTCTGAAGATCCGATGTAGCCTAATTCATGATTTTTAATGGTGCACCATTTGATGATTGCATTTATTTGCAATGACCTATATTTATTTTAAAGGCTTCAGCAAGGCATCAATAACAACAACACACAATGCAGATATCTCATTTGCCTTTTCCGACTCTTTTTCAAATACGTTTAATCCACTTCTCATAATAACTGATAAGTTCTTCTAATTTTGTAGCCTTCTTGTTTTTCCTCCATTTTCTTGGTTCCCTTCGAGAGGCTGTCTCGTCTGTCATTTAACACCTGCCTTTACGCAGAAATGTTACCTTAGACCGGTATCCAATTACGGGCATGAAACGGACAACAACTTTATTGAAGATCTCTACAATTTGGTCTTATTCAGATTGTGAACTATACAGATATGGGCCTGCATGCTCAGATATACAGAGAAGAGACATGCAGATAACGATTTTTAGTTTCTGTTCTATAGAAATGACTATTGTGTTTCCCAGAAGAACTTAGAATCAAAACTCCTCTTCTCTCATTATGCATAACAAGCCTCAAGCATGTATAACTATCAATCCTGTATAACATGAAAGACCATATCTTCTTTAACCCTGTAAAGACTGACATTAATTTTTAATTATGAACAAAATGATTAATTATTGAGCAAAAATATGCTGATGTTTTTATTTAAATGGATAAAAAGTAATATTAATTTTTGAGTTTGTAATGAAACCAAGTCTGCATCAGTTATCACTTTATATCTCACAATAATATATCTTAGTAAGATGATATTTAAATGCTTTTATGATCAAAGCTCTGTAGTTTTAATCGTGGTGGGCAAATCATATAATGAAATACAATGATATATTAATGAAATACAATGAATAAACATTTCTCAAAAGCCTGATGTATAATTTTTGATACATTTTAACATGATTTTTCAACAAAAAAAGTATTGATTATCAAGTAAATCTAAGTTGCTTCAGTCCAGTAAATGTTCATCTTATTAATATCAAAAGTAATAATATTAAATTTATTACGTTTACAAAATCATTCAAGATTTCTTAGCAAAAAGACACGTCTACCACAACCACATATTCAGAATTATACTAAAATGCCATTTACTTACTAAAAAGGTATGAACTATTAATCATAGTGTAGAAGGCATGTAGTATATTGTGTTCAACGGGTTTTTTAGGAAAGTTTTGATCATGCTGATAAGTTGATAAGCACTGCTCTAGAAAACACCACCAGGTTAACACATTGATTCAACAAAGCCCAATTTCCACTGGAATTTGGTGTTTGTTGGTATTTGTTGGTGAAGTGTGTGCTAGCTTATAAAACCCCATTCCCAGAAAAGTTGGGACGTTTTGTAAAATGCAACAAAATCAAGAATCTGTGATTTTGTTAATTATCTTGAACCTTTATTTAACTGGCAAAAGTACAACGATTACAAAAAAAATCCAATGTTTTCACTGACTAACTTAATTTTATTTGTTATATATTGATGGCTGCAACACACTCCAAAAAAGTTCGGACAGAGACAAAATAAAAGTAAAACAAGTATAGAATATCCAGGTTAAACAGTTTTAAACCGTCCACAAAGGCATGTGAATTGGTAATAAGTGAGGGTTAGTGGCATAAACGGAGCATCATAGTCTTTGCAAGCAAAAATGGGTCATGAATCTTTGCTCACCACTTTGTTCCAAATTTCATGAGAGAATTGTCAAACAATCCAAGTCACATTTCTCAATGCCAGATAGCAAAGAATTTGGGTCTTTCACCATCTACCATACATAATTTTATGAAAAGATTCAGCATATCTAGAGAAATCTCAGTCCATGTGGGCAAGGCTAGAAATGTGCGTGACCTTTGAGCCTTAGATGTCATTGCATGAGAAACCATCATAAAACATAAAAAAATAGCCACATGGGCTCGGGAGTACTTTGGAAAACCGTTGTCACTTAACAAAGTATACTGGTGTATCAAGAAATACAACTTGAATCACGGTTGCGCAAGGAGAAATACATCAATTCTGTGCAGAGATGCCGCTGACATCTGTCATGGTATGGGGATGCATCAGTGCAAACGGTATAAGTGACTTGAAAATGTGTGAAAGGTTGTAGAGAGACATATCATAGATGTGTGCTCTTAAGAAATAACCATAAGATTACATCTTTTCTGGGAAGCAAGACAATGCCAGGCCTCATTCTGCAAGTTCAAATTTGTCTCTTATTGAAAATGTATGACCCAATATGAAAAGGAGAATCAGACAACGTCCTGTTGAGCGACTGTTGAGCGGCTGTCTTGTATCTGGCA
This sequence comes from Siphateles boraxobius, assembly GCF_051911475.1. NCBI lineage: Eukaryota > Metazoa > Chordata > Actinopteri > Cypriniformes > Leuciscidae > Siphateles > Siphateles boraxobius. The sequence continues at coordinate 7,573,394 of NW_027508811.1, read as the reverse complement.
TTAGGTAAAAATTCCACTGGCAAAACTGCAACAATTAGTATTCTCAATTCCCAAGTGATTAAAAAGTGTAATTAAAAGGAAAGATGATGCGACACAGTAGTAAACATGCCTCTGTCCCAACTTTTTTGGAGTGTGTTGCAGTCATCTAAATCAAAATTTGTTTATATTTACAAAATACAATTAAGTTGGTCAGTGAAAAAATATTAGAAATCTTTTGTTTGTACTCTTGTCAGTTAAGTAAAGGTTCAAGAGAATTAACATTGACAAGAATTCTTGATTTTATTGATTTATTGCATTTTATAAAATGTTCAATTTTTCTCTGGATATGGGGTTGTATGAGTAAAAGCACGGTCATGATTTAACAGGAAAAATGTTTTCAACCATTTTATCATTAACAGACATTCAGTATCTAGTTCCCCTTTACATTAATGCACGTTGCACAAAAGATAGTTTTACTTCTTTCTTTTTTTCTAAAAAAGGAAATTTGAACAAGACCGTTTAATAGAGAGTGGAATAAGGCCATAGAAGGAACCACAGGCTGGAGGGCCAGAGCACGCTCAATGGCTAGAGAATACCCAGAATGCACTGTGAGAATGCACACGCAAAATGAATTTGAATTTCCACGTCTGACCAGAAGACCACATCCATCCATTTTCCAAAATCGTATAGGTATAAATTCCTTATTAATTGATTATTAAATTGTTTCATTAAGGTTTATAGTGACAGATCAAGAGTTTGGGCATACATTTACGGTAATCACTAGAAATTGTTCTTTTGTCATTTCCTTTTCAAACTGCCATTTATGTCCTTGCTTCCTTATTAATTGACTTTGCTCTGTAACGCAAATCCTTCTAGCGCGGTTGTGTCTGAGGCGCGAGGCATTTAGAGAGACCCTGCAAACTAACCTGATTGTTGATGTCCATAATGTGAGATTGTCCATTAGTTGTGAGCTCTAGGGAGGCATCAAACTGCTGAGGGCAGAAATGAGAGCAATATAATCTGTTTATTTCAGGGACACTCACACAGAAATAAAATTACAGTGCCTGACTGAAAGATTAATCCAGAATGGAACTTAATCTATGTGTTAATCTGTGTCTGGCAATGGCTGTGAGACAGTATGGTTTTGTTTTCAGTGATAAGAATAGAGTGTGCTAATCCATGGGTATATGCTAGTCTCCTGAAGAAAACATTTTCATTAAGTAAATGGGAATGTTTAATGTGCAATTTCCACCTTATAATTCACAGGATATGGTCACACTGCTCCTCTCTCTGATGGTGGGAAGGCTTTCTGCATCATTTACTCTGTGATTGGCATCCCTTTCACCCTCCTCTTCCTCACGGCTGTGGTGCAAAGGATTATGGTCTATAGCACATGGCGGCCCGTTATGTACATGCATACACGCTGGGGTCTGTCTAAACCCCTGGTGGCCCTCGTACATGCAACCATGCTGGCCGTCGTAGCTGTGTCCTGTTTCTTCCTCATCCCTGCGGCCATCTTCTCTGCCCTAGAAGAGAACTGGAACTTTCTGGAATCCTTCTACTTCTGCTTTATCTCACTCTCCACTATCGGTCTGGGTGACTATGTGCCCGGAGAGGCCTTCAACCAGAAGTTTCGTGAGCTCTACAAACTGGGCATCACTGGTAGGTGTGGTTTCTATGTGCTTTGTTTTGGTTTGGCTTAGAAATGCACGATTCTGGATGAATTGAGAATCACATTTTTTTTTTCAAACAGAAATCACGATTCTCCCAAGATTCTGAACAGACAACTAAACAAAATAACATGAAATTTACTAGAGGTTCTGTCAAAATTTTAATTGGTGCAGTCTATTTAAAACGTTTAAATAATCAGAATGTTTTATTTTATTTTTTTATTTGAGTGATTCAATGACTCACTCATAAATACTTCACTTGTTTCATTCCTGGATGAATCAACGTTTTTGAACAAATCTCTTAAGGCGAGACACGGCAGGCAAAAACATCTTTTTTTTCACTGGTCAATTTTTAGATTTTTGGCTTGTGCTGAAAAAAAGTCTTTACACAATATATATACAAAACAATTACATTACACAACAGATTTCAGTTTTTGTATAATATTATTATATAATACTAAACAAATCTGTAAATGTTGGATTCTAAAGTGGTTGTGAGTCCCTCAGGCAGAAACATATTCACCTGTCTGATGGACTGTTCATGTGTTGTTTTGATGTGGTGTTTTGGATCAGTGATGGATGAAGCAATAATGAGTTTTGGATGTTAAACATGGATATGATACATGGATTTTACTTGGACCTAAAGCATATTTTGATCGATAGAAATTAGTGGAATTATGCCGTATTAAGTCGTATTCCTAACTATATTGTGAAGGTTTGTTCAGAGGGATTTGTTGATATATTGGCCTGATTGATTCATTCTTGGCCTGATTCATGTGACATTTAATGCCTAAAAATAGGGCGGAAATCAATTTAAGGCTATTGGCAGTATTTTCTGATTAACAGGGTAACAAAAGGAGATATTCATAATCCCCTCTGGTAATGTCTTTTCATTGAATATATCAACAAAATGCAAAAATAATTTTTAACCTTGTTTTTTTCAATCGTCAGATTCGTAACTTGAAATCGGCATTTCTTTGTTGTTTAGAATCCAGTTTTCCCGTAATTCTTTTGTCCTTTATGATTTTAATAAATAACTCTGTCTTGTCTTCTGTTCAAACCTTCCACGTCATCTTTAAAGAATGATCGACTTTTACGTAGGCGCCATTACCTGTAAATGCAAAAAAAGTTTCCATTGCCGTTTTGTGAAATATTCCTTTTTCAAATTGCCTGAAAAAATAACTCATGTGAGCGTAAAAACGTTTTTTGCGATAGATGGGAGTTTTTACGAAATTTAAGTTTTCATTGGACACAAATTCAATTTGCAAATTCGATTTTTGTCAGAATGCAAAAGAGAGGACTTAAAGGTGATTGAAAGCCTTGAATATGTAAGGAATAATTGACGGGCTGTCGCGGAGTGGCCGTTACATCTCGGGTGTGCATTATTTTTCAATAATTCAACAGCCCCGAGTCAATTATTCTGCTTATAGGCTACTACAGTTACCACACCTCAAAACATTGATCCGGTGATTTGTCAGGTTTTTGTCCTTAAAACACTCTTGTGTGTGGGACTAATTTCTTACTCATCTCATCCCAAGATGTTGCTATTTCCAAAACATCGTTTTAGAGCTAGTTACGGAGGCTTGAACCTTGCACACAGTCCGAAATTCGCGTCCGAAATTTTCGCACGTTAAAAAATAAATTAGGGCTGCAACAACTAATCGATAAAATCGATTATAATCGATTATGAAAATCGTTGTCAACGAATGTCATTATCGATTAGTTGGTCTGCTTACGTCACGGGGAGCGTTTACTGGTACGCACACACACGCAAGGTCTCTCTCCCTCAGGCGCTCTGCCGAGCGCGCGCGCTACACGGTTTGGAGCAGTCTCTTCTGTCTCGCATGCGCGCTCTTGCTTGCGCGCTCTAGATTTCGGGAGTTTGAACTAATTCGCGGGCATCAGGGAGCCGCAATCAATATGCGGGAGACTCCCGGGACTTCCGGGATCTTGGGATGTCTGTATTTTGTCTCGAGCATCAGGTTGTGCAATCAGTTCGCTCGCAACGTAAGTGATGGATTAAAATAGCGCTACTGCAGAAATAGGTTAAATTAAAACGGTCTTTACAAAGCGAAGCACTAAATATAAAGGCAGTTAATAACAGCAGCAGTAAAATATTGTTTTTTAGTCACTGTACTCAGTGGTTTTCAGCGAATGCTTGTGCACTAATGCATAATTTCTCCTGTCCTTTACTCAAGCCTGTTAGCTTGCTGGGTAACGTTACCTCCATTCCGTTCTCTTTTTATAGCATTTGTCTACTAAGTTTTAATTGTTTTTCAAACGCGATCTACTGCGGCTCTACATTCACACAATTGTTTTCAATCTTTCTATATTTATTTAATCAATTTATCCTTATATTATTCTTTTATATATTATATATATAATATATATTATATTCTTTATCCTTATATTCCTTATATATAATTAATTTTAAATAAAAATTAAATGAATTATATATTTTAGATGTTTTTAGTTTGTTTTTAGTTCAGATATTCACATCTGAACAACATGTCTGTGTAAATTTGTTTTAACAAAAATTGTGTTAAAACATAATAAGTTGGATATCATTTTTTTAACAATAATCATGTTTGTCAACTTGCCATCAGAAAATCATTAAAAACAATGCAAATATTGATATTAGTAAAACTCAATGTGTGGCTTTTGCACTTTTTAAAGTACACTTTTACACATAAATACCCTGATTTACGGTTTTATTTAGTTATAATAAAAAAAAAATCTAATTTAATTTCTATCCGATTAATCGATCAATCGAAAAAATAATCGTCCGATTAATCGATTATCAAAATAATCGTTAGTTGCAGCCCTAAAATAAATACGACCTCACGTTATATGTCAATCACGTTTACATACTGCCTGGAAAACTTCCGTTCGTCATAAAAAAAATTCGAATCAGGTTCGATTTTCTATGTTTTTCGTATCCGTAACAAGCATTTGAATGGTGTTTTGACAATTCAGAGCCACTAAATGACGGATACGAAAAAACGCATGCGAAAATTGCAGTTATTAGAGAGAGAGAGAGAGAGAGATTGAGAGATTAAGCATTCCTCTTTTCGAAAAAGAAACTGCTCAATATGTAAGTAAAAATACTCTGCTTACTTCCTTTTGTATATCTAAAGATCTTCATGTGTAAGTCTGGCCTGTTGTCATAGGAACAGATGGAGGGTAAAAGGAAGTGCATGTGATTTAAGGGTTCAAATCGTTCTTCCACTGCTCCATCTAGTGTTTGTATTACATAGCAGTACAGCTCTCTCTCTTTTTTAAAAGTTACATGAAAATCCCACATGGCTTGCATACTTGTGTGGGTTTAGTTAATGCAGATGGCCCCATCCTTCTTTTCTGTATGTGGGAGTCGGTGAGAAAGGTCCACATTTGCTGTCGTTGCGTAATTGTGGAGGAGGATGTGGCATTTGTGAGGCCCACACATGCTGAGTTGGCTTGAAGTCTCATATTTCTTTTGCTCTGTCTCTCTTGCAGTCTAAAAGCGTTTTATTCATGATCCTTGAAGTGGCATACACACCTTTCCTTTAAAGTTAAAACAACATATTTTGCAACATATTTTATTCAGCTTTTTGTAATGTGATGTATTTTTTATGAAGAAATTTAGAACAGGACTTAACTTTAGGCTCATCCATCAAAAATCGGATTGTGAAAATGGACATTATATGCCATACTTAAAGGGGATAGTTCACTCAAAAATCCAAGATTCTGACATTAATCACTCACCCTCACGTCGTTCCAAACCACAAATGAAGATCTTTTTTAAGAAATCTGAGAGCTCTCTATCCCACCATAGACAGCTATGCAACTATCAGTTTGACCCGTCACAAAGTTCATGAAGAGATCATAAAACGAATCCATATGAATTGAGCGGTTTAGTCCAAATTTTCTGAAGAGACTTGATCGCTTTATATGATGAACAGATTTAATGTAGGCTTTTATTCACATGTAAACATTCATCAACTCACACATCAGTTATGGTAAACTGAAGCTCAAGCATGTTTTCTTGACTTCTCATGTGTTACACAGCACGTTTGAGCTTCTGCAAGAACCAATGAGGTTCTTTCTCGTGTTACACAGCCCATTTGAGCTTCTGCAAGAACCAGTGAGGTTCATTCTCATGTTACACAGCACGTTTGAGCTTCTGCAAGAACCAGTGAGGTTCATTCTCATGTTACGCAGCACGTTTGAGCTTCTACAAGAACCAATGAGATTTGTTCTTGCATAACAAGCAGGCTGGTTTGAGCTTATGTTTATACTTCTGTTTATGAGATTCAGTGTTTAAATGTGAATAAAAGCCTAAATTCAATCTCATAAAGCGATTGAGTATCTTTGGAAAATTTGGCCTAAACCTCTCTATTCATATGGATTAGTATTACGATCTCTTTATGAACTTTTTGAAGCGTCAAAGTGGTAGATGTGTAGCTGTAACAAAAGTCATACATGATGACAGAATTTTCGTTTTTGGGAGAACAAACCCTTTAAGCTAGGTGATTGGAAGGGTTGTTTTTTCTCTTTTACAAAAGAATATAAAGACAATTATTAATATCAGATGTTGCAGTGTCCATTTGTAACATTTTGTCAGACTTGATAAAACTCCTTTCAAGCTACAATGAAACAAGAAACACACACACAGACATGTAGAGCAGACAGAGAAATGTTTGAGGTGAAACACACCATTAAACTCAAAAGTTAGCATAAACTCTGTGAAAAGTTTACATTCCTTCATCTCTCCATCTCTCTCCCCTTTGTGTCCCACAGTGTATCTCCTCCTCGGTCTGATTGCCATGCTGGTGGTGTTGGAGACCTTCTGTGAGCTGCAGCAGTTGAAGCAGCTGAGGAAGATGTTTTATCTGAAGAAGGAGAAGCCCCAGGATCGCCTGGCCATCATGGAACATGACCACCTGGCTTTTACCTCCATGCCAGACGGGACCATCAACTCGCCCCAGGAAGATAAAACAGAGCCCTTTGTGGACTTCCCTGTCCTAACCTCTCCGGGAGGTGATGACCCCATGATCAAATAGATGTTTTAGCTTCCATCAACATAACCTTCAATCGAGGAAGACATCTTTAGCCGAGGGTTCTCGCAAGTGACTGGCTGGCCACAGAATTGTGAAAGTTACTTGAATATATCACTTCAGATTCTGCGTATTTAACAGCCCTCTACAAAACAATGCCAATCTGGCTTCCTGTTTCTTGACGTGATGAAACCGTTCAGTGTGCTTACTGAATATCTGCAACTGATCATAAGCACACTTAGGCCTAGTCCATAAAAACCCAGGATCTAGATTAAAAAGCATACATAATTGCACACTAAAATCTAGTATGTACTTGTCTATTGAGATTGTCGAAATGGTAGAAGTAACCCCGGCAGCATTTGTGGTATAATGTTGATTACCACAAAAACTTTTCAGTTTCAGTGAGGCGCTTACAATGGACGTGAATGGGGCCAATTCGTAAACACTAAAATACTACATTAATACTATGTAAAATATACCATCATTGTATGGACAAAAAAAAAATACAATGGAGGTCAATGGGAACCAAAACTGTTTGGTTATCAACATTCTTTGAAATATCTATTGTTGTGTTCAGCAGAAGAAAGCAATGCAACATGAGGGTGAGTAAATGACAGAATTTTCATTTTTGGGTGGACTATCACTTTAAATTTTTAAAAATTGGACCCATTTACTGTAATAGTAAGACCCTTATTGTAACCTCAAATTTTTTTGCATACTGAACTTAATTTGTATTGCACCTGGAATATTATTTTAAAGTCCAATTTTTTTTCAAAAATAGACTAAATCGTAAAGCACTCCTGCCCTGATCTAAACTTCGAATAAAGACCACTGTCTTTTCAGATCTTCATAAATATGTTGTGAGTGCTCAATATTGGTGGAGACATGTCATCAAACATAGTAGTTGCACATCCATCACCTGTTAAGTGTTATTTCAGACTCACGTGATATACCTTGTGAGTTTGCTAACAGTAAGATTTAGATTTTAAAATTTAAATGTCTTATTTAAGTGGCTAACGATAATATTCTAACATTAAAATGTTAAGACTATGATGCACTATAATGCAGCATATACTGTAGCATAAATTGGTGTAGAAGCGCATAAAACTGTTTGTATGCTTTAAGGGGAGTCATTACACGTTTTAGATGACAGTCGAAATGTAACATTTACCTTAAAGATGTGTTTTAAAGGGAAAAAAACATGCCATACTGTATTCTTTTCTTGATACAGTGAAGAAAGTGATATTTTACCTTGGTCTCAATATTATGACGTTTGATAGAGCAAGTCAATCTCAGTTTACATGGATTTTTTGAATCCAAGGTCAAACAAGGGCTGGTTCCATGTATCTTTGTCTTGAGCTACTAAGATCCAGCACAATGTCTTTACATACCAAAAATGTTTGATGAAAATCTAGGATATCTGAAGTTTGGTTCTGTATTATCGACTAATTGACTGTATAAAACTTAGATCCTCCTGATCTTTAACTGTTTGCATTCAAAACAATTTTGTGGCTATTTAATAAACATAAAAAAATGTAATATATTTTTAAAACATGCTTGAAGTGTTTACAACAGAATGCTTGTGTTTGTATTATGAGAATGACTGTTGTAGGCACAGACTGATGACTACTGTTTAAGGTCCCGTCGGAAGATCACAGTGTACAGCAGATGTGTTGTGTCACTATCACCACAGTAGAATGTCATGACATTTTGATCACAATAGAATAAAAGCTGAATGTCTTAAGGACTCATTTTAACAACTGTTTTGTCTGACTGTAGGGATTATTTACAGACAGTGCTGTTTTTATATCAATAAACGCTGAATCCGAGCTCAGGCCATGGGAACTTGAATGTGCTAATGTGACATATTTATTGTGTGAATAATGAAATGCTTTGTGATGTCAGTGCTGTATTCTTTGTGCTTATTTGCCCTTGGTGTTTTGCTGCATAGCCTCTATATGATCAGCTACAGTGTCTTAACATTAAATCAGTGCAGCATAAAATCATGTATTAGTTATTGATTTGTTTTTTATTGGTGTATAAGTAGTATGTTTAGAAAATGCACAAGGGCATACGGTCTTGTGCTCTGTTTAAGATGTGTGTGAAATACTGGTGAATAAATGTTGTCATTTCCATAAATAAAAATCCTGACTGGATTAATAGCCTTGCAAACTTTTTTTTTAGGGAAAGGTCATCACCATTACAATCCCTTTAAATGTTCAAAATGACCAGAAAATCAGTGCAAGAATTTTTTTTATTCTACATATTAGTGCTGCTGTCAAAATTAACGCATTAATGTTATCCTTGCAAGCACAATTAAACTAAGTCTAGAACGTACGTAAACAGTTAGGGTGAAAATATAGGATGTCAGATCCGAGTCATGGGAATCCGGTCTTAAAATGACAGCTTCCTAATAAACCTCTGCGGTGATGTCAGTCATAATGTTAATCACACAACAAAATCATTCACTGCTTTTAAATCTTAAAGTAGGATTACTCTAGATTTCATTTATAATTTATGCAGTGAAAACTGAAGTGTTTGTAATCTTTAATTACTCTATATACCCTACCTGTTAGACCTACCTAAAAATCTTAAAGCACTACAGTAATGGGTTTATGTGAAGATTGTTTTAAGTTCAAAATTAAGTTATATTTTTTAAAGCCTAATTAATGTTTTTGTTTTTTTAAAGAATAGCTTTCAAGTATACTGTAATGCTGTATGCCTATAATTAATGGGTTAAAATTGAGAACGAAAAAATCAGTTTCAGGAGACAGTGGTTTTGGTATCAGTGATGCCTTTCATTTAAATAAAAGATGTCATTAAACAATGTGCAATTAATAAAACATTTATTGATTGATGGCATTAAATATACATTTTATAAATACACAAAATATTGTGTAAATGTATTCCATGCTGTGGTGTTTAGGACTTCTGTAACATAAATAGAAAGCCTTCTTTAAATTGCTTTTTGAGTGCAATTAAAATACAATTATTTTGTTAACAAAAAAGAAAAGCTAAGCCGGGAATAACTAAGTAAAATGTGACTCATAGATTGAGAAAAATACAAAACAATGAGGAAGTGGTATGAAGTACTCTTGAATCGGTCATTTAAAAAAACCTTCCAATGTTACATGGAAGTAACTTCAGTTAAAAATAGACTTAAGGATATATAGCACTTTTAGCTGCTTTTAACCTATCCTGTCTGTTACCACAATCATTAACAGATTTAAGCGTTGACATACAATTTTATATGGCAGTATATTTTAGACAATGCAGTAGTGTGAGGAAGTAGGATGTGAACTTGAACCTGGGTCCTCATGAGCCAACAGCTCTAACAAGGCCAATATTAATAGTCAAAAACAAAGGTTTGTACTTTCATTCTTTTTATTATTTATTAAACATCCTTACAACAAATACAAATAACGAACCAACACAAATAATGAACACAAGGGCAAAGTGCATTAAAAACCATGCTTTTGCACTTTAAGCAGCAGCTCATCACACAGATCTGAGACATCTTTGACTTCTTTAGCCTGAGAATAGAAAATAGAAAAATGTCAACAAAAAAGGCAATAAAGATGTTAAACAAACCAAGTAATTCAGCCATTCACCCATAAGAATCTGCTGTACCACCACTGCAAGGGTGACATCCCTTGTACGCACTCATGTACCTTTTGTCCCAGATCCTTCTCTAGGGACTGAACTTTCAGCTGTTCTCTCTTGAGCTGCACCTGCAGCGTTGCCACCTCTGCGCCCTGTTTACTGCGAACCTCAGATATGGCCTTATTTGCTCTGAAACAGTGGCATTGGTGAGACTTTTTAGCCATATTAATCGATATAGGTTTACTGTACTATTACGTTCATAAGAAAGGACATATTTCAGACAGTTTGAAGAGCACATACTGATCTAGTTTCTCCTCAGCATGGGCCTTCAGAGCTTGATAACGCTTTTCCTCTTTCTGCAGTCTGTCCATGCAGTTCTGAGCGTACTGCTTCAGCGTCTCCTCATTCTATAGGACAGAAGAAAACAAAAAAATGACCGTTATACATTAAAATAACATCTTGATTTGGGATTCATTTGCTAGTCTTGTTGCAGAACTCTCAAAGTGTACCTTTTTGAATCCCTCAATAACTTCCTTGCATCTGTCAAGACGTTTGACAACAGCGGAGAAGGATTGCTCCAAATCATTCAAATCTTTAGACAGCTGATCTTTTTCCTGAAGGACTCGCTCCAACTCAATTTTAGCCAAGTCTTCCTTCTGTTTATGCTCATCTGTAAACACAGATGTTTTAATATCCAACATACTCCCTAAAAATAATGTACTTAATCAAAAAATCTGGTCACACCTGTGATTTGAGTGATGGTGGCCTCAAATTCTGACACTATGAACCTGAGAAGAGGAGGAAGAGAGTGATTGGTGCACTGTTCAAATGTCAATTATTCATTATGGATTTCACACTTTTTCATTGATTCAGTAATCCCAACTGACTGGAAAAGTCTTTTTTAAAAACACTTTGAATCATTATCTTGCTCTTGAGATGTTTGAATTGTAAGCAAATCATTCCTTGGTGCCTTTTCTTTAAATTTACTTATTTGTAGGGCTGGGTATAGTTAAAAAAATTTGATATCGATACCTTAACTTCGATACCGGTTCCTGAACGATACTTTTTTTCAATACCAATTTTATGAAATCTGTTTGAACAAGATTACATTACATATTACCTAAAAAAAAACTTTGGTTTTATTTTTTCTGTTTGTTGACTTTTTACAGACTTAATGACTCATAAAGGCCACTGGGGGGCGGAATATATGCCTTGCTATTTTTCCCCAGACACATTCATAATCATTGGCGCAATGAGACGTTTTAATTGTTTATTAATAAACTACTGTCTTCTGAGTCAGTGTTGGCTGCAAAGATGAAGTTGACATTGCTGACTCGTCTTCTCCGCAGTAGTGAACGTGTTCGCGCCGATAGAAATGCACCTTTCATTGGGATTACATAATCAGATTATTTGTTTTCGATTCCAATTGGTTTGTTTGAAAGAAGGCATTTCAAGCTTTCTAATATGCCCATTTCTCATGTCTGTGAGGCAAGTAGCCTATACACTGAGTTTCGGTTAATTTGTGAAGCGCTCCAGTTCTTACAGTCGAAGACTGAGCAACTTTCTGCTCTAAAGTTTATTCCATGCACTGTTAAGTGCTTCGTGTTGCCCTTTTATGGCAGTAATTATCTTGTCGCAAATATTACATTGTGTGCTGTTGGCATCGAGCCTGGTGAAATGTGCTACACTTTTGATCTTTTCCACATCTTTTACATCTATGGTGGTTGGGACGCCTACACACTACAGCCTCATGTGTGAGCCATGTCTCTGGGCATAACTGGTGTAAATTTGGGTTTTTCCTTAATGCCTTGCCAGAGCCAAGAAAAGGGCAACTGCAATGGGCGCCTGTTTTGCTCCCAATTATGCCAATCGGTTTTTAGGCTTGTGGGATGAACGGTATATATATTCTCCCAAGATGACCCTTTTAAAGTTAAAGTCTTGTGGTGGGGTAGATAGATTGATGATGTGATTCATCAGGTGTTGATGATGTTCACAGGCTCAGAAAAAGAACTTGCCGTTTGCTTGAACTGAGGCGCTACAGTAATCGACCAGAAAGAGATCACAACAGCTCGAGAGACGTCTATGGTATTACTCCAGTCTATATTAAATTAGCCAATTGTTATTGTGAAGTTTATTGTGCTTGCAATTTATGACTGTATAGGCTGAGAGAGTTCATGGCTTCGGGAGGGACGGATGTGCGCGTGCGCGAGTCATTTAGAACACAAGACAAAATAAGAGTGTTCTTGCAAAACAGAACATGGCAAAATAATCGTTTTTACTCGATTGTACTATTTTGGAGATCGTTGGGAGCCAAAATCGAAATTTAAATTGTAATTCGATTAATTGCACAGCCCTACTAAGGTGTATATTTGATACAAATCAAGACTTCCAAAATCAATCTATGGATATGCAGCAACGTTTTTGACAGAGGATATCAAACCCAAACTCTCGTTCAAGCTCATAATAGAGCACAATCACTTGAAAGGAAGAGCCTGCTTAAGTCTAGACCCAAAAGAGTATCAACTCAGAAACCCTATTTTGTCACTCATTACAGCAAGGATGCTGTCCAGATTAAATGCATTATAAAGAAAAACTGGAACATTACTGAATGTGACCCGACTTTACGGGAAATATTCACGTAACCCCCTGGGATCAGCTTTAGGGGGGGCCCCTACAATTAAAGACAAGTTTGTAAGAAGTTACCTCCCTGTTCCTAAACGTGAAACTTGGCTTCGTCAACCCCCTTTCCTTGAGAATATGGCTCAAACCGACACATTTATTGATGTTTTCAGTAATAAGCCTCAGTTTACAGTTTTATAAATTGCAATACTACCCATGTTGTCTATCGATTAGAGTGTACTTGTGGCTGTTATTACGTAGGCCTCACTAAAAGGAGACTAAGAGACAGGGTAGCTGAGCATAGGTATGCCATCCGGACTGGAAACATGAACTATCCAATGGCCAAACATTATACGGATGGTGGTCATATAATTAGAATATCAAAAAGTTGATTTATTTCAGTAATTCCATTCAAAAAGTGAAATTTGGATATTATATTCATTCATTACACACAGACTGATATATTTCAAATGTTTATTTCATTTAATTGTGATGATTAAAACTGACAACTAATGAAAATCCCTAATTCAGTATCTCCGAAAATTAGAATATTACTTAAGATTTTTAGAAATGTTGACCAACTGAAAAGTATGAACATGAAAAGTATTAGCATGTACAGCACTCAATACTTAGTTGGGGCTCCTTTTGCCTGAATTATTGCAGCAATGTGGCGTGGCATGGAGTCGATCAGTCTGTGGCACTGCTCAGGTGTTATGAGAGCCCAGGTTGCTCTGATAGTGGCCTTCAGCTCTTCTGCATTGTTGGGTCTGGCATACCTGTTCACAAACCCCATAGATTTTCTATAGGGTTAAGGTCAGGCGAGTTTGCTGGCCAATTAAGAACAGGGATACCATGGTAGCTGTGTGCAGGTGCCAAGTCCTTTTGGAAAATGAAATCTGCATCTCAATAAAGTTGGTCAGCAGCAGGAAGCATGAAGTGCTCTAAAACTTCCTGGTAGACGGCTGCGTTGACCTTGGACCTCAGAAAATACAGTGCGCCAACACCAGCAGATGACATGGGACCACAAACCATTACTGACTGTGGAAACTTTACACTGGACTTCAAGCAACGTGGATTCTGTGCTCTTTCTCCAGACTCTGGGACCTTGATTTCCAAAGGAAATGCAAAATTTACTTTCATCAGAGAACATAACTTTGGACCACTCAGCAGCAGTCCAGTCCTTTTTGTCTTTAGCCCAGGCGAGACGCTTCTGACACTGTGTCTTGTTCAAGAGTGGCTTGACACAAGGAATGCGACAGCTGAAACCATGTCTTGCATACGTCTGTGCGTGGTGGTTCTTGAAGCACTGACTCCAGCTGCAGTCCACTCTTTGTGAATCTCCCATCACATTTTTGAATGGGTTTTGTTTCACAATCCTCTCCAGGTTGCGGTTATCCCCATTGCTTGTAAACTTTTTTTTCTACCACATCTTTTCCTTCCCTCACCTCTCTTTTAATGTGCTTGGACACAGAGCTCTGTGAACAGCCAGCCTCTTTAGCAATGACCTTTTGTGTCTTGCCCTCCTTGTGCAAGATGTCAATTGTCGTCTTTTGGACAGCTGTAAAATCAGCAGTCTTCCCCATGATTGTGTAGCCTACAAAACTAGACAGAGACCATTTAAAGGCCTTTGCAGGTGTTTTGAGTTAATTAGCTGATTAGAGTGTGGCACCAGGTGTTTTCAATATTGAACCTTTTCACAATATTCTAATTTTCTGAAATACTGGTTTCGGGGTTTTCATTAGTTGTCAGTTATAATCATCAAAATTAAAAGGAATGAACACTTGAAATATATCAGTCTGTGTGTAATGAATATAATATCCAAATTTGACTTTAATGGAATTACTGAAATAAATTAACTTTTTGATGATATTCTAATTATATGACCAGCACCTGTATAGACGCAAAACATGGGAGGGATTCAACCTTTCGAGTAGTGGGCATTGAGGCTATTCGCCTTGATGCCAGGGAAGGGCATATAATTAAACAGCTTAAAAAAAAGGGAGACATATTGGATCTATTCCTTGAGGGCCACTAGTGATCCAGGTCTCAATGAAGATGTTGACCTTTGACCCTTTTTGTAACTGTTGTGTCTCAATATTGACAGAGTATGGCTGTTTGTAAATGATGACTAGTTTTTGAATGTAATAGACCCAATTGCCATTTTTGTACACTATTCATGTTGTTTTAGAACCATCTTGACTATGAATTAAGAATCATTATGTGTGTGTAACTAGCTTATTTATATTTATTGACTTGTGGTTCATATTGTGTGGAGTACACTGGATGTTTGTAGTGGTGTCACTCCTATTTTTCCACTTGGAGATCTCTCATTTGTTCTTGCATTTGTATGGTTTAAACTCTGGCATTAGACATTACCTTAACTATTGCCTCTAGTGGCCAAGAAATTGTGTTGCAAGTGCTAGAGTAGCACACCTGAAATCAATGCAACTATAAATATGACTTGATTCTGTCTGTTTGTTACCAACACCCTGATGAAGGCCAGTGGGCCGATACGCGTTGGTGTTTTAACCCTTAAAATAATAAAGGCTTTTTAACTTTTGCATCCTACTGAGTGCCTGGACTTGGATTATTTCCAATTCTTTTTTATGAACAATTAACCCTTTCAAGAGCACCAGAGGATTCAAGGGATACCAGCAGTGCACCAGCTCCCCTTTGTCTAGCCATGCTGCATGCTTATTGGCTAAATGACATTGACAAGATTAACCCCTTGGGTATCGAAATTTGGTACCGAACGACAAGAGATTTTTTTGATACTCTATAGTAGAGGCAATTTGTCCGGTGCCTAAAAAGTATCAAACTCAATACACAGCCCTACTTATTTGAGAATCAAATTTAAAAGAACAAGCTCAAAGAACAACTTGTTCACAATTCAAACATCACAAGAGGGAGATCAATTTGACTAAATATTCGTTCTAGATATTTCCATCACTTTTCCAATCCTGAAAGGCAATGATCATGCTAACCCCTATGTGAAAGTGTTTTTCTTAATAGGACTTACAACATGTGTTGATTCTCCAGACTCAATGTCTCAATCTGAGTCTGCATCTCTTTTTGTCGTTTTGCCGCCTAAGAAAAGAGAAACAAAGCATTAGAGAGGCCAATGAGACACATGTGCTCATAATCTTGTGTGGGAACTGACATTTCTGTCTGCTTTCTGTAGTATAGCATCCATGTCTCTCTGACTATACTTCAGAACCTCTATGATGGAGTCCTCAGTCTTCACTGGCTGTTTTAAGGTGTGAACCAGTAAGTCCAGAACAGTCGGATCTGGTACCACAGTTTCCACTGCCTGAAGAGGAATGGACATGGTTAAATTGGCTCCAGTGTGCAAAGGAAAATGCCTTTTTCAGTGCCTAGTAATATAGTGACAATGTTACAAAACCAAGGATTATGGCATTTTGTGTTGTCTTACTGGTGGAGGCAGATCATCCAGCAGTTTCATACTGTCATAGTGAGATTTCTGCTTTACTTCAGACTTTGCAGCCTCCATCATCCTAACACACAAAATAAGTTTACATGATCATTCATGTGTACACTCTGGATTTTGATCACAATGTAGATCAGATCTGTTGCATTGAGGCAATTTGTAATATTTTCAATAAAATTTCAAAAGAGGTTTGAAAATTAGGAAACATTTGAATTTAGTTCATTGTGTTTGTGGAGAATACTGACCTGATGGCAAGAGAAGGCCGTGGCAGGCTGAATCCAGAGTTGCCACCGTCCACCACAATTTTCTTTGGACTCTCCTTCAACAGTGGGTCAAACTTCAAATATAGTGACTGTTTCCGCAAAGCTGAGTCCTTAAACTAAAAAAAAAAAAAAAAAAAAAAAGAGTTTCTGTGAAGCACTGAAAATCTGAAATGTTGCTTAATAGAGGGCATGCATTGACGTCATTTTCCCGCCGGAACACGCCCCCTCAGCCAGACTGAGTGGCAAAAGAGTCTGCTGCATGACTGGATTTAATAGGGGGAAACTGCAAAAGCAATCGATTATCAGTTTAAACTAAAGGTTTAAACATTCGATATAGTGTTTCTTACAACTTACCAAAGATCCAGTGATCCATGGATATTGACCAAGCGGCAACCTCCCTGTCTCTCTCTCTTGAAACCAACACGGAAGTGAATTAAACTGCAATTCATGGCCTGGCCGCATGAGGCTGGCAGCAAAAGTGAATTAAATCTGTATCTCCCCCATGTTAAAATACCCAACTTTACCGCAGAAAAAATATGTTTACAGCCTGGTGTCCTAAGTTGTTTTGGTCTATACAGCTAATTTTGCCCTTCATGACAACTGTGAGGGGGGTGATTTTTTTTTTAGAACTCATCCGTTTAAATTATATTAAGCCTTAAAATGCTGCATAATCAAGGGTATGGCCACTTGAGTGACAGGTGGATTGCCGCTGCTGTTACTAGCCTTTTGTCTGCTCTGTTAGCCATCATGTCACCTCAGCTGATTCCAGCAGCTGAACTTGTCATCTCTGCCTTGTTTGTACTTTTTTTCGGATTATTTCATACAGTTTATTACACGCCGCCCTTATACCTTCGCCCACGCCGTTGGATTCCGTCGTTGTCGAGTATCGAGAGAACAACCAGCGCTGTTCTTCAGTTGTTTTCCTCTGTGAACATGCCCTCATGGATGTCTGACAATATCATTGCTTTTTGGAGTTCAGATTTAAAAACGTCTAAGATCTAGAGGCCACACTCGTTCTGCTGTACCGTTGATCTTACGGAGCAGGTATACTATAGTATGCTTATTTAACTTTTTAGTGTTCAATAAAAAGTACCGTCAGATGAAATCCTGCAGGTGTCAGTGCTTTCTCTTCGTCCCTTAAATGAGCGCGGATTTCTAGTGCATTACTTGAACTTCTTAGGTAATATCTATCAGAATTGAAAATGGACTGAATAAAGCTCTCTACGAACTTGACGTGCGGTGCCGCGCTGACTGACATGTATGCGCATGAATCACTGTCACACTCACACACACGCTCAGAGCAAATATTGTAAGTTACTGCATGAGAATAATAATGCATCACAATACACAGTTAGTTATGTCTTTTAACTATTATATAGTATTTCAAAGGGCAAAAACATGAACTTTAACTATTGGCTTTAGGTCTACTTCAAGTCAGCTGTCACTTTAGCGCGAGGCCAGTAGCACATTAGCTTAGCCTGAGCAAACTCGATCACGTCGAGCTAGGCGGGCGTAGTTTCTGCATCCAGGCACCTCAACTCCACCCACGTCCCACCTTTTTGCCCATTTTTCGTTTATCCGGGAGTGACGCACTGTGACGCGCTTCCAAGATGGCGACGAGCAACTCCGCCCACTTTAGGCTTCGAAAACGCTTTTCAGAAACTTACGGGTGACGTCATGGACACTACTTCCATATTTTTTTACAGTCTATGATATTGACATGCAGCCAAGAAACGCGTTTCCTGACATTTATGTGTGCCTGATTTCGACGCCAGTGAAAAACAAAGCAAATTTGCCTGTGAAAGCTTTATATAAATACAAGATAGGTAGGTCTAAATTCAGATCATGTATAACAATGTTATACAGTAGTCAACATTTGAAGTGAATCAAAGCTATACATGAATTTTTAACTATACCCGTTCTTGTCTTAGGACAACTTTGATGAACTTTTTTGATCCGCTTCAAATGTTGACTACTATATATAGACCTATTATCATATCACCCAGCACTAAAACTTGTAAAGTTTTTTGACAGTGTTTATTTAAAAACATCCAATTATGCAAAGTATACGATGGGAAATATTTAATTGAGTTGTCAATACAATATATAGGGTATGATTTTCCCCCTAAATTCAGCATATGGACACAAAATAACTGCAAATCCACCTTTCGCTGCCTAGAGTCCAGTTGTTTCTATGAATTGCAGAGATACATTTGCTTCTCTGTTCTGTAGCTTTCGGTAGTCGGTAAAAATATACCTCAGATTTCTAGTCAAAACTAGATGTACAGTCAATCGCAAAGCTCCTTCCCGTTTTAAATAGGGATGCATTGATACCACTTTTTCCAGAACGAGTCCGATTCTTTCATTTTTGGTACTCGTCGCCGATACCAATACAGTTTAACCGATACCTGTATTTTCACTGCATTTGTAATTTTTAAATGTATTGGCAGAGAAACCAAAAAAATATAAATAATATTAGTTGGCTTAATTTGTTCATCAAATAAATATTTCCTTCAGTTATTTTGATGCTTAATTAAGCCTGATAAAATGCATTGTATGAGCTTCTGTTACTTTCACTCTTCATTCTATTGCTCCATCATATTTTATCTTTCATTTAATACTACAGTACATATTAAGAACTGGTCCAGCAAGGCTCAGTGCTGAGGATTGGGTCAGTGGTACAAATATTTGGACACAGTGAAATATCAATTCTTTATTCCAATTTTGATACTACAACAAAAACTACAGTAATAAATCAAATGTGGAAAAAACACCATTTAATTTATTCAGTAATGAATATGCATACATCTTTTTGTAAAGTTACAAAAGATAGCCTATTTAGTCAAGAGTAGTGAGTAATTTATTTGACCTTTGTTTGATTGACATTAAAACACAGCAGCAGGTTAAACTGTGCGTTCGCACCACCGCCGGCGAGAACGGCAAAATTCGCTCTCGCCACCCTGCCAATGACGCCGTAGAAAGATTTGTGGACGCTCTGATGTTGATCGAATGCTTTTTTTTTCTTTGTATTTTTTTAATTACAAACAAAAGAATATATACTGTATATATATATATATTTACATACATACATAAATGTCCATTTCTGTATAATATAAAAACAGAACAAAAAAGAACCCAAAAACAAACAATAGCAAACAGAAAAAACAAAACAAAAATGGGGTACAGTGCAGTCTAGTGGCACCTTTGCATCATTATTGTTATATTTCCAATAATAGACTTATGATAACATCTGTTATATAATTACTCAATTTCCAACAAATTCCTTCCATTTCTTCCAAAACAGAGCCCCTTTTTGTTTTTTTAATCTCAAAGAAAAGGTAAGGATTTCCATCCTATATGTTTCACTAACAATTGCTTTCCAGTCTTCTATAGTGGGTGTGGTAGGTTGGAGCCATTTACGAGTGAGAGCCTTTTTAGCTGCCACCAGGAATATTCTCCAGGGGTATATATAATCGGTTTCTTATAAATTCAGATTTCCCAGAAAGAAGGTATACCATTGGAATGGAATTTTTATCCTTAATATAGCCTCTACAGTCCTGTGAACATCCTTCCAAAATAAGTGGATAACTGGACACGCCCAGAATATGTGGTGGTGATTTGCTACTTCTGAATTACAATTTCTCCAACACCCTGATCCTACTTCACTATGGCTCTTTTGAGCAGGTGAAATAAAGAATCTACTTATATTTTTTCCAGGCGAATGCTTGGTCTTTTTTTAAACTTTATTTAAAGGAGCCGCAAAGCAAACAAGCATGTTGATCGTTATTTTTGCAGACTGACCAGGTAGGGTACAAGTTAACCTCATGGAATCTTTTAAATGTGAAAGTAAGAAATTGATCGATGTAAAGAACTAAAGAATATGTTTACAAACAAAATAAACCAATTAAAAGCCATTTATATGGTGTGTCTTGTGTTTATGGTTAAGTCTAGGGATGTCCCGATCCACAGCATCGGTATCGTGCCGATACTGGCCCAGAACGCTAGATCGGAGGGGAGAAAAAAATATGATCCGATACCTATCCAACAATGCTTGAATAGCATTTCCCTTGCTGCGACATCCAGTTAAGCGGCGCAGCCTGCATATTGGGCGGTTTTGCAATCTATTTTGCGGGCAAAAAATGGTTTTGGGTTTCACAACAGACACTCCATCCCACTACCTTTGGTGTACTATAAACACGGTTTTGCAATCCGTCTCCTCAGTTTATAAACCGTAGGCTGTAAACTGTAGGCTACACAAGATTTTGACGCATCCAAGCAAGGGTTTGTGCAGAGTGTGGAGCGCGCACTGCATGGCACAGAGCGTGGGCGCGAAACACTTCCGGTTTCCTTTCAACAGTGGAAACAACTTAAAATACTCTATCATTTCTGGTCATACAGAAAATAACTTATTTATATATAACTTACGTCAATATTTTTTGTGCAGCTTTTGGTGTGCATACAGTTGAACAGGTCAAATTAAAATGTTGGTATTCAACTTTGCGTTTTGAAAATACAACAACCGTTCATTTTTCGTTTTAATGGTTAAAAAGGAAAAACGAATGGACGCAAAAGTACACGGATCAATGGGTAATTTTAAAGCTTGTTAATGATTAACTTTAAACCTCTTGGTAGCTTTAAGTAGCCTACTGAAGTAGCCTGCCTGCCTGTATTTTTATTTTTTTTTGTAGTGTTTGAATAAAGGGTGGAAGTCTTTTGGCGCTTTTCCACTGCATGGTACGGCTCGGCTCGCTTCGCTTTTCCACTGCGTGGTACGACTCGGCCCGGCGCGGCACAGCTCGGTTCGCTTTAGTTCGGTTGCTTTTCCACTGCAGTTAGTACCGCTTCAAAGTGGGTGGGATAATGACTGATCGTTATAGTTTATCCGCTCCTCGGCAAATAACAAGAGGAACGTCTGCGCTTCTCGTCCACTGACCACGATTCAGCCATTTCTTTTTTGGAAGTTTTTTTTCTTCAAGCAAGTCAAGCAAGTAGTTTTAAAACATTGGAGGCTGTTACTGGCTATTTAAATCTAGTGGGTTTGATATCTTGCAAATACAATGACGCTGGTAGTGACGATTCTGTCTGTCTGACCAATCAGTGATCTACAGTGCTTCCACGTCACATTTTAGTATCGGTACGGTACGCTTGGAACCTCAACAGAGGTGGTACCATTTAAAGCGAGCTGAAGCGAGCCATACCGTACCGTACCATGCAGTGGAAAAGCGCCACAAGTGAGCCGTGCCGTACCATGCAGTGGAAAAGCGCCAAAGCGTGCCGTACCGTACCATGCAGGGGAAGAGCGCCATTTCATAATCAACTGTTGTTGTGGACTATATACTGGAGTATATAACCTTCCGCACGCTCGCTATACACCGAGGGAAAAGAACTGATGATCTGAAAACAAACATGCACGGGAGTTTAGCGATCTCCACAGCGATATTCTGCTTACATGCTCATTCAGCCAGTCTGTTTCTTCACAAGCCACTTGTCCGGTTTGTGTGACTAAATCTGCCAATCAAACCTTCAGCGATTTATTTGGAAAAAAAAATCAAAACATGGATCTCCACCTTATTGTTTAGGATTATTTTTGCAGAATTAAATGAACAATAATTTTGAATTATTGGAAATGAGGAGCTTCACTGTTCTATATTTTGAAGTTTAAGGTTTTACCAGTTTTCATGATGTAAATCAGTTGAAAACGACAGCCACTGACAGTTATAAGTGTCTATCAACAAGTAGGCTATCGTTCTTTGCAGTATGAATTTGCAGAGCGATCTGGATCTGTAGTTTGTCTCATTAGCAACCGAATTGTCGCTTAGAAGATCTAATGTGAAGACACAACACAATCTAAACCATGCATCATCTAAGGTAAACCATGCATTTTGTATTGACTTGCCACCTACAGGCCTTTTAGGTGAAGTGTGGGTTGGTAAAGAACGCACGAAATGGCCGTTAGGCCTATTACATTACCACTTTTGATAATTATGCAAATTATATATAAGTCTCTTTCTCTGTAATTCCTCAAATGACAATAATCGTGATTAATTATCGTGATTATAATTGTGCAAAATAATCGTGATATTCAGTTGAACCTAGTGTTGGGTCCGAGTCCACCTTTGTCGAGTCCGAGTCAAGTCCAAGTCCTTAACAATCGAGTCTGAGTCCAAAGAGGGCCGAGTCGGACTTGAGTCCGAGTCCTTAACATCCGAGTCCGAGTCCACAAAGATTTAAATGATTTGAAATTGACCTTTCACAAAGACCCGCCCCTCTTAGTTACTGTTGCTACGTCCGACAAGCCGTTCCGCTCTCACTCCAAATGTTCTCACACAGTGAAAAATATATTGCGGAGCAAAGAGGACACTGAATATGCGCCAACATACAAGACAGAGCAGCCTACTTTTGGGATGAAATAAAGTCTCATCTTTTACATTTTTATAATTATGAAATTCAAACAATAAATCCTGTTTTGTGGTGCTTTAATGTGTAGGCCTCCGTTCAAGCAGTACATGAACTGATAATCTCTTCTAGTTATAGCACAAATTAAACGAATGAAAATCAGAACTGCAAAAAGATATCAATACACACCATTTTTCAAGTTCAAGTCCAGTGACTTTAATCTACTAACTGATTTGGTTTGTTTGTCGGACAAAAATGGCAGTATCTGCATTATGATTGGTCAGATCGCCTGTCAATCAAATTCCGGCGAAAGGTCTCAACACTGAGCTCTTAACATGCTAATATATTTTTTAGCCTCTGAAGAGCAGACTAAATTAATATAATTTTTCAACAAAATAAGAATTTACATCCAGTTTCATCCTTAATGGACTTCTTGAGCAACTCTTAAGTGTTTGCAGGGTTTGTGATAGTTGTGTTTGAGTCCCTCAGTTGTCACCAGTGCGAAAAGATGGATCTCACAATCATAGTCACTGCTAGTAAGGAGTCCAATATGCAGAAGATGCTGGAAAAGCAAAGAATGTGCAGGAGCTGGAGGATGTTTCCTCATGAACCACCATTACAAAAAAAACAAGAAAACCAAAAAAAACAGTTGTGGATACAAACACAAAATACAAGATAAATTACTTGATTGTAATATTGTGTGTCAGGTAATGATATTTACAATCTAGGGGTGCACAATTAATCGAATTTCCAATTGCGATTACGATTACGGATGCCACGATTACGTAATCGTTCAAAGCCACGAAAATTACAAAAGAAAATCCACTCTGCGTGTGTGTGTTTAGAGCATAATTATCTTATGAGAGGTGAATCACGACTACTTCAGAAAACCCAGCACAATATGACATACCAGGCAGTGACGTAAGTGTACGCTCAAAAAGTATTTCACCTCAGAAAAACGGACTTTACTGTCCTGTCCCGTTATACTGTGCTCGTAGCGCGCACTCTTCAATTGCACGCGGAAATGCGGCGGCGCGTGCTGTGTATCGCTTCACTGTATAAAGTGCAAAAGAAACTACGAGCATGCAACGTCGTTACAATGTAAATTAAGTCGCGAAATAAAAGTAAAATTCCAATAAATCACGTGTTAGTTGAGAAGGATTTGCATACAGGTATGATTTTCTTTCTATTCACCAGGAGCTGTTTCATTAACAGTTCTTGTTAGTATTGTGCATTTACCATGGTAACTGTCGTTTCCATAACCCAAAAATGCAACTTTATTTTCAGTTTGTGTTATTTTTTATATTATTAAATGACTGTGGTGGCTCATATCAACATTGTATTAACAAAAACTAGTTTGGGACTGCTATTTAATTGCTTTAGCATAGTCCTAATGTTTTTCTAGTCTTTACTATGAGTCATTCTTACAATTTATGTGTATGTTAAGTAAAGGGCAAGTTATGTGTATAACAAGTAAAAGTTTAAATTAATATACATTAAGTTCTGACATGACTGTCTGTAACTACATGCATAAAATAACCAAACTGAAAGGCAAGAATATTTTGAACTACTAGCTGTGCCACATTAAAAGGCAACACTGATAATTCTCACATTGATGTGATTACAATTTTTGTGTAAACATTTATTATAATATGCCTATATATATTCAATGTAAATTGTGATAATCATAATTAATAATCGCAATTACAATTTCAAGGGAATAATCGGCAATTATGATTTGTCATAATCGTGCAGCTCTATTACAATCAAGTAATTTGTCCTGTATTTTGTGTTTGTATTTTGTCTTGTGGACTAGGCTATTAAACATCTGTTATGTGAAAAAGCTTTTTCAGTGCAGTAATAAATAGAAACAATGTTTTTATGATCCTTATCAATAAATAAATAAAAATTCCATTTTGGAGATTTTGAAAGGTGTATGTAAACTTATGACTAAAGTGTAAATGTAACAAAAATCATTAAATTATTAGACCCCAAAATGTTGCTATGGTTCTCACATTCTCATGTTACTATGGTGGTTACTATGTCAATCATCGCAATTTCAAGACTCACAGGACAAAAATTTAGCGGATTCACTCCCAGATTTAAA
Source organism: Siphateles boraxobius (assembly GCF_051911475.1). Lineage (NCBI taxonomy): Eukaryota > Metazoa > Chordata > Actinopteri > Cypriniformes > Leuciscidae > Siphateles > Siphateles boraxobius. Next base: position 7,548,273 of record NW_027508811.1, on the reverse strand, counting down.
TGCATTTATCACTCTTTATAATTTACAGTGTGAACGTAACCACCGGTCCTCTAGAAGCACGAAAAATAAAACTATTATTTAGATTGTCGATAGCGCTCCCTTTAAGCCATCACTTATCGCGTTCTGCACTCTCCCTAAAACTCTCGTCATAAACACTGAAGTGTCCACACTGCACAGTGAATCTCTCATTGATATCGCGTCAAGACTTTGTTTATGAGGGGATTTGTGAAAGGATAAACCTTGTGCTGATTCTGAACAAACATTTAAGCGAAATCTCCGCATCTTGACTCTAAAATGCCTCTGATTTGCCACTGTGTTCATGCGCTTAATATACATGTCTGTGATTGGCTAATGCTCAACGCGGAAACAACACAAGTAGTTTGGTTTCGTTTTTAAATAATATTGTGTCCTCTAGTGTCCGGACTCGACTGGACTCGGACATTTTTCCGAGTCTAAAATATCCGAGTCAAGTCCGAGTACAAATTCATCCGAGTGCGTGACAAGTCCGAGTTCATTCAAAATTGGACTCGAGTCCGAGTTCGAGTACCCCAACTCTAGTTGAACCATTATCCTGAAGCTCTACTATATTTTGTTTGATATTCTACTAATAAGATACATTTACTTCATAGACAGCCTTCTTTTTTGTCCCCATTATACTCTATGTTGTCAGTGTTTCTTTGTCTGGACACAAGTGTACAAACGCTGCCTGGTATTGGTAGTTGGTATCGGAGAATTTTTACAAGTACATGAACTCAGTATCGGGCCCGATACAGATACTGGTATCGGTGCATCCCTAGTTTTAGATGCCTTTTGTGTGTTTTTCGCGACATTCACGCTGAAAACAAATGCTGCCACTCAGTCTTTTTGCCACTCAAAGGGCGTAACCGCAGTCACACTGGCCAACAGTGACATCACGCACATACCCTCTATAACCTAATTGCTTCACTCTATTAAGTGCAGCATTTCCTTAAATAAAGTAGTAGTGAATTAGTTTTTAAAGGCTCATAAATAGAAACACTCACAGTGCTCGACCCAAACTGCTCCAGATAATCCATCTGCCCATCAAAATCTCCTCCTGGCATGACTGAGACAAAGAACAAACATTTTGCTCCCAATGTTAAAAGCTTGCACCTGATGAGTCAGTGTCATTCAAAACATGCAATCATGTTTACTCACACAATGCCCCTGGCACAAATTCATCTTCACTTGGTGCCACCACACCAAGATCACAGGTCTGGTTCTGAAAATCCAATAAAGATTCAGGTGTCGCCACGATCTCTGGCTTCTGTGATATGTAAGTGTGAGACACAGTTGATGACTCTATATTTTCTGCCTGCAAGGAGAATAAGTGCAAAATATGATTTTTTTATTAAATAACATGATCATAACTTGTGGTAACGGACTGATTTTGTTAATGACGCTTTTCCACTGGATGGTACGGCTCGGTACGGCTCAGTACGGTTCGGCGCGGCATGTTTCTGCTTGCTTCGCTTTTCCACTGCGTGGTACGACTCGGCTCGGTTCGCTTTAGCTCGGTTGCTTTTCCACTGCAGTTATTACAGCTTCAAAGTGGGTGGGATAATGACTGATCGTTATAGTTTATCCGCTCCTCGGCAACTAACAAGAGGAACGTCTGCGCTTCTCGTCCACTGACCACGATTCAGCCATTTCTTTTTTGGAAGTTTTTTTTTCTTCAAGCAAGTCAAGCAAGTAGTTTTAAAACATTGGAGGCTGTTACTGGCTATTTAAATCTAGCGGGTTTGATGTCTCGCAAATACAATAACGCTCGTAGTGACGATTCTGTCTATCTGACCAGTGATCTACAGTGCTTCCACGTCACATTTTAGTATCGGTACGGTGGAACCTAAACAGAGGTGGTACCATTTAAAGCGAGCCGAACCGTACCATGCAGTGGAAAAGCGCCACAAGTGAGCCTTGCCGAGCTGAGCCGTACCGTACCATGCAGTGGAAAAGCGCCATAAAATTCTTAAATTGAAAGGCACAGTTACCTGCTTGGTGACAGGAAGATCAGTTTCTGCACTGTTTTTATTGCTTTCAGAAACTGCTTGGTGAGATCTGGAGGAGAAAAAAAGAAAAATCTGAGCTCAAAAATTGTTTAAATTTATGCATTTGGTAAATACTTTTATCCAAAGAGCATGTCATTGCATTCAGGGAATACCAGGGGTGGGAATCTCTAGGCACTTCACGATTCGATTACGATTCAGAGGGCTGCGATGTGATAAAACGATTATCGATGCATCTTTTTTTTCTATAAAGATTTTTTTCCCTCTTAATGTGTGACTACTTTGTACTTTTAAAGCAAAGTATTTATAATGATCCATAATTAATTTACTTCCAATATATTTTAATAATTAAACAAATAAAAGTGATTTGGCAATAAATGTTTTGATAGAGTTTGTTCGCTTTGCCTTTTCCAAGCTGGGTGGAAGCTTTTAAGGTTGTCCTGGTTTCCACGTCAGCGCTGTTTGATCTGACGTGTGGTTTATAACAGAATTCTGCGGAGAATTTGAATGCTTTCAATTAGATCTCGCTGTGATGTTATTAATTCTGCTGTGAATTTAAACGCTTTCTCGCTGGATCTCCTAGCGCTGTGTAATAGTGACGCGTGATTGGGATCGGCCCACCAGTAAACCTGTTCTGAGCTCACGCTGCGTGAGCGTTCTGCACAGCTCAAACGAATAGTGCGGTTTTGTTTCACTTTTGTTTCATTTCCGTTAGATGTTTCTCGTATGTAAGAGAAGTTGCAGCTCTTATTAATTGGACAACGCACCAGTTAACGCATTAATTGGTGGTCGCACCAGTGAGACCTCGTCGCTCATTTGGTTGCAGTCTTGAACCCTACTTGCATAAAGTGTGGCTCTTGTCCTGGTCCTTTTTCCCTTCAACTTCATAGAAGCCAAAGTTGCGCAAGATTTTATTGCAGAGGGTGCCAGTCGGATTTCTCGCTCAACCATCATGTGTCTCTGTTATTTGCACAGCTGCACGCCACAGACTGTCCAGGTGCCTTTTGAGTTACGTCAACATTCCGTTATCAATTAACATTTAAAAATCGATTTTTGACATTTGTAATTCTATTCAGAATCGTCCATGTCCGCATTGCGATGCATCTAAGAATCGATTTTATCCCCTACCCCTAGGGAATACATTTAATCACATTATCTGAGAATCAAACCAACAATTGAGCTACAAGCACACTTCTGATTCAGACAATTATTTTCTTAAATTACATGTGTTGTGTTTATACATTCTTTTCTAGCTCTAGTTTCTGTACCGGTTCTCAGGCTGATCATCCTGGGCAGGAGCCTCAGGCTGCTGAAGAGGAGATTGTGCTTTCATCAAAACTGGCCTGGTCTGGATCCCACGTGGTGGAGAACTACCCATTGCAGCCTTTGTACCAAAGGGGTTAAAGTTTGGGTCGTCAAAATCAAAGGCGTAAGAACCTTGAACAGAAGGAACATCCACAGGTTTTGTCTCCTCTGGGTTCTTGGGGGACATCTTCTTGGGTTCTGGTTCTCTCTTCTCTGTGACTGTTTTTTTGGTCACAGGTTTTGCACCTGCAGGTCTTTTGACCCCGAGGCGTTTTGGAGGTTTGCGCTTGACTTCAGCTCCATCGTCAAAATTAAACTCTAGAAGCATCTGGTTCTCCTTAGGTGGCATCAAGGCATTGGAGGATGCTGGGACAACTGGGGTCTGGACTAAGAGCTCTGATTCCAGCTTGGCTTCTTGGCTTGGCAGGGGTGGGAGATCTGGGGTCTGAACTAAGAGCTTGGATTCCAGCTTGGCTTCATGGTTTGGCAGGGGTGGGATATCTGGAGTCTGGACTAAGAGCTCTGATTCCAGCTTGGCTTCTTGGCTTGGCAGGGGTGGGACATCTGGGGTCTGAACTAAGAGCTTGGATTCCAGCTTGGCTTCATGGTTTGGCATGGGTGGGATATCTGGAGTCTGGACTAAGAGCTCTGATTCCAGCTTGGCTTCTTGGCTTGGCAGGGGTGGGACATCTGAGGTCTGAACTAAGAGCTTGGATTCCAGCTTGGCTTCATGGTTTGGCAGGGGTGGGATATCTGGGGTCTGGACTAAGAGCTCTGATTCCAGCTTGGCTTCTTGGCTTGGGACATCTGGGCTATGGACTGAGAGCTCAGATTCTTGCTTGGCTTCTTGGCTTGGGACATCTGGGCTATGGACTGAGAGCTCAGATTCCTGCTTGGCTTCTTGGCTTGGGACATCTGGGCTATGGACTGAGAGCTCAGATTCCTGCTTGGCTTCTTGGCTTGGGACATCTGGGCTATGGACTGGGAGCTCAGACTCCTGCTTGGCTTCTTGGCTTGGGATATCTGGGCTCCGGACTGAGGGCTCTGATTCCAGCTTGGCTTCTTGGCTTGGCAGGGGCGGGACATCTGGGGTCTGGACTAAGATCTCTGATTCCTGCTTGGCTTCTTGGATTGGCAGGGGTGGATCAGAAACAGCTGATGCTTTGCCAATCAGAGGAGAGTTTGGGATTTGAGAGCCACCAGTTTGGAATGGGTTGAGCAAATCAAGATTGTCAAAATCCAAGTTGTACGATCCTGCGGGGGGAAGTGGCAAATCCTGGGCCTCAAGCTGATCTTCCATAGTAGGAATCTGCTTTGACGCTGGGCCAGGGTCAATCATTTCAGTCTCCTCTGTCTCGGTGATGCTGTTTTCAACATTATCAGTTTTGATAATGACAGTACCCTCTGCTGAAGATATGTTGGCAGAACATTCTGAAAGGGAATTATTCACTGATGAGATAAAAGGAAGAGTCTCATCAAGTGCAGTGTTGGTCACCTCTGGAAGCTCAGCCTGAGGTGCAGAAACAAGGGCTGCAGTTGTATCGGACTCTACAAGCTCTGATATCCAAGCCTCAGGCAAAGCAGAAAACTTAGGAGGTGAATTCGCCATTTTATTGGACCCCTGGAAAGGGTTGATGGCATCTGGATTGTCGAGATCGAGGGTATAGGCCCCTTTGCTCTGAACAAGAATGTCATCATCAGGGTAGGCACCGCAGTTACTCTGCATTTCAATCGGTGTGGTGGAAGTGTTATTCAACAATGAACTCCTGTAAAACACAAATTCATTTTTACATGTTATTGGATTGGAATTTTTATTTAAATAGATTATTATGAATGACTGCTACAGCTTATGATTTCATAAAGACACTGAACTAAATTGGATGTTAAATTATTATGCCTTGTTAAATTCTTCTTCTTAAATAATATAAAATAAAAATTAAATCCTAAACAAGTTGAGCAGCAAGTAATTTGCTCACTGGTCAGTAGAGGCTGAGTGAGTCTCCAGTGCTTTAGTGTTGCCCTCTTGGATGGCAGGCCTACTGGTGCGGCTCGGGGACATGATTTTCTTTGTGACTGGGTCTCGCCGTGGAGTTTGAAAACAAACCTATGCAAAAAAACAAAGAACTAGGCATGTAAATCTAAACTATGTAACATGTCCGACAATGCATGGTCAACAAAAGCTTAACTTAAATAAGAAGTAAAGAGTTTAGCACTATTACAAAAGTCATATTGAATGGCCCTTCCCCCTTTTCAAATTGTGTTTAGTTTACCTCACAGACTACAATTCGTACATCACAGCACCATGGAAGCGAATCAGAGCGCTGATGATACGTTGGATTCAATAGTACAGGTGTGAATAAATTCTAGCCATTTCATTCTTAACCAACGTACAGTTGGAAAATGAAATAAAACTCGAGCGTTTGAGCAACCGAATACACATCTCCAACCCATATTGCTCCATGACTTGTCAAAGCCGGTCGCTTTGGCCAGGTGGTATTTATAGCAAAGGGAAGCTGTAGATTCTAGAGCATTTGATTGGACAGAAGATGTGATGAGAAGAAGTCCACGCCACGGTGATGTTCTAAATATCCGTGATTCATTTTACCGGAAGTGGGAGACTTAAGTTTTGAATGCTTAGATCTCCTAAATGCGAATTTTGCCATGGTTTAGGAACACACCAGCTTATTCATAACCTAAAAGGGTTAGTTCACCCAAAAATGAAAATTCTGTCAGTACCCTCATGTTGTTCATACTCCGTAAGACTTTCGTTCATCTTGCGCGTGAACTGAGATGGCACTCACGATCATTTGATGGGAAAGTGTGAAAGGTAAGCCATTCATTTTGTGGAATTGGTAAGGCCCTTTTACGTTTTCTCGTTGGTTTCTCATGATTCAGACATCCAGGAAATCCACACTTTAAAACCATTTTAAGCACACTTTAGAACCATTTTAAACACTACATAAAGACCCATCTGCATCATCTTCTCAGTTCTCACGCGTGCGTTGTGGCGCTCTCGTGAACTCAAGTCAGAGGCCCACACAGAAGAAAATGAAGAGTTGAATAAAGTCATTAACTTTTGTCGTTTTTTTTTGCTAACAAAAAGTATTCTAGTCGCTTGATAAACTTAAGGTTGTGCCACTGTAGTCACTTGGACTATTTTAACGATGTCTTTACTAACTTTTCTGGGCTGGCAGATGAAAATACCTTGCAGCCTATGAAGGAGTGAGCCAGCTCTCAGATTTCATCAAAAAATATCTTAATTTGTGTTCCGAAGATGAACGAAAGTCTTACGGGGTTGGAACTAGTGTTGGGCGATATGCATTCAGCCTGTGAGATCGGCGATACACGATATTATCGTGAGGGGGCGGGGCTTACTTATTTGATTATTAACTTGATTATTTACTCATTAATTTGCTTGTTTTATTACTTCATTTTATATGAGAATATTTTTGGTGGAGTGTTTATTACTAGGCTAGATCAGGTTATTTCCCGGTACAGTGAGGTAAAAAAAAAGATCCTAATCATTTTTGTATCTGACTCGAGTATTTCAACATGTCAGCGGGAAATTTACGGACACACATGATCCTCTCATGCCGTTACAGATGCAGCATTTTGACTGTACTTCTGCACGAGATGAAAACACGTTTTAATCATTTCAAAGGTCAAGAAAGAGTGTCCTCCCACCAGTGCTCTCTCTGTCTGGATGCACTTCACATATGCGCACTTCAATAAGCCCAAAGAACGAGAGTTAATGTTTTTTAAATGCTGGGAGAAATCAGAGTAAAAGGGGCAGAAATCTAGCTGAGTCGATCGGTTTATACTTAAACTTATGACTTGACTCCAATAAAGGAAAACAGGTTAATGCGTTTACATGACCACATGCATTGTCAGTTTATTCAGAATAATCGGGTTCGAACGTGCATGTAAACGCGCTCATTCTCTGAAAGTGAAAGTAGAAACGGACTTATCGAGTTTTCAGCATCTGTTACTGCATTAACGCTGCGTTCTCTCAGAGACAGCGTTAGATATAACGGTGTAGCGACTATCTTAATTTACTGGCTTAATATTTCTCTTGTGGACCTATATGATGACAGTGAAAAAATTAGAATAATATTTCTTGTTAAACAAGTGTTTGAAGCTGCTTTTGATTTTCACAGATGGCAGAGTTGTGCTGTGTTCGTGAACTAAAGACTGGTCTATATAAATTTAGTGATACTATTATCATAAATATTTAATTGTATTGTTTTTAGTGTTATTAGTGTCATTAAACATTTTGTTAATGTGCTATGGAAACAAAATACTGACGAACAACGATGCTGTTTTCATCTTGGATCTGTATAAGATATGCGTGCATCTGTTAAAACAAGCACTCTTGACAATTTGTTAATGGATCACCTTGCAATTTAATTTTGATGTGGGATGTAGGCCTAGTTTTTTATTCTGTTTTTAAAACATTCTCTTAGAGGAGTCCTCATACGCGCGTGTCGGTGTTGTCGCAAGTGTTAGGCTATGTGGTGATGTCGTTATGAATTTAGGCAAGGCAAATTAATTGTAGTTCCTAATATTATTTTAATAACAATACTAGCTTTATGATAATACTACTAATAATAATTTAATACGTTCATGGTAAAACGAGCCAATTATCGTATTGATATCGTCAAAGGCATCTGCCATCGGCGAAATCTCAGACTATCGACGATACACGATACTATCGTCTATCGGCACAACCCTAGTTGGAACAACATAAGGGTGAGTAATTACTGACAGAATTATCATTTTTGGGTGAACTAACCCTTTAAGGCTAACATATTCATACTAAAATAAAACACAACTGTTTTCAACATTGATAGTAATAAGAAATGTTTCTTGAGCAGCAAATCAGCATATAGAATGATCATTCGACACTAAAGACAGGAGTAATGATGACTACTGAAAGTTCAGCTTTGCCATCTTAGGAATAAATTAAATTTTAATATATATTCAAACAGAAAACAGAATTTATTGCACAAAACAAAAGGTAGAAGACACAAATGGAAACCTTTGGAAAACCCACCTTTGCTCCTCTATGAGCAGTCCTGCTGATGTTGTCAGCCTGTGACTGCCGCAGGATCGAGGGCCTGCCAGTCGGCTGCTCCAATGCGAAAATGTCACAAGCGTCTTCAGAACTGCCATTCATCCATACAGCTCCCTGATTCTCCTTCAGCACCTCAGAACTCATACTGCAAGACAAGAGACACACAGAATATGACAACATGGGTTTTGGAAAGCCACGCCCGCGGGCACCATTCACAGCTGGTTTTACTGATAAAACTCAGAGGCGGGCATCTGACCTTCTCACCCAACACCCAGAGACACTAATACTCACGAGACACCTCAAATCTGTTGCATTTCTTTCGAGCATCGGACAAAGATCAGACTAACCCACAGTGACTAACAACCCAAGCATGTAATATCAACCGGTGCAATTCAGCCATGTGCTGAGGGAACAAAGTGGTTCTTTATCTGTGAAGGAATCATGCCTTAGAGAGGTGGTCAAATGATATAGCAGAAGAAAACCAGCAGTTAAATAAGCATTTTTTGATGGCAACACAGCCTTGTGATTTAGCTTATAGTGACATATGGTCTACCAGACACTGTGGCAATCCCTTGATGGCATGATTTTTATGACAAGGAGGAACAAGAGACTGGTAAAATTTTCAAAGAAGCATTACCAATTTTGGCCTCATCTGTCCTTCCCTGGATTCTGCTCAACTATGTAGGACTGACAATATAATTGTCAGCTTTGTAATGACAGGCACTTCTGACAGCTTCTCTCTCCTACAGCCTACCTGGACAGGTTATAAACAGCCCACCATCATAAATAACATTTTATCAGGTTTTAACCTGGACACAGCTATATCCTAGATCAAGTAATCGAAATGAAAGCAATAAAGAAGCGAAACAAGAACAGCCAGTAACGTTAAGACTAAAAGTTAACAGCCACGTGCCCAAATGTAACGTTATGACACAGGGTTGATTCAAAATAACACTAAGAACCATACATTTCAATAAAAAAGCAAAATACGTACGTTTGTATTTGAAATACAATGTCTCTAAATCTCAAACAAAGATCAAACTATTTATAGTATTTTCCAAACCGATATTACATTTTCTTGCCATTAGTTTCCAAATAATTACATTTCGTGAATACAATAAGAGTGAAGATCTCTGCAAGTCAATTAACTGTTAGATCGATAATATCATATGCGGATAATTACCAACGTCCTAGTAACTTAGCACTGGCAAAACTGTAATTAGCAACGTATTTTACTGTTCAATATCGCTCAATATTTCATTATAGGTATCATATAACTGTGTACACGGTTTCCTAACATACGTACCTTATTCAAACTGCTCAAATTTAAAACAAAAACCGTTTTCTTCTCAGTGAAAGACAGCGCGACACACAGATATGCTGTGAGTCTATAACTTTCCGCTGTTTGAAACGGTTCAAATTTAAACGACGCAGTCTCAGCCAATCAAAAGCAAGATTCGGTGTTTGCAAGGCGGGGCGATCACATGAATTGACCAATAACATTGCGCGTGGATCTGCCGTCTAGTGGATGTTCTTTTGATCGACATCCAAATCATCCAACGAGGGAAAAAAAACATTGACGTAGGTCAATAAATACGACCTACCATTTTACCACTGGTCTAGGAAAAAAAACGTCAATTACATTTTAATTATTAAACAAAAATGTTGTTTTGTTTGTCCTACAATTTCGATATAATTAAAAGGACACATTTACGAGAGAGATAAACTTTATTTTTTATTCTTTTTATTATGGATGATACAATGCCACAATTTACTTTCACTATCTTTTTTAAAAAACAATGAAACAGGTTTGCAACTGGGTGAATAAATAATAACTGATTTTTGTTACCAATACCTTTAATGAAAAGCACTTAACATCGATTATTATAGCTTATTGTTGTGTATTTAAATAAAAATAAATACACTTGATCTGTAGCCATTAAAACTATAAAATAGCTCATAATAGCACAAACAACAGAAATTATGAAGAGATCTGTGACCCTACGCAGGTCAACAAGTTTACCTTTACTGCATTACTGTTTGTGCATATAATAGGCGTATATAATCGTGCATATAATAACCCTGCTTTGTATTTTATACACAATCAAGACTATTAGTTATGCGTCCTTCTACCGCCAGAAGGCAGCATCGGATCACTAATTATGTCACACTTTATGAAGCAAGCGTTAGCCATGGGTTGGGACAGAATGCGTTTATGTTTCTGTGCATGTTTTATATATGGACTGTATGTATATAAAAACGTTTATTAATCCGTAGCATATATAAGCTAATTTTATCATGCCAAAAGCTTGAGTCTGAATCTGAGGAAAGAGCAATAGCGAGAGATAGAGGGAGGGGCAGGGAAGAGAGTTACATAACAAAGGCATGTCTGTGCTGAGGTCAGCCAGAGCTCCCTCTCTCTACACTACTGACCTATATTCAGCTTGCATCACACAAGGATACATACACACTAACCATACATGGCTAATTACACACTTTATTTTCTTTCCCAGGTGTTTATTATTTTATTTTTAATCTAGTCTCAAAATCAATTTGAGTTTTTATAGTGCTTGCATGACAAAAATAGAATAAAATGCAAATGTACAGTTCTTAGTTTTGTACATCTGCATAGATCCCATCTAGGCATAACATTCATAGATCCATAAAAAATGAGCAGAGTATAGCACCTTTTTCCACTTTTTTGTGAAAATTAAAAGTATTTGCTATACACACACCGTCACAAATTTCATAATTATTGGTGTATTATATCCAACTTGCACACAGAATTCCTATCATTTATTATTGCATCCAGGCAAATTGTAAACGGCATCAATGATAATGCATTGAAGTTAGTGCAGATAAGTGATAATTGAAGCTTTGGTTTGATGACCAGGCGTCTAAAATCTCATTAAAGACAAAAACCAAACAGACAAAGACCCCCCACCAATCTAATGCCAGTCCCTCCCCCATAGATACAACTCCGTCAGCCAATCACAGCACAGGGGGGCGGTTTCAAATGATACAACTGAGTCTCTAGGTTCAGTTGAAGGCTCTCTCCATTCATCTGAGAGTGCATCAATACAATGCAACAGCTGTTCCTTACCAACGAGCACACATAGACACACAAACCCCTATTACCACTTATAATACTTACATAAAAATCAAGTTAAGACATGTATTTCCTGTATTTAAGGCAACATTTTAATTTAGTAATTGTTAATTAGATATAATACAATGCATATAATGAAGGCAAATCTAAATACAATTGGTTTATCAAAAAGCATTTGTCAAAAAATATATATATTTAAATGAATTCATGGATGAATCATTCAGTAACATGCATGAAGAAAAAAATATAGGGTCAATTTAGATTTTGTGCCGACTTTAAGAGTGTCTAATAGTGTGTATATATGCCTTGTTGGCAAAAGTTAGCGCAATTTTACTTTTGTGTTACTTTTTTCTCATCTGGGGCTTGCTTGTTTGTTTTACAAATATAGGTTTGCATAAAATTCTGAGTTTGCATTTCACTGTTTTTATTCATTTTGAGGAATACATAATCTGTTTTGTGCAAGTGAGATGAGTAAATGCATCCTCACATTTAGTAGAAGTACAATAAAAATACCATGTTCACACAGCGCACACAACACCTCTGCACCTGACTGCCGATTTCTCTCAACATGGCGACAGGAGAGGTATCCGTCTATAAATGTTGCTTAGTTAGTCGAGTAACTAATCGCAGGTGAAGCGATTAGTCACTCGAGACGGCAAAGCGTTTAAGTGTTTGCTTAATGCAGTTTTCTGTTTCTGTTGTTTAGATTATTATTGGCTGCTAGGTAGGATTAATTCATCAACAAAAATCCCATCAAGTTTGGTCAGAAATCTTGGGGTAATCTGTAATGACCAGCTGACCCTCAAAGACCTTAATGCAAAGACAGCACGATCATGCAGGTTTGCACTGCACAACATCAGGAAGACCTGAGACCCTTCCAAACTTAACATGCTGCACAACTTCTTGTCCAGGCCTTTGTCATTTCTATGCTGGACTATTGCAATTCTCTTCCGGCTGGACTTCCATTATGTTCGATCAGACCACTAAATGATCCAGAACACAGTATCATGACTGGTCTTCATTAAGCCCAAGAGAGTCCACGGCACACTTCTGTTTATCTCTCTGCACTGGCTACCAGTTACGGTTCGCATCAAGTTCAAGATGCTTGCATATAGACCAGCCACAGGCTCTGCACCCTCCACTCTTATGAGTCTACATCCCCTCCAGAAGCCTGAGGTCCGTAAATGAGCAAAGCCTCATGGTACCTTTACTGAGAGACACAAAATCACTGTCCAGACAGTCACAGACAATCACTGTCTTACAATGTTCCTTGCTGGTGGAATGATTTTCCCAACCCTATCTGAAAGAAACAGAAGGGAAGAAACAGCTGAAGATTCATCTCAACTGCATCCTGAAAAAGAATTTGCCCCTATGCTTTTACTTTTCCTTAATCTCTGCCTGTTCTAGCTTGTACTATTCTAAACAATGCTCTGAAACTTTGTATTACCTGCACTGCTCGTGTTTGTTGCCTCTTTGGGATGAATCACTTGTAGGCTACCTCATTTGTAAATCGCTATGGATGAAAGCGTCTGCTAAATTAATAAATGTAAATGGGAAAACAAAAGTAACTTGCGTTACTTGTTTGAAAAAGCAACTCAGATATTTTCTTTTCATTTAAAAGTAGGCCTAATGTGTTACTTAACTAGTGACTTGAAAAAGTAATCTGATTACATAAATACCTTATACTGTTTATATGTTTGGATGGCAAAGTGGAGACGCACGGGTCTATCTGTTTGCAGCCAGATGGCTATTGTGTTTAAACTGTGGGATTAAGATTACTTGAGAGTTGAGACAAAAGCACTCCAAATCAAATCTGTTAATGATTTACTTAAAGCTGCAGTCCGTAGTTTTTCCTCTTTGTCGCCATCTCTGTTCGAAATCTGCAATTGCAGTTATTCTTGAAATTATCAACTTTACGTGGGTTGTGCCTCGGCACGGCACAGTGCGGATGAATCCAATGTTTTGAGGAGAATGTGCGGCTGTCAGTCACCGCGCCGGTGTGGATACTGTCAATCAGAATCACTTTTTGAAGGTATGACCATCATAAGAATTTTCACCGGAAGATGTCATCTGAACAAGAAAGTAACATCCACTTTTGTTCGGAGTGGACCAACTAAGGGGAAAAAAGCATTGCAGTAAATCGCGCTGATTAAATCTAACGATCGCTTATCATATCATGTCAAACCGTGCAAATTTTACTTTGTTCTCAAATTGTTAATGTTAACAACATCAGCATTGCGTGACTACATTTAAAAAATCGCAACGCAACATAGACAAGCCGAGATAGCCTCCTAGCCGAGACACCTTCTTCTTCTTTTTTTTTGAGAGATACCTTTTTAATTTGTACAGATGTGACGTAATGACGCAAAGACATGATCAAATATCCCGCGGAAATCCACCAGTACCACTGGAATTAAAAACATTATTACAAGCCCGTTTTGAATCGAGCTAAAGCAGTAGTTTTGAACATTGGCTGGTTATGTACTTCCTCAAAAATTTATTTTGGATAATTTTTAACCCAAAAAAGTAACGGACTAGAGCTTTAAATGTTTGGGCAGACAGATTCAGTTTCAGAGCAAGTCAAATGCAATAAACTTGCTTCTGTGCCACACCCAGACCATAACGTCCACAGACAGTGAGGTGACAAACAGACAGAGAGACAGAGAGACATAAACACTGCCTGTTGTAACTGCAGTTACTCTCTGACAGAGAGAAAAGGAGAAATGAAAGAGATTGGAGGGGGAAAGAAACACACACAGGGATTAAGAAGTGGGAACTAAATAAATGAGTATGTGTGGCAAAGATTAGCTTCATTATGATCAGTGGGTCACCGGTTGTTTGGGAGCTGTCTGACTTCCTGTGATTCTATGGGAATGGAATCTGGGTCAGCGCTTGGCAGAGATGGTGCTGGTGCAGCCGGGCTTTATGTCTGAGAGAGAGCTACTGTTTATGTGTGGATTCTTATGTAATAGACTTTGAATAATGGGAAAAGAGAGGGATATGACCTCTTTAAAAATAAACACACCAAACACCAATAATAGCTGCACTATAACAAGATAAAGTAGATAAAGTTACTACTGTTTAATAGTGGGAATGTACAAAAGCAGTTGCAGGTGTTCACCAAAACAATTGTTTCACTTATGCTCACCAAAACTATTCTGCATTTATTTTATGATTAAAAGTATAGTAAAATGTGATGTACAATTAAAAGAGTTAAACATTAATTTTCAGCAGCCATTACTCCAGTCTTTAGTTTCACATGATCCTTCAGAAATCATTCTAATATGCTGTTTTTGTGCTCAAGAAACACTTATCAATATTGAAAACAGTTGCAGTGGTTAATTTTTTTGTGGAATACAAAGTTCAAAAGAGCAGCATTTACTTGAAGTAGAACATTTTGTAAATGTTTTTACGGTAACTTTTGGTCTATTTAACGTGTCCTTGCTGCATAAATATTCATTTCTCGCTCTCAAAATAAAAAAACTTTTCTAGACAATCATGAAGTAAAATCTGATGAACTAAACTGATCCCAGTTTGGTGAAGAAATTCAGATATACGTGAAAAGGCATGGCTGCTAGCATCACTTCCTCTTTAAGCTTCCTGCATCCCACTTCTGCAGTTTTAAGAAATCATTTCAAGAAATGAGATTTGGGACTAAACTTCATATATGAGTGAGAGAATAAGCCTCCCATAAACGCAAATCAGTTTTCACACCTCTACCGTGTCACAGTTTAACCTGTTGTGCAGGATAATGGGGGTAAAGGTGATTTTTGAACTACCTGTTTTGCAGTAAATAACCAGAACACTTCCTCTTTCAGCTTTAACAGCAGACACACACAGGAAAGGATCTGAAAAACTAATATTAACGGGAGCCATAATTTGCTGCCTCTTAATAATCAGAAAAAAAAACTAAATTCTGACCAGGAATTTTACTCTTTAGCTTAAACTGAATGACTCTAGCTTAGGTTTATTCTCACAAAACATCTGGAGAGTACATACTCAGTGCACTTTCCTGTCATAGTGTTCATTTTAGACCCTGGCCCAACTTTATTTAATGGGGAGAAAACACTTATTTTAGATGCTTTATTCTTTAACAAAATAGAATCTCTGTGCAGTTGAGTAGATACAGGAGGACAACATCCTCTGAATACAGTATTTACAACAAGATTTGTACAGATCAAGTTATGAACAAGACATTCATATTTTCTACACGTTCAAACACCATGCTTCCCACTCATAATAAACCCCCCCCCCCCCCCCCCACCCCCACATGCATACAAACACCACCCACCCTTCTTGCTATGGAGGTAAATGTATCAACTTCCTCTTCATCGCCATCTGCTGAGGTTTATAAAGGCATTGCATGTGCACATTTCTGGCATTGTCTCCTCAAACAAAGTTGTCCGTGTGTCGACTAAAGTCTAGAGCCCAGCACTCACACATGTACAGATCCCTTCAAGAAGGGCAGCTTTCAATGTGATTTTAAAGATCTCCCTGCAGTGTTTTAAGTGTCATTTCAGTGATTGACAAACAATGAGTTCTCTTGTCCATAATGAGCTTTGGAAATATTGTGCAGTGTTAAAGTAGACATTTTTTTTCAGGAGTTCTGTAACGCACTGATCCTGCGGAGAAGCTGTTGTTGTTTGGCTTTCAGTTTTTTCTTCTCCTGAGCTTGTCGCCTTTGGCACCCATGAAGCTTCAGCAAGTAATCCGTCGCGTGCGTCAGAATCGCCACCTTAGAGGTCTTCGAGGATCCGGACAGACCTGGAATCTCCTCCCGGAGCGCCTGGAACCTCGAGCGAAGGTCATCCCTCCTCTTCCTCTCCAGGAAGTTACGACGCTGCTCGCTGAAGTCCTCTGAATCCGATGTGGCGGGTGAGGAAAGTGGGGACGAGGGAGAGGACGAAGGCTCCAGACGAGGCCGTTTGCTCACAGGCTCAATCTCATCGAAGTCATCGTCAGGATCCGTGTCAGGGGAGGGAGCAGCATAATTGTGTTGCTGCCGATGTAGAGACACGTGGAAGTGCTTGGGACATGGTCCAAATGGATCGGCACTCACTGTAATGGTTACCGGCGTTCGTCGGCTTGGAGGGCGACCACGCTTCGGTCGGTTGTCCACTGTCACCACGTCAATCACATCATCATCCTCATCGTCATCTGAGACCACAAAACATTTGTCACATTTAGCTAAAGCACTTAGCATATCAAATTAATTGAGACATCTTTTCCAGCACAACATGCTTTAAGAAAACCTGCTAACTATTTTCCACAAAAAAAAGGGAATAGAAACCTACAAATCAAATGAATGGATCCACTGCATAGCAGTTAAATCAGCCAATGTGTGATGGTTGTTTACACGTCACCTCACTAATAAGTCAATCTGTAGAATATTTCACAGTTCTTGGCAAGAAAGTTGCATTCCAACTGCACAGCCACATGAGCCAGTTAGTTTTTAATGCCATACCAGCTTCAATATAGCCATTTTAATGGCAAAATAGAGGCCAAAATATAATAAAACTACCAAGATTTTTTAAACCACATTTGTATAAATAGAGAAAAATACCCCAAACTCATTCTGATTGTTGTTAACCTTAAGTATTAAAAAAAAACTAACTAAAAAATAAACCAGACTAAAAATATGAATTAGAAATATTAATTCATCCATCATGAAAAAAATAAAATGTGAAGACAAAACATCTTATATGATGAATGTAAACGCTGCATGACCTTGCCTGCAGTGACAACTGGGTTTATAAAAGTGAAATTTCCCCTCACTAGTGTGCAGGGTGTGGGAAAAGGAAAACTGGGCGTGGAGCAGACTACAGAACTTTGAGCAGAGAAAAAAGGAATCTGCTGCAACAATTGACGCTCCACATCAGCTTTTAGTCTAAAAGTGGCTTGGTCACAGGCAAAGCTTGATGCTTTGGCTTCTTATGGATCAATTTTCTTTGGAATGGAAGAATAACACTAACTTCCAAATCTGTTCTGAATTGAAGTTATTAGATAAATTACTTCCGATAACATCCATCTTTATAGCGCAGTAACAGCAGCTATATCACCTCATAGGCTCAGGATTATTCTTAAGTACAAATGGACTCATGCCAGTAATCACATGTGAAGTAATCACATATCTTACCGGATGAATCCGAGCGACACTCAGAACCAGAGGAGCCCGCAGCCACTTTCTTGTTATGCGGGACAGGGAGTTCCAGGACTGCGGCGGGGCTCACGCACTGTGCCGCATGGGTCCCAGTCACGGGCGTGCCCGATGGAGCACGAGCAGTTTTCTGTGTGGTCATGGTCTGAATCTGAGCGGTCACCGGTGCTCGCTCGCCATGAGCCACTTTTTCAAGTCGGTGACTCGTGGAAAAACCACTCCACATGCAGTCTTTGATAACAATAGAGCCCAGATTACCAAAAATGTCCAGTGGGTCGAATTTGTGCAGCCCCTCGTACTCCTCATCACATGTTAATACCTTCGGCGGTGCCCACCCGAGCCAGTCCCCTGGTAGCGGCAGTAACCAATCCCCAACAAGGGTCCTTGAGGGTGACATGGGCGGGGTGGGAAGCAGCTCGAATTTCTTCCATATATCCTCACTTGGGGCTGTAGACTTAAAGAAGTCCTCCTCGGTGTCCATCTCATCGTAAAAGTAGTGCTCCATGTCCCAGCCGTACAGTGTGCGAGTGTTGACTCCAAGCATTGCTGCAGAATGTCTACAAGATTATCTGTGAAGACAACAGGGTCATTAGATCAAATGATGACTGCCCACGTGGAGTTCAAATGCGACGCAATGCACATAAACAGAAAGCTCTCATACGATGCATGCTTCTTACGCATTAACGTTACTTAACTCACATAATGTACCTATACTTTAAAGCAAGTTTGTAATGATACATATTTACATGCAATTTTGACATACAAATACATTCTCACCAAATGCATTGCTTAAATTATATCTTCCCATGTAAACGCATATGATCTACTGCACGCTCCTAATCGATTGCATTGACTAATTGTACTACTAACTATAAATTACAAACATTTGATTTCTGTAGCACGCGCACAACTGCAGGGGTTCGCCTAGTGAGCGCTCGTGCTGCCAAAAAACAACCAACGGAACATAAAGTCGTTAATCAACACTAGCAGGATTAAATCACTGATTAAAAGTCACATAGAAACCATGAGTTGCGGAATAAATGTGGTGCTTTAACGTTATATTCTATAAAGATAAGACGTACTAACAAGGGGGTAAAGGGAACACCCGGGTTCGATTAAAGGATCCAGGAAATGTTCAACGGCCCACAGGGTTAACACGAAAGTTTACAACGAAACGAACTTAAGGTACGGTTTAAGCAAATTATTGAATTCTGATGTAAAATGCACTTACCATGGGGTTGCAGACCTGCACAGTCCAGGGGGAGTCTACGGGACGCGCAGAACAGAACAAAGAAGCGCAGCGTCCGGTAGAACTCCGGTACACACGCGCTCACTAAACAATAGCGCGCGAGACACACCAGACGCCTGTTTTACGGCCGTTTAACCTGAACAACGAGAAAAGTTTTGTTTTCCCTTGCAGAAAAAAGCGGGTGTCCTGTTACAACGGCAGCAACGATCGATCCGCGTGGTGCAGTGCAGCCGCACCCTCCCCCAGCCCACTGCCGGTAAAAGTGCTTTCGCGCCAGATCTGCGTCTTTGTGTGCGAGAGCGTCGCGTGGACCCACCCACCGGAATCAGGGGGCGGGGAGAGCGTGTGAACCGCGCTTAATGTGAACGTGAAGGCAATTCGCAGCACTAAAATAAGCATTTGAATGAAAATAGAAGCGTCTACGTCACGGCTCCAATTTAATCACGATTGAGCTGATGCGTCTTTTTAATTGTCTGATCGATGACGCACTAATCAATATGTTGCGTATGAACTGGCGAGGGCAGCACGCGCTAATCCCTGAAAGCCAAGATGAAAACACCGGAGTTTTTGCCCTCTCTACGGTTTTGTTTAAAGTATCTGTTGATTAAATGTAACTGATTTTTATTTTTAATTATATTTTTACTTTAATTGCATGATAAATGTAGACCTAATAAACGTCACCAAAGTGTTGCATACAGGAAAAGCAAAAAACAGTACTAATAACCTTCGAATAACAGTAATTTGAAAACAATAAGATATAGTCGCCCTAGACTGCCTAGAGAATAAAAATAAGCCATAAAATAACGAGAATAAAAAAAAATGACTATGTTTCTTTTTTTAATTACCATGAATTGAGGTGTCTCTGATTCTTGTCATCTTGGGGCAAAATAGGAAACAAAACCAAATGGAAAAAATTGAAGTTTATATCAAGGAATATTTTGCATCAATCCGTAACCTATACAGTCCATATCATTTTGCTCCCCATATGCCCCCCGACTTTTTATTATTATTATTATTATTACAAATTTAATTGTCACAGTCAGATATCAAATATTTTGCAGATCACAGGTGAAATATATTTTATTCTTGCTATTTACCCAATTTAAAATGAGTGGTATTACAAAAAACTCTTCATTTTTTTAACAAGAGAGATAAAAATCAAATGAAATGGTTCCTTTCAAAGTGGACATTTTAGTTTAATAAAACATCTATTCCGCAAACCAAATGCAGGTTGTGTGCACCATGTTTTCCATGCCTCATTGATCAGTGTTTCTTATTAAGTTTGTTGATGAACATGCCATTTCTTTTTATTAGCCTATATGATTTCAGTCAGGAATTCTAACTCTGCTACTTTTGTATGCTATGCTACATCTATTGGAGACAAATTATCCATGTTTTTCCATTTCATTTGGATTGAGCACTCAGATAGGTTTGAGATTTAGTATGCAGTTATTGGTTGTGTTGATGTCATGAACCCCTCCACCCAACACACTCCTCGCTGAGAGCAGAGTGTGAATGCTGGTTGAGTAGAAGTGTGATCTAATGCTTGACCGTATACAGGGCATCACACATCTACGCAAATAACCAGAGCAGATACAGCACTGAGTGGAAAAGGTTTAGGTCTATCAGGTCATACACTGACATTTCTATGAAACTGCTTTTGGCAACAGATGTCTACAGATAATTTGTAGATATGGAAGTAAAAAAATGTATGTATTATGGGAAAAAGTGCCAGTGCAAAAAAAGAAATGTGTCTGGTATACTTATGTATGTTTTAGGATAATGTAGGAAAGACAAAGAAAGTGGATTGCACTCCATAGGAGTGCAATATTTCTCTTTAGGCTATTTTGTAACGTGTGCAGTTAAGATGGAAATTGGGCGTATTGCATTTATCATCAAATCCCTACACAAACACAGGAAAGGTGGATAAATGAAAGTTCAGGAACAGTGATTTGTCCTAACAACCAGTTCAGCATTTTCTTATTAAAAGTAGGCCTATGTTCAGATTATTTTTAACTGAATATAAAGGTCTGGGACACACACATTTGAGCATGCTATGTTCTATTAACTGCTCTGGACATCTGTTGTATAAGTCTGGTCAGTCAAAACACCCAGTCAAGTGGTCAAAAGGCTTATAATGGGCAATATACTTACTACTTAAACAAAGAACCCCCCCCCCCCCCCCCCCCCCACACACACACACACACACACACACACACACACTTTTCAAGGAGCACACGCAGATTGTATTTGGGCGCCCCCCTACTGCATAAAGGACACATGACACTTCCTAACCCTGCATTGGCTTGCATGAAAGAAACAAAAGATTTTTTTTTCCTGTTTCTTCCATCCCTCATTCCCAGAGAAGGGTATTTCCTGCCTGAGGGCTTGTACACAGATAATTGCATACTATTAAAATAATACAATTACATAAAATATAACATATTCAATAAAAATATAATATATATATTTGATTTATTTTTTTATTAGTAATTATAATAACACATAGTCACACACACACTTATATATATATATATATATATATATATTAACTTATACATATGTAAGTATATACTTACATGTATAAGTTAGTATATGTATATATAAGTTAAGTTTTACATTATTTTACATTATCTTCATTTTTTTAATTATTTAAAATATATTGAAATATTTTACTATTGTCTTTATTTATTTTACATCTGTGGCTATTTATACTCTAAACTCACCCCTCTCATCACCACAACATACAAACACAAAAGAAGTCACCCAAAGACATGACAGTAGTATCCATATCCCCCACTCAGTTCTGTCTTTCTCTCCTCTTCTTCCCACTCCCTTGCTTCTGTACCCCACCATCCCCCTCTTCAATAGAGGCAAAAACTTGGAGGCCACTGTCTTTGTTAAGGCAACAGATTAGCCTGTAACAAAGGGTTAAGGGAGGGTTAGCGCTCCAGGCTAGCTGCGCTCCATGTGCTAGGAGCTGGTATTGTTCTACAGAGCCTCACACTCATATGCGCATGTGGAGAAAGGTTGGAGCCTTAAAACCTTTCGGTAATTACACTATCTACACACACTCTCTAAAGTGGAGTCAGAAAATAAAGGCTTACCACTTCATTATGTGAAAATGAGATGCTGTACATGAACAATAATTGTTTTCACACATGGAAATGACCTGATCAAAGACCAAGTATGTGCAGTTAAAGTAAACACAAGCTATGGATGATGACAAAAGATCCGACAAAATAATCCCTCTGCCATTCATAGAGGTGTGTTTGAGAGGAGTCTGATCTTCAGACTAACTCCTGTTTCTGCCCCTCAATCCCCATTCCCCTCATCTCACCTTTAACCCCCTATAACCCCAATGACCTCAGAGGGTTTCAGAGTCCAGAAAGATTTTATGTGAGAGCTCTGGAAATGAGTTTGGGCCCAGTCCGATTTTTTTTATTATTAAAACAAATTTTAATTCTACAGAAGGTTTCTATTCAAACAAATGCTGTTCTGTTTTAACTTTATATTCATCAAAGAATCCTGAATAATGCATCATTGTTACCACAACATATGAAGCAGCACAACTGTTTTCAACATTGATAATAATCAGAAACGTTTCTTGTGCATAAAATCAGCATTTATTTGAATCAAAATACAGTAAAAACAAAAATATTGTGAAATTATATTACAATTCAAAATAACTGTTTTATAACTGTATATATCAGTTTTTTTCATTTGTCTCATTTAAATACATACATTAGCATAAACCTATTGTTTCCCGAGGATGGGCCATACACAAGCCAAGCATGACACAATTCACATAAGTGAACTACAGTGATCAGAGAAGCCAGTTTAAAATGTAACTGTCATTGTAATTGTCATGGAAATTTCATGTGTCATGACACATTCAACAGCTTTTGAGGGAAATGTGCTCATATTGATTGTTTTCACAGTCAAGTTAGAAGGGGAGATCTCGCTAAAGGTGGCATTTTTTTAATCATTTTGCTGTGTCTGGTAAATCATTTACTTTTTTATCATTAAGTACGATGATCTAATCCAAGATCTAATTCATTTGAATAAAATTTAGTTGCATTGATTATATTTCCGTTTGAATAAAATCCCAGCTCGTCTATTTATTGCTTGTAATTGCATTGCTGTCCAGCAGATGACGCCACACCCATAAATTCATTCGTCATTGGAACATGATTGGAACGGAGACCAAACTGTCCAAATGGCCATGGTGTTTGTTGATAGTTGAGAAGTTTAATAGTTTAAATGCTGACCATGTCCCTTCTCCAAAACAATATAATAATAGAGAACAAGAATACAGAATATATCTCAACTGTAGCAAATGACAACAGCTCTGCAGACAAGAAATCCGTTTCAGAAATGAAATCAACTGTTATGGGGGAACACATACAGTGGTGATATATTCAAAGCTTTTTCTTGTCTTAACGATAACATACACTGTGTGTCCATGAATGAACATATGCACATGCTTCTGAGAACACGTGCGAGGTAGAGGCGACAGATGTCCACAGTATCAGGTTCATACCGCATTCTCATTTTAGAATGTGTGTGTAAAGTTACAGACCACTCTACACAATATGACCTTCACATGTATGCATTTGGCAGACAGTTTTATCCAAATCAACTTACATTGCATTCAGGGTGCACTTTTTTAAAAAATAGTTCTTGCTTTCTCTGGGAATCAAACCCATGACATTGCTAGCATGCTTTGCTGATTGATTTACAGGAAGGCTTTTTAAAAAAAAAAAAGTTTAATAGTGATTAACACACTAATTCGAAGTGCTAAATATTGGACAGAAACAATATGAAAGCAGCTGAATGCACAGAGCCTACACATCAGATATAACAAATTGACAAGCTTTTGAAAGATTTGCACTGAAGTAGGCTATATGCTGAACAGCTGCAAATGGGCTGTGTATCACCCACACCCTGATTGGCTGTGAATTAAAAGTGCTCTAAGCGATGTTGGGTGACGTCACTTCTTGTTGACGTTCGAAGGAGTGTCAAACAAAACGGAGGCTAGCTTTACCTTCCCTCCTCCTCATCTGCACACTAACCCCCCATACTCAACCCCCAAATCCTTCTTGTCGGTTATTGGCTGGAACAGTTTGTTATGTTTCTTGGTGCGGGTTAGCCCAGTTTTTTTTTGCCGTTTTTGGAGCCTGGGGTGTCTGCAGAGACCGCTGTTTTTTACAGTGTGTTCAGGGGACAGGCAGCTAGTGGATAGTGAGGAGATGTTTGCTGTATGTGACAAAAAATGTGTTGGCCTAAAAAACGCGTGACATCGCTCAGAGCACCTTTAAGAGTTTTTAGTCGACCTCTGTTGGCAGCAGACTCTTTAAGTACTTTAAGTGTTTCAAATGTTCCTGTAAGAAAAGTAACAATAACTTCCTAGTAAATTATATTTAGCAGATGCTTTTCAAAGCAATTACAATACGCTTAATACAGGAACAGCATCCCTGGATCAACTCGTGGTTGTTAGGTGTTTTATTCATGGATCCATTGTGTGATCTGAACTTGACAATTGTGTGATCTGAACTTGAATCTGCTCTCTTTATCAATAGAACAGTCTTCCTCAATGGTGCTTACGTAAGCTCTTTACTCCATACAGTTTTTCTGTACATTCTGTCATTCCATAGAGGCTCAGTAGGATTGATATGAGGGCTTTGACTGGGCCAGTTCAGGATATTACCTTTTTATTTTAAACCAGCAAAAGCTGCTATCTGTTCTTCATTTATTTTCCTGCTGAAAGGGGAATTATTCCCAGCTCCACCATATTGCACCAGGATTGTTGTTCTTTGCTCCATCTATTCCCCTTACAAACATCTTCAGAACTGTTCAGCTACTAATACACAAAATAATAAAATATATAAAAGTAATCAAATAATGTCCTTGATATATTAGGTATAGGTCAAATAGCAATTAGTATTGCACAAAAGTTATTTTTATGTCACAATGATTATTTCCTTAAATTGAAATTGTTTCATGCTTTGGAATTTCCACATTTCTTCTTGTGAGTTTTCAAATCAAATCAGATTCTTTTTAAATAGTTTAAACGAGGCATCATCTCAGATCTTCACGTTGCATGGCCTTGAAAGAGATGATTAATCATAAGGTGGTGTTTTCCTGATTCTGCTCTCTCATCAACCTTCATGAAAATCAAAGTAAGTGGGACATTTTTCATAGTTTTACTGCACACAGATGGACTCTAATGAAGAGAGAAGCCATTTTAAGAGGTAGAATAAAGGTGAATCTGCCTCCATTGAAAATGCCCACATCTCAAAATCCAATCATCGACTAAAGAATAGAACAAAGCTCGTCTTACTTTTTTTTCTGATAATTCATCACACTTTTTGGTCTTTATTGGCATCAATGGTTCCATTAAGAACCTTTAACATCCATAGAACCTTTACAAAGCACAAAAGGTTATTTAAACGGAAAAAGTTTTTTCAGATTATTAAAATGTTCATCACAAAGTTCTTTGAGGAACCAAAAATGGTTCTTCTATGGCATCTCTGTGAAAACCTCCCTCTGGAACCTCCCTAAAAAAGTAAATAATTGGATTACTTAGTTACTTTTTATTGAAAGTAATGCATTGCATTAATTTTTTCATGTGGGCTGGCCTTGCTTCTTTTAGCCTGAGAATATTTGTGTTATTTAACATATTTAATAATTGCAGGTTTGTGTAATATTTTGAGTTTGCATTTCACTGTTTTTTATTAATTTTGAGGAATACCGAATCTGTTTTTGTGCCCACTGAGATGAGTAAATGCATGTTCACATTTAGTCCATCATGTTCACACACCGCACACTCCCAAATAATCTATAAGGACATGAGAGGTGTCAGTCGATGAATGGCAAAACAAAGGAACTTGCATGACTTATTTGAAAAAGTAACTCAGATATTTTGTTGTAAATTTAAAAGTACTTGAAAAAGTAATCTGATTACGTGACGCACGTTACTTGTAATGCGTTATCTCCCAAACACTGCATAGCCTACTGTAGACCTACATTGTTTTTTCAAAACCTGCTCACTAAAACTGTTAAAAAACGACTGTAGTAAAAAGGGAAAATATTGAGGCATTTTATTCGAATATTAAAATTAGAAACAGAAAATAATTAAATGCATAAACATTAACCCTCACTCTGGGACTTTTTTGCTGACTCTCTTCTCTCTTCATTAAAGTCCATCTGTGTGCAGCTGAAAAATGAGAAATGTCTCACCAACTACATGCAGGGTATGAAATGCATTACTGCATTTTGAAAATATCGTGTATCATAAACGTCGATTTTTGTTGTTTTATTGTTGTTGTTTTTTGGTGTGACTTTGGAGCAACAGCGTGTGCACTGTGCACATCTTTCGATCCGTGACAAGGAGAAAAAAGCGTGTGGGCGTGAACACGCCACGACACTTCAGCAGCATCGAAAGAGGCAGAAGTGGAGACTGAACAGCATCTCGTTTTGTTCGACCTCGGAAGCCACAACATCCTGTCAAACAGTGTTATTTAGTCAGAACACAAGGATAAAGCATTCTGCTCCTGGAATAAAATTACCTCTGATCAGTGTTATGGCAAGAGGAGAGGGAGTTGATCATTTCTCATCATCCGGTCTGTTTCCTATAGCAAAAACCGTGCATCAAGATGGAATCAAAATTTCTAAGGTAAGTTACCTAGTTAGAAATTAAATCATTGATGTATATTTTTAGCACTGTGTATTTTTGGCTCCAGGTAGGTACTCTCAGAGCAAATTGTTTAATTAATTGATAAGGCGCGAGTTTACGTTAGATTGATGCTGAATGTAAGATGATTAGCAGCTACAGCAGCACGTGTCAGCCGTAATTTTTATGCGGAACAACAGCTGGCTACCTACGAATGACAATGACATTGATGTCATATTTGTAATATAAATATAGGCTGAATGTATTATATATTGGGGGATATACTTACATGATATTGGTTTCCTATTATATTTGTCACCCTAGCTTTACTGAGGCGTGTCTGTGAACAAAAGCCGGATTTAAAGGGGACGTGTGTTTATTTTGACTTGAAGGAATAGCAAAATAAAAAAAGTTATAATTTACTCCCCCGTATTGTTCGAAATGATTGCAGCTTTTTCTTTCCTGTGTAAAACAAAAGATGTCAGGTGCTGACAGTGTCAAATCTTTGTTGTTTAACTATTCCTTAAGTTACAGACAGCTCATTATTTGAACGAATAGTTCCCTGTTATTTGTTTGCTAACTAATCCTGTCCATGATATTGTACTGTAGATATGTCTCACAGTCGGTGCTGATTACAGGTAATAGAAGACTACACTGTAAAAGAACTCCCATTGTTTTTACAAAAACAATCTTGACAGCTGTGGTTGCCAGATTAATTCTGTACAAAAACAGTAAAAATGTATACATATTTACAAAACAACCTATACATTTTTACGAACAAGAAAATTACAATTTAAACTGGTAAATCCAACAATGCACACTACTACTAAAATCTATTTTGTAAAATATACTGACATCCACCATAATGCAGGTGGTAAAAGAGGAAGCCGTGTGAAGTATCATAAAGAAGTTCATCACAAGTAGCCTTTTCACAAGCTGAATTATACTAGTGTACAGAAGGTGCACGGAGTCATTCACGCAAACACAAAACATCATCATGGTAACACGCATGATACTAAAATAATGCATTAAACAACAGAAGATGTAACAAAACCCAACTGTGCATTACTGATAACAAAAATAATTAAGAATCATAATTATTTAAGCAAAATACTTTCTAATGTGAAGTGTCACCCAGGGAATTTTGGGAATTTCAGTTTACAGTTTTTCAACCAAAATCAAAATTTTGTCATTACTTACTAACCTTCAAGTTGTTCGAAACCTGTATGAGTTTCTTTCTTCTGTTGAACACAAAAGATGATATTTTAAAGAATGTTGGTAACCAGATAGTTGACGGCACCCATTGACTCTTTTGTGTTCAACAGAAGAAAGAAACTCATACAGGTTTGGAACAACATGAGGGGGTGAGTAATTGACACAATTTTCAATTTTGGGTGAAATATCCCTTTAACAGTTTTCTTCTGTAGCGTTTTTACAATATTTTACAGTTAAAATTACACTGTGAACTTTCACACGTGTGTGGCACTGCATTATTGTCTTTCTCTGTATATATTTTACAGTTTTAAATTTGTTTTAAGTTTCAAAAGTCTTAAAGTTATTGTAAAGCACAAGGCAAACGGCCTTGTAAAATATTGTTAATGCAGCAATTTCCCTACAGACCTTTGTTACAAGATTAACACACTCTGCAGACCATGTGCAGGTTCTCAGTGTGTAAAGAGACAGCAGATTTAATGTTTTACATTTAAAATCTGGTCTATGACTGGTCAACGTTAACTGACAAAGCATAGACCATAACCATTTGTGAAGAACTGACCTCAGAGTCATCATAGTCTGACGAATAATGCTAATGAAGTAATTTATGTGTTCTGGACTTAAACAGTTCAAGCATTAGTGGTTGACCACCCTCAGCATGCTGAGGCATGCAATTGGCCTTAAATGGCAACAAAGGATTTTATTAGTAGGAAAATAGTATTGAAAGGAGGAACCAACAACAAGCATAGCTTAAACTAGAATAATTGTCACGATGTGAGACCGTTACAGCTACTTCCAGTTAGAGGAAATAGCAAAGTTTGGCTGCTAGTTTAAATGTGCTGATGATTCCATGAGCATATTAAAGCCATTAACTAAAGCATTTACCTCTGACAAATGTACAAGCAGTCAGATTGGTGAAATTACTGTTAATTTGAGGGAGGACCTTAAAATACAGGTAGAAGAGCACAAAGTCCAGTTTATCTGTAATGTCCCTGCCAAGCCAGGGAAGAATGAACTTGAGGATCTTATTACTGCTGGACTGAAATGCTAAAAGCCCTCCAGCAGTTCTGAATGGTCTATGATGCTGAGCACTGGGATTTTATTGGAAAAAAAGAGCTTCAGATGGAACGTCGCAAAAACACGAACAGAATCCAAACTAAATCAACTCTTCCAGTTAGGATCTTATCGTGTCCTCTTGCAGTGAAAAGTTCACTGGTCTCTCATGGCTCTTGTTTTACTTGCTACAATCACTGTCATTGTTCATCCTTTCATAATCTCTCTTTTTTGTCCTCCTTTCAGCTCTCACCGCAGCAGGAGAGGAAAAGACCTCTGACTGTGTGGAATAAGGTGTGTTTTGCAATCGGAGGGGCTCCGTATCAGATCACAGGCACCGCCCTGGGCTTCTTTCTGCAAATCTTCTTGCTTGATGTGGCGCTGGTGAGTATACATATAGAAATGCTATACCTGAATGCAGAGGATCTATACCGCTAGACCTCAACACCTTCTGATTATAAAAATAAACTGGCTCAGCTATTGTTTTTCTTACTATGTCATATCACTCAATATGGATAGATAGAATGGTGAGAAAATAATTTCTTCTTGCAATCATCAAACAATAGTAGGGGTGTAATGATACACTCAGCTCACGATTCGATACGTATCACGATACTGGGTTCACGATACGATATGTATCACGATATTTTGAACAAAATAAAAAAATTAAACTGAAAATCAAATAACAGATTTATTTAACATTAACAGTGTTCAATAAATGTCTTCTTATACATACAACTTAAAGAATTTACAGTACTTAAATATAAATCAAGATTTAGTTTAACCTTCTGTATGTAAAATTAACAATTGACTAGGTGTCACTGACCAATAAAACTACGTTGTATAGATGTCTTCTATACAATTGTCCTTCTTTCACTCTCTTTTTCGCATCTGGTTGCAGGAGTTTATCTTTGTGGTGCCGTTTTAAATGACACCAGTGCTTGAAGTGGGGCGGTACTCACCGGTACGCAGTACCGGCACTTCTACATTTTACTCTTAAGCATACCTGCACTTTTTCTTGCATACCGCTACTTCTCGCTTGTAGCCGGTAGGCTATACCACCACTGACAGAAAAAGCGAATTTGTGGTGCGTATTTTTTTCGCACCCATGTTAACAGGTTAGAGCTTTCACAATGCACGCGCATGCGCTCCGGCGATCCGTTCCAGGAACGGTGTGTATACACAGAGACAATTTATACAGCAGTGCAGCGATCGTTTCCACACAGAGTCAATTTCTGCTGTGCTGCACGCGCTGAATTAAAATTACAGCGCATGGTTCGTAGTCAACATGAACACAGATTGACAATCTAAATATAATAATCTTACCATAAATGCAATTAATTAAATAAAATGCTGTAATCTCACTATGAATGTATTTTTGGACTTGCAGACTTGGAGGAGTTAACGTTTACACACCCACACACACACACACAAACACACAAACACACACACACACACACACACACACACACACACACACACACACACACACACACACACACACACACACACACACACACACACACACACACGACTTGTTTAAATACATTTATGTTTTTAATAACAATAAATTGTTGTTGTACCAGCAATATCTCCAAGTTTTGTTTTTCACTGTAGAAATCTAAAATGTCATGATTTGCCAATGCAAGAGAGTACCGGCACCTTTTTCCCCCCACTTCAAGCACTCAATGACACATCATATTTTTGTGATCGACGTCGTGTATAACTGTAACAGTGTTTGTTTACAGTATTTAAACAGTTCGTGTTTTGTCTGTTTTTTACCGTCCTCCTGTCGAGTAACTGGAAAACCAAAATGCTGCCAGACATCGGACTTGTAAGTGGATGGGGCATCCTCTATTTTAATTTCAGTCAGACTCATTTCACTCATTTTGCCCTGCTACTGCTCAGTTCAAGCGATTCATTTGAGCGTGAATGCAGTGATGCAAGCGTTACGCGGGTGCGGTAGCTCAACCAATAGGATAAAATGGACGTCATATCATTAAAAAAATGAATAAAATCGGCATAACTCTACGATACATATCGTAACATTTTTGCATCGCGATACATCGTACCACGATATATCGTTACACCCCTAAACAATAGTGAATGCTAGTGAACAGTGAACCAGAAACCCCCAGAAACGAGACAACGCTGTTGTCTTGCTGTGTAACTTTAACAGTCCTCCGCTCCAGTTATCTTATTCAAAACTCCTGCTGCTTCATAATTGTGGAAGTTACCATAGCGATAGCCAATATGATCTCTTCATCCGAGTCAGCCGAGCAAATGAAGGATTGATATCAGATGTAGTTGCAAAAAAAATCATTGTTAATGTTTATAATATCTTAATATCATCATGCCTTATAGTAGCAGAATGAGACTGATGGGAATATAGTTTACATTTTGCAAGAATATAAACAATTGTACAGTTGAGATTTGAAATATAATATATATCGCTTTACTGTATGTGAGTATGCTGTATATGTATAGGGATGGGAATCTCTAGGCACCTCATGATTCAGTTACGATTCAGACGGCTGCGATGATAAAACGATTATTGATGCATCTTTTTTTCTATACAGGATTTCTTTTTTTTCACTGTGTGATTATGTATGTGGATAAAGTTGGTGATAATACAGTTGGGTATTCTAGGGTTGAGTTGCGATTCTGTCTTCTACCGATTTGCGCTGATTCACAAATTTTAAATCTCGATTTTTCTTTACTTCTTAACTTCGCAGTACTACTTAAAGTTATTGGCAAGTTATAGTGTTATTAATCACAATAAGCCGCGAAAACGGATTCAAATTTAGTTCTCTTTCACAGCTTATCGCGCTTACATAGTTAAACACACACACACAATTATGTCAAAATGCACATTGTGTGGAGTATTCATGTAAACACATTCTGTTATGTCCTACGCGAACGTAAACAGTTAGGAGAGATTTGGATGTGTAACAGTATATTAGATCCGTGCATTCATTCTTAAAGTGACAGCAGCCTCATAAACTGTTGCTGTCCGTTTCATTCATGCTAATTAAAAAAATCACTTACTGCTTTTTACTGATTCACTTTTGTATCTCTAAAATGAATCAATTTATATTTAATCCATATGGTGAAGCCTATACAGTTTTATTTTTACATTTGATTATTCAATTTCTGTAGTATCTTACTACATGTTAAATAAACCTAGGCTACTGTAAGTTAAAAAATGTAGTTTATTTATTTGTATATTTTTTCTATTGTATTTGTCATATTGTTTGTAAATTGCTTCTGTTCCTATGTTTAATATCAAAAATCAAATCTTGCTTTACTACAGAAGACTGCCTCCCATGTGTGTAGTGATTGCAGTCAGCTTAATAATAATATTTGGTTGACTAAAGTGGGAAGAAATACTAAATAAATTTCAAGGTTCACATTTAATTCCGTTGGATTTTTTCTCTTCAAGACCTATTACACTGTCTACCGCATTCAAATAGGATAAGTAAATAGAATCTATTTGAATCGAATTGTGAGGTAGATTCCCATTTGCTTTAAGTGAGTGTACTGTATGTAAAGTTGGATGTAGTAAAAATATATTGCTGAGTGATAATATAGTTTACTTTCTATCGTTACACAAACCGCTTCGTCCAACCCTGTGGGATTTTCTGAACAATTATGTTGATTACATCACAGTGGATTCTCACAGTTGAGACTTTTAGAGAGCAATGCTGCATGTAAATCCTACAGTGACTAATATCCGAATCTGTCTTTCTAGTTGGATCCCCTCTATGCTTCTGTGATCCTGTTTGTGGGTCGGGCCTGGGACGCTGTGACTGATCCTACAGTTGGGTTTTTAGTAAGCAGAACCCCATGGACACGACACGGACGCATGATGCCCTGGTATGTGGCTTCTAAAAATGCACACAATTAGGGCTTAGTATTGAAACAAATTTCAAAATTCGATCCGATTTCGATTCACAAGCTTTCAATTCGATATCGATTATTTTGGATATATGTATACACTCACCTAAAGGATTATTAGGAACACCTGTTCAATTTCTCATTAATGCAATTATCTAATCAACCAATCACATGGCAGTTGCTTCAATGCATTTAGGGGTGTGGTCCTGGTCAAGACAATCTCCTGAACTCCAAACTGAATGCCAGAATGGGAAAGGAAGGTGATTTAAGCAATTTTGAGCGTGGCATGGTTGTTGGTGCCAGACGGGCCGGTCTGAGTATTTCACAATCTGCTCAGTTACTGGGATTTTCACGCACAACCATTTCTAGGGTTTACAAAGAATGGTGTGAAAAGGGAAAAACATCCAGTATGCAGCAGTCCTGTGGGCGAAAATGCCTTGTTGATGCTAGAGGTCAGAGGAGAATGGTCCGACTGATTCAAGCTGATAGAAGAGCAACTTTAACTGAAATAACCACTCGTTACAACCGAGGTATGCAGCAAAGCATTTGTGAAGCCACAACACGCACAACCTTGAGGTGGATGGGCTACAACAGCAGAAGACCCCACCGGGTACCACTCATCTCCACTACAAATAGGAAAAAGAGGCTACAATTTGCAAGAGCTCACCAAAATTGGACAGTTGAAGACTCGATTGAGTCTCGATTTCTGTTGAGACATTCAGATGGTAAAGTAAGAAATTTGGTGTAAACAGAATGAGAACATGGATCCATCATGCCTTGTTACCACTGTGCAGGCTGGTGGTTGTGGTCACCCGCGGCGCTACCATATTTTAGGTCAGGGCCCGCCCTAGCAGTTAATCCAATAAGCAGCCCGAGGAAAGCTTTGAGTGAAAGCTTCTCAACCAATCAGCGGCTTCTACCCCACGTGTGACTTAAAGGGGTCGCACACCGGACGAGAAGCGTCCGAACACTTTATTCTCTATGAGTGTACACACACCTGCGGCGCCATTTGTCGTCTTTCTGCGGTGCCCAGCTACGGCTCCGGACCTTGTTCAAAATCCTGCCGCGCCACAGAGCACCATTTGTTTTATATTAAATTTAAATGTATTTGTCTCAAATCGTCGTTAATGTATATACTGACTTCACCCTGTGCTGCAATATACATTTAGTTTTATATTAATTTATAGATATCCGCTACTTGAATGAAAATTGCTGATGTTATCGGATTTTCAGCTGATATTCTCAATTCATTCAGTTAACGGACGCTGAGATAAAGTGTTCAGACTGCAAAGTCAGCAACGATTGTATTTAATTGTACAGTACAATCATAACATAGTACAGACATTATCTTAATTCGATAATGTCCTTAAACATAACAGTATTGCTGGCCATAAACTGAGAAAGCGGCGCGAGATGCGGCACAGCGCTGCGCTTCTTGTCCAGTGTGCGACCCCCCCAGTAGGCGTTACTGCACTGAGCTGAGGACAGCGACACAAGAGCCACACAGGTAGGCTACTGAGTCGCTGTCCTCAGTGCCGCAGAAAAGCGCTGAAACGGAGATGGAGGAACCAGTTTTTTTTTTTTTTTTTGCTTCGTTTTCTGGAGGCCCACTTACAATCAATCTCCTGGCGCCGCTAGTGGTGGTGGTGTAATGGTGTGGGGGATGTTTTCTTGGCACACTTTAGGCCCCTTAGTGCTAATTAGGCATCGTTTAAATGCCACGGCCTACCTGAGCATTGTTTCTGACCATGTCCATCCCTTTATGGCCACCATGGCATGTACCCATTCTCTGATGGCTACTTCCAGCAGGATAATGCACCATGTCACAAAGCTCAAATCATTTCAAATTGGTTTCTTGAACATGACAATGAGTTCACTGTACTAAAATGGCCTCCACAGTCACCAGATCTCAACCCAATAGAGCATCTTTGGGATGTGATGGAACGGGAGCTTCGTGCCCTGGATGTGCATCCCACAAACCTCCATCAACTGCAAGATGCTATCCTATCAATATGGGCCAAGATTTCTAAAGAATGCTTTCAGCACCTTCTTGAATCAATGCCACGTAGAATTAAGGCAGTTCTGAAGGCGAAAGGGGGTCAAACACAGTATTAGTATGGTGTTCCTAATAATCCTTTAGGTGAGTGTGTGTGTATATATATATATATATATATATATATATATATATATATATATATATATATATATATATATATATATCAGCAAATTTTCTCAAGGGAAAAAAAATCTGTCAACTAATGCTGTAAACTATACATGGGAGTCAGTTGGTACTACATCACTATAATATTTAAAATAACTGATTTGTATACTAACATTTAATACATTCAAGGAAGTTTTTATAATAATAAAGTAATAATACAACTTTACCATTACATAATTATATTTCTACTCTAATTAGTTTTTTTAAATGATGGCTGTCATAAAAACATTGACTTATTCAAGCATGCATTAAATATTGAAGAACATTTAATATTATAATGAATAATATGGTGCATATATTTAGGAAAATGCTCCTCTTTAAAATTTTAGCTGACTAACGAGTTATGGTCACTGAATATGATTTTTCTGAGATCAATTACGTGACATTTTGTTTACAAGATGCCACTTCTCTTGAAGGCGCTACAGAGATCTGTCACGGCACATTAAACAGCACCAAAATGGTATTTATATTTTGAATTTCGTAATAAGATGGATAGAATTTGAAATCTGAGACTTTGTTTCAAATTAAAAGTAACAATGCACATAGCATATTGTGATTTATTGGATGGTAGGTGCTCCACAATGATCAGTTCATTCATCAACTGAAAACAGGATAGACTAATAGATTCTTGGGATTTAATAATGGACATCGTTTCGTAAAAATGAGAATCGATTAAAATCGAGAAAACAATATTTTTTCCTCAGCCCTACACAATGAAATTGTCCTGTAATGCAGACTGAATGTGAAATGTCTTTGATGCTACTTTCTAAATTCATGGGGAAATGAAATGAAATCTCTGTATCTACTAAGCTGAAACTGTGGGAATAGCTGGGTTTTCACAGATTGAAAGATGCATATTTGAGACAGAGAAATGAGCAGTAGCTATGGTGATGGAGCCATGGTGAAGTTCATCTGTTACTAGAGTGTACAAGAGTGCCACGTGGTGTCATTTCTCTGGGATTTTGCTGACTGCTCATGCATGCACTCAGATGTGTAATGAAAACTATAAACCAAATGCAAATAAAAAGGTTTATAGGGTTGTTTATCTTCAATCCCTATCAGTAATCCAAAAGAAAAGGCAGTACACGCACCCTCACTTTCCATTAGTGGGAACTTACTGGTTCTCTTTATATACGTTCATTATGAAACACTATCCATGGCTGAGAAAAGTATACTCGTTAAATGGAATAAATTAGAAACTTTTTAATAAAGTGAAGTAATTGAATCAAACTTTTAAAGGCAAAGAGTGTGTCGGTGTGTACAAGCATGCAAAATGAAATATGATCAAGGAGTTCAAGTGAAATAGTGCAAATCTACTGTTATATTTGTGAGGTGTGAATGTGCTCTAATGACATGTGGGATGTTGAGTGCAGAAAAAAAACTCTTGCTTTCTGATTGGCTGAGCTGAACACACCACCAGAATTGACCAATCATGATCCAAACTAAATGCAGGATATATCCGAGAGAGGCAGTTTAAAAGTGTGGTTTGTTGCTGTGTCAGAGGTGGTTTTGAGTTTACTCTGCACATGAACGATCAGTAGGAGATTCAAGGAGAGTATTTACAAAGGAAGTTAAATAAATATTTGGCAGCCATATAGATGGGGAAATGTATATGAGAATGACAGAAGGCTTATTAATATAACTTTTTTTGCATTTTTTCAAAAATGGTTTGTGTATTTTGATTCAATTCTGATACCTTTTAATAATTAAATAATACATGATTTTGTTTAAATAATAAATTGGACATTTTATTTTGACCAGACAGTCTGTCTGCCCATTCACTCAGGTCAGAAACTGAAAATCAATACTTTCTGTCAATGTATTGATGCAGGCATGTATTGTGATGCTAAAGTGCTGTTATCCCACTCTGCTAATCGCCAGATGTGTGTAGCGTGTGCATTTTAAAAGCCTGATAGCATGAAGATATTAGTGCAGTTTATGTAAAGGAAGTGGAGCGACATGGAGGACATGGCGTGTATTGGACTTCTCCACGGTGGCCAACCCCCAGTAATAGACTGGGAGGATTTTACAGGATCCTGTAGGGCACATACAGTACGATTAGCTGTCTCTTGTTGATGGCTGGTTGGTTCTGTTCATTTAGCAAATAAACATATTTTGTGCACAGTAATAGGACATATGATCAGTGACAGTCCAAAATAATAATACAATTACATTTATTCATTTAGCAGACAGCTTTATCTAGTGATGCACCAAAAATAGTTTTTTGTTTTTACCAGAAATTACATTTAAAGTTTTAGCTGAAAACCAAAACCGATACTAAAGAAAATGAACTCTTTATGCTGTTCAGGTTTTTAATTTCAAGAAACCCCACCACTTCAGGTCGACTTTGCACCTGGGCCATTTTTCCATTACAATATTGCGCGGGAAACGGATATCCGATCAGTTTTCCAGATACAGAAGATACTTAAAGTGTAAAGACACTGTGTACTGATTGGCTAATAATCCGGTCTGCTTGATCAGCAAAACGCAGCCTATTTCAGCTGGACAGAATTGACATTGCTACTCAAACCAAAGTTCCACTGTATGTATTTAACCTACTACTTCTGTGAAAACATGAGCATACAATTGAGTAGACTGTGTGGAATACTGTATCCCAAAATGCAATGTAACCTTTTATGATCGTAGTAAAGAAAGAAGTTTTTCTCTCCTGCTGTACACACTGCTTTCATTGTCAGTTTGAACTTTCGATTTCAGAGTCTCTTAGTGGTCTGTGTTTTTCTAGTAGACTCTCTGATGGGATTGGTGACCAGAGTTTTGAAATAAGGTGGTGTGATTGAATCCTTTTCACGTCTCGCCAAATTCTTTTTGGCTCAGTTAGTTTGACATTCCGTGAAACCATGTGCAGCAGAGGCCCTTGTTCAGAGCCACAGGGGAAAGCCTCCTTACCTCACTTAACCTCATACCGATGAGCTAATACACACGTAAAAATCAAACGAGCAGAGATGCTGTGTGGGATTTTTTTTCTTCTTTTTTTTTTCTGATTCTACTGTAAAAACTAAAGCTGAACATCTGTAACAGGCGTCAGTTTGTACAAGTAGATGATGGTGGTGCTGATGATGATGATGATGATGATGATGAATGGCTTTCTCTCTCTGCAGGATTCTGGTGTCCACCATACCAGCTGTATTGTGTTATTTCCTGATATGGGTGGTTCCGCCTATAGAGAAGGGAAAGATTATGTGGTATCTGCTCTTCTACTGTCTCTTCCAGACTCTCCAGACAGTAAGTAAATTTAGTACATTATACACATATTTATAATTCTTCAGGAATTAAATGTAACATGATGTGACGTTATAGGAAACGTTTAATTTTACAGTACGTTAACTTACGTGTACTTACAGTGTACTTACCTAAGAAAGTATTGGGTAATAACGGTTAATTTTACAGTGCCTTAACTTGCGTGTACTAAGGTTAGGTTTAGGGGTAGGTTCAGGGTTAGTACCTAATTATTACCCAGTTATTGTAATGACTATAATAAGTACATAGTATGTACATGGGGAACAGGACTGTAAAATGAAGCGTTACCACGTTATATATATATTTACATTCTTGCCTGACAACTACTTGT
The DNA here is from genome assembly GCF_051911475.1 of Siphateles boraxobius. NCBI lineage: Eukaryota > Metazoa > Chordata > Actinopteri > Cypriniformes > Leuciscidae > Siphateles > Siphateles boraxobius. The sequence goes on along the minus strand of NW_027508811.1, from coordinate 7,509,708 downwards.
TAATCATTTGGACACAATTTGCGTTTCTCGTTGTAATGAAAGCTTTTTGATCTAAATGTTTACGCTGAAATATTTAAAATTAGGTAGGAATGTCCTTTAAACTAATCTTTTAATTCTAAAACTAATATTTTAACTACTTTAAATGTAGGACTGCAAGGAAAAGCTGATAAAGGAACTGCATACATGGAATCTCCTCAATTCTGTTTAAATCACATACTCATACTTCCATTATAAAAATAAAAAATAAATGACTTTATCGTGTAGTAAAGCAGGGGTTCTCAAACTTTTTGGAGCCAGGAACCTCTTACAGGGGGACAACATTTCCAAGGACCCCCTCATATTTATAACAGTGACTGAGCCCAAAGTTTATAAATACTGAAGTCTGAGGTCCCAAAGTGATCTTTGCAATATCCTTGCAGCACCAAATTAGAGTGAATATTAGGCAATTATATTATATATAATTATATTTATATTATATAGCTTTCATTATACACACTATATACGGGGACCTCAATGGTGGGTATGGCCCTGTCTCCACCCTATGTACTTTTTAACAATACAGCAGAATTTTATAATTTACCGTATTTACCAGAAAATAAGTTGCACCTGAGTGTGTCAAACTTTGTCGCGTTGTTGAGAAACACACACACACGCACTCACTTATAGTCCGGAAAACAAATTATTTCGCGGACCCTCTGGCTATGGGTCGTGGACCCCACTTTGAGAACCGATGTATTAAAAAGTGTCCAAAATTTTGACTAGTAGTGCATAATAAATGCATTGTTACTTTGCATATTTATGGAATTCTGTCATTAGCCAGCAATGAGTATCTGTGTGTTTGTGTGTGTTTAGTGCTTTCATGTGCCTTACTCTGCACTGACCATGTTCATCAGCACTGAGCAGAGGGAGCGAGATTCAGCCACAGCGTACCGTAAGAGCATTTACACATTTTAATGCATTACCGTTGCAATCAGCTACATACTACACACAGCAAACACATTATTACTGAAGAATACTCTACAATTTGGGGTAAGATTTTTTTTAATGTTTTTGAAAGAAGTCTCTTATGTTCACCAAAGTTGCATTAATAGTTGATCAAAAATATATTTTTGGAAATGTTATTACCATTTAAAATATGTTTTTCCCTATATTATTATATTTTAAAATGAAATGTAGTCCTGTGTTGAATTTTCAGCAGCAATTACTTCAGTCTTCAGTGTCACAAGATCCTTCAAATATATATTTTTAAATATGCTTCGAAACATTTATTATTATTATTATTATTGACAATTTATTTTAGCAGAAACCATTATACCTTTTTTCAGGATTCATTAATAACTAGAAAGTTGAAAAGAACAGCATTTATTTTAAATATATTTTTTATATTTAAAAAGTATTTTGTTTAAGTATTTTTGGCGTCAGTGACTTTTGATCAATTTAAAGCATCCTTGATGGATAAAAGTGTTAGTTTCATAAAAAAAAAAACACAATCTTGCTGACCCCACACTTTTGAATAGTGTGTGTATGATGTGTGACACCTAGGGGTGAAACAAATAGAACCGGAAAACCACGATACACCCCTCTGGCAGTATATTGATGGTGTACCAAACTTGCCATGACCCCTGCTGCCCCGCCCAGCACTAGCCCATTATTGAGGATGACCTCACTTTACCTTATGTCACAAAACTAATTTTTCTACCTTGACATTTGAATAAATAGTAATTAGGGGTATAACGGTACACGTATTCGTCCCAAAAATGTTCTGTATGCTTCTTATGTGTTCAAGACGAAGACAGCGTTGTAGCCTTATCACCAATAATTACATTACAGGGAAACCGTTCAAATTGCTGAAATGCAGGAATTGCACAGGTGACATCTCCATCAAATAACTGTCCCTCGTGGATAAAAGAAAAAGAAATTCAAAAAGTGGAATGCCTTAAAAGAGTGTATGACTATGCAGAAGCTCGAAAGGGTTGAAATGCTTTCTATTTTTCAGTTTGAGAAATCAAGCGGCTGAGTGCCAGACAGATCTGACCATTTGAGAAAGAAAACCTTTAATTAATTAGCAAAACCTCAACTTCAACAACAAAGAAAACGCAAAGCACCCAAACTTCTGGTTAAACACAAACTGAAACTAGTGAAGACCAAAGTTTAGAACTGATCACAGAAAGCTGACTCCATTAAAGACATAAATATAGCGGAGAGCGTATCTCCCTGCAGTCGGAGCCCCTGTACTAAAAGTAAGAGTAGAGGCCAGGTGCCGATCTTACCAACATAATAACTGTTTTATTCAGTGGAACAGTTGTTGTGTTGATGATTCTCAATCCAAAGACAAAGACCATGTTAGTAGTTTTATAAATGTACTTATGGAAATAGCAGATGAGACTATACCAAAGACATCATCAAAGCCAAGCCAAGTAGGACCAATCCATGGTTTGATGACAATTGTAAAAAGGCTTAAAGATCTGAAAAAAGCAGAGAACGATCTTCAACAAACATCCAACAAAGGAAAATTTTATTTTAAGTTTAAAATAAGTTGAACACAAGGACGTTGAGTCATAAATTATACAAAGAGACAGTATGGCATTTTACACATCAGGACACCCTTTTAATCAAAAGCCAAGTAATAACTAATGTTCTAGTAATGTCATTCGAAAAGAACTCTTCACTAGAAAACTGTCGACTTGAATTTAAGAAAATACGTACTCAGCAGGAGTAGAAACCTTTTTTTCAAATATCACTGAACCATTTAATCAACCTTTTACTATGGAGGAGAAACAGGTTGACATGGAATATTTCAGAATGTATCACCCGAATATTCTTTCTTATGTCAAGTTGAAATGTTTTATATAATAATTCAAATTTTATGGATTGTGATATTGACCTTGTGTTTGCCATGTACATAGCCCTGATTCTAACATGGCGTTAAAACTTAATAAACAAACAAACAAACAAATATTTACCTCAAGCAAGCCATTCAGTGTCCATAGCTTGTCAGTTCGCTTGAGAAATGAACTCTTTCGTTAAATATATGCACTATATTAACCTGTGTATTCATTATATTTTACTTAACCTGTTAGTGATGTCTTAATTATTTAATGTATGTTTAAATAAATCCGTCATGAAAATTACAGCCACTGTGTATAAATGATTATAGTTCAACAACAAATTGAAGTAAAAACATAATTGCATAATAAGATTTAGAAGTTCATGCGAAAACTGCCTTAAGTGCAGTTTAAATGTTTTTATACAATTTATGTGTTGGTCATTATATCTAAAAAAATAAATAGGAACTGAATTTAGGCTAATAGTTTAGGCTCTATTGTTAACCTTTAATATTATAGTAATGTGCAAGTAAGTTTAATTTGAAAAAAAGCACCCCCACACCGAACTGTGACTTCAAAACCGAGGTGCGTACCGAACCGTCAGTTTTGTGTACCGTTACACCAATACTGACACCTGTTTATTCCTAGCATACACAATTTGACTGCTTTGGTGGCTTATTTTCTGTTTTGTCTCTCTCTCAGGCATGACTATAGAGGTGTTTGGTACAGTAATTGGCACTGCCGTCCAGGGCCAGATTGTGGGCATGGCCAACATCCCCTGCATTAACAACACATTCCTGAGCAACAGCTCCAATCACTCTGTGCATGGCAATTACTCTCAGATCTTAATGGACTATAGAATATTTAATGAGGTGAGGGGAGTGTGGTATAAAGTAGAGGATGGTTTCAAATCTCATCAACATTCTGCACATGAATAATCATATCTTTCTCTCTTTTACAGAGGCGTGCATATATGATTGCATCTGCAGTCATAAGTTTGATCTACGTTCTGTGTGCTGTTGTGCTGTTTTTTGGAGTAAGAGAGCAGGACAGTGAGTTAATTCCCTTTGCATACACATTCACACCGAGTCAGTACAAAATGTGGAATATAAAACATTCAAATAAAACAGTAAGCCAGAGGCCACGAGTTACATTGATTTTACAGCAAGGTAACAGCGATATAATGGTAATAGTTACTAGGGATGCACCGATATAAAAATTTTGGCTGATAAGATAATTCTTTATATTTGAAAGCCGATAACTGAAATTGGCCGATACATTTAAATCGAAACTCTGAAATACTTTAAGTGTAATGATGCACGCAGGGAAGCTGAAGACAGAAGACTCAGGTTCTCACAAAATACTAATAATTTTAATTTTTATTTAAAAATCAAGCAAACAGACAGTGCAAACACATCTAAACTTAACAGAGACTCGACAAAGAGTGAAGGCAAGGGAGAGGCTTAAATAACAAACTGAAACAAGCTAAGAAATGACATAGCTGAAACCAATGAACTAAAAATGACGGTAACCATGGAAACTTAACAAAGGCGGGAAAACTGAACAAAGGAACAGGTGAAACTCAGACATGAACAAAACAGGGAAACAGATCAAAAACAAACATAACCCTGACATTAAGAGCCTGATTACAACATTTTTAAGATCCAAAGTTGTATCTGTTAACATTGGTTAATGCACTGTGAACTAAAATGAACACAAATATTTGGTAACGCTTTACGGTAAGGGTACATGAATTATCATGAATTCATGTATAAATTCATGCATTAATTAGGCATTAATTCATGCATTAATATCTCAATGAATCATTAGGAACTAACACAAATTCAACGTTTTCATTAATGACTTCATGGATGAACAACACCTTAATTAAAACATTAACTAAGATGAGTACATCATGAATTATGATTTATTAAGCATGATCATGATGTTTTCTTTGTTCACAAAAAAATTGGTCTTTACTATCCATTGTGGATAAAGCTATGGTTATGGTACATGAATCATCATGAACTCATGCATAGAAAAAGCAATAATTCATGCATGCAAGACTACTCTGTGAATTATTAAAGGAATATACTAAAATCCACATTACCTCATGCATGCATACTGGCTAGAACAGTATATCAATTGATGTGAGAACTGTTTTTCTGAATTATGATCTGACTTTCCAAGCATGTTCATGTCTTCTTCATAGTCTGCAGGTAAATGGACAGACCCCAAAATTGGCCAATCACAGCACATAGAACACAAATTCTGTTGACACTCAAATACAGTAGTCGTCATTAACTGAGTATTATCTTTTAATGACTTCATCATGTGTGTGGCCCCTCAACTAAAGTGGCGACTTGGTCCTTTGAAACACTGATAAACAATGTGCTATTAACGGTGGCATAACTGTGAAATGACATGAATATGAACATGAAAGTTCAAGCCTGCAAACAATGTACTGTGGACACAAATGGACTTTGACCTTAACTTTACTGCTTTATTCTTAAACCGTATAAACCAGTTAAATCAACAGCTATACCTGGGAAGAGCTGAGAAGGAATTATGAACTTTATTTTAAGTGCCTGTATCTGAAAACTCTTTACAAAACCATAAAGCTGTTTTACAAAAAAGAAAAAAAATTGTTTTAGGGAAAGGAGTCACCTTTTAATGTACAGGTGAAACTCGAAAAATTAGAATATTGTGCAAAAGTTTATTTATTTTAGTAATTTAACTTAAAAGGTCAAACTAATATATTATATAGACTCTATTATATAGACTAATATATTATATGCGAAGTGAGATATTTCAAGCCTGTATTTGTTATAATTTTGATGATTATGGCAACATTATTTAGGCTACAAATAAAGAAAAAATGCATGTGCCATGGATAAATAAAATGGAATGGGAAATGATTTTAATCAAACCATATTGTTGATGAAGATAATACGAGAACAATTATTAGTTATTAATAATAATGCCTCAATCTTTTTGAAAGAAACATTCAGCGCACAGAAGCTATAGATGATCACCAGTACAATGAGCGCTGCGGGTTATTTACCTCAACGAAACGCATCCTATATGAGATTAATAAGATATTGATACTACATAAACTTAATATTACAACTTATATCTGCACAATATCTGTATATATTATATTTGTACAAGTCATGGTATAACTCTTCCTCATCTTTGGATCTTCACCAGTGTGACATCGTGTTCTCTTTATAATTTTATGTAGCCTATATGACGGACTTGCGCTGCACATGTTGCACTTAAGTGTATTTTCCTTTTCGAAGTGATTCCACTTATTTCAAGCAATCCAAAACATCATGGCGAACAGTGCGCATCTGAAGTGTCCCAGCTGAAGGAAATAATAAATGTTCTATCGGCTTTAATATATTGGCCTAATTTTTTTATCGGACCGATAATGATAGCATTACAAATGACCATTTATCGGCCGATATTGATATGTGGCTGATATATTGTGCATCTCCAATAGTTACATTAAATTGTTCATTGATTAACTAATGCTTTAGGTATCATGAACTAAAAATGAATAATACTTTTATAACATTTATTAATCTTGGTTAATGTTAATTTCTCAAGTTGTTTAACTGTCACCATCCCGCTAGCGGGATATCTAACTTTACTTCGCTATATTACTATTAAATCCTAATCTAATTATGACAAACTATATATTGTTGGAATGGTCTAAGACTCCTAAATAGATCTTTTATCGCTGTTTTTTTCTTACAAATTATGAATAAACAGTAATATATGAATTTATCGCTGTTTTTTTCTTACAAATTATGAATGAACAGTAATATATGAATTTATGACAAGAGTGCGCCTCAAAAAATCGACGTCATTACAGGAGTTTCTGAGCTTTGTCACAAAAAGTCGACGCACACACTTTTAATAATTTAAACTTTGGTTTTTAATGCTAAAAGTTCATAATAAAACATAATCTAGTATTTGTCAATAAAAAAAGATAAAATTTTATTTTAAAAAGTAAAGTAAGGCGTCCTCAAAAAAGTATAAAAAGTATAATGGTTCAGTTATCATAGAAACGTCTCGGTTACATATGGTAACCCTCGTTCCCTGAGGGAGGGAACGGAGACGTAGGTCATGACTGACCAATAGGAATCTCGCTAGAGAGGCCAATCTACTTCGAGTGAAACTAAAACAAGCCAATACACATTGGCGTGCAATCATTTGCATCAGCTGCGCGCCCTCGTTAGCGCGGGTATAAACGAGCAGCTGGTGCGATTGCACACTAGTTTTTTGCTGAGGAGCCAAGCCTGAGAAAGCTGGCCGCCCCGGCGGGCGGCAGCGGATGTGGCGACGGGACCTACGTCTCCGTTCCCTCCCTCAGGGAACGAGGGTTACCATATGTAACCGAGACGTTCCCTATCGGTCAGTCACTACAACGTAGGTCATGACTGACCAATAGGAATCCCTACCAAAGCGCCACAGCCGCTGCACCCCATCCAGCGCCCCCGTGCAAGCCTCTACACCTTCTTGCCTGGAAGGACGATAGGCGGAGGCTTACACAGAGTGAGTCTGACACTGTTGTTCCGTAATAACCCATACAGTGAGATATTGGATAACACTGGGAAAGCGTGCCTTTCTGTTTAGGAAGGAACGCTGCGGAAGCCACTTCTTCAAAGAGTTATGTGGAAATGCATATGGACTAGCCGAAGGCTGTACTGCATATGAAATAAAGGGTGACTTAGCCCAAGGGAAAGACACGGGCTTCCCATAGGAGCAGCCGTGGAATATACACATATGGGATCCCCGTAGGGTCACACAAATGGAACCCAGCCCAGATCCGGTTCTCAAGGATTCAGCGGATAAGGGCCTGGCGCCGGACGCTCCGCCAAGTCCGGGCCGAGGGGTTTTGGAGGACTCAACAGGTTTTACTCTGGAGCAATAAGGGTGCACAGTAGGGTGCAGCAAGCCGACAGAGCCAGACCTCTCAGTGCTTCTACCCGTCTAGGGTGAGAACACGGGAGGACACCGGCTCTACACGTAGGCTATAGTATCTAGCGAACGTGTTAGGTGTCGCCCAGCCCGCAGCTCTACAGATATCTGTTAGCGAGGAGCCACGTGCCAGCGCCCAGGAGGATGCAACGCCTCTCGTGGAGTGTGCATGCAACCTGAGCGGGCAGGGCACGCCTTGTGCTTGGTAAGCCAAGGCGATGGCATCCACTATCCAGTGGGCCATCCTCTGCTTGGAGACAGCCTTTCCCTTCTGCTGGCCTCCGTAACAGACAAAGAGCTGGTCTGAGGTCCTGACGCTTTGAGTTCTGTCCACGTACATACGCAGAGCGCGAACGGGACAGAGCAAAGCCAGGGCTGGGTCTGCCTCCTCCAAAGGCAGCGCTTGCAGGTTCACTACCTGGTCTTTGAAGGGAGTGGTAGGAACCTTGGGCACATAGCCAGGCCGGGGTCTTAGTACCACGTGGCTGTCACCCGGCCCGAACTCTAGGCACGATTCGTCGACCGAAAAAGCGTGCAGGTCTCCTACCCTCTTGACAGAGGCCAGTGCAACCAGCAGCAAAGTCTTCATGGAAAGAAGCTTTAAGTCTACTGACTGCAGAGGCTCAAAGGGAACATCCTGAAGTGCTCGAAGCACCAGAGAAAGATCCCAAGAGGGTATGTAGGGGGGTCGAGGAGGATTTAATCGTCTCGCCCCCCTAAGAAACCTGACGACCAGGTCGTGCTTTCCCACTGCTTTGCCATCTATGTGGTCGTGATAAGCTGAAATAGCGGCAGCATGTACTTTGAGGGTGGAGGGAGACAGTCTACGCTCCAACCCCTGCTGCAAGAAGGAAAGCACAGACCCTATCGGACATCTTCGGGGGTCTTCTCGGCGAGAAGAACACCACTCGACGAACAGGTTCCACTTCAGGGCGTAAACACGTCTCGTGGACGGCGCCCGTGCTGAAGTGATGGTGTTAAGTACCTCAGGGGGTAAGTCACCTAAACCCTCCGCGTCCCGTCCAGGGACCAGACATGGAGTTTCCAGAGGTCTGGACGCGGGTGCCATAGGGTGCCCCGTCTCTGAGTCAGAAGGTCCTTCCTCAGAGGAATGGGCCAGGGAGGGACTGTCACAAGGAGCATGAGTTCTGGGAACCAAGTCCTGGTGGGCCATAGGGAGCCACCAGAAGGACCTGCTCCTCGTCCTCCCTGACTTTGCACAGTGTCTGCGCAAGTAGGCTCACTGGGGGAAACGCATATTTGCGAAGGCCCCGGGGCCAGCTGTGTGCCAGTGCGTCCGTGCCGAGTGTTCCCTCGGTCAGGGAGTAAAACAGCTGGCAGTGGGAGGTCTCTGAGGAGGCAAACAGGTCTACCTGAGCCTCCCCGAACTCTCTCCAGATCAGCTGAACCGCCTGGGGGTGGAGTCGCCACTCTCCCGGGAGCACAGCTCGTGATAGCTCGTCGGCCACACGGTTGAGCAAGCCGGGGACATACATGGCTCGAAGCGACCTCAGATGCTTCTGACTCCAGAGGAGGAGATGGCGGGCGAGTTGCGACATGCGACGGGAGCGTAGACCACCTTGTCGGTTGATGTACGCAACGGTCGCAGTGTTGTCCGTACGGACCAGCACGTCCCTGCCCTGTAGCCGTCTTTTCAAGCGGGTCAGGGCGAGATGTACTGCTAGCAACTCGAGGCAGTTGATGTGCCAATGCAGTTGAGGGTCCGTCCACACCCCTGACACTGCATGCCCGTTGTACGTGGCACCCCAGCCGGTGGCAGAGGCATCTGTGAATACCACAGCATACCTGGACACCTGTTCCAAGGGGACTCCTGCCCGCAGGAACGAGGGGTCTGACCACGGGCTGAAGGTCTGGCGGCACGCCGGTGTGATTGCCACCCGGTGAGTGCCATGATGCCACGCCCATCTCGGGACTCGGCCGTGAAGCCAGTGCTGAAGCGGTCTCATATGTAGCAGGCCGAGCGGGGTTACCGCTGATGCTGCTGCCATATGCCCCAGGAGCCTCTGAAAGAGTTTCAGTGGGACCGCTGTCCTGCCCTTGAACGTGTTCAAGCAGTTCAGCACCGACTGAGCACGCTGCTCTGTGTGGCGCGCTGTCTGGGCGACCGAATCCAACTCCATACCGAGAAAAGAGATCCTCTGCACAGGGGAGAGTTTGCTCTTTTCCCAGTTGACCTGAAGACCCAACTGGCTGAGGTGCCTGAGCACTAGGTCCCTGTGTTCGCATAGCTGATCTCGAGAGTGTGCTAGTATGAGCCAGTCGTCGAGATAGTTGAGGATGCGAACGCCCTGTTCTCTCATGGGAACAAGGGCCTCCTCCGTGACTTTCGTGAAGACACGGGGGGACAGGGACAGCCCGAAGGGTAGGACTTTGTACTGATATGCTCGACCCTCGAACGCAAAGCGCAGAAATGGCCTGTGTCGAGGAAGAATCGAGACATGAAAGTACGCGTCCTTCAGGTCGATCGCTGCAAACCAATCTTGGGGACGGATGCATTCGAAAATGCGTCTCTGCGTGAGCATTTTGAACGGTAGCTTGTGGAGGCTCCGATTCAAAACTCGCAGATCCAAGATCGGTCGTAACCCTCCACCTTTCTTGGGTACAATGAAGTAGGGACTGTAGTGCCCTGACCTCATATCGGCTGGAGGGACCGGCTCTATCGCATCCTTCGCCAGTAGGACTGCGATCTCCGCACGCAAGACATGGGCATCGGCTGCTCTCACTGTAGTGGAGTGGATGGCCCGAAACTTGGGGGGACGCCGGGCGAACTGAATCGCATAGCCGAGCCTGATGGTTCGAATGAGCCAGCGAGACGGCCTGGGGAGCGCTAACCAGGCTCGCAGAGACCGTACAAGCGGGACCAAAGGGACCGAAGGCGTACCCGGAGTGGGGCAGCGAGGTGGAACACAGGGACGCAGCTCGGGAGGCTCTCTCTGGGAGGCGGCCCGTAGCGGGGTCTGAGTGTGCTGTGCAGCACTTACCTGGTTCCACGGGGCAGGAGGTGCGGGAGGCGGCTCGATGGCGTTCTCGGACCGTACGCAGCTGCCGGCTGGCGATAGAAGAGGCGGATGAGAGTGGTGAGGATTCTGACCCCCCACTACTCTCCGGGCCCTCTTCGGACCCAGAGATGATAGAAACTGCTCTTTTATTGAAAATTTGGGTACCGCTGGTTTTAAGGCCAGCGGCGGAACACAAACAAAACGAAACAAAGGATTTTCCACCCAGCCCTCTTCCGGGGGAGGGAGCGATGCAGTCATCGTCTCCTGGAGAGCAGTCCCTTCCACCTCTGGGTCGCCCGTCCTAGGGCCGCTTACCTTTGGCTTTGCCGCCCCTCTTGGCGGGGGCCTGGACGGGCGGGGCGCCCTGCCTGCGACTGGCTCCACGGTGCCGCTTGGATGGAGGCTGCTGCTGCGGCGCGGGAGCAGGGGCAGACACAGGCGGACGGCGACGAGCAGACCGAGGAGCCGCGGGCGGTGGGGTGGAGGCAGCAGCTGACCGCCGCGGCAGGATATGTTTAATGGCCTCAGTCTGCTTCTGTACAGCCGAGAACTGCTGGGCGAAGTTCTCCACCGCGTCGCCGAAGAGGCCGGTCTGGGACACGGGGGAGTTAAGGAACCTGATCTTGTCGGTCTCCCGCATGTCAGCCAGACACAGCCAGAGGTGGCGTTCCTGGACCACTAGTGTGGACATCGCACGACCCACTGATTGCGCAGTGACCTTCGTCGCACGAAGCGCGAGGTCAGTTGCGGCACGAAGTTCTTGGAGAACTTGTGGATCATGACCACCCTCGTGCAGGTCCTTCAGTGCCTTGGCCTGATGAACCTGCAACAACGCCATAGCGTGCATGGCAGAGGCAGCTTCCCCACAGGCCTTGTAAGCCTTGCCGGTCAGGTCCGACGAGTACTTACAGGCCCGGGAAGGAAGACACGGTTCTCCACGCCAAGTGGAGTTAGGGCACAGTTGCATAGCAACGGCCCGTTCCACTGGCGGGATACGCGCGTATCCCTTAGCTGCCCCGCCATCAAGGGTGGTGAGGGAGGAGGAGCCACCGAGACGGTTTCGGGCAGTAAAAGGTGCCGTCCACGTCCCTGTGAGCTCCTCATGCACTTCCGGGAAGAAAGGCACTGGGGTGGGTTGCTGAGAACCAGCGCGCGCCACCCCGAGATACCAATCGTCCAACCTCGAGGGCTCGGGACACGGTGGAGGGTTCCACACGAGCCCGATCCTGTTGGCGGCCCGGGAAAGCATGGCCATCATCTCCGGGTCCGACTCGGGCACCGCTGACACACCTGAAGGAGGCAGCGGCTCCGAGCCGTCGTCCGCAGAGAGGTCTGACCCACCCTCCGATGCAGCGATCGACATCTGGTCGTCGCAGGGAGCGCCGAACGAAACGACCGGTACACATCTCGAGGACGGTCCAGAACGTTCCGTTGGCAGCTCAACTGGTTGCGGAGCATGAGAGGAGTGAGGGTTCCTAGGGGGTTGGTTCCCCGAAGGAAGCGCGCTCACTGTAATCCTCAGGTCACCCGTGTCACTGCCCGAAGCAACCCGCGAAGGGGGGTTGGAACGAGGTGCAGGCACGGGGACTCCGCCCCTTTGCAGGAACGTGAGTCTCGACCTCAGCTCCGAGATGGTCATCTTCCCACAATGGGTACATGACTCATCCACGAACGCTGCCTGTGCGTGTTCGAGGCCCAGACACACGAGGCAGCGATCGTGACCATCCCGCGACCCCAGGTAACGACCGCATCCAGAAACACACAGATAGAACGTCATCTTGAAAAAGACGCGAACTATCTGTGTAAGCTCTTTTAGGGACTACTCTCACTGGTGCTGAAGCACGCAGGGGAACAGCCACAGCGATCACAGACGGGAATGTGCACCCGTCTGTGCACTGGATCTCTCTCGCTGGAGGTCTTACCAGCTGTTACAACAGCTTTTGAGCGCTTGCCAGGCGCACCTTACCAGCTGTTATAACAGCTTTTAAGCGCTCTGAAGCGCACCTCACCAGCTGTTAAAACAGCTCTTTTTTCTTTGCTCAGTTTTTAAAATAACAAAAAAAAGAAGAGAGAGAAAGAGAAACTGCTCGCGCTGCCGTGCTGTCACGCCCGCACCGGGAAGGAGAGGTCCAGAAAGGCTCGTAGTAGTTGGTTTCAACTGAAAGCAGAGACATCGAAGTGTTTGGCTCCGAAGCAAAAAGCTAGTGTGCAATCGCACCAGCTGCTCGTTTATACCCGCGCTAACGAGGGCGCGCAGCTGATGCAAATGATTGCACGCCAATGTGTATTGGGTTGTTTTAGTTTCACTCGAAGTAGATTGGCCTCTCTAGCGAGATTCCTATTGGTCAGTCATGACCTACGTTGTAGTGACTGACCGATAGGGAACGTTATTTTTTTATTAGGCCCCTCCCCTTTTGGGCATCATCTTTCATAATTTATTATCAAAACCTTTTCTAATCTTGACAAAACACATATTGTCAGAAAGGTCTGAGTCTCAAGGTTCCAGATTTAGTGACAGAAGTGATATTTGGATAGAAATTTATTAATTTGTTATGGCAGAATGCATACAATTAAATTCAATGGAATTCAATGGCACCCGGTGGCTATTTTTGGTATAACGCCTAAACAAAATCTCATGGGAACTTCAATTTTTGTGATATCAACTTTAAATTTGGAACACTACTTGGTTAGAAATATAGCTTTCATTTAATAGTAATTTTATATTAAAAAATATTTTGTAAAATATTTATTTTATATTAAAAATATATATATCAATAAAGTATATTTGATTTACTTTAAATTATAACTTCCATAACTTTTTCATATTTTAATTGCTTTCACTTCAGTAATAATCTGCTGATTGTTTTCTTTAAAACAAGGCCAAACTTAGGTCTATATTCCAAAGCATTCTTGAATTACAACCATTTAAGTTTGTACAGTGCATTTTAATGTCAATTATCAAAAGGGGGTGGGGGAGTGACGGTTAACGGGTTAAGGGGTTAAATGATCATAGTATTGAAGTATTTTATATATATATATATATATATATATATATATATATATATATATATATATATATATATATATATATATATATTTTTTTTTTTTTTTTTTTTTTTTTTTTTTTTTTTTTTTATATACATTTTAAAATTCTTCTGTCGAGTTCATATAGTAGTCTAACTCGGGTATTTCCAAACTTTTTTGTTAAACTTTAACCTAAAATATTTACTTGAAATCCCTCCTGAGATTTTAAGTTAATATTTAAATAATTTAACAACACATTCACATGGTCACGGTTCTCTGATATTTAATCTTTTTATTAAATGTTTTATTTTGTTTATTTTTTGGTAACCCTTTAGTTTAGGGTCCAATTCACACTATTAACTACTTATTAGCATGTGTATTACTAGGATATTGGCTGTTTATTAGCACTAATAAATCACATATTAATGTCTTATTCTGCATGACCATATTCTACATCCCTTGATTCTACCCAATACCTAAACTTAACTACCTTACTAACTATTAATAAGCAGTAATTGGGAGTTTCTTAAAGCAAAGGTCATAGTTAATAGTTAGTAAATAGTGAGAATTGGACTCTAATCTAAAGTGAGACCATTTTTTAAATGATTTATTTTCATTTGACATTTTTATTTTATTAGCTTTTCATTGATTCACAAACCCCAGTTTAGGAAACCCTTGTCTATTTCTATAATTGTTATAACATTGGAAGTGTTTTTTGATGCATTTAATGATTTCCTCCATCTTTTTCAGATCAGGGTGGTTTAAAAGCACAAAAGCATGTGTCGTTTCAGACCGGTCTGCGGCTGGTAATAGGTCACGGGCCCTATGTTAAACTGGTGCTGGCCTTCCTCTTCACTTCTCTGGCCTTCATGGTAATAAAAACATGTTGGTGTCTTTTAAAAAGGCATGCATGTTTGTTCGCATATGCTGAAATGTACTTATTTTAATTCCTAATTTATGTTGAGAGATATCCCAGATTCCACATTGTTTACAAAAGATGAAAATGTTTTCTTTTAACTGACAAATTCTCAGGCCATGAATGTCTGTGATAGTATGTTTAAGTGAAAGCAGTTTCTGGAACTGACCACGTCACAGCTCTGTTACAGAGATAGGCTATGTGTGTTAAAACAAAGAGAGCCACAGAGAGAGAGAGAGAGAGAGACGCTGCCATGCAAGAGATTAGGTTTAGAATAACAGTCAGCATTAGGACAGGTCTGCGGACAAAAGTGAAGTTCAGAATTGGTTTGAGATTGAAGTTGGGTATGAAATGAAGACACTGTATGGACAATAATCATCAATCATTTGAAGGAATCTCAGTTCGTCTGTCTGTTTTTTCTTTCTCAGCTGCTGGAGGGAAATTTTGCTTTGTTCATCAAGTACACGCTGGGATTCAGAGAGGATTTTCAGAACATCTTACTGGTCATCATGGTGAGAGTGTTTTCAACCGACCACTTGAATAAATGTTTTTGTACGCTTCTAAATGGTTTGGTTTCGTGTTATAAGAGCACTCTCGGGTTTAGATGAGGTTAGCAGTCTCCATAGTGATGAAAGACATGCTTTTCTAGTTTAAAAAGCAGCATGACTGTTAGGCAACAGATGAAAAAACTTTTTAACTTCAGCAGTGTGTGCAGATGAACACTATTATCTGACTCTTGCATAATATGGTAATGAGGTTTTGTAGTGGTCAGACGTAAATAAATGTTTGTGCAATTTGTCCTCCTAGTTGTCTGCCACTCTTACCATTCCCATGTGGCAGTGGTTCCTATGCCGATTTGGGAAAAAGACTGCTGTATACATCGGCATCACAGTGGGTATTTGATTGTCCGGTTACGTTATTGAGAGATGTGTGCGATGGCAGTGATGATTAATCTTGTGTGTGTGTGTGTTTTTAGTGGGCTGTGCCCTTCATTATCCTGGTGGTGTGTGTAGAGAGTAGTCTCATCGTGTCCTACGTCGTATCCATCGCAGCTGGTGCTAGTGTGGCAGCGGCCTTCCTCCTGCCCTGGTGAGTGTTTGTCTGTGGTGCACATTACAGAAACATTAAGTGTCAGAACAGAAATGAATATTTTCAGAGTATTTTTTTTAAAGCTTTAATCAATAGTAATGAACAGAGGAGTGAGATATAGGTAGTTTTGGCATGTGTTAACTTAAGTTGTGCTGTAGTCAAAGAGAAAGGAGACAGAGATGTATTTCAGGATGTTTGCTAGTTGATATTAAATGGAAGCATCTATAACAAAAGGCCATTAGAAATATGACTTCTTTAAAAACAACTGAATCATTGGGGAATATTGACATGCCATGCCAAATGATTCAGGTATTAAAGTGAAAAAAATTCTGCTGACTGAACTTTCCTTCAGGCCAAGTCATATTCCTTTAACTTTATTTAAATTGTCGAGACCAATAGCGTTTTAAGGGGAGATGTTTTAATCCGCTTTAATATTGCCAGTCTGCGTATTTTAAAATCTATTTTAATCTATGAAAAAGAATTACTTAGCTTGACAAATAATCAAGCATCTACATAACTTTTCAGAGCATGTTTTTATTTATCTTATAAGACCAAACAATGCTAAACTATATTAATATATAGTTTGTTCCGTGGCAAATCGTTTTGGCTGAGGGCAAAGTGAAGTTTCATAACTTTATATATTTAGGCTATTTAACTTTAGTCAGCTCTATAATAGGCTACAAAGCTAAAGTCTGACTGAATTGTTTGCTTTATTTCTCATTGTATAGCTTCTTATAGCCTACCTTTTAGGCTACTTATACTTTTATACTGGATATTATTGATCATTAAAATTGACATTTAACAAAAAGAGACAGGGTTGTGTAATGTTATATATTCTAAAATATATAAAATATTTATTTATATATATTTTACTATGCATTCTCTTCACTTTATGTGTACATGCATAATAAAATAAAACGGTACAACCCTGTCTCTGTTTGTTAAATGTCAGTTTTAATGATCAGTAGCCTAATGTTTCACATTTTTAAAATGAAAACAAAAAGCAGCAGGGTTGTGTTTTATATTTCGTCTTGTTATAAATATATGCAGTGAAGTAATCAATGTGCATTGCCTGAACCACATTTGTGTGGCCAATATGTTTATGATAATATGTTCATTTATAAATGAAAAGAGGTGTTTTATATACATTTCGTTTTAATGTTGATGAAAAGAGGCAGAGTTGTATTTTATACCATATTTCGTTTTATTGTTGCCTAAAATATACATAAAGACCGGAGTAGCCAGAATGAGCTGAGTGACGCGATCAAGAACGCGCTGTTCCATTTGCAGAATAACCGGACTCCCGTCCTCTTGTTCTCGGGAGTTCGGTTCTCCTGAGTCGAACTTGGCAAGTCTGAATTACCAAGGACGCAAGTCCGAAGTTTGCGTACTTGGTATTGAGGCACGGCCAATATTGACCCGCGTTCTGTTTTCTATCATGCGCCGTGCGCGTTTGCGATGACGTAATATGCACGCAAACGCACCAGGGTTCGATAGAATCAAGTTGAGTGTGAAACAAGACCAACGCTGCGGGGGGCGCTGGGAACGAACGCGCTCGGATTCGGACCGCAGCAAACCAGCTGTAGCCTGACATGCACTTCTCCAAAAGTGAACACGGAGCAGTTTTTCCGTGAGCGGGAATTGAAAACCCAGAGTGGACCAAAAGCGAAGTGATTACAGAATGCTTAGAGTGGAGAGAGGAACGTGCTTTCGCTCCAATCCAGGCTTTATCACATCCCCCTCAGCAGGGTGTAGCACGCATTTTTTATTTGTAGCACCTCGTCTTTCCTTAATTTAAGACCTATTCAAACTAAAATTATGACATTTATCACTCTATTTGAGAAACGAAAGCATATTTACAGCCTTAAAATTATGAAAAGTGAATTTAAGGCATGGACAGATGGGAACCCTGCAATTGATGGAAATCAATCATAGACTCGCTGCAATTAACGGAAATCCGTCGTAGCGACGGAGAACTTTAATCCCTGCAAATGTGAGTAAGAATCGGCATTGGTAAGTAAATTAAACCGTGTCAATTGCCAGATTCCTGGTAAATTTGTATGAATTCTAACAGTGCAGTGTTGTGACAACACTAACTTGAACAAACATGAATGACGCTCTGGACATTGACGGGATGGTGTTGCATCGACATGAAAGTTTAAGCCTTGCCAATTTAAATTTTCAAGTGTAAGAAGATGCAAAAGGGAGCTCATTTCGTTACTCACGCACTGTGTGGGAAGTTTAGTGTGCGCACAAATCCAAAGCAGATCTCTGAAAGCTGCGTCTCAGACAGCGCGCAAATTCTGAGCTCTCTTTCACGTCGTCTTGCGTTTGAACAGCCAAATTTGCGCAAAATTGAGTCAAAAAATGCCTGTCTCTACGAGTATCCTAGTAAACTGTCAGTTATTGCTTAAGTGAATGTAAAATCAGTCGAGAAAGAAAAGGCATGTGTACTATAAGTATATTGGATACATGCATTAGTCTTAAAGTGACAGCAGCCTAATATTCCCGCTGCTGTCTGGGTTTTAATGTTAAAGGACAAATTCGGTATTTTACAATTAAAGCCCTGTTTTAAGATCGTTTCTGATGAAATAGAACGGTTAAGATTGAAATTTGGACAAATGCTGTCTCGAGAATTTTCGCTTTCTGTGTTAGCGTATACCGAATAATAAGGATTAATTTGTTTAATTTATACATTGAAGACTATCCAGTGTTATTTTAAATTTGATTACTTTATTTAGTGTCTCTACTTGAAAACTACCATTACTTGTCTTTTAATAATGATTTAAATTTATATTACCGTAGTTAGGCTAGTAGTTTTAGCGGTGTATTGAAATGGGAAGGGAGAATTTTCACTGGTATCTAAAATGTTGGTGTCATAACCTGTTTTTGCATAAACAGTTTAATGGCTGGTAAAAAATATTTATGGCCGGTACATTTTCTAAGGGATATTCAGCCCAAAAAATAAAAAATTCTGTCATTAATTACTCACCCTCGTCTTTCTAAACCGTTTATCTTCGGAACACAAATGAAGATCTTTTTGATGAAATCTGAGAACTATGCAACTGACACTTTGATGCTTCACTGGAAAGTTCAGTCAGGAAAAAGTTTTAATATTTATGTTTAAAAACAACAAACTTTGGTAAACACAAAACAAACATTCATGAAAACAAATGAAGACATTATTTCATATATATTTTTGCACATACTTTTAAATGACAGGAAAGAGATAAATATGAAGCAGTACAACTGTTTTCATGTGTTCCTCTCAGTCACAGGAGTAAATTATATACATTCCCTGAGTAAAAAGTCATATGAAGTTGTTAATAGTTTTATAAACTCGTGAAACCAGGAAACGAACACATCTGATCCCGTGGACCACTTTAAAAGAGAGCGAGTGAATGTAAGCATTAATGACATAAATGTGCTTCTGTTTCAGGTCCATGCTTCCAGATGTGGTAGATGATTTTAAAGTCCAGAATCCTACCTCTCAAGGCCATGAAGCTATTTTCTACTCCTTCTACGTTTTCTTTACCAAATTCGCCTCTGGAGTGTCGCTTGGAGTATCAACACTATCATTAAGGTAGCTCGTCCTTTTTGCGCCTGTATTAAAAAGCCCTTTTATTGATTTGTGACAACAGATCATGATCTGGGTTTACAATCTGGCCTTCACATTTAATCTTCTCATGTTTTGGTTCTTTTGCTCTCCATCTCTTTAGCTTTGCAGGTTATGTGACGGGAGTTTGTGTTCAGTCTGATTCGGTGAATCTGACATTGAAGATGTTGGTGTCGGCTGCTCCTGTGGCTCTTATAGCTCTGGGGCTGCTCATCTTTAAAACATATCCCATTGATGAAGAACGCAGGCAGAACAACAACAAAGTGCTCCAGTTGCTTTTGCTGTAGGACATACGCTTCTGATTCTATCTGTATTTTTTTTATGTGAACCCTTGGGTCAAAAAATGTCATGAGTGCTACTTAAGTCATGCCAGCAATTGATAACTAGTATTTTATCATGTCTTACCTTGCAGGAGTGAAGAACAAGAGTCTGAGATGGAGGCGTTAAAGCCTGATGTCACAGCATGAAACGACTGTTCCTGCTCTGGCCTACAGAGGGTGCCAAAATACATCTTAACCACGGCAATGAGGGAAATCTATGAACTTTCCTCACTCGGCTGGTTAACCGGACCAGTGAAGGATGGAGGGGAACCCTTATATATCTGCACTGCTGTATGACAGCTACTTGTTTATACAACCATAACAACTATTTGCTGCTTTCAGTAACAGTTACAGCTCTCCCTGGTCAACAAAGGGAGACTAGTGAGAAAATTATGAGGTTCAAATCTACCATCTACTAATACATTGTTTTGTTGCAACTCTTTTTATCTCATTTGATTAATATTTTGGTTTTTGAATGTGAAGGAAATGTTGAGTTACAGTTTTTCGAGAACATATTTCCTCAATGTGGTGAAGAATTGTTGCTTTGTTTTTTGCACTCTGGGTAAAATATTTATAACAGAACAAACAAACAAAAATCTTTAATGTGTTTAAATAACTCATGAAGGCATTGTGCTTGTGTAGGGCAGTTTATTAGCCTGAGGAAGATTACACTTTATTTTTTATGGTTCTGTATTTGTTTATACTGCCTTATATTGAGATTTTCTGAAACTTGATCGAATGAGATTCTAGTATTAAGCACAAGTAAAATTCTAGTCACAGTCACAGCTCATAATAATATCAATCACCTGAATCGGCAGCTGTGCCAAAGAGCCATTAACTGACTAATATAATGTTTAGATTACATATTTTATTGTTCATTGGTGCAGTATTTTTTCCTGCATGAAATGTAAGGATTTCTTACCATGTTTGTGTTTTATTATGTGGTAAAAAGGTGATTGTGCACATAAAGAAGCAGTTTGGCTGTTTCACTGACTGGATAGTGACTGAATTTAAAGATGGTGTAAGGTTCTCATTCGTGCTGATCTAGAGGGATGTGGTTGATGGGTCATGTGTTAAATGTCTGTCTGTAAAATTATGGGCCTGCAGTTTCTCTATAAATGATGAGATGAAATGCATACATTTTTGTTCAGTAGCACAAAGTGTCTCTAGACAAAGAGGGTTTATTGGGAGAGTTTTAATTTTTTACATTACACAATTACAAAATGTACAATATGTCTATAAATTTTTTTTATGGTCTTTATAAACGTACTGACATTGTTGTGTATTTATATTGTGCTTATTAAATATCTGGCCAAAAATTATCTCTGCTCAATTTGGCATGTTTTATTCTGTTGTCATCACAAATAAAACAATTGACTCCAAGCACAATTACGCAATATGATTTAAAAAAGTCTTTCAATAATAATTATTATTATTATTATTAATAATGTATAGGCGCCCTCTAGTTGCCAATGCCGCACAGTGCGAGCGGAAATCAATTATAAATGTCCAATCACATCTGATGATTACCAAATGAAGTTTTCTCAAAGGGCCTTTTGATTGTCTAGTTTCCACCTGTAGGATAAAGGATACGTAAAGCACGAGCAGAATTTACTTATAGATAATTGATATGAAAGTGAACAGCATCACTCGCCTAGTTCTAGGTTCGGTTCTTGTCATTTTCTCCAGACCAGCATTGTTGAATAGTGGCTTATCTTTATCAGATAAGAGAGTCGATCTCCCACAAACAGCACGCGAGAAACGCCCTGGGAAACTTGTAGTGTGTGATCCGTTCAAAAACACGCCGGACACGACGCGCCAGAGATCGGTGCCTGTCCTGCGGATCCGGGGCCGAACTCCTGCGAGGAGGATCCCACCTGGCCCAGATTACCTGCCCAAATTCACCCGCCTCCCGGACGTCTCGGTGACTTGCTCGAGCAGCAGTTTCGTCTTAAGGGTGAAGAAGATTTTCTACGGGTTCTCGGCCTCCACAGAGGAGCTGACGCTCGGAGAAACATGCAAAAGCAACGGGGTCGTTGAGCCGCATAAAGACTTGCTCTTCAAATACGCGCTCACGGACTGTCAGGGTGAACAACAGGTGATTGTCATCGTCATTTCAAAAGAATCTAGGAATCTCTGTTATCTATCATTATTGCCAAATAATGACATGGTTCATCTCCAAATGAAAGGTGTTTCCTGATTACGTAGTGCACAAGTATATCCTTCACTACGTGCCACTCTTACACCGAAACCAATTCGTTCACCGCAGAGTGAACGTGGGCGTGGAGTGTCGGTATAAAAGGTAATAGCCTACCAGGTCGTGGTTTGGTTTTGAGTCTGTTCACTAAAAAGTTATGAAATATTTCAGTTCTGTTTATTTTAAAAATAATCTTTTGTACTTTTCTTTTGTACTATTTTTTTAAATTAAATTTGTTTTTATTAATTACTAGGCTATTTACATTTTTATTTTATTATCATTTTTTTATTTATCCGGTTTTGAATAAGAATCAGTTCTTACTAAGAATTTTTTTTACGTTCTTGCCAGTTTTACTATTATTCTTTAAAGAGTTCAAATAATTAGGCTATATTATCAAATAAATTTTATTTTTATTTTAAATAAATATGTGATAATCAAAGTAGAAATAGTAGTATTAAATGTAGATAGCCTAATATATTCCTAGGCATCTTAATCATGCATTTTAGACATAAAAAAAATCTAATGACAGGGTTTGAAGTCATACAGAGTTTTAAGAGCAAAATTCAAGCACCTTTTCTGCACTTTCACTTTTTTTATAATTATTTTGTATATATAAATACACACACATACGCATGAATGTGTTAAGAAAAATGTTAAGAAAAAATTTGTTATTTATATATGAAATATTTTTATGTATAAATAATATTTATATATAATATAAATTATGTATGTGCATGCAAACATTTCCATGTATTGTGTGTACTGTGATATAACTGATATAAAAAAACTATATATATTACACAGAGCAAAATGAATATGATTTTTGCACATGATTTTGAAATTTATGATTTTTGAAAACGCATTTTCAAACCTTGAAAACATAACAGTTAAAATCAAGCACTTTCAAAACTCTGAACATTATGTTAATTGAAGGTAAGAAAGCAGTTGTAACCACAGGCAGACTCTTGATGGCCAACAGAGGCTCATAAGAGTTAACAGAATCGAACAGAAACCATGACACTTTTAGGTTAATTTTATTATAACAAGTTTTTTGTTCAACTGGTTCTGCATACGTGTTACATTAACATTTGCATTCATGAATTAAACAAGGAAACAATTTGTTGATTGATTCTTGTTTCAATCGTAAAAACAATGCTAAAGAATTCTTAAGTCACAATCAACATTAACTCATAAATTCATAAATCAATCCAAAACGTTTTGAAAAAGGCACAATTATGAAATTTCTTTGTCATGTAGGCTAAGATGTAAAAATCAAATTTAGTAATTTCATAATCTTTTATGATTATGTTTTCTATTACAGTCAAGGATGAGTAGAAACACTGTTCTGTTGTTGTTTGTTATTCAGTAACCGTCATGTGCACAGCCTGACCATGAGCCCGAGCCCGACGTTGCAGACACCATTCCGCAAAGTCATCAGGAGCCGATCTGGTGACTTTCAGATTCAGCTGATGGACGGTGAGCAATTTTTGTTGTTTAAAAAGAAAGGAGAAGGAACACATTATCATTATGCATTAACAGCTTATATCACATTTTTTACCTGTCTGCATCACTTGTCAAAAACATCACATATCTTCAATACAAAGGTTGTTTTTTTTCTTGAAAGTTTTACCATTTTTATACGTGTGTGTATATATTATATAATTGTAATAATCCAGAAAGATTTTTGTATGAACAAGAGTCTGACAACAGTGTATAGCTTTGCAGCTCGGTTTCTTCAAACATCTTTGAGACATTTCCGCTGTTCTTTTTAGTCTATCTCAGTTTTTTCTGTTTCTTCATGTAATCAGAGACGGATTCGATGATGGTGATGTCAGAACATAGCGGCTGTTGTCAGACTCCTTGTGCATACAAAAAAATTTACAATTAAAGGAGCTGTATGTAAGAAATGTATTTCAATTAATCATAAAATGGCCCTGATTTGTCACTAGACATTAAGAAATCATGTTCATTTCAAATACTTATATCACTGACAACAGTAGTCCGGCCAGGATATTGTCAGTTAAAAAGTGAAGTTGCAGCCCTCAACTGATGTTGATGTTGTCAAGTTGTGTTTTGGTCTGATGCGCCACCATCAACCTATCTACCAATCACGAAGTCAGTAGTGTTGCGGCATCCGGGTTGCCAGCTCTGCTAGTTACCACCGGTACAGCTGCAGCTACAAACGTGTCGGAATCGGATTTAAAAAATGTCTAACGTTGCGAAACCCAAAAAAACTCGTTATGAATCCGAAATATTTCGTGACAAAGTCCGAAATAAAACAAGGATCTGTAAAGGAGATGCCTTTGAAAGATGGAGACGGCTGAAAACGGAGAAGAATTTGAAGAAAGACGCCAACGTTGCTAATAAAGATTCATCTATTTTTGGCTAACTTGTACTTGATGTAAATGGACATTTCAAATATTCATGACAGTCGAACAAAGTTATGCATATTCGTGCAAAGTAACGTTACGTTAGCTCATATGGAGGAGGTGGGTCATTGAATTGAAAAGGTAAGGAATTGTTTGGGTAATAAAAACGGCGAGTCGTCATTACTAACATTAGCAATGCATCATCAGAGCCCGTTTCTCTGTCATTATGATGAGAGGCTGAGGAAAACAACATTAACACGCCCATTATTGTTTATCATGCTAGTTCTACAGCCAAAAATAATAGAATGACACGTAATCTTTCACATCACATATTTTAGTGTCATTCACGTTTACTGCAGGGTAAGTTAAAAAATACAGCTGGTCGCTTTCTCTTATAGCGTCAGCTAAATGAATAGCTGTATCTTTGATATCGGTTACACACAGTGACAGAGGCTTGTGCTTGTACTTACTTTAATGACAGATACCTACCGTTACAAGTTAGACTAACAGCTACTGTTCTAACAATGTAGCCTACTGTCACATACGAGCGTACATCTTTACGATTATATTTGGCTAATCGCCATTAGTAAATTTTTGCGATATATAATTACTTTGCAAAACATCTTCTACAGAAAAAGCTTCTTGTAGCAGCCTACGTTCCTGCTTTATCCTGCAGCGTATCTGGCAACCTGGAGTCAGGGAGGAGGGGGAGGGGATACACCGCTCTGCAGTAATTTGAAAGTGATTGCAGTACCAGTTTTGGCCACATTCTTACACAGGGGCATTGCCAAGGATTTTGGGCCCCATGAAAAGAATCTTGACAGGGCCCCCAACACAGCTGAGACTTTTTTCATATTAATTTACATAAAATCATGCACTTTTATGGTATTTTGACTCATATATTTAAGTAATTTCCTATAGCCAATCTTTTCCACTCTACAGATGCCTCTTATATTTTGTGTGTATCACTTTCAGACATTAATGTGGTGCCATTAAACCAATACTAATAGCCACTCACCTTCTTCTTCATGTGGGAGCGCAGGGGCTGATTCAGGGGATGCTGGAGTTAGGGGTTGGGAGACCGCCTGACCATTAGCTGCTGCTGGTTCATTTGACTCTGTTTGGAACTAGGCATGATTTTGACAGTGCGTTTGACTGCATTGAACGTTTAACTAAAACTGTGTATTGTTATTTTTTCCAGCGTTTTCTTGACCTAACATAGGGAGAAAATTGAGTTCCCTTGCACCAGCAGTCATTTCAACCGCAACATTTAAACTTATGGTTATTATCTGTAACACTAGAACGAACAAGGGGTCATTTTGACCGTTTTGAAATTTGCATAGTCAATAACTTTGTCTAAATAAATCACAAAGCCTTGCTGCTCCCTGACTTTTCCTAAAACTACATGAATTTTCATTAAAACTAGTTTAAATATTTATTGTGTGAATTAAAACAGAAATATAATCATTTCTACCTATAACGTCCACAGGCAGTCATTTTGCGCTGTTTAAATTGAGTTTTGCCGACGGTCTGGATCAGATAATGTGAAAGTATTATGTGAAGATGGTTGGCAGAGATGAATCATGCTGTGTTTGACAATATAAGGGACATTGTAGTAGTAATACAACTCCACATCATCTTCAAGAGATGCACTGAAACCTCACAAACAGCTGATAGTAGTTTGTACAGTAGCTGGCAGAGGATTTTTTATCAGAGTTCATGAAGTTAGACTGCTTGCAAGACAGGTGCAACAGTGTGGACCTCAGCAGGGTGCTGAAAGTGGGCGGAGCCTCGTACAAAGATGCCGACACCGGCTGCATGTGAGGCAAAGCCGTGCACTGTGCACCCGCTGCACCCTGCTCTATCGAAACGTGCTAACTTGTAGAAAAATGCTACCGTAGAGACCTGGGGCCTCGTGTACAAAGCGTGCGTACGCACAGAAAAGTGCCGTAGCCTACGATCATTGTCACGGGCGGTCCACTAACAATTTAGGCCTACTTACAAACCCACCTTTTCTTGTGAAATATTGGGTAACATACTGTCGACCCTTTGCCTCTTTCACTTCTCTTATTTTTTTCTCTTTCCGTTTTTGACTTCCAGATTTTTGAGGGATTTTCACTTCCTCTTCCGACAAGTTGGTATTCTGCCGCCGCTATAAGTGAAGTCAAGCTGTTTGTGTTGCCTGGATACAATTTGGGCGGACTGAACCATTTTATGATAATCGAGAGAGGGAGACGGGCCCACGGACATTTGTGTTTCCTAAACAAATAAAAAAAATTGACACCAGGAAACAGCAAATAGAATAATTTAAAGTTAATAATTTTTAGTATCAAATATATTTTTTTAGCACCACAATTTTATTGGGGGCTTCTCTGGGCCCCCTCTTAGTCATGGGCCTCGAGAATCGTCATCGTTTATCCCCCCTTTACACCGCCCCTGTTCTTACATACGGCTCCTTTAACTAACTTGCTCAAAAATACTTGTCTTCTTGTCTAACTTGTCTTCAAACGGTTATCAGCAAAGCTTATTTAGAAGCATTTTTTTTTTTTACATTCCATTACTTGCAGAGACATAACCACACATGTTTTTAATCTAACCGGGATTTAATCTGTAAACTTGTTCTCTTTCATGGCGATTGTAAAATGATGCTGATGGTCTTATGTAATGGCTGTGCTGTAGACTCCTGGTCTTCTCCAGTCAGGTCTGCTGTGTACCTGCTGGGTCAGAATGTGAACGTGCAGATCTCCACTCGACATCATTACTCTGGGGTCAAGCTTTTTATCAACAGCTGTTATGTGGCCACCGTTAACACCTTGAGACAAGACACCAAATACAGCATCATAGACAATTATGGGTGAGTGGAGCAAAACGCTAACTTTGTGGAAGATTTATTGATGCAAAACTTTCTCACACACACACACACACATCCAGGTGTTTACGGGAAAGCCGGATAAATCCAGGTGCTTCGAGATTCCGGTTCTCCAAGGCGGACAATGTTGTTCAGTTCTCATTTGGTGCTTTCCAATTCACTGAGGCTCCAGATGCCCAGGTGTGTGTATGCGCTTGATTCTCTTCTCACCGCCTTTGAAACATTTTGTAGACAAAGCGATGCTGTAGTGTGCATTATGATGTGTTCATTGTGTTGATTTGCTCTAGGTCTCACTCCATTGTGAGCTCTCTGTGTCTGGAGGAGGCCCTAGTCCAATGCAGAAGTCATGTTTTTACAGGCACCCAGACAAAAGGTTAACAAGACTTAACATCTGCCTCAGTGTTATAAAGATCATGAATCACTCTTTTAACACCATTCCATTCCACCCCACTAAATTCTCTAAATATCCAGTAAATTCATGTCTTCCATGACAGATGTTCACTTTAAAGATTTGTCTCTTACCACTTCTTTACTAGATGGATCTCTGTGTTTGGGCAAGATTCTGTCTGTGACTGCTGTGACTCTGTCTGCAATCAGACTAAAACCAAACGGAAAGTTCATGAAGGTAAGTATATAAAAAGCATAACCATGAACATAAATAATCAATCAGAGTATTCATATGTTAAAAAAAATTAAAAAACAAACAAACCTCATATTACTTGGGTGTGTAGGTTAAAAAAGTCAATGACTGGAAAGATGAAAAAGCCTGCACATGATATCCATGGAAGAATGTTTCAAGAATAATTCTTACAAGGCAAAAAAAAGTACCAAATGTAACAAAATTGTGTTTTAGTATTATTTATATACCATTATAGTATTAATATTTTGGCCTAACTGATGCTTTTCCAAAATAGAAAAAAATCAATAAATCATCATTTGTTTCCACATGTTAACAGAGATATCAAGACAAAAATATTTCTTAGTATAATAATAGCTAAGTTATTTTTTTAATATAATAAACAAATGTAAAGTATAACAGTACAGTGCCCTCCACTAATATTGCACCCTTGGTAAATATGAGGAAAGGCGGCTTTGTAAATAAATCTGCATTGTTTATCCTTTTGATCTTTTTTTGATCTACCCTTTCATTGAAAGTAAAACAATTGAAAGTTTTTCTCTAGTTCACGTTGCCACAATTATTGCAACCTCCTTTTGCCAAGATAACTGCTCTGAGTTTTCTCCTCTAATGCCTGATGAGTTTGGTGTATTATTATATAAATATAAATATAAATAATACAGCAATAATTAAAACAGTACTAAGAAAGAAGAGCAAAGAGACTGATAACAAAACAATCACTACAAACTGGCAGGGAAAAAAAGTTTTTCTTGTGCTCTGCTTATTAATATTTCAGGGGAGAAGACAATTTTTTGATATTTTGAATTAGCTTTTATTTTTATATTTTCAACTTTCTTTTAAAAAATTCAAGTTGTAGTAAATATTGTTGTGCTTTTTTTCCATTATTGTGTCTATTAGCTTTATTATTATTTTCAGGTTTAGTAATTTTAGTACTTATACACTTAGTTTATTTATTTCCGTCTAGGCAACATTTAAAAACAAATCATGTTTTTTTCAGTTTTCTTCTAATATTTGTATTTTATTTGAGCTTTGTATCAATTAGTGTCAGTTTAAGTTAACAATAACGACACCGATTTTGATTGACATAGTCATTAGCGCACAAACAGTTAAATCTTAATATCTTTTATTAGAATTTATGTAGATATCATGAGCTGACCTTTTCTATTTGCTTCCTTAATTTGTACTATTTTGGTCTCAAATTATTCAGCATTTCATAAATGTATTAAAGGTCAAAGGTTGTAGCTATAAAAAGTACTCTGTAAAATGTTGGGTGTTTAGGTTTTAGGTTAACTTGTTAAATTAGCACAAAAGAGCTTTCATTTCCTATGTACTGTGTAATAAAGGTCATTGAGAAAATAAAAGTCTTGACCTTTCCTCTATTTTTTTCTGTGCGTCAGGGTTCGTAAGCAGTGATCAAGTACTCTTCTCTGACGCACCTCCTCTCTCAACTCTGCCTTCCTCTACTTGGAACTCCACTCTCATGACTTCTAGAAACGATGACGCCATCTGGTTTGAAGCCGAACTGGCCAAAGAGCCCCAACGATCCTACACGCACGAGGACTTTGTTGCCTCTGTTACCCTGATTTCTTCTGAGGAGGACCATGCTAGGAGACCGCATGAGTCTCACACCAGCACAGTGGAACTCATAGAGGAGGAAAGAGAAGAGAATGAGGAAGAGAAACATGGGGAGGTGGAAATTTTGATGGCTATCAGTAAGAGCTTTGTGGGATCTAAAAGGCCAGATTTCGATTCCATGGAGCAGGTTGAGGTTGAATCCTTGAGCTGGTCTGGAGAGAGGAAGATGCAGGATCTGAATAAGGGTCTAAGTAACTGGTCTAAAGTTCAGAGAGTGGGAGAGTCCGTGAAGACATCAGTTATGATGGTCAATGAAACCATGAATCAGCGTTCCACTACGGATGAATCAGCACTGGGTGACGGGCAACACCATGAGGTGTTTCTGCCATCCTTTATCTCTGAGGAAAAGGATAAAGAAGATGAAAATTCTTCTGAAAAGGAACAGGAAGGTTTGGATTTCCTTTTAATTCCATTGTTTGAAGAGACGTCAGAGTTTCAGGTCGGATCTGATGAGCTGGTGGAGCAGGGTCTTGTGACAAAACTAGATCTTAAGCAAAACTCAGATGATTATTATGATTAAATGCATTTATTTTTTGATGAATAAACCAAAGAAACACATAAAGCTGAATAATTAAAACTAGTATTTCATGAAATTCTTGTTTTTGACTGATAAGCTGTGAATTGAGGGATGTTAAATTACTTTAGTTACATGGTTTCCTGGTTTCCATTATAATGCCCTTTCATTCATTATGTTCAAAAAAAGCCTTTTCAATGCTTGAATCTGAACATCCTGTTAATTTTGATCGTTACGGGCAGTATGAACACATGTTTGGTCTTGCTGTCTGTACAATGACATTGCAATGCTTCAGGGAAAAGTCAAACTAAATATTTATATTCTGAAATGAACAACATTTATTCAAACATCATCGTGACGGTTGTGTAAATGTGATTTGAATTTAATCCTTGTGAATATAAATGACATATTTTGTTTCCCACCCACACTAGCCTTTTCATGTGTCGTAATTTCTATAGGAAAGATCTGGTTGTGCGTATAGCCTAGTCATTGTTCCTGGAACAATTCTTTCTGATTTCATTTAGCTGATGTCATTTTGGAAAAGAAAAGAAAATGTCCTACATAGACAGTCAAGTACTTTCGTCGAGAAAAGTCTTTACCTATTGAGCTTCATTGGCAAGAAATGAGAGTTCCAGAAGTCAAAATAAGACTTTACTGAACAAAGCAACAAAGCCGAGATGCCTGGAGGACATCTGACCATCTCAGTTGCAACTCCGACTCTAATACAGTTTTAACCAATGATCTCATTTGCAGGTGTTCTCCTTCCTTTTCTCTTCCTAGAATCTTCCCAATACTTTAGCCACAGTTACTTCATTAATTCACTAGCCTATTTTATTTTTAAGGGTGGTTTACTCAGTGTTTTACCTCATTTTTATCAAGAGAACATGTTGAAAGCCATGTGAACCAAAAGAGTATCAGTGCAGAAGCAAGCAACTAGCTAAAATCCCATTCTTTCCCATGTGCGTTCTCTCAGTCATGTAGGCCACGAGGCCTTCAAAACACATCTGGCTTTATAGTATTCAAACTTTTTACAATTGTTTTCTATAGGATAAATAAAATATTTATTAGTCCAGTCATGATTTGTGAAACAATATTAAACACTGATGAGATACTATTGAAATATACATTTTATTTTTTCTTAATCACTGTGTAGTTTTCTTAGTGTAATAAGGAACAATATTCTGTTTCACACAGCCCTCAATACAATGTAGTTAACAGTAAAAAAAAATATTTAAAAGATGCTAATTCAAAATCTAAAAACACATACATTTGTGTAAAGCATGGGTTCAATAAATAGTGTAAAAAAATCTTTGACTGCCATCAGGTAAAAATGAAAAAGCATTTATGAATACAATGCAATGTTTCAGTGCACAAACTCAACATCCACGCATTGTAAAACAGCAATACAAAAAACTGCACATGTTATCAGTGTAAAATTCTATTTAGAATTAATTTTGGGTCCGTTTAGCACCTAAGTAGATCTGGTCATTTTGGCTGAGAGAGACACTGCAATTATCTATACAGATCACTTGAATGATGGACTGAAATGTTACATAGTCAATTTCTCGTTACTAATAAACTATTTACCGTTCGTTAAAAGCTGCCAAGTTTCTGAAATAACATACAATGTAAAAATAAATATAATGCTATTGTCTGCAAATCACAGAAAGTCTTTAAGTTTCATATACTGTATGATTACTGTTAGATGGAATGGTTTTGTAACAGAATAACCATTATGGACATACTAAACTTTTCCATTAAGATTATGAGTGTCAGACTTGAACGAAGCAGTATGTATTACAGATGGTAAGTTGGTTTGTTTGATGAAAATAAGAACATTAAACGTATTAAAGTTGCATTATATCCAGCGGTGATCTCTCGTTACATTCCATGTCTCCATCAAACCACATCATGATGCATGCTTTCTAAGGGACATGCTGAAATTTGAGACTTGAGTCCGTTAAATAAGCCATTTTGTTTTGTTTGTTCTGTTCTTCTTCTTGTATTGAACAGAATCAATAAACCCATCACAATCAGCAGCAGCAAAACAGGGATCAATGTGAAGTATCCGTGCCATCTGTATGCTGAGTGTCCTTCTCTCCTTTTCTTATCTGTATAAAGAAATTAAATTAAAGAATTAGTTTTAGAAACTTAATTGTTATTTATTATTCAAGAGTTTTAAAGCGCTTGTGTTTGACTGTCCTTACCTGAGTACAGCAGGATCTCTCTCCTGATGTCTTGTCCCAGAGGTTTGTTGTGGAGTCTGAATGTCAGAGAGGAGTTTGTGACTTCTGTGAGGTTTATCCAACTAGACACAATGTAAAGTCCTGTTTGTGTGTCCTCCATGAGGTGTGTTTGTGTTTGGTTAGTGATGTCTGAGTTTTCCATCAGCCACTGCAGTTTAGGAGAAGGGTAACCCCCATCTGATGTCACTAGCAGATTGAGTCCATCAGTTAACATGGAGAACTGCAGACGAGGTTCAGAGTAGAACGCTGGAAAACAACAGAACACAGACGTTAAATCACAAGACTGTTACAATCACACTGTGAGACCTTGAGATTGATTCACATGATTTTCTATGAACATCAGTCAACATTGTGGTTACCTGCAATTTTGACTTTAAAGCTCTTCTTCTGGCTGCCAGTGTTTGTGCTGATGGAGCAGGTGTAAACACCGGCGTCCTGCAGAGTGACTCTGTCCAGTTTGAGTGATGCGTTTCCTGTTGCCATCTCTTGGATGAACAGGCTGGTGCGTTTTACATAATGAGGATTCTGACGGTCCAGCTGGTCCCGACTGTAGTAGAAGCTGTGAACAACGTCCAGCTCACGCTGCCAGGTAATAACAGTGCTACTGAGATCCCATGAGTCCACAGGGAAGGTGCAGGGGAGGATCAGCGCCTCTCCGTAAAACCCAGTGACAGGACCTCTGGGCACAGTAATCTCAAACTCAGCTAGAGAGTGAAGGAGAGAAAATACATCAGCATTTGAGTTTCACAATCAATCATTACTTGCAGTATGATTTTGTTGGCAGATCTTGACTTGCCAAAATGATTTACAGAAAGCTGCATTTATGGTTGATGAGATGATTATTTCGGTAAATATATCACAACATTTCCTCTTGAAAAAAATTAAAGATATTCTCTGACATATTAAAATAGTATTTTTGTATATTACTTCACAATTTATTACAGATGTTTTTATGCCTTTAAGTTGTGAGGAACAGTGGACTGATCGAGCTGTTGAAGCTGTAATGCTTTTCTTGGCTCAGGTGAGAAACCACAGAAATGGGCGTGAGATTATTTTGAAGAAACCACATCTTCTAGACTTCTAGATAAAAGTTTTTCTTTTAAACACAAATAATAATAAGCCCCAACACCGCCTACACTTTACAAAACAGCCGGAACAACAAGAAGGAATAAAAAAATCTTTATTTGTAAGCTCATGTGAATATTGAATAGCTTCACGTTAGTTTGATTGATCAGTCCAGTAATAGATCTATAGTTCTCGAAGGATTCAAATAAACTTTAAAGAATTTAAAGTGCTATTAAAAAAATAATATTTTCTTAATTTAAATGCCATGTTTATTATCATATTCTGTTCCTTAAAACTTTAATTTCCAGTAACTGGAATGTTACTGAAACTGTTTCACCATTTTCCGTCATTTAAAATACAAATAGTAATGGCCGTGATTTGGCCAGTTTTGAATAGAAATTCTGGATAATATAGATTTTTGATTGGCTTCATAAAGATCCCTTTCATAATAGTTTAAAGAAATAGCTTACTCACTGAAACAGGAGGCTTCAAACAGAAGGAAAGACAGGCAGACCACTTTTAGGTTCATATCCCGATCCACGACCATTGGTAACAGGTAAATCCTCTGAATCACACCAGATGAACTTCGACTGTCCTCTGTGGTTTGTCAGAGATCAACTGTTGAGATCCGATCCCGATCACACTTCTACCACTTGAGATGTCATAGGCGCCAACATCAATGTCGCAATTCCGTTTGAAAAAAAAAAATGAATCAGGTTTCGTACTTGGTTTCGTCATTCGTGTGACGACGAAAGTCAGAAAAATACAGGTTGATTTTATTTCGGAAGGCATCCGGACTTTTAATGTTTTTTATTTATTTATAAAATGTATTAACTTGGAAATGTATTTTTGTGTCGGACAGCTAAAGCGTTATGCCACCCGTGACTGGTAACCTACTTTCATAACCGGTCTCCCCATTTCAAATGTGTGCGCTGAAACTTTGA
This sequence comes from Siphateles boraxobius, assembly GCF_051911475.1. Lineage (NCBI taxonomy): Eukaryota > Metazoa > Chordata > Actinopteri > Cypriniformes > Leuciscidae > Siphateles > Siphateles boraxobius. The sequence continues at coordinate 7,475,433 of NW_027508811.1, read as the reverse complement.
CAATAGTCATGTGTAACGAAGTCAAATAGACTAGCCAACAGATTTGCATAACAACCCTACAAAAATAACAAAACTTTGATTTTGTGTTATTCTTATACTGTTTAATTAAAAACATTGAAATCGCTTAAGGACAAATAAGTCTCCACAGCAACCTGAATGACTGGAATGTTGTTGATATGTATTTGCTTAAGGACTGGACGTCACGGAAACGTTACGTCACATCATTATACTAATCGGTGTCAAGTCAACTTGTTGCCACGTTGCTATGATTAAATTAATAACAATGTATATATTATATTATATATTGATTGTTATAGAAAAAATGTAAAGACTCGCACATAAAGGTGAGCTGCTTATTTACGTTAAACCAATGTGGGTGAATTAATAAAGGCAGCTCACCTTTGTTTATTATTAGGCTAATTGAAAACATTTCAGAATTGCTTAGGTGCCTGACCAAGTGTGCAGCCAGTATTTTAACCCTTTATGGGGCTATTTATGAAATCACAGTTAGAAAAAAAAAGACTAAAATCATTTTCCAAAACTAGTTTTCTACATCTGACCTTTCACCATTTTTTAGGGCGCTGTCATTTATAACTGACTTTTTCTTATAAGGGTAAATTATTTTGGGCAAATTATCTGAAACTTCACACACATTCAAAAGCGTTTTCACTATGTGAAAATTAGTGAAAAGCTCTTGGTTAAAAAAACCCTTTATTAACATTCCATTTTATCTTTTGCTACTTCATTTGGAATGTGAGAATGTGAATGTGTAAAATGTGAAAATGTAAAAAAAATTGACAAATACAAATGCACCTTCGCTGGCTGGAAAATAGTGCAACCATGTCTTAGTCTTTCAAAAAACATTAAAAAATCTTTAGCATTGCTTCTTTCTTGGAATCCCAAATCAATTATTGTGGCACAAGTGAAAATCAACCAGACTGTTGTTTTTTTTTCAGTGTACCCCACACTTTCCAAACCTAACCTAATTTTGACCTGTTTATTCATAATTTCTGGAGCATCTCTGCTTGTCAGTGTAGACTAGAGGCCAATATTCAAACTCACTGCCTCCTTGATCTTCAACTTCTTCATTTCTTACTATGACCTTATCTTCTGATGGCACTGCCATATCACTATCATCAATACTTTCTGGAGAAGGAATAGCTTTTCCTCTCTGTCTTCTATAAAACTTACTAACATAACTTACAGGGGAAAAGGCTATTATGCCAGTACTGAACAATAGCAGCTACACAGAAAATATGGATCCCCTAAAATGACTTTGTCATTTATGCATAACGCACAGATTATTATTATTTTATGGTCTTTGAGTTATTGATTTTAGAAAATGTGCATTAATTTTCAAAAACTTTAGATGTGGATGTTCAATAATATATATATATATATATATATATATATATATATATGTATATATAATCCGAACACTATAAGCTTTTACCAATAACATTTTATCAACATCAACAAAAGCCGTTGTAACGAACTGCTCCGAGACACGAAGGTTAAAGATCCAAATGCAGTGTTTTCATGAAAGGGTAATCCACAATCGTAAAAGACAGGCAAAAGGTTAGAGCACAGTAAATCAGTCCAATCAAACAAACAGATCCAGAGGGTGAGACAGGGATAGGGAAAGCAGGAACGGCACGAAAGCTGCATCTGACATGGCATGTTAATTCACACAGACTTCTATATAATGTAACGCTCAACACTGCAAAAACTTTGTAAAAAGAAATCTATGATGCAATGTGAGCAGATATGAATATAATGCTGCAGTTGACACACTTCATTCAATTGCACTTTAATCTCAACCATTATAATAGATTAGTTTCATTGTGCAAAGACATATTTTGAATAATCCTTATCCTGAATATGGGAGGCATTTTGGCTCCAAGCCCTGTTAATTTTACAGTGCAGAAGACAAAAAATTACCAAAATAATAATAAATTATACACATTTTACAGTATACACACAGGCATCAAATTAAGTTGTTATTTTGTTTTTTCCAGTACGCAGGCCCAAAATGATGACAACCAACTACTTCCAACACATTCTCCACTTCTCTCAAATGGCTAAAAGGAGCCTCCATTTATAATCTGGGTTTAAGATTGAGTCCCATTTAAGTAAAGCCATTTAGTTTGGTTTGTTCTCTTCTTTTTCTTGTAATAAACACAAAGAACAGACCATTATCATCAGCAGAAGCAGCAGCAGAATAACAGGGATCAATAAGAAGCATCTGGACACTGCCTCTCTTTGCCTCTCTTATCTGTATGAAGAAATTAAAAGTTTAATAAAATAACAGCTTCCATCCACTATAGAAAACATCCATAAACAAGTAGCATGTCTGTTTAGAAAAAATAACCTGTATATGTAATCAGTTATTAGTTAATACAATACAATACAATACAATACAAAGTTTATTTATAAAGCACAATTTAAAAACAACCGAGGTTGACCAAAGTGCTGTACAAAATAAGATAAAACAAACACAAGCTGTACAATAAGTGTAAAACATAAAAGTAAAATCCTGAAACAGCAAGTCAAGGTATATTAAACGCCAAAGAAAATAAATGCGTCTTGAGGGAAGACTTAAAGGTAGATAAAGTTGGGGCAGTTCTTATATGAACCGGGAGAGTATTCCATAGTTTCGGGCCGATGACAGAAAAGGCACGATCACCTCTATGTTTTAATCTTGTCCTTAATCAGTTATTGCAGGCGTATAGTGACATTTCACAAATAAGCTTTAAGGCCCACACCTAGTAATGAACCATCTTAGAGCAGAAAAGGCCTCAGTCACCAGGGCTACCATCAGATAAGACTGTTTTTCTGTTGTAAAAATGTGGTCACGTGAAAAGCAAAGGCCATAGGAAAGGCCATAAAACCTGAAAAACAAACTTTTCTGCACTAATTTATAGATTAACTTCTATAAATTCGGTTCTGTTCTATAAATGAACATGCATATCCCTAGTATCTATTATTACTGTTTTTTGTATATAGTCTTGTTGTATTTTGTTCTATGCATGCCTTATGATTTATTAGATAATAGGGGAGAGCGGAGCACAACCTAACACATTTTGGTTTTGGATTTAGATTCGTCTTTTTTTTTTTACACAAGCAACATACACATCTCTGCTACAAATGAACACTTAAAGTTTTTTTCTAGGACCATTTTTGTACAGTTGCACTGAAAGTGACAGAAGTGCAAATGTTACAACTTACCCCATATGCAGGGTTAATTGTAACAGACAGAGGGGTTAGTTGCAACACTTGTGTTTAACACATAATTGCAGTACTATTTTATCTGTATATTGTTTGATATTGTTTGTGTATCTGTATGGATAGATATCCATACATCCATCCCTCAACCAATCATCCTTCTATTATGGATCAATATCATGGATAGAGATATAGGAAAGGGCTGCACAGTTTTGCAATAAATAAATAAATAAATAAATAAAATCATCAAATTTTGTAATTGCAATTGAATTATATTTGTGTGTGGCAGTTTCATGCAAAATTATAATTATAGTAAATAATAATAACCGTAATAATAATAAAACAAGCTTAAAATCACATTTTAAAGGGTTTATTGAATTAAAAACAGGGTATATTTAAATAAATAAACAAGTGATCAATGCATAGTAAAAAAAAAATTCCAACATTGTTTGTGAAAGTCCAACAAAGTTAAATATATAAAAAAATACTCAAACCTGAAAAGTTGTGTGGCTCCCTGTTTTCATTTCATTATCATTGTACACTTGGCGGCTTAGTTTAACACTGTGCTACAACTAACACCGGTGTGTAAAACATATTTTAAGCCTAGCAAACAGTTGCTAGGAGTTGCTGATATGTTTCAAAATGGTGCTTATTTTAGCCAACAAGACTTTTGGTGACGTACACACCCAACCCAGAAACCGAAAAAAAGTATGATCTTTTTTTTTTTTACTTTCATGGTGTCAAAACACTCTTTGTCCAGTATCTTCACGAAATCTTATTAAAACTTTCCACAAATTCGTGGGAGACCGTCTTCTGGCAGGGAGAGAAAAAGAGCGGAAACACAACCTGCTCGATCCTGAATAACTATGTAAAAGGTCTTTGTTACATTTAAAGGGGCATTCAGCAACCCTAGCTATTTCTTCGCTGATTTTCACTTTTGTTGTCGCATGTTTTCTCAACGAGCTCCCCCTACAGCTGTAAGGCGTATATTTCACAACAATGTCGTAAAAAAACTCAATGGCGGCACCCTTCTCCCCCTTTCTACCGCTGCTCATGTGCATTTGTTATTATCGGAGCCGGCCAATTTTATCGTGTGGAGCTATGTCTACCGAGGTGGGTAATACATCATCCACATTGAGGGCGGCGTGTGTGTTTATGTCGAATTGCCATAAACAGTTTGTGTTTCTCGCTCTTTCTCGCTTCTCACGAGACTTCCTATTTCATACTTACCGGGACGTTAATCCTCATGTTGCAAGGTTGGTTTTCTGCCTGGGAACGCTGGGGGAGCGGGGAAAATCACCATTCTCATCGGAACAGGTTATTAAACCATCCAAATGTGCCCCGCGCTCCGGTTGAATAATCACTTGAGACATGTACAATCATGTATACGATTTCATTATGTGATCATTCTTTTATAGTGTTTTGCCTGTGTATTAATCCTTGAATGAATGTTAGTATTATTTGATTAATCAAGATCGCATATATATCATTCTTGGTCTCTTTCACATCGCATTTGTATTTTGATGACCTGCATGATCGTGTATATTATATGTTGATATGCATAATGCAACATATTAGTATTTCAATTTTTTTTTTATAGTTTCTACATCAACACCCAGCTATACTATGCTTCCAAACAAAGAAGCTTTTCTCGCTTGCACCTGTCCCATTGGTCTAGCCCAGGGCAAGTTCGGTCCTAGAGAGCCGCTGTCCTGCAGAGTTTGGCTCCAACACTGAAAAAAAACTCACCTGCTGCCTATAGTCTTTGTAATCCTGAAGATATTGATTAGCTTGTTCAGGTGTGTTTGATTAGGGTTGGAACTAAATTCTGTAGGACAGCGGCTCTCTAGGACCGAACTTGCCTACCCCTAGTCTAGCCAAAACTCAAGAGGTGTGGCTTCAATTGAACAACACGAAGTTCCCTCCCTTCTCTTGTCTCGTCTCTGCGTCTTCTGGCTGCGGTTCTTTGGGGCCTCTCACGGCCCCAGGGCTGGCGCCGGCAGGCCTCAATCTACTATGTGCTTACTCAGGAGAGAGAGAAAGAACTCGCTCTCAACCATAATAGAGTCAAACTTCATCATTTTCTTCATTCGACGCAGAAGAAATCGATTGCAACTTCAACAAAGTAAACATTAAAACCTTCAGAAACTCTACGAAACTGCTTCAACTATCGTACATTTAATGAGGTGTTTTTGAAATCAGAGCTAATGGTTCCTTTCATATGGTTAAATTACTCATTTCCATAACTTAATTTCCTGCTCCTGTTCCCGGTTGAATCCACTTTCACTTTGCCATTCTCCATGTCCTCATGTTTTTTTGTTTTTGTTTTTTAGATTAGTTCTAAAAAATGTTCTGTGGCCATGAAAAATACCCTTTCTTAGAATTAAAAAATCAGTACTGAGTGTTCGCTGGACAAACTGATTAATTGATTGTAATTTTAATTTAGCTGCATCAAATTAATCAGATTAACTGATCCAAATATATGTAATTAATTATAACAAGTTATGATTCATTTTTAATGTTTCCCCTTTGAGTCAATTTGCTACACAGGTTACTGAGACCAAGCTATACCTAAAACAGCTGTGGTGACAAACTGATCATTTGTTTTAGACACTTGATGTTTTTAATGATTATACAACATTTTAAATTAAATAAGTTGTGTTTTGAAAGACCTGAGTACAGCAGGATCTCTCTCCTGATCTCTTGTCCCAGGGGTTTGTTATGTAGTATGAAAGTCAGAAAGTTTTTGGTGATTTCACTGAGGTTTATCTAACTACACAATATGTTTGTGTGTCCTGCATCAGGGGCCTGTTTCAATAAGGAGCTTCAACCAACTCTGAGTTAAAACTTGAACTCTGAGTTGACTTACCCTGAGATGAGAAACTCTGAGTTTTCGGTTTCAGAACAGCTGAAATGAGTAAGTTCAATCAACTCTAAGTTGACTGACTCTGAGTTAAGCGCGTGCACCACATCTATAAAAAGCCATTATCAATGGAGCGCAGATATTATGAGTCACCATGGTAACAGCGCCACACAAAAAGAGGTCTGTATATCTCTCACCAGCAGTACGCAAACATTTTTGTTTTAAGCAACAGGGCAGCAGCGGCGAGCGAGATAGTTAGTTTGGGAGAAAATAGTTGCTCGAGTCAATGCGTAAGTTTACATTTTAATTACTGTTATACAGTGTTGGGTGTTATTACCAAGTAATCTAAATACTGTAATTTAATTAAAGGGATTACTCTTAATTCTTCTGTAATATAAAGTAAAATATGATGTCATTGCATTAAATACTGCATAGACTATAGAACAATTCTGTATAAAACAATAGTGGATTTAACATAACATTTTTTAAAGGTATGTTTTTTAATGTAACCTTCTCTCTCTAGAAACTTTGGTCAATTCAAGAATAATTCATGCAATTGTATATTGTTAATTTGAAAGCATTAAAAGTGCAGTTTATGGTCTCTTTTTGTATTGTTCAAGTGGTTGAGGTTGATATGGGATTTATAAAGTAAATAGTAATAAGTAGACCAATACTTTCTAGAGATAGTAATTGTTACATTAATCTAATTACACTGTTGAAGATGTCATTTGTAGTTAGTAATTAATAAGTATTTTAGAGTAACTTACCCAACTGTTATACTATCAGAGGTGAAACTGGAAGAACAGTATGTTATTCAACCTAATTTTAATTTTCATGTAGGTGCAATCCTGCAGGCATTAAAAGAACATGCAGCAGCTGAAAATGAAATATAAAAACATAATTCAATCAGGTAAGGCTTGAGCATATCATGGATGTAGGCTACCTGACTTTACAAACATTTGACATATTCAATAACTAAATAGCATCCAGTGTCTTGCAGTGCAGCAGCATTTTTGACATAGGTCTAATTAACACAATTAAATGTTCATTCTCATTTGACTTCTACTCAGCCAACAGAAAGAAGGAAGAGGCTCGCAAAGATGGAGATGGAGATGAAGATGCAGAGGAGATGGAAATGCAGAGGAGATGAAGATGCAGAGGAGATGGAGATGCAGAGGAGATGGAGATGCAGAGGAGATGCAGATGCAGAGGAGATGGAGATGCAGAGGAGATGGAGATGCAGAGGAGATGGAGATGCAGAGGAGATGCAGATGCAGAGGAGATGGAGATGGAGATGCAGAGGAGATGGAGATGCAGAGGAGATGAAGATGCAGAGGAGATGGAGATGCAGAGGAGATGAAGATGCAGAGGAGATGGAGATGCAGAGGAGATGGAGATGCAGAGGAGATGAAGATGCAGAGGAGATGGAGATGCAGAGGAGATGGAGATGCAGAGGAGATGGAGATGCAGAGGAGATGGAGATGCAGAGGAGATGGAGATGCAGAGGAGATGGAGATGCAGAGGAGATGCAGAGGAGATGGAGATGCAGAGGAGGTGGAGATGCAGAGGAGATGCAGATGCAGAGGAGATGAAGATGCAGAGGAGATGCAGATGCAGAGGAGATGGAGATGCAGAGGAGATGCAGATGCAGAGGAGATGAAGATGCAGAGGAGATGCAGATGCAGAGGAGATGGAGATGCAGAGGAGATGGAGATGCAGAGGAGATGGAGATGGAGATGCAGAGGAGATGGTGATGGAGATGCAGAGGAGATGGAGATGCAGAGGAGATGAAGATGCAGAGGAGATGGAGATGCAGAGGAGATGCAGATGCAGAGGAGATGGAGATGCAGAGGAGATGGAGATGCAGATGCAGAGGAGATGCAGATGCAGAGGAGATGGAGATGGAGATGCAGAGGAGATGGAGATGCAGAGGAGATGAAGATGCAGAGGAGATGCAGATGCAGAGGAGATGCAGATGCAGAGGAGATGGATTTGCAGAGGAGATGGAGATGGAGATGCAGAGGAGATGGAGATCCAGAGGAGATGGAGATGCAGAGGAGATGAAGATGGAGATTCAGAGGAGATGCAGATGGAGATGCAGAGGAGATGGAGATGCAGAGGAGATGCAGATGGAGATGCAGAGGAGATGGAGATGCAGAGGAGATGGAGATGCAGATGCAGAGGAGATGGAGATGCAGAGGAGATGCAGATGCAGAGGAGATGGAGATGCAGAGGAGATGCAGAGGAGATGGAGATGCAGAGGAGATGAAGATGCAGAGGAGATGCAGATGCAGAGGAGATGGAGATGCAGAGGAGATGCAGATGCAGAGGAGATGGAGATGCAGAGGAGATGGAGATGCAGAGGAGATGGAGATGGAGATGCAGAGGAGATGGTGATGGAGATGCAGAGGAGATGGAGATGCAGAGGAGATGAAGATGCAGAGGAGATGGAGATGCAGAGGAGATGAAGATGCAGAGGAGATGGAGATGCAGAGGAGATGCAGATGCAGAGGAGATGGAGATGCAGAGGAGATGGAGATGCAGATGCAGAGGAGATGCAGATGCAGAGGAGATGGAGATGGAGATGCAGAGGAGATGGAGATGCAGAGGAGATGAAGATGCAGAGGAGATGCAGATGCAGAGGAGCTGCAGATGCAGAGGAGATGGATTTGCAGAGGAGATGGAGATGGAGATGCAGAGGAGATGGAGATCCAGAGGAGATGGAGATGCAGAGGAGATGAAGATGGAGATTCAGAGGAGATGCAGATGGAGATGCAGAGGAGATGGAACTGCAGAGGAGATGAAGATGGAGATGCAGAGGAGATGGAGATGCAGAGGAGATGGAGATGCAGAGGAGATGGAGATGCAGAGGAGATGAAGATGCAGAGGAGATGAAGATGCAGAGGAGATGGAGATGCAGAGGAGATGAAGATGCAGAGGAGATGGAGATGGAGATGCAGAGGAGATGGAGATGGAGATGCAGAGGAGTTGGAGATGCAGAGATGAAGATTCAGAGGAGATGGAGATGCAGAGGAGATGCAGATGCAGAGGAGATGGAGATCAGAGGAGATGCAGAGGAGATGGAGATGGAGATGCAGAGGAGATGGAGATGCAGAGGAGATGAAGATGCAGAGGAGATGCAGATGCAGAGGAGATGGAAATGCAGAGGAGATGGAGATGCAGAGGAGATGGAGATGCAGAGGAGATGGAGATGCAGAGGAGATGCAGATGCAGAGGAGATGGAGATGCAGAGGAGATGGATTTGCAGAGGAGATGGAGATGGAGATGCAGAGGAGATGGAGATCCAGAGGAGATGGAGATCCAGAGGAGATGAAGATGGAGATTCAGAGGAGATGCAGATGGAGATGCAGAGGAGATGGAGATGCAGAGGAGATGAAGATGCAGAGGAGATGCAGATGCAGAGGAGCTGCAGATGCAGAGGAGATGGATTTGCAGAGGAGATGGAGATGGAGATGCAGAGGAGATGAAGATCCAGAGGAGATGGAGATGCAGAGGAGATGAAGATGGAGATTCAGAGGAGATGCAGATGGAGATGCAGAGGAGATGGAACTGCAGAGGAGATGAAGATGGAGATGCAGAGGAGATGCAGATGGAGATGCAGAGGAGATGGAACTGCAGAGGAGATGAAGATGGAGATGCAGAGGAGATGCAGATGGAGATGCAGAGGAGATGGAGATGCAGAGGAGATGAAGATGCAGAGGAGATGCAGATGCAGAGGAGCTGCAGATGGAGATGCAGAGGAGATGGAACTGCAGAGGAGATGAAGATGGAGATGCAGAGGAGATGGAGATGCAGAGGAGATGAAGATGCAGAGGAGATGCAGATGCAGAGGAGATGCAGATGGAGATGCAGAGGAGATGGAACTGCAGAGGAGATGAAGATGGAGATGCAGAGGAGATGCAGATGGAGATGCAGAGGAGATGGAGATGCAGAGGAGATGAAGATGCAGAGGAGATGCAGATGCAGAGGAGCTGCAGATGCAGAGGAGATGGATTTGCAGAGGAGATGGAGATGGAGATGCAGAGGAGATGGAGATCCAGAGGAGATGGAGATGCAGAGGAGATGAAGATGGAGATTCAGAGGAGATGCAGATGGAGATGCAGAGGAGATGGAGATGCAGAGGAGATGGAGATGCAGAGGAGATGCAGATGCATAGGAGATGGAGATGCAGAGGAGATGCAGATGCAGAGGAGATGGAGATGCAGAGGAGATGGAGATGCAGAGGAGATGAAGATGCAGAGGAGATGCAGATGCAGAGGAGATGGAGATGCAGAGGAGATGGAGATGCAGAGGAGATGGAGATGCAGAGGAGATGAAGATGCAGCGGAGATGCAGATGCAGAGGAGATGGATTTGCAGAGGAGATGGAGATGGAGATGCAGAGGAGATGGAGTTCCAGAGGAGATGGAGATGCAGAGGAGATGAAGATGGAGATTCAGAGGAGATGCAGATGGAGATGCAAGGGAGATGGAGATGCAGAGGAGATGGAGATGCAGAGGAGATGAAGATGGAGATGCAGAGTAGATGGAGATGCAGAGGAGATGGAGATGCAGAGGAGATGAAGATGGAGATGCAGAGGAGATGGAGATGGAGATGCAGAGGAGATGGAGATGCAGAGGAGATGGAGATGGAGATGCAGAGGAGATGGAGATCCAGAGGAGATGGAGATGCAGAGGAGATGAAGATGGAGATGCAGAGGAGATGCAGATGGAGATGCAGAGGAGATGGAGATGCAGAGGAGATGGAGATGCAGAGGAGATGGAGATGCAGAGGAGATGGAGATGCAGAGGAGATGAAGATGGAGATGCAGAGGAGATGGATATGCAGAGGAGATGGAGATGCAGAGGAGATGGAGATGCAGAGGAGATGGAGATGCAGAGGAGATGGAGATGGAGATGCAGAGGAGATGGAGATCCAGAGGAGATGAAGATGGAGATGCAGAGGAGATGGAGATGCAGAAGAGATGGAGATCCAGAGGAGATGAAGATGGAGATGCAGAGGAGATGGAGATGCAGAGGAGATGGAGATCCAGAGGAGATGAAGATGGAGATGCAGAGGAGATGGAGATGCAGAGGAGATGGAGATGCAGAGGAGATGGAGATGCAGAGGAGATGCAGATGCAGAGGAGATGGAGATGCAGAGGAGATGGAGATGCAGAGGAGATGGAGATGGAGATGGAGATGCAGAGGAGATGGAGATTCAGAGTAGATGAAGATGGAGATGCAGTGGAGATGGAGAGGCAGAGGAGATGGAGATGCAGAGGAGATGGAGATGGAGATGCAGAGGAGATGGAGATGCAGAGGAGATGGAGATGGAGATGCAGAGGAGATGGAGATGCAGAGGAGATGAAGATGGAGATGGAGATGCAGAGGAGATGGAGATCCAGAGGAGATGGAGATCCAGAGGAGATGAAGATGGAGATTCAGAGGAGATGCAGATGGAGATGCAGAGGAGATGGAGATGCAGAGGAGATGAAGATGCAGAGGAGATGCAGATGCAGAGGAGCTGCAGATGCAGAGGAGATGGATTTGCAGAGGAGATGGAGATGGAGATGCAGAGGAGATGAAGATCCAGAGGAGATGGAGATGCAGAGGAGATGAAGATGGAGATTCAGAGGAGATGCAGATGGAGATGCAGAGGAGATGGAACTGCAGAGGAGATGAAGATGGAGATGCAGAGGAGATGCAGATGGAGATGCAGAGGAAATGGAACTGCAGAGGAGATGAAGATGGAGATGCAGAGGAGATGCAGATGGAGATGCAGAGGAGATGGAGATGCAGAGGAGATGAAGATGCAGAGGAGATGCAGATGCAGAGGAGCTGCAGATGGAGATGCAGAGGAGATGGAACTGCAGAGGAGATGAAGATGGAGATGCAGAGGAGATGGAGATGCAGAGGAGATGAAGATGCAGAGGAGATGCAGATGCAGAGGAGATGCAGATGGAGATGCAGAGGAGATGGAACTGCAGAGGAGATGAAGATGGAGATGCAGAGGAGATGCAGATGGAGATGCAGAGGAGATGGAGATGCAGAGGAGATGAAGATGCAGAGGAGATGCAGATGCAGAGGAGCTGCAGATGCAGAGGAGATGGATTTGCAGAGGAGATGGAGATGGAGATGCAGAGGAGATGGAGATCCAGAGGAGATGGAGATGCAGAGGAGATGAAGATGGAGATTCAGAGGAGATGCAGATGGAGATGCAGAGGAGATGGAGATGCAGAGGAGATGGAGATGCAGAGGAGATGCAGATGCATAGGAGATGGAGATGCAGAGGAGATGCAGATGCAGAGGAGATGGAGATGCAGAGGAGATGGAGATGCAGAGGAGATGAAGATGCAGAGGAGATGCAGATGCAGAGGAGATGGAGATGCAGAGGAGATGGAGATGCAGAGGAGATGGAGATGCAGAGGAGATGAAGATGCAGCGGAGATGCAGATGCAGAGGAGATGGATTTGCAGAGGAGATGGAGATGGAGATGCAGAGGAGATGGAGTTCCAGAGGAGATGGAGATGCAGAGGAGATGAAGATGGAGATTCAGAGGAGATGCAGATGGAGATGCAAGGGAGATGGAGATGCAGAGGAGATGGAGATGCAGAGGAGATGAAGATGGAGATGCAGAGTAGATGGAGATGCAGAGGAGATGGAGATGCAGAGGAGATGAAGATGGAGATGCAGAGGAGATGGAGATGGAGATGCAGAGGAGATGGAGATGCAGAGGAGATGGAGATGGAGATGCAGAGGAGATGGAGATCCAGAGGAGATGGAGATGCAGAGGAGATGAAGATGGAGATGCAGAGGAGATGCAGATGGAGATGCAGAGGAGATGGAGATGCAGAGGAGATGGAGATGCAGAGGAGATGGAGATGCAGAGGAGATGGAGATGCAGAGGAGATGAAGATGGAGATGCAGAGGAGATGGATATGCAGAGGAGATGGAGATGCAGAGGAGATGGAGATGCAGAGGAGATGGAGATGCAGAGGAGATGGAGATGGAGATGCAGAGGAGATGGAGATCCAGAGGAGATGAAGATGGAGATGCAGAGGAGATGGAGATGCAGAAGAGATGGAGATCCAGAGGAGATGAAGATGGAGATGCAGAGGAGATGGAGATGCAGAGGAGATGGAGATCCAGAGGAGATGAAGATGGAGATGCAGAGGAGATGGAGATGCAGAGGAGATGGAGATGCAGAGGAGATGGAGATGCAGAGGAGATGCAGATGCAGAGGAGATGGAGATGCAGAGGAGATGGAGATGCAGAGGAGATGGAGATGGAGATGGAGATGCAGAGGAGATGGAGATTCAGAGTAGATGAAGATGGAGATGCAGTGGAGATGGAGATGCAGAGGAGATGGAGATGCAGAGGAGATGGAGATGGAGATGCAGAGGAGATGGAGATGCAGAGGAGATGGAGATGGAGATGCAGAGGAGATGGAGATGCAGAGGAGATGAAGATGAAGATGGAGATGCAGAGGAGATGAAGATGAAGATGGAGATGCAGAGGAGATGGAGATGCAGAGGAGATGAAGATGAAGATGGAGATGCAGAGGAGATGAAGATGAAGATGGAGATGCAGAGGAGATGGAGATGGCCCTGAGCCTGAATGCTGGAAGGCTAATGGCTGAGGGAATTCCTGGAGGGACTTCAGAGCCAGTCACTCCCGAAGATTCAAGTGCCTTCATAAAATGTAAGAGGTCTACATATGTGTTATTTTTTATATAGGCTGTTTTTGATATTTCCATATATTTTACTTTGGGTTGGGTTTTTTGTTGCTCCCAACAGATTCTGATGGTAATAGTTGTCTTTTGGAGCCTCCTGTCCCAACAGAACCCCAGACAGTTGTAAGTAGCCTACTCAATACACCAGAAATTATGACAAATAGTATTATAAAATGTGCTCAACCAAATGCTCATCTTCACAGGACGATGGGGATGAAGAAACAGTTCCCTTTCAAGGGAACTCGAGCTGCGTCAAACGCTGTGGGAACGCCCCTGCATTGTGCGTCATGAAGCACGTATGGAATCAGCCCAATGGAGAGATGGACGTCATAGGCGAGTGACGTCATCGACCAGGAAACTATAAAGCACCCCATAAACACAAGTGCAACAGCTTTTTGTGCCTTCAGTCGCGCTATATGTGAATCTGTCCCTGTGTGAATATTGTCTGTCTTTACATACTCTGCACCACACAAACAATTTATATATATATATATATATATATATATATATATATATATATATATATTAAGAGAGATATGGCGAACGAACAGCAGTTTAGGAAGTGTGTCCCTCCCTGCTCGCGTTATTTTACGAGTGGGGATACACACGTTCTTTGTGTTGTTTGTTTGGGAGTGCAGCATGCCCAGTCAGCTGTCGAGGGAGCTGATTGTGAGCATTGCGAGCGTCTGCCATTAAGGACGCTCCGCTCCCGCCGGGCGCTCTTCGAGGAGAGCGGTTTGGTGCGCGCTCCCCGCGGTTCGGGTCCCGCTCTTGCCGAGGCAGAGAGACGACGCGTATCGTGGGGATCGCATATGGATCTCTCAGCGGGGTTAGAGACGGGCTCTGCCTTATCTCTCCCTTCACCTGTGAGATCCAGTGCCTCAGTCCCGTGTTCGGAAGCACGCGCTGCGGTTTCTTCCGCTCGGGCTGAGGCACCAGTTATGAATGAGGGAGATGTGGACGATTCGCCACCTTACACTCCCGAAAGTGATGAGCTACTGGAGGTATTAACAAGAGCTGTAGAAAAACTCAGCATTGTATGGGCAGTGACTAGACAGGAGTCTGTTTCTAAATCAAAATTAGATGAGAGATTTTTGCCGTCACGAGTGCAACCTCCACACTGAGGTGTCGAAATCGTGGAAAAAACCGGTGTCACATAGAGTGTTTAGTCCCCAGACTTCAACATATTCTAATATTGTGGGGGCAAAATCATATGGTTATTCGGCCTCGCGTGGAAGAGACGCTTGCGAATTTTCTCTCCCTCGAGGCTGCGTCATCTGTTAAGGCACCGACATTACCCACCAAGACTCTTAGAAATATTTCGGTTTTTGTGGGTAAAGCGTATTTGGCGGCGGGTCAGGCTGCGTCATGTCTGCATACTATGTCTATTATGCAGGCATACCAGGCTGACCTGCTGAGGGACGTGAGTGAGAGTGAGGAGGTCTGTGCTGACGTGGTTTGTGAACTGCATCAGACTGCTGATTTATCCCTGCGCGCAACCAGAGAGTCGGCCAAGCTAGTGGGTCGATTAATGGCAGCTCTGGTGGCCGCAGAAAGACATCTGTGGTTAAATCAGACAAATATAAAAGAAAAAGAAAAAGCTTTCCTTTTAGACACTCCTCTCTCCCCCCTGGGTTTATTTGGCACAGACGGTCCCAGCGAGCGATTTCCAGAGGGACGCTCGCTCCCTCTGAGGAGGGTTTCAGAGCGGTTAGACCAGTTGTTCCCTGCCGGTGTGCCGTTACAGGGTGCTGCGTTTGCTGCTCAATTTACACCAGAGGCCAGTCTCGAGAGACTGGTACCCTTAGTAGAATTTCTGGCAGAGTGGAAAAGCCTTCCAAAAATATCTCATTGGGTCCTGCAGACAATAGAAAGGGATTATGCTATCCAATTCAGGTGTCGTCCACCAAGATTCAGAGGGGTTCTGCCTACAGTGGTGGGCCCCGAGCAGGCTCTGGTTATGGAATAAGAGGTGAAAGCAGTCCTTCAAAAGGAGGCTATAGAACGGGTTCCTCCTCCCAGTGTGGAGTCAGGCTATTACAGCCGATATTTCATCGTTCCAAAATAGGATGGGGGGCTGCGTCCAATTTTAGACCTGCGCCTATTGAATCGCTCGGTAGGGAAGCCAAAATTCAAGATGCTCACTATCAAGCAGATCGTGTCTCAAATCAGATCCGAGGACTGGTCTGTCACGATAGATCTAAGGGACGCGTACTTCCACATTTCCATCCTTCCACAACACAGGAAGTTCCTGAGGTTCACCTTCGGGGGCGAGGTGTACCAGCACAGGGTTCTTCCGTTTGGCCCAGCTTTATCTCCCTGCACTTTAACGAAATGCATGGACGCAGCACTAGTGCCCCTGAGGCTTCAGGGTGTTCGTGTCCTCAATTACATCAACGATTGGTTGATTTTAGCTCAGACAGAGCAGATGGCGGTTCGACATTGAGATGTCGTTCTCGTTCATATCAGGAAGTTGGGGTTGAGGCTGAACGCAAAGAAAAGTGTATTATCTCCTCAGAAGACCACTTTTCTGGGTGTCGTTTGGGTTTCGGTTTCGATGCAGGCGCGACTCGCTCCGACCCGCATCGTTTCGATTCTCTCAGCTGTGAAACAAGTAAAGCTAGGCCAGCTACTTACTGTAAAACAGTTTTAGAGACTGTCGGGTCTGATGTCAGCAGCGTCCGACGTTATACCTTGCGGCCTGTTGTACATGAGATCGCTACAGTGGTGGCTCAGGACCAAGGGATTCTCCCCGAGGGGAAATCCGCTCCGCACGGTCAAAGTCACGCGGCTCTGCCTTCGTGCTCTGGTCATGTGGAAAGAAACTTGGTTCCTATTCAAAGGGCTTGTGTTGGGGGCTCTTTGTCATCGCGTAACGCTAGCGACGGATGCTTCCCTCACAGGGTGGGGGGCGGTCACGAGTGGTCGTCCAGCCCAAGGGCTGTCGCAGGACCATCATCTATCACGGCTTATAAATTGTCTAGAGATGTTGGCGGTGTTACAGGCTCTGAAACACTTCCTAGCAGACCTGAGAGGTCATCATCTGTTAGTTCAGTCAGACAACACGTCGGTGGTCTCTTATATAAATCATCAGGGGGGCCTGCGGTTTCGCCGGCTTTACAAGTTGGCCAGTCAGATCCTCCTGTGGTCCCAAGGGAGGTTACTATTTCTGAGAGCAATGTATCTTCCTGGGTATTTGAATGCGGTAGCAGACTCCCTGTCGAGACAGGGGCAGAGGCCGGGGGATTGGAGACTCCATCCCGAGGTGGTGGAGCTCCTTTGGTTGAGTTTCGGTCGCGCCGAGGTGGACCTATTCGCTTCCAAGGAGACCACGCATTGTCATTTGTGGTTTTCCATCAGCCATCCAGCCCCTCTGGGGTTGGACGCTATGGTGCAGTCGTGGCCGAGGTCACGTCTGTTCGCCTTTCCCCTGATTGCTCTGCTACCTGGAGTTCTGGAGAGGGTTCGCTGGGACGGGGTCAGCCTACTATTAGTAGCCCCGTTCTGGCCGGCCCGAGTATGGTTTGCGGACCTGATTTCTCTCCTTGACGGCTCTCCCTTGGAGCTCCCGGTCAGGAGGGATCTACTCTCTCAGGCGGGCAGCATGATATTTCACCCCCGCCCAGTATTGTGGGCTTGGCCTCTGAGGGGGCCCAGCTCATGAACTCTGGTCTCTCAACCGAGGTTGTTGAGACCATTCTTCACTCCAGAGCTCCATCCACGAGGAAGCTTTATGCCTTGAAGTGGAAACTCTTCACTTCTTGGTGTGGAGAGCACCTGCAGGACCCAGTTAACTGCCCAGTGGGTGCAGTGCTGGAATTCCTGCAGGAGCGCTTCTCCACAGGGCTATCCCCCTCCACACTAAAGGTGTTTGTGGCGCCACTGGCTGCTTACCAAGTCCCTTTCAGTGGAGTTTCTCTTGGGAGACACCCGCTTATAACTCGTTTCCTTCGTGGCACACTGAGGCTGAGGCCAGCAGTTCGTACGAGGGTGCCGGCCTGTGATCTGGCCATCGTATTAGAAGGTCTTTCCCTAGCTCCTCTTGAACCTATCGAAGAAGTTCCTGAGAAGTTTCTCATGTTTAAGACTATCTTTCTTCTGCTATCTCCTCACTAAAGAGAATCGGAGATTTGCAGGCTCTGTCGGTTTCACCCTCGTGCCTGGAATTTTCGCCTGGCATGGTTAAGGCTTTTATGCATCCTAGACCAGGTTACGTTCCCAAGGTCCCTACTAATGTTGTTAGACGTACAGTTCTGCAGGCCTTTTGTCCTCCTCCATTTCTGTCGTCTGACCAGGAGAAACTTAATTTACTCTGCCCTGTTAGGGCGTTAGACGCCTATGTCCACAGAACTGCCCTGTTGAGGAAGTCAGAACAACTATTTGTGTGCTTTGGGCCACCCAAGAAGGGGTGTCCCGCGTCTAAACAGAGAATGAGCAAGTGGGTGGTCGAGGCTATCTCACTTGCCTATGAGTCGGCTGGTCAGCCTTCACCATTGGCTGTACGAGCCCACTCTACCAGGAGTATGGCGGCTTCTAAAGCCTTACTGTCAGGAGTTTCCCTCAGTGACGTTTGTGATAAGGCTGGATGGTCTTCACCGCATACTTTCATTAGGTTCTACGACCTAGACTTAAGTTCTACCCCTGGGGCACAGGTGCTCTCGTCCTCTGTGCGCTAGTTCTCACATTGCGGTCACTTGGTCCTATGGCGACGTGGGTATTAGCATTCCCACAGCGTTTGACGCAGCTCGAGTTCCCTTGAAAGGGAACGTCTCGGTTACGTATGTAACCCTAGTTCCCTGATAGGGAACGAGACGCTGCGTCATTCCACCATACTGCCGGCTTTCCCGCTTCCTTCAGGCCTATCAGAAGCTGTCGCGCTTGTGTTTATGGGGTGCTTTATAGTTTCCTGGTCGATGACGTCACCCGCCTATGACGTCCATCTCTCCATTGGGCTGATTCCATATGTGCTTCATGACGCACAACGCAGGGGCGTTCCCACAGCGTTTGACGCAGAATCTCGTTCCCTATCAGGGAACTAGGGTTACATACGTAACCGAGACGTTTCTGCTGCCACAGAGAGGCCTACAGAGGTAATGTTAATTTTATGTGTCTACACATCAAACAATCTACACATTCACATTTATTCACATTATTTATGTGGAGTAGCCTATACAATCTAATTTTATATCTAAGTATAAACGGATATTCTTATCTCTCCCCCGTCCCCAGAGTGTGGAAGAACAGCAGGAGGAAGGTCCATCAACTTCTGGTGCACAGATGAACACAGTTCAGTGATTTTCAGTGAATGCCACAGTTTAATTCTGTAGAATTTGTTTAGAACTCCATGATGTAACTCTAATCTACTGTAATTTCAGTTGCCAGTTAAGAAGTTAAATAGACTTCATCTTATTAAAAAAATTGGGGGAAAAAATAGCAATGAATAAATGCACCGAAAGAATGAATGAGGTGTTTAAACACCGCTTCCTCTTTAAAAAAGGGGAGGAGACCGAAATAAACTCTGGGTTTACGGAAGTAAACCTGCTCCCGACCAGGTTAGGTTCACAGAGTGAGTTACCATGGTAACTGACTCTGAGTATAAGTTACCTCTCTTTCAGAGACAGGCTTGACTTACCCTGCTTTCTCAGGTTTGACATACCTCCCATTCTGAAACAGAAAACCCAGAGTTTCCCTCATTTCAGGGTTAACATACTCAGAGTTTTCACTTAACCTCCTTTCTGAAACAGGCCCCAGGTGTTTAAATGTCATATGTGATTACTGTTAGATGAAATGGTTTTGTAACAGAATAACCATTATGGACATACTAAACTTTTCCATTAAGATTATGAGTTTCAGACTTGAACGAAGCAGTAAGTATTACAGACGATAAGTTGGTTTGTTTGACGAAAATAAGAACATTAAACTTATTAAAGTTGCATTATATCCAGCGGTGATCTCTCGTTACATTCCATGTCTCCATCAAACCACATCATGATGCATGCTTTCTAAGGGACATGCTGAAATTTGAGACTTGAGTCCATTAAATAAGCCATTTTGTTTGGTTTGTTCTGTTCTTCTTGTATTGAACAGAATCAATAAACCCATCACAATCAGCAGCAGCATAACAGGGATCAATGTGAAGTATCCGTGCCATCTGTATGCTGACTGTCCTTCTCTCCTTTTCTTATCTGTGTAAAGAAATTAAATTAAACAATCAGTTTTAAAATCTTAATTGTTATTTATTATTCAAGAGTTTTAAAGCGCTTGTGTTTGACTGTCCTCACCTGAGTACAGCAGGATCTCTCTCCTGATGTCTTGTCCCAGAGGTTTGTTGTGGAGTCTGAATGTCAGAGAGGAGTTTGTGACTTCTGTGAGGTTTATCCAACTAGACACAATGTAAAGTCCTGTTTGTGTGTCCTCCATGAGGTGTGTTTGTGTTTGGTTAGTGATGTCTGAGTTTTCCATCAGCCACTGCAGTTTAGGAGAAGGGTAACCCCCATCTGATGTCACTAGCAGATTGAGTCCATAAGTTAACATGGAGAACTGCAGACGAGGTTCAGAGTAGAACGCTGAAAAACAACAGAACACAGACGTTAAATCACAAGACTGTTACAATCACACTGTGAGATCTTGAGATTGATTCACATGATTTTCTATGAACATCAGTCAATATTGTGGTTACCTGCAATTTTGACTTTAAAGCTCTTCTTCTGGCTGCCAGTGTTTGTGCTGATGGAGCAGGTGTAAACACCGGCGTCCTGCAGAGTGACTCTGTCCAGTTTGAGTGATGCGTTTCCTGTTGCCATCTCTTGGATGAACAGGCTGGTGCGTTTTACATAATGAGGATTCTGTCGGTCGAGCTGGTCCCGACTGTAGTAGAAGCTGTGAACAACGTCCAGCTCAAGCTGCCAGGTAATAATAGTGCTACTGAGATCCCATGAGTCCACAGGGAAGGTGCAGGGGAGGATCACCGCCTCTCCGTAAAACCCAGTGACAGGACCTCTGGGCACGATAATCTCAAACTCAGCTAGAGAGTGAAGGAGAGAAAATATATCAGTATTTGAGTTTCACAATCAATCATTATTTGCAGTATGATTTTGTTGGCAGATCTGGACTTGTCAAAAGGATTTACAGAAAGCTGCATTTAGAACAGACATCAATGCAAGAGGGAGGGGAAGTTATTTTTGATTATAGATTATGAGTGCCCATGAATTAAATATAATGTGCACAGATAAATCATTTATAATAAATACGGCAATATTCCATAAAAAGGCGGTCAATTTTGATTTCATGTCTATTTTTGATTTTAGCTTCTTTATTTATTCACCTTTGTAATAATTACCTTATTTATTTATGTGCATGTTATAATATTTTTGTCTGTTTTATTCTTCCTTTGTATTTTTTTATCCTATTTATTTCTGCCTGTCGCTTTTACATTTCTGTATGCATTTCTGCCTCATTATACAAATGAGGAGGGGCTGTGTCTTAAGGGGTCAACTTCTGCCCAATGCCCATTGGTTGGTTTGCATTTTACTGCATCGGTCAAATCTACATGCCACCGGCGGCCGATGCGGCCACAGTCACAACAAAGATGGTTGCCTACGATGAAGTTGTCAGTGAGCTTATTGACTTTATTATTTTTCGTTTGGACGCTCTGACAGAACGTGTGTTTCAGTTAGCGGCACACATGGACACAGATGTCGACAATGTAGTTTTTGAGAATCTGGAGGAAGCGGATAAGCATATATCTGCTTATGTGCTGCCTGTGGACGCCGTGGAAGGACTTTTACATGCGGGTTTGCCTGTTGGTGCCATTGGCGTGATTTTTTTCCCCAAACCACTTCAGCGGAAATCCCGCCCTGCAGCCGATTCTAAAGTTTTCATTGGTCATGTCAATCACTGTACTGATTGCCTACACCAAACACTGATCCCTAAACCTACCCGTCACTGTAACCTAAACCAATGAAATCGGCTGCAGGGCGGGATTTCCGCTGAAGTGGTTTGGGAAAAAAAATCACGCGTGCCATTGCACCATTCCACGCCACGGCGTCCACAGGCAGCATATAAGCAGGGCGACCAGCTATCCCAGGTGTGTGATTAACGTTAGCGACCGAGTTAAGAAGATGGGCGCTTCCTCCAGATTCTGAAAAACTACATTGTCGACATCTGTGTCCATGTGTGCCGCTAACTGAAACACACGTTCTGTCAGAGCGTCCAAACGAAAAATAATAAAGTCAATACTTATAACGTTAGCATTGTTTTCAAAAACAGTTGCTAAATGCCTCAGCTCACTGACAACTTAATCGTAGGTAGCCATCTATGTTGTGACTGTGGCCGGTGGCATGTAGATTCGACCGATACAGTAAAATGCTAAACAACCAATGGGCAGAAGTTGACCCCTTAAGACACAGCCCCTCCTCATTTGCATAATGAGCCAGAAATGCATACAGAAATGTAGAAACGACAGGCAGAAATAAATAGCACTGAAGAAATAAATAGGGTAAAAAAATACAAAGGAAGAATAAAACAGACAAAAATATTATAACATGCACATAAATAAATAAGGTAATTATTACAAAGGTGAATACATAAAGAAGCTAATTAAGAGATATATACATTTATGTCTCACTGTATAATTTAATTTCTACCTACATTTATTTGTTTATTGTATTTTTTGGGGCAATTAATTGTATGCTTATTTATTTATTGAGCATTTATTTATTTCTGTATTTATTTTTAAATATGGTAGAGCTGGTCCTCTATATTCCGCGAGATGTTTCAAAAGTGCTGGTGGTATTTTATTTTTTTGATCTGACGTAGTTGGTTCCTCAACTACATAAGATTCAGATTATTTTATTTAATGCCATGTCAGCATTCAAATTTATTTTCATGGCAAAAATTCAATTATATGTAATGGGGTAGAATATGGACTACAAACTAGATGGACTACAAATCCCATGATTTAAGATGCTATAAAGGGAAACCAAACTGTTTAGACTTCCTCTTTGTGGTACCATGTGTCAAGCAGGAAAAGCCGTTTGGTGTCTTTCAAGGCTGTGTAATAGCAGATGAAAAACTAAGTTGATTAATGAGCAGCATATAACTGAATTGGGAAGGTAATTTTTGTGATTTATGATGAGTGAGTTTGTCTAGTTTTAACATGTTTGTATTGGTCTTCTGTTTTAGTATTCTGATGGGAATGGTGTTGATTGGTGCCTCAGAGAATTAATCCGATATATTTGAGAACACAGGTACTGATCTTAATTGAATTATTGAATAGGGGGATTTGTTTTTAAGCTTAATTTTATAATTGTAATTTGTGTTATGTTTAATGGTTTTAAGGTTTTTTTAATCTTTGTAAATATTTTATTGGGCAATCATCAATTTGTATTCTATGTTTTATTTACAGATTATGCATGATTGCCGTTTACTTTATTGAAAGCATTGGTGGCTTAATGGGTGTCTGAAGAGATGACTTTAATGTTGAATTGAGTCTTGTGTACAGAAGTGGCAAAGTGATTGATTTAATTTGTGATATTGTTTTTGTGTTTTGTTTTGGACCTATAACTGACAGTGGGGTTCCCATCTTCTTGTATATGATCTACTCTGTTAAGGTTTGGGGAATAGATTGTAGTGGTTTGATTTACTTTACAATTGTGGAGGTTGGATTGAATTTGTGTTTGGTGAACTTGTGAGTGTGCACACAGTTTCAGAGTAATTTCTATTGGATAGGATTGGGAACCCTGTTGTAACGGTTACAATTTTGTTTGTTTTCTCTCTTTGCCAGTTCTGATTACCCATTGTGAATATTGTGCAATAAACTTTGTTATCTTTGCAACGAAACACACTGTGGTTGTGGCCCTTTTATTTAGTTCTCCTCATCTCTTGCGACATGACGGGGTTACATATAAAAATACAAATATCATATAAATACAATAAAACAAAACAAGAAGTAATTTTATACAATATATATTCTTAAATGAACATGATAAAAAATCCAAAACCTTTTCAGGCATAATCTCATTAAATATGTCCTTTAATGAAGTAACTTCATAAAAGAGCATTCTGCTCAACTATATCAGACATTCATAATAACAGAAAAAAACTTGCCATAGTTTTGTCATTTTATAAGTAGCCAGTTTTGGTGTAACAAGTTGTACATTTTGTTGCCAATTAGTAAATGTAGTGGGTGTATTAAGAGGCTACAATTTCCAAATATGCCCAAGTGTAACTTGATCCCCTCCCATTATGCTGATCTGATGTGTGTTGGTATGCCTGACCCCTCTTTGTTTGGAATAATTTAAATGTTACTCTGCCTTATTTGGGAAAGCTGGCCTACAGTAGCCTTAAGACATCTCATTTTCTAAATACAATTAAATAAACACATTTCGACAAATGATGCAAACTCCGCTAGATTATAGATACAAGATTATTATTGTTATATTCACTATGAATAGGAGATCATATCCAATCCTTTTTGACAAAAGTTGAAATTTGTTAATTTTTTTTTAATAATACTTATTTCAGGTTTCAAAAACTATAAATGCCACCACTTGTGTCGTAAAACAGCACACTACCACTGTTGTTACTTTGACAAAACAGTAATTGGTCGGACTGACATCACAAAACACCTGCTTATTCATACAGCAGATAAGAGTGCAGGTTGACAAGCCACCAGGACTGTGGCTAATAACCAGGGGGAAAGGTCATTCACTCTGGTTCATGGACCAACTGACCAGCCATCAGCAAAGGCCAGTGAGCGGAGGGTCCAGCAGTCCATAATAGTTTCTGGACCAACTGACCAGCCATCAGCAAAGGCCAGTGAGCGGAGGGTCCAGCAGTCCATAATAGTTTCTGGACCAACTGACCAGCCATCAGCAAAGGCCAGTGAGCGGAGGGTCCAGCAGTCCATAATAGTTTCTGGACCAACTGACCAGCCATCAGCAAAGGCCAGTGAGCGGAGGGTCCAGCAGTCCATAATAGTTTTTGGACCAACTGACCAGCCATCAGCAATGGCCAGTGAGTGGAGGGACCAGCAGTCCATAATAGATTCTGGAACAACTGACCAGCCCTCTACCACAAACCAGAAACACTGGGGTCTACCATCGGTGGAGCAGGAGCTAAGACATCATAAATCAAATTTAAAAAAAGTTCCCTGTCCTAAATGTAATGTGACATTATACTTGAAAAATTTACAACGACACATACAAAGAAAGCATAGAACTGAAAAAATTGACATTTGTGCAGATCGCCACCTTGCCAGCCAATGTATTGATGCAAGAAATGGTATTTTTGCAGTTGGCAAAAATTTCTGTGGGCCACCTGTTCATGTTAAACAAAAGCTGAGAGGTCCAAGTGAATGCGAGATGGATGACTGCTCTTTGTTTTATGATGTAGCAGGTAGGAGTGGGCATCAATCATTTCGATGTTCTCACCTAAGGTCACTTGACTTTTGTTCAACTCCCTCAAACACCTGTCATCTTGAGGAGGACACACTGAGTGAGCTTGTAAAGCAAAGATGGTTTAAAGAAAACAAGAAAGAGATTTGTCTTGCTCGACTAAAGGAGGCAACAGACCAAAGTGCTCCACTTGCTGTGGGTGTTAAAATTGGGCCACCCAAAAAGCATTATGTGTCTGTCTTGGAGAACAAACCATCATACTACAGTCGATTGGGAAGGGTGATGGTTATGTATGATGCCCAGAGAAACAGCTGGCATTGTCCCTGTGTTAATGCACGGGTGCCTTGTCCACATAAGTATGTCGCAAAGTGGTTCCTTTTCAAACTAATAGACAGCTTTTTAAATATGTCAAAATCAACTGGAACAGAAGAAGATTACTTGGATGGTCATCAAGAAGATGACAAGGAAAACATGGAAAAGCCGCTTGGACTTGGGAAAGAACTTTTGCGGAGAATTTTAAAGTATATCATGGATTAAAAACGGTATCCAACAAATTTTCCTGAAAATCTTTTGCAGAGGAGTGTTTGATCCTCCCCCACCAAAGCATATTGTGCCATCAGAAAAGTTCTGCACTGAATGTGGTTATAACTTGCCTCTAAGTGACCCTATCCTTATCACAGCAAATGCTAAGATTGTGACACTGACATGTGTCTATGAAGGTAAGTGTTATAAAAAATTAAATATTACAGCATGCTGTCACATCTATGTGTCTAATCAATTTATTCCTTTCAGGAATAAGCACATACTTAAGGAAATGTCTAAGATATGGAATGGAGTACCGTTCCCAGTCTTGGTAACATGGAATCCACAACTTTAACAATCATATTCTCATGGGTTTCCACTTGTGTTTGTATTTAAGGGCATCACTCCAGGTATGGTCCCTGTACATTTTAAATGCACCTTTATTCCTTAAAATTGAAGCTCTCTTTCTCTCTTTGTATATGTTGTTTATTATACCTTCCCACAGTCCTAATTACTGCTTATTGTTACTAAGTAACAATACCTGCCACAAAGTATAACACTTTTATATTTGTCTGTAGACTCATAATGCAGCAGGCAGAGTTTTCAAAGCAATGGAACTTGCATCTTGTTTAAAGCTTCCTTCACATAACCATCTGTTTCATGGTTACCTACATTTTGAAGCATTGGTGCAACATGACTACAAATATGCATGTATCAATTGTGGTTCTCATCCTCCTGTGGTTATTATGGATCTTCATAAAAAGGGAGTTTTCAGTATGCCAGATATGACAACATACACATTAAAGCTATTCTGACAATGTTTGTTTTAGGCTTTGTTTGTATTGTGAGGAACAAAGAATGTTGGTTTCCTTTTGCAGTGAGTGAGGTACCTGATCCAACCGATTATACTGGGGAAGTTAATGTGAGTGACTTCTGGGAGTCTCTGTCCTTGAATATTATTTCCCTTGGGTTTGTGAAGGGTAAGACATGTTTTTTTCTTTGTCACTGAAGTAAATTGTACATGCCTCTATTGAATGATTGATTAACAAACAAAAACAACATATATTTAAAAGTTTTCTCATGTAGTTGGAGAGGAGAATCCTTTTGTTGTCAAGCCGACCTTTGGTTTTTGGGCACCGTGGATTGGACCTGAAACTCGAAAATCTGATGTGGTTTTAAACGCAGAGTGGGAAAAAGTACACCGCCCAGCAAAAACAAAAGAGCAGGCACCACTGAAGACAGACTTCTCGAGGAAGTCATGAAAATGAAGGTCAGGATTATTTGTAATATTTGTCTGTGTGAATATGTATCATATTTTTACTTTTTTTTTTTATTTGTTTCAACTTTACAGGTTGATGATGTCAAGAAACTGTGCAAAGCTTGTGGGGTGGATCCCTGTGGTTCAAAAACAGACCTTATCCTCAGGCTTCATAATGAAATTAGGAGTAGGAGTACTTATGATAAGATTTTTGAGAAGATCTGGGGGTGCATCAGGTAAGGAACCATACTCTGATTATGTTTTTTTTTCATTTGAATTTAAAGAATTTATATATTTTTTTATAATTGGTTTATAATGGTTTTAGGAGGCTGGTCTGCAGTTATGTGCCCATGTGGAGTGGTATACAGCCTGAAATTCAACATGAGAGCGGAAAGTCCTAGAGACTATGTTGATATTTTACTGTCCTGGCAACATTTACCAAATGTGACCATTTATGATTTTGCCAGAGGTCTGGCAACACATGGGAATCTGAGGGGCCCATTGGTGTTGCCATTTGCTCCACATGAGGGAAGACTACTTAGGCCTACAGAAGAAAACATTTCTTTAGCCAAAGAGGGCAAGGTCAAGGTTTATCTTCCCTGGTTAACAGAGCCACGAAATCCCCCCGATATCAATGGGCATCCTACAACAGGGAGTTCAGAGCATTATGTCCTATATGATAAACTGCATGAAACAAATGCGAAAGATCCCAAGGATTTTTTAAGAAGAACTGCTCTGGTGCCAGAACTGGCTGGGAAGGTTAATACCCAAGTAGTAGAACAATTCTTTGCTCAAATGGAGAAAAACAACTACTTTCTCAACATGATGGCACCCAGCTCTCAAATCTTTCTAATTCGTAATATAGTCCACCATCACAACACCCAGCTCAACAGATCAAGGCTGGAGAAAATACAGAAGTTAATGGGAACCAGACAAACCTTCATGAACAAGAATGGGCAACTTATTATAGGTAACATGTCTGTGTTTGTAACATACTTTTTTGCATGAGCATGTGTACTACGATTATATATATTTTTTCCCCTTTTAGGTCTATCTCAAGATATCTCAAACGCTGACAATATTAAGGTTCTGCAAAAAGATGAGGCTATTACTAAACTGCAGAATGTTAGTGCTAACTCCAGATGTTGGCAACATCCATTGAGTGCAGAACTACAGGAAAAGGTATCAAGTCAAGCCAGCTTTATAATATTGTACAAAATTTAGCAGCTTTAATGAAAATCATACCGTTATGTCTCATAATTTTACACTGAGCAGTTTAACGGCTGAGACATACAATTATATACAGTATGTTAATTATATAAATTATCAACCAATTGAGATTTAACAATAATAATGAAAGGCCTATAGAAGATAGAATTGTAGTTAATATGAAGAATGTTGTTTTTATGCGTTTTCATTTTTAGGTTTCACATGTACTGGATGAGGCCATGGATCCCAAGGATCATTCAATTCAATTCAATTCAAATTTATTTGTATAGCGCTTTTCACAATACACATTGTCTCAAAGCAGCTTTACAGAAAGTGCATTTCGGAAATGTACATAGAAAAATACAGTTAGTTAATCAAGTAGTAATTTATGGCATAACATATCGCCGGCTTTGAGTCGTCTCTTCACAGGCGTCGAGTCGTCTCTTCACAGGCGTTGGGGCATCTGAAGTCTCCGTGAGAGGCTGGATACAAACTGGAGCTGACAAACGCTATTTACCTCGGGACTAGCGTCCCGAGATAACAGCAGAAAGGCAGATGGGAAATAATTAGCATAGCTGATGTTCATAATGTTAATGCATTCGAACTGATTCAGCAGTAGTATTAAAGGTTAAGCATTAAGTGAATGCTTGGTTAAAGAGATGCGTCTTTAATCTAGTTTTAAACTGGGACAGCGAGTCTGAGCCTCGAACAATATCAGGAAGGCTATCCCAGAGTTTAGGAGCTAAATGCGAGAACGCCCTCCCTCCTTTAGTGGACTTAGATATCCTAGGAATGACCAGAAGCCTCGAATTTAGTGATCTTAAAGAGCGCGATGGATTGTATGGCGATAGAAGGTCTGTTAAATACACAGGAGCTAAACCATTTAGGGCTTTATAGGTCAGTAGGAATACTTTGTAATTGATACGTAACTTAATAGGTAACCAGTGTAGAGATGATAAAATAGGTGTTATATGATCATATTTTCTTGATCTAGTAAGAACTCCAGCGGCTGCATTTTTCACTAACTGTAGCTTGTTTATTGAGGATGCAGGACAACCAGCTAATATAGCATTACAGTAATCTAGTCTCGAGGTCATGAATGCATGAACTAACTTTTCTGCATCAGAAACAGATAGCATGTTACGTAGCTTAGCAATGTTTCTAAGGTGGAAAAAGGCTGTTCTTGTAATATATGAAATATGATTTTCGAAAGTCAAGTTGCGGTCTAGTATAACACCCAGGTCTTTTACTGTAGTGGATAAAGTAACAGGACATCCTTCTAAATTAAAGTTGTATTGTAAGGGATTTTGTGGGTAGTTTTTTGGACCAATAAGTAGTACCTCCGTTTTATCTGAATTTAATAGCAGGAAATTACACGTCATCCAGCATTTTATATCATTTAGACACTGTCAATTTAGATAAGTTAGTGTTTTCATCTGGCCGTGATGAGATATATAATTGAGTGTCATCAGCATAACAGTGGAAATTAATTCCATGTTTTCTTATAATATTACCAAGTGGCAGCATGTATATTGAGAATAGCAGAGGGCCTAACACCGATCCTTGCGGCACTCCATAGTCCACTGACGTTATCTTTGATTTTTCCCCATTTAAACAGACAAAATGGTAACAGTCTGATAAGTACGATCTAAACCAGCTTAATGCCTGTCCCTGAACACCAGTGTAGTTTTGTAGTCGATCCAAGAGTATTTTATGATCTATAGTGTCGAACGCAGCGCTAAGATCGAGTAGAACTAGTATTGAGATACAGCCTTGGTCATATTGTATGCGTTTATGGTGAAACACTTACCCGTGAGGACTTCTTGACATTAGGGCTACAGAATTATGTAGAGGCCATGGTAAGACAATGGAGTAACATGCACTCATGTGTTAGATGTGTAATTTGCATTATCATGGATTTTATTTTTGTGCCTCTTATGCAGATTCTGAATTCCTGTCTAAGGGTTATTGGTATTGTAGTATTTACTACCAATGCACTACATATCGACAGTATAATATGTAAATTACAAAACAAACAAAAACATTGTGTAAATACTGTAAAATCAACTTTGTGTTACAGGACATTGACATCTGGGTGACCAGCAGTTACATTTCAGTGACCTGCTTACCACCGCTCTCTGCAAACCCATTGGACCATTTTTCTGTATGTGTTTTTTTCTGGGTATATACTTTTTTGTAAAAACTTTTTTAAAAATGTATAACTCTTTGTGTGTGGATAAATTATTCTTTAAAGGTGGACATTTGCAACAAAGATGTCATTTTACTTCCATCTTGGAAACCAGGCCTTTTAACTTGGGAACAAGGCCATTGGATGATTTCTGTAAGTTAATATTTCAAATGACATACTTATGCTTTTAGTGCAAAGGGTTCATGAACTGTATCTGTTATAGTCCCGGTATGCCATTTCTTGGGATTTCTCAAAAGTGGGGGTGCAGGCTGACAGGTTAAATTATAATTTAAAGTCATATTTTTATGTGAACAATTTATTTAAAAAAAAAAAAAAAAAAAAAAAAAATTAAATCCATTTAAAGTTGTCTTAATGAAAAGTTTGTTGCACAATAATAGGTTAAAGTGTTCTCGGACATTTTTCAGATGATGAAGCCAAAGCAAAGACTGTTCTTTCTTTACTCGCTCTGTGGCTCCGGTTTAAGTGATGCCAAATACATTCAATTATACAGGTCCTTCAAATGTTCACAACAGCAGTGTGGTAGTTCTGTTTGAAACCATACTGCTTGTTTGTTTTTGTTCTTAAGGAACTTAAGGAATGAATTATTGTTACTATGTTTTACTAAGGTGAACTTGAAACTGAATTCCAACTTATTGTACTTTTTTGATGCGAGTTAAACTTGTGTGTGTATATATCTATAACATATATGTGAATATACGATCTATTCTGCTAATATCCATTCTGTACATGTGCATTGATCAGTCTCGCACAGCAAGAAAAGTACAACTGAGTCCATTTGGATTTCATGTTGACGTCAAATTGTACGGTAGTTCAGTTTTAGACCATTTTTTTTTTTTATTATCTTATTTAACTTACTGTTTGTTCATTCAAATTGTTCCAGCCCAACTGTTCAAAATTAATTTCCATGCTTGCAAGTAAGCGTTATTGCAAAATTCCTCTTAGTTCCATTAATCCAGCCAGGTAGCCGCACACACTGCCTTGCAGTCCTTAAAGAACAATATTTTTGCTCATCTTTATTCATTGTTCATATACCTCTGTTTTTTGTTGTTGTTTTTTTTAATTGATAGAGAGCTTGCCCACAAAATTGCACCAGGACTATGGTCGGAGACTGTCCTAAATGACATTACGGTGGGATTTTTATTTTCATTTTTTATGTCCCACATTACTATGATCACAGCTTCTGCTGTAATGTATAAAGTTCTTAATTTACAAGTTGTTGTGTGTTTATCATATCAATTAATAATTTATGGTGTGTTTGATTTCATTACTAGGACAATGCAAGACAAAGGCTGTCAAATAACTGTGGAGTGTTTGTCTTGGTGGCAAGTACAGAATATGTAAATGAGGAACATCGAGGTGTAATCAATTGCTGTTACCCATTTAACTTTTTTTGTGTTTCTTTGCATATTATAGTATGCACTGTATGTTGTTCTGGGACAGAAGTTTGACATCCCTGAAGTAAATATTTATTTTTTGTAGCTAATGCATTTTAATATAATTGAAAATTATACTAATTCATTACTTTATGTACACAGCTAAACATGAAGAACATAAGAAAATGGTGGTGTGCCATCTTGCTTGAAAATTTCTCTTTAGAGTAAATGTGAAAAACTTTGCTGTACTTTTAACACGTGGTGTTTTTAAGAAACCCTTAAAGAAGTGAAGAAATCTTGTTCAATCTGTAAACTGTTTTGGGAAGTCAAGGAACGGAATGATTTAGTGACTCGCTCATAACACTCAGTAAAAATATATTCTGCAGACCCTTTGATTGAAAAGGAGTTGCAAAGTGTTTCAGTGATGATAAAAATCAGCAGGTGTAAACTACTTGCTCTATCAAACTCCTTTAATATCTGTTCCTAATACTATTAGGGGTTGGCAAGATTTTGAAATGTTGTATTCATTGGTGAATAAGGTTTTTTAAGAAATATTTAAAATTGGACCATTAATTAGAATTAACTGTAATCTGTGATCAATGTAATGCATACTTGGATTCAATTAATTTTGATATTGTACTTGTTCTATTGCTTACTTTATTTGTTTTTGTTGCATGACAATCAAATTGTGGAAGACATGGGAGAAAGAGGAAACGAGCTGTTGTAGCTGGTATTGTCAGCTTTTTATATTTTGCTGATATTTTTTTGTCAAATGAATGGATAATTTATCAAATTTTTTTATTCTAATCCTCTTTCAGATGAAGAAGAATGCTCTGCACTCCCTGAAACCTATGGGAAGACAAAAAACTGAACTTGGATATGAAAGTAAGAACTTTGATATGAAACGAAATACATATACTATGCTGGGTTTCAAATTATGTAACTTTAATATTGGTCAGCTAATTTTAAATTACTTCATTTTAGCAGACCAAACCCCAGTTGTGCCCTCTGTTTTTAGCAAGGTATGCATAATCAAATTTAATGATGATTTAAAATGTGTATCATAGAACAATTTTAATCCACGTATATTTTTCTTTAAAGTAACACCAGGTAACTTTTGCTCTCGGGGTCCCCCTACAGTTGGGAAACAGTATTGTCCTCTACTCCTGTCTCTTTCATTCTACATGCACGTGCATTTGTTGACAACCATGATAGCCCTGAACACTGTAGGAGGAGGTCACATGCAGGTGTTCTGCTTGCGTCGCGTGTGAAATGTCTTCATCCCAGGTACAGTGGCATATATTTCAGCATGTCATATGAATATAATTTCATGGGTTTTATTTTTTTTCTAACGACAAATGATCGCGATGATCACGTTTACAAGCCAGCGTCATTATAGTAGGCTAGCCTAGTCTGGTTACCGTTTTACTGAATCTATATGATACTTCAATGCAATCTTTGAGTTGTAGATAATAACCATATATCGTCAATATTATAATATCAAGCTACCATAAAGTAATCTGCAAATTTTACAAATCGATTTGCATTATAGGTTGAGGCAAGACAAATAAACAAATATCACAGACATGTTAGGCATCCTAAAATATGATTTTGTATATCTTATATATTTACTTGCAAGAATGTAGCCCCTACCAAACTTGTACACGCCGTTTAGACATAGGCTTTCATTTGATTTTTTTTTTTGTACATGTTGAGTAGAGTACACTTTTTAGGTCAAACATTTGCTATTTGCATTTCATCGATTGCAAAGTTCAAATCAGAACGAGAATGCTAGGGATAGCCAACCATCAAAAACTAGAATATCGTTTACTAGCTACCAGATTGATAATTTGCTAGCCTACTCTACTATCATTACTTGATTCATAAACGGAGGATAAGATAGCTTCCGTAACATAGTCAGGCAGACAAAAAAACAAAAAAAGAGATAGTATGCAAGCAATATACTTACTAGTCCAAAAGCATGACAGCCAAGTCCGCATCGGTCGGGCACCCCTCCTCCTCCTTCAGCTCACGCCAGCGAGAAAACGCTGGCCCAATGTTGATCCTCGTTCTGCCTTTAACGCGATCACTTTCTCTTTTTCTCTTTTTGCTTTGCTCCGATAAAACCTTTGCTTTCTTGTTTTTCTGTGCTGCTTCGGCCATGACTCTAACATTTGGCTCGCACGTCCGATTTTAAGGAAGTGGCGGTGGTGGTAGAAGTGACGTATATGCCGTAAAGCAGTCGAATTTTGTAGTTCTCTTTGTTCGCCGGTTACTACCCGAAACCCGAAGTTTAAAAGTACGATTAAAAACGATACAGACCCCGTCAGGCTATGGCAGACGTGTCATTCAACCTATTGTAAGTCGATGTACCATCACAAGAGACTTGGAAATATATTATGAAGGTTGAAAAGTTAGTGTTACTTTAAGGATGAGCTGTTAAAAGACGATGGCCCTCCATCATGCTTCATCTTCAAGGTAGTTGAATAATGTTATATAATGTGCTTTTTAACGGTCTATGCTAACTGTTGCTATCTTTTCAGTTATCAGGAGCGTTGCTGAAGAACATACTTCTTGAAGTTGTTCTTCAAAAAGGAGATGCTGCTTACATGCCCCTGTCATTGGCTTGCTCAAGGTTCAGGGACATAGTTGGGAATGACAATTTCAAGAATCAAGCACACTTCTTATGGCTAGAGAGTAAATATTGACATTAAAAAATAAAACGCATAACAAGAACATTATTGATAATGTTAAATGTTATGTTAATTTTTTTTGTCACCTCAGGGGTTTCATGCTGGAAAAATAAGTCGTCTCACTACAAACAGCTCTTCTGGAGGATGTACTCAATCTCCACTTGTTTGGAGTGTGGGTTTGAGTACAAACGCTGCACACCTGGTACGTTTTGTGTAATTTGGTGATGAATAAAAGTTGTTGGTTTAAAGGAAAACTAAAAATCTAATTTACTTATGTCATCCCTTGGAGTTTAAAAGTTCTGGACACCATTCACTTGCATGGCATGGACCTACAGAGCTGAGAAATTATCCTTAATGTTTGTAAATGTTCAATGTCAACTATAACCCTAGTTCTTATTGTGCTTCTTGTGTATCCACCAGGTTATGCTGGGAAGGGAAAGCGAGGCGAGCTCCAGGGCATTTATTCAGAAACTTTCCACCCTGGATTTTGCAGTTTTCACTGCATGCAGATCAGTTCTAATGAGCTGATATAGTGTCCTTACAAATAACAAAAAAGACTAAAAATAATAAAATAAAATAAACACTTTTGCAATCAATTCTGAGTGACTTGTACATGATTTTATTAAGTGAAAAAAATCATTTATCCACCCTGAGATTTAAATGTGATGTATGTGTAACACGTTCAGAAGAACATTAGTCTGCTATTTTAAAGAATTATGCAGTAAAGATGGATGGTAACTTTTTTTTTTTACATTAACCAAATATTTTTCATGTATTTACACATTCACTTCACTGAGTCCAATTGCATCACATTTTAATATGTTAATTTACTTGTTTACATTTACTTGATACTGTAGAATATGTAGCATAAGGCCTACAGCCTGATGAATTTAAAACACCATCACTTTAAGTATGGTAAAAGGTGTAAAGACGTGACTTCATCATTGACAGTGAGTGGTATTGAACACACACAATGATAACAAAGCTGTAAGAAATCAGACCATGAACGTAATATTTGATCGTTTATTTTCATTACTGTCGCTACTTCCTGCCATACTCATGGACGTCCTCGGCAATGACAGCTTGGGGATTTCCGCATAGGCTCCTCCCACTTGTGGCGTAAACTCCTCCTACTTGCACATTTGTGAAACCCCTCCTACTTGCGGCATAAGCTCCTCCCACCTGCAGGTCTCCGGGCTGCAGCGATATATACGTGGAGATAACCGTGTAAATCGAAGTGGCGCCGCCTCCAATATCGCAATACAGGTGTTGTGCCGAATTCTGACCCCCGCCAAATTATTACCCCCCTAGTATGGTAGGTTTAGGATTAGTTGTGTGGGAGGGGTTAGGATTAGGGGTGGGGTTAGGATTAGGCAATCAGGTACCGATTTCAACGAGGGGGGTAATAATTTGGCAGGGAGTCAAAATTCGGCACAACACCTGTTGTAAAACTGTAGGCTATCTATCAAAGGTTGACAATCACAGGTTTCGTGTGACTTGACTAAAGGCAGAAAAATACAGGTTGCTTTTATTTCGGAAGGCATCCGGACGTGTTACTGAGCAGAATCAGACAGCTTTAATTTTTTTTAATCTATATTTTTTAACTTTATTCAAGACACAAAGATCCATAGAGACAACACAGTACAGATATATAAATGTAAAAACAATACAGAACAATTAAGAATGATGCGCGGATGAGGCATCATTTAGGCTATAGAGCATATACAGGCTTTCGGGTCCAATGTTTCCAAAAGCAAGATGTATACCTTGTGCACTCTTAGAAACATCAGCTATGGGCACAATGATCATATTCTTAGACCCTGTCAATCTGCACATGAATCTATACATCAAATTTCTTAAAACGGGCACATTATTAGACAAAAATTTTACTGGCACTACTCCACCTAGGAATTTTAAGCACAATTCTCAGTGCATCATTATTAAGCCACTTGAAGTTCTCATTATCAACTCACTAAAATTACACCACAGGTGGGCAGTATATAATGTAGTGCAATATGTTTTGAACAGAGAGATTTTAACATCAGGAGTGAGTGCACGTGTGGAATTTGCGTGCCAGCATGTTTGCCTGCCCATACAGTTTTCCACACTGACGCTGCACATCATCATCATCATCATCATCATCACAGAGGTCATCTCTTATCACATGTCCCAGATATTATATAAAATGTATCAACTTGGAAATGTATTTTTGTCTTGGTACAGCTAAAGCGTTATGTCACCCGTGACTGGTAACACGAAGTCAGTTGTAACTCAGTTTGAAAAGTCAGAAAAGAGCTGTGGTGAATGTGATGTCATTAATATCATACACTCGCATGGCATAGCATCACCCTTTTTGAGCTCACATAAGAAGTGGCATGTGAGCAACATTGTAGCTAAATTTTATGACCAAAAAAATTATTTTCAGGAAGGATAGTAAAAGTGATAACCTCACACTCACATGTTAAAACAGTTGCGCGATAGTTGTAACAGTTCATCAAAAATGTTACAAAAAATTTAGATTGTGGCGATCTTATTTAGCAAAGTACCTCATCTATCTCTATTGTAACTTACCACAGTAATGGTTGGAACAACGGAACTCTTTGTGTTTGACATTAACTCAGATAATCTGTGATTGTGTTGTACACGTCCAAGTGCGTTATATTTATAGCAGACAAATGTGACCATGTATCAAATTTTGAGATGGCACAAACAACTGATGCACAAACAAAAGGTATAATTTCATAACCGGTCTCCCCTATTTCAAATGTGTGCGCTGAAACTTTGACAATAGTCATGAGTTACGAAGTCAAATAGACTATAACCTACAAAATGTGCACAACAACCTTACAAAAGAAAAAAAAACTTTGATTTTGTGTTATTCTTATATTGTTTAATGAAAATACTGAAATCGCTTATAGAAAAATGTAAAGACTCGCACATAAAGGTGAGCTGCTTATTTACGTTAAACCAATGTGGGTGAATTAATAAAGGCAGCTCACCTTTGTTTATTATTAGGCTAATTGAAAACATTTCAGAATTGCTGAGATGCCTGACAAAGTGTGCAGCCAGTATTTTAACCCTTTATGGGGCTATTTATGAAATCACAGTTAGAAAAAATAAATCACTTTATATTTAAGACTAAAATCATTTTCCAAAACTAGTTTTCTAAATCTGACCTTTCACCTGTTTTTAGGGCGCTGTCATTTATAACTGACTTTGTCCTAGGGTAAATTATTTTTGGAATATTGTCCGAAACTTCACACACACTCAGCTGCATTTTCACTATCTGAAAATTAGTGAAAAGCTCTTAATTTAAAATAAAAAAAAAACTTTATTAACATTCCATTTTATCTTTTGCTACTTCATTTGGAACTCACATGTGAAAATGTAAAAAAAATAATGACAAATACAAATGCACCTTCGCTGCCTGGAAAATAGTGCAACCAAGTCTTAGTGTTTCAAAAAACATTAAAAAATCTTTGGCATTGTTTATTTTCTTGGAAAGTGTGGGGTACACTGAAAAAGAACAGTCTGGTTGATTTTCACTTGTGCTACAATCATTGATTTGGAACAATGATTGTGGCACAAGTGAAAATCAACAAGACTGTTTTTTTCAGTGTACCCCACACTTTCCAAACCTTAATTTTTACTTGTTTATTCATAATTTCTGGAGCATCACTGCTTGTCAGTGTAGACTAGAGGCCAATAGGCAAACTCACTGCCTCCTTGATCTTCAACTTCTTCATTTCTTACTATATCCTTATCTTCTGATTTTCTGATGGCATATCACTATCATCAATACTTTCTGGAGAAGGAATAGCTTTTCCTCTCTGTCTTCTATAAAACTTACTGGCAAAAAGGCTATTATAGGCTACATGCCAGCTGAACAATAGCAGCTACACAGAAAATGTGGATCCCCTAAAAGGACTTTGTCATTTATGAAAAATGCACAGATTTTTTAATTTTTTTTAGTTATTGTACAAAATTTGCATTAATTACCAAAAACTTTAGAAAAGACAACTAAAAATTAAAGCTGCAAGCAGCATTTAGCGGTGTTCAAGCAGTTAAGGCCTTTAAGGCCGTTAAGCACAAAAGCATCAAAAGACATTAAGTTTTATTTAGCATTAATTTAACCACTGACATAATAGAAACCGGTGTTTTAAACACATTGTTCTTTGTCTATGCCGTTATAAAAGTGTGTCCTGAATGAGCGCAGTTTTACAGCGTTTTTAATTAAACTGCTTAGGTTAGTGGGAAGAAGAAAGAAAACCCTGACAATAACACTACCAATACACAAACCAAGACTGAATATATTGCTGAAATCTTAAGTAAATCAAAATAATATGCAATATGTATGATAAATTAGCCTACATGAAATAGCAAATACTTTCTATTTTCCAAGACTCTATTGTGCATGTGCGTTAAAATTAAAATATGAGCCTTATTGTGATCTAATAAGTACAATTGTTTAAATGCATTAAATCCAAAGCTTGATATCCGACATTTTAATAGAAATCAGTGCATGCTGGTGCCATCACTTACCCAGGTAAAAGCGTAGGCCTACATGTACACAGTCGTCCACATGATAAAAGAAAACGAGACTCATCAGACCAGTGAAAACGACCTTCTTCAATTGCTCAAAGGTCCAGTTCCGACACTCACAGACCATTTGTTGGTGCTTTCAACGGTGGACAGGGGTCATCATAAGCACACTGTGGCTGACACATTCCTCCGATAACCATCATTAAAATTATGCATGATGTGCCACAGCAGACCTTATATTGGCTTGGATCAGATGGGATAGCCTTTGTTGCCGTCATGGAGTGATGAGTCTTTGGTGCCCAACACCCTGTTGCTGGTTTGTAGTTTGTCCCTCCTCGGACCACTGCTGACTGGGGGCAACCCACAATCCTGTAGTTTCAGAGATACTCTGTCCCAGTCACCTTGCCATAACAATTTGGCCCTTGTCTCAAATCTTTATTCCTACATCCAACAACATTGATTACGAGAACTAATTGTTTGCTTTCCAACTAATCTACCCAGACCATATGTGGCCTTGTTAGGAGATGATCAATGATATCCACTTCACCTGTGACTGGTCATAATGATTTGTGTTATCAGTGTATACCGCAATATATATATATACAGGTCCTTCTAAAAAAATTAGCATATTGTGATAAAGTTCATTATTTTCCATAATGTAATGATAAAAATTAAACTTTCATATATTTTAGATTCATTGCACACCAACTGAAATATTTCAGGTGTTTTATTGTTTTAATACTGATGATTTTCGCATACAGCTCATGAAAACCCAAAATTCCTATCTCAAAAAATTAGCATATTTCATCCGACCAATAAAATAAGTGTTTTTAATACAAAAAAAAGTCAACCTTCAAATAATTATGTTCAGTTATGCAATACTTGGTCGGGAATCCTTTTGCAGAAATGACTGCTTCAATGCGGCGTGGCATGGAGGCAATCAGCCTGTGGCACTGCTGAGGTGTTATGGAGGCCCAGGATGCTTCGATAGCGGCCTTAAGCTCATCCAGAGTGTTGGGTCTTGCGTCTCTCAACTTTCTCTTCACAATATCCCACAGATTCTCTATGGGGTTCAGGTCAGGAGAGTTGGCAGGCCAATTGAGCACAGTAATACCATGGTCAGTAAACCACTTACAAGTGGTTTTGGCACTGTGAGCAGGTGCCAGGTCGTGCTGAAAAATGAAATCAGATGGAAGCATGAAGTGCTCCAAAATCTCCTGATAGCTAGCTGCATTGACCCTGCCCTTGATAAAACACAGTGGACCAACACCAGCAGCTGACATGGCACCGCAGACCATCACTGACTGTGGGTACTTGACACTGGACTTCAGGCATTTTGGTATTTCCTTCTCCCCAGTCTTCCTCCAGACTCTGGCACCTTGATTTCCGAATGACATGCAAAATTTGCTTTCATCCGAAAAAAGTACTTTGGACCACTGAGCAACAGTCCAGTGCTGCTTCTCTGTAGCCCAGGTCAGGCGCTTCTGCCGCTGTTTCTGGTTCAAAAGTGGCTTGACCTGGGGAATGCTGCACCTGTAGCCCATTTCCTGCACACGCCTGTGCACGGTGGCTCTGGATGTTTCTACTCCTGACTCAGTCCACTGCTTCCGCAGGTCCCCCAAGGTCTGGAATCGGTCCTTCTCCACAATCTTCCTCAGGGTCCGGTCACCTCTTCTCGTTGTGCAGCGTTTTTTGCCACACTTTTTCCTTCCCACAGACTTCCCACTGAGGTGCCTTGATACAGTACTCTGGGAACAGCCTATTTGTGCAGAAATTTCTTTCTGTGTCTTACCCTCTTGCTTGAGGGTGTCAATGATGGCCTTCTGGACAGCAGTCAGGTCGGCAGTCTTACCCATGATTGCGGTTTTGAGTAATGAAACAGGCTGGGAGTTTTTTAAAGCCTCAGGAATCTCTTGCAGGTTTTTAGAGTTAATTAGTTGATTCAGATGATTAGGTTAATAGCTCGTTTAGAGACCCTTTTCATGATATGCTAATTTTTTGAGATAGGAATTTTGGGTTTTCATGAGCTGTATGCCAAAATCATCAGTATTAAAACAATAAAAGACCTGAAATATTTTAGTTGGTGTGCAATGAATCTAAAATATATGAAAGTTTAATTTTTATCATTACATTATGGAAAATAATGAACTTTATCACAATATGCTAATTTTTTGAGAAGGACCTGTATATATATATATATATTGCGGTATACACTGATAACTGCATATACAGTATATACACTGTATATACTGATAATATATATATTATATATATATATATTATATATATATTAAATTGTGCTATTAAATTGCACTGAAAAAGACGAACCAACATTCAGAGCATGTGGGTTCTGAGAAAAAAGAAGAATGATCTAGAGATGTCAAAGGTGTTATTGTAAACTTGGCTTGGTCAAGAAATCAATGAAGCAGCAGGATAATTTTGAAATAAACTACATTTTGATTTGTAAAGAAACCCAAGTGCTGATAAAACCAATTGTATTTGTTTATGCGAATACATTTTAAACATGTATAAATTAACATTAACGTATTACAAACGCGCATGAATTAACAATGAACAATAGTATATGCAAAGCACATTTATTTATAACAACATTTAGCTAGATTAAATGCTGTAAAAATCGTGGTTTATTGTTAGTTTACGTTATCAGATGCATTAAACTACTGTTAATGAACTAAACTTTGTTTTTTTAAGTTTGCATTTTATGAGAGGCTTCAGAAAGATCAGTTTAGAATTTGATTATAATTTCTCACTGTAACAGGAAAAAAGGAGAGATAGGCAAAACACTGTTGATAAACAATTAAATAAAATCTCTGTGGAGTGCTCGTCCAAACTTACGATCACACCAGATTCACTTGGAAATGTCAATTTATGAATGTAAAAGACTTTTTTTTTTATTTCTTCTGTCCTTCTGTTCAGTGTTATTCTGAGTAGTTATGTTCATAAATCAACATCTTATCCCCCCTTTAACTGCTATATAAATATTAAACAGTAGCAGGAAAATTATATCTAAACCTTGACTTGTCTACACTTGAATCTTTACTGTTAGCTGAATATATTTTGCCTGTGACACCACATTTGTAATATTGACCTGGGTTTTAAAGACTACAACAATTCTGATACAATAGTTTTCAAAATGCATGTGATTGTAAAACATTCATAATGTATTCTTTTATTTGAATGATTTGTAATATAATATTGCAGTGCCTGATATATTAAATAAAAAGTATAATCTGTTAAAACTTGGCCAGATTTGAAGTCACCATGTATCTACTTTAGTAACTTTACAGTCTTTAATCTTGTCAAATGATGAAACATTGTTAAACATGAATGACCATTATCATCTTTGATAATTTTGTAACAATGTGTAAATAAGACATTTATTTTCTCCTTTATATAGAACATAAGGAGACAAAGCTGGCTGAAATCAAAGGAACAGCAAATCAAAAAGTTAGCAAAGTGCATGAAAAAAATCATATATTAAAAACATTAATTTCCTTTTATTTGCAAGGTCTGTGTAGACTGTAATATACATCAACTTAGAGTAAACTAATGAACTTCTCTTTGAAAATAAAAACAAATAAACCAATAGAAATCACTAAACAGAGATTTACACCTTAGACCTCTTGTTTATGTGGTGGCATGACATGACCACCAGCTTGGCCCTACTTGCATAGTCACAATGATGAGTAAACAGCTTTTACTCTGTTCATTTGCTTCCATCATTCTGTTTCTCATACACTTGATCAGAATCCTAGTCTACATTCCTATGTATGGATACTTGGGGCGGGGAGTGCTAACTTTATTATTACAATCACATATATTGATTTGGTGTTTTTAAAGTAAAATATAGACTTATAAAAAGTACAAAGCAAACATCATAGATGGAAAAAAGAATAATCACACATCCCCACCCCAAAATCAGTGGTCCATGCTCCCAACTTACTGTTGTTCTTCTTTTGCTTAGCTTCTTTTCATTCTTTATCTTACATTCTTTAACTTCATTTCTTTTGTACTGCTCTTAAATTCATTATTCACCAATACCTCTAAAATTCCACTATAGAGTTTGGGGTGTAAACTCTGTTTTACAAACATCATTCTCATGGTGCTTTCCTGCTGTTTTATACAGTGCTAGAAGTTAGCATGGCTTCTGTCTAGAACTGAGGACACATAAATAAAAATAAGAATATTTATAATTTCCAAATACCAGTGACATGCATTCCCATGAATGAGAATCAGTTACACTTAACCAGTGTACAAAAAGTGCAATATGCCTATCTGTACATAAAGACTTTAAGTATTTTATATTTCAAAATTGCTTAAGCAGTTTGAGCCTAATATCTAAAGCCTTGTTTATCTTTGAAAAAGCAAAAACTCTAGACTTAAATCATTTGTGTATGTGTTTGTTAATTTGTTTTTCTCTCATAGTTCTCTGTCTGTACTTCCTGTCCGGCAGTTTGTACAGTTTCTGTTTGCACATGCTCAGTCTTGGCAACAAACTCTGCCTCTGCAGAGTTCTGAACAACGCTCTCAACCTTAGTGTTGGGTTTCTTAGAAATAGGTGGAGGAACTTTTATAGCAGTTTTGTTGGAGTCATTAGACTTG
This sequence comes from Siphateles boraxobius, assembly GCF_051911475.1. Lineage (NCBI taxonomy): Eukaryota > Metazoa > Chordata > Actinopteri > Cypriniformes > Leuciscidae > Siphateles > Siphateles boraxobius. The sequence goes on along the minus strand of NW_027508811.1, from coordinate 7,431,787 downwards.
GCTGAATCGGAAACAGATGCAAACTCTGCCACCAGGGTCCTCCTCAGGTCAGCCTGAACCTCTAAGGATGACGGTGTCTCTATTACGACCTTCTTTGGGCTCTTGGAGAAGATGAAGCTGGCCGTAGATGCAGGGGAGTTGGGTAATGTGGTGCCACCGGCCATGACTGGGAGAGGGGAGCGCTGACTAAAGAGCTTGGCTTGCTTGTCTTTTGAAGACATAGTGGCAGCCTTCAAACGAATAGCATCCTGGAGACGCATGGAAGGGTTAGCGGGCAAAGAAATTATAGGAGGCATGGAAGAGACAGTGGGCATTGGTGTTTGGGGTTTAGGCTGCTCACCCTCCAGCTTTGAGGGTATTTCAACAGTGCTTGATTGCTTCTCGGGATTGTTGAGTTCTTGTGCCTGAAGTTGAGTCTTTGGCTCACTTCTTGATTGGTCCCTTCGTTCCATTGTCTTCGGCAGGGTAGCAGGAACAGGTGCTGTAACTTGGATTTGTTCCTTGAGTGTTTGGGGTTTGAGTCCTTCTTCAGAACAGGGTTGTTTAGTTGCTGGTTCAGTAGGAACTGAAGTGTTACTTGGTTCGGTGGTTGGACTTGTAGTTGATGAGCATGCTGGCTCAAGTCTTGTGTTTTGGGTTTTTTGAACAATGTTATTTGATTTAGTCTTTAGTTCAGTTGACTCTTTATGAGTATTTGATACAGTGGTTGTGTTTGTGTGCACGTTGACAGATGGAGATTCGGTTTTTGGCTCTGTGCCGGACAGAGCTTCCACATCAGGGGGCAGTGATGTCATAATCAAAGACCGTCTAATTGGTTTTGGTGGCACCTCTTGATTGAAAGCCGATTTTGGTTTGGGTTGTGATGATTTATCGAGATCTACAGCCTGACTCTGATTGGACTTTACCGACCTGAGACGAACCATCTGTAAGAGAGACTGGGTGACCACTGGACTGGAGGTCTCCTCTTTGACCGGAGAGGGACTGCTTGTCTGTCTCTCTGTTTCTGTTGTCTCTAGTCTGTCCTCCATTTTTACATCAGTAGGTAGTGGAGGAGGAAGAGGAACAGTGACTTGTTGAGATCTTACAACAGTGGGTAGTGGAGGAGGAGGAGTAACTCTGATTTGTTGAGAAGTTGCAGGTAATGTTACTAACACATTGGGTATTGAAGATTGGGATTCTTGCAGAGGGGGTGGGATTTTCTGTGGTTCAGAAGGTGGTGTTTGTGGAAGTGGAATTTCTTGTGGTGGAGCTGGTGGAAAATCTTGTGGTGGTGGAGGTGAAACTTCTTGTGGAGGTGAAACTTCTTGTGGAGGTGAAACTTCTTGTGGTGGTGGAGGTGGAACTTCTTGAGGTGGTGGCGGTGGAACATCTGGTGGTAATTGAGGCATCATAAGTATAGACCGTGGCGAAAATGGTGGGGGTGGCGGAGGAAAGTCGGTATCATTTGGCACAGCGACAGGAGTTTCAGAAGCGGTGCCTGCTGGCGGTGCCGGAGGAGGAAACAGAGGAGGTGGAGGGATCCAAGAAGTCAAGTCCTTTATAGCTTTGGCAGCTAGCGTAGAAACTGAAGGAACAAAGTCTGGAGGGGGCGGAGAATGTTTGGCTTGGCTGATGTTTGGCATTGGTGGGCAATGTTCTGGGGGAGGTGATGGAGACGGGGTGACACTGGCAGCTGGTGCTAAGGATTTAACTTTGGCTTTTAGCTCCACTGCCTGCAACACTGATGCTGCGTCACCATTTGATGAGGTCATGTCTGGTTCATCCACAATTTTAAGACCTCTCTTTTTAGCCCAGCGTGCATAGTTAACAGGCCCAGGTCCACACAGCAGTTTGAAAGTATGCTGGTTGTGAGCCCAGGTCTCTGGAGGAGGAGCTGGGGGAGCCAGTACTTTGGGATGGTTAGGAATGTCAAACAGAGCCATTACAGCTGGGGAAAATTTGTTACCATTAATTAAGTTTGCAGACAGAAAGATGTTATTCAGTTCAGCATGCTTACTTGTGCCATTAGTGTATGAATGGGGTGCACCAATGGAAGACATTTGAAGATTATTTCTGTATGTCTTTATCTCAAATGGAGTGGTTTTCTTGTCCATGCTGACTGGCTGGATCTCTTTTGATGGGACAGTTGTGAGTCCATTGGAGGTAGATAAGCCTTTCTTAGTGCTTAACTCATGAGTGGTCACGTTCATTTCAGATACAGTGGGGTATGGTGATCCATCTAGAGTGCTGACATCAGACAAGTAGTAAGGATTTTCAGATCTCTTCTCGGTCTGTTTCCCGTGTAAGGAGTATGACCTGCTGGGAGGAGCTGGAGGTATCTTGCTCCGTTTCATCACTGATAAGTTACATGTGAAAGCATCACCAGATCCTGTTTTTCTGCTGTCCTCCTCTTCTTTAGAATCCCCATTCCCATGAGTAGTTCTAAATGGAGCATGGGAACCAAAGTTGTTCAGCTTGACTGGTCTAGCCGTGTTCTCAACCTGACTTCCCCTGCTGGCCACACGGGGAGTGCTACTGCTGGAGATGGTTGATGAATCAGATACTAGTGTCTCTGATGATCCTGAGCTGCTCCACCCAGAATAGTTTGAGCGGCTTGAGTAATAATTTGAAGAGGTTCTGGAGGATGGACGGGTGGAGGAATAATTTGAAGAGGCTCTGGAGGATGGACGGGTGGACGCTGGGCTGGCTGACACTAGGCTGCTCTTACTGACGGTTCGGACACTGCTGCGACTTCGGCTGCGACTGAGTTCCACAACATCCACAGATGGTGGAAGTATAGCATTTGGAATAATTTTAGACATGTATGTGGCCTGAGGTGAGATAGACATGACTGCACCGGTTGGGTTCTCTGTCCAAGGAACAACTAGAGTGCCTGCTCCGGACTTTTCTGGATCTACAGAATGATTTACGGACCTTTGGATTATGTCATCTTTGGGTAGAGCCAGTGTGGAAACCTCTGTGTTGTGTTGCTTAACTGTGTGCAGATTCTCTTTGCCCTGTAGATGGTCTTGTACACTAGCAGAAGCACCATCCACATTGGAAAATATGGCACGTATTATCATGTCTCCATTGGACAGCTGGCCATCAAGAGGATTGGTGGTGATCCATTCTGCCCTGTCCAAGCCTTTAGATATGACATATTCAAAAATAGAATAAGTGAACATAACATGTTTTCCACTAAATAACTTTAAGACATGCTGTACAATACAGAAGACTGCAGTGAAACGTACCCAGTTCTCTCTGGATGTGTCGAGGAATTCCTACAACAGTTCTCAAGTGTTTCCTACGAGACTTGGTCTTCTCTGCAGTCTTATCCGGCTTCAAAGGTCTAAACGTTGAGGCTGGAAAAAGGAAATGGAAAACAATGTTGCTGTGACATTGCATATTTTATATGAATTCGTAAAGCACTTTATGAGGATACCAGGCCATGGTCTTCTTATGGCAAAAATGGATATGACTGATAATGTGTATATGTGTGAATGTGTCACCTTGGCGTTTGAGTCCTGAACGTGTTGATCGCGAGGACATGGAGGAGCACATCGAAACAGAATCAGCAGCTGTGCTTTCAGATTCAAAGCCTCTCAATTCACTGAAGGCCATGCTGTCTTCAGTCTGAGCTGTTACTGTTGACTAAAGTAAGCAGCATGGTTAACCCTCTAAATTTAAAATCGTCAATCACCAATATAAAAGTATAGAACAGTTTAGGTACACAAGCATCAAGCAGGCTGTCACTCTAATGAGAACAATTAAAAGCAATCGTAATAGGAACTGAGGGCTGACTGATGCATTGAGGAACACTTACAATCATACTTTGGTCATCAGGGTAGTCCGTCCCATTCCTATCATCTGCAACATAAAACATTATCTCTTAACCCAATTAAATGAACTGCTGTATGCTGCATGTATTTAGTGCAGAGTAAAAGGAAGTCAATTAAAGCGGCACTATGCAGGATTTCCGTTTTTGTCAAACAGTGACCCCTAGAGTCGCTGTAGAGTACTTGTATTTAACTTTACTGTCGTAATCGTAAATACAACTCACGCAGAGCGTGACAGTCTATGATCTGCACTCACGGCCTCTGCACTTTATAATAATAAAGTAGAATACCGCGTTAGGCTAACCTGAGCCTAAATGCCAGATTACAGATTAACTTTATGTAACTAAAGTTACATCATGTACGTCGCATTATTTCATAACAATGTCCGTTATTATGATGTTGTTAGACATGATTATTGCAATTTATCATAATAGTTTGCAAATTCCGCTCATTTACACTATTTACAACGTGTAGGCTTATGTATGTCCTGATAATTATGTGAGATATTGACAACTGTTCTCATGATAATCGCAAGAATCAACTTTAACAGTGAAAGCCTGAGCGAGTCGGACTCTTGTCCGGTTCCTCGCGCTGTTAGATTCTCGTTACCTTTTTCTAGACTCTTCCGACAGCGCTTTCTTCATTTGTTTCTCCATTCTGAAAACGCAGGTCCGATATTTTCTCGTGTCTGACTCCTTGCTCGGTCAGTCTGCCGTTTCCGCTTTTCCTCCGACAATGCTTTCCTAGCTTTCTGCTTCTTATATGCCGGTTTAGCCATGATGATAGTTGTTCTTATAGCTAGCCGGATCCTGGATGGGGGCGTGTATGCGTGTAATGTGTGCAGTGCCGTAAAGCAATTCGTTACATCGCGAGAGCTGAAATCACGCGATACTTCCTGACGGCGGACCGCCGGCCCAAAGTTGCAAGTGTGGGTTTTCCACTCACAGGCACCAGAGGGGGGCGAGACGACCACCATTCAACCCAAAAAGAGTCATATAACCATTCCAATAACTCTGAAGCTGTTCAGTTAAGCTAAAAGAAAACTGCATAGTGCTGCTTTTAAGTCTCTGATTAGGAGTTTGATTTTTCTTACCCTCCTGCTGCTGTTTAAGGCCCTGCTGGGCCTCTGTGTGCAGGTCTAACACATATTTAGGCCGATCACCCTCCACAAACACATTTTCTTGGAACTTCTGAAGAGAAACAGCACCCACATCATCCTCTTTAGGGCCTGCAGAGAGAGAAACAGAAAGTAATAAATTCAATATCTAATAGATATGCAGGTGACAGACAAATACACTGTTATAGAGACAGAATAGAATGTTTCAAATCTACATGGCTTTGATGTTTTAAAAGTAGACATACCTACACAAACAATTGCATTGTTGTTTTTAATTTACTGCACTGTGATGACCAAACACTTATTCACAATGCAAAAAGTTTATAAATTTTTTTTTTTAAACTTTTAAAACTGTTAAAAACAGAATACTGTTCACAAATCTTCATTTACCCTTTACATGTAAACATGACATTACTTGTTTACATGAATGATACTGCATACTGAAAAGTAGACATGGATTATGTACATGGGCATAATACAGACAGTTTAAAAACTTTCCAGTCAAATTTGACAAAATCTGACAAAAAAAACTACCTTTTGATTTAAAGAAGGAGAGAAAAGAACTGTAATTTTGATTCAGCAAAAGCGCCATGTCTGATTTACCACCAGAGTTTAAAGTGATTACCGGTACATCCTTAGTCTCTGCTAAAGAGGGCACCAGCACACACAAATTTTAGAGTGAAGAGCTTCACTTAACTTCAGCTAACACACAGTATTTGGAGAGTTTTGGTAATCCTAATACAGATAAATACTCCATATGGTATAAATTATGTCTGACTTTCAAGATTACACCAAGGTAGTGCAGGCAAAGGTAGACCAAGAGTGTACCTGCGTTAATATATATATATATATATATATATATATATATATATATATATATATATATATATATATATATATATATATATATATATATATATATATATATATATATATATATATAACCTTTAGGTAGGTTATGGATTATTTGTGGTTTCTTGAGGTTTTAGGTTGTAAACAAAGCTTTCATGCAATATGAAGATGAAGCCTGTGCCATACTACCAATACTAATTACCTATGGTATTTGGCTTAAGATTTCAGGTTATAATTAAGAAAATAAAAACAAAGAGTACTGAGCAATGTGACAAGCTTTGAATAAAGTGCCTCATTCATAAGTACTACATTTATGATGCTTTTATGGTTCTTTTTTTGTCCACATTGTGTATAACATTTTGTGTTTCATAGAAGAAAAAAAAAATACAAGAGGCAAGTAAATGACGAAATTTCCATTTCTCAATGAAGTGTTCCTTTAAGACAGCTGTTCAACATGTTAATTTTCTCAACACTAGATGGAGTATCAGAAAAAAAAATGAGGTCACAGGTATGCTTAAGGAGAACAAAACATGTTGCTCAACCTGAAGAACAAAGAAATATTTCCCAACAAATATCAAAGTAGTATATCAACAAATATTAATTTACAAAAAAAATCCTTGTAGATGGTTAAGTAACAGATCTACATTTGATACATAGTCTGGCCCTTCACACATTACCCTTTAATATGGCAATCAAATTATTTGATTTCTAGTTGGTCAGCGAGGACTGCAGTGAGAATGATAAAACCCAACCTCAGTCATCTCAAACCAGGTCAGACATGTCATCATCCCTACAGCCCAGAGAGACCCGCCCACTCATACATCACATGACTGGCCCTCCTCATCCAACTTCATTAATCATCGTAAGAGACGACCAGTAAGATCTGCAATCATATATTAAATGAAGCAGTATCAGAACAAAGAAATTTTGTTCTTTAAATCTATTAAACATTCACCGCTTTTTTGAACTGGGAATAAATTTAAGTTAAAAAGTGCTAAAAAAAGGAAAGAAAGTGAAACTTCTCTGGTCGTTGAGATTTCTGAGTATTAGTAGAGTATTTCTGTATGTCTCACTGCTGCGTCCTTAGATGCAGACAGCCAAACCACAGATAAAATGTTCCTGCAATGGTTTTGGAACATTTAAAATAGTTGGACAACCACAGAGCTCATCTTTTCAGCCCTGAGGAAGATAAAATGCTGTATATTAAAGTCAAGAGAGACTGCATTCTTAGGCATGATGCTAATACCTTATGTCATCTTGTACCTTCTTGCTTTTATAAAAATGACCACATCAGCAATATGATAAAGACAACAATGTTCAATTTAAATAACAGGAATCATATCATAAGTCCTTCTCCAGTCCAGAAAGACAATTTCAGACCAAAAACATTAATGTTACATGACCACCTGCATGCCAGGTGTGCATTTATCAACATTTTTGAACGTCCATTCAGAATTTAAAGTTATTTGTTTTATAAAACTACATTAGTGACACAAATTCAATATGAAATGCTCTAATCTAATGGTCAATACTCTTTCTGGGTGTTTGTGTGTGCATAGAGTATTGCGTTGATGGCTAAAGGTTATATAATCTGTACCATGACCTAAATTGTTGTTGAATGCATTCTCAGAAGTTCAGAAACGTTCTAAAACTTGATAACCTTCTGAGAAAGCAAAATAAAAGCAGCACAGAATAAGAAAGACTCGTACATGCCTGGACCTGTTGAGGGCAGATGTCAGAACAGCTGCAAGGAGTCTTGATTGGGATAAAACTCACACAGAGACACAGTTTTAACTTCGGTTTTAATTGAACTAAACCTCATGTTTCATGGTGGTTGCGCCTTTCTATCAAAACCAAAACCCGTCAATGACTTAAAAACAAAGCAACAGAAAAATGTTTATCTCATTTCTGCGAAGGAAACCTTGACTATGTTACTCGGGAGACTTTATTCAGGCGCCTGATGCTGCTGTCTTTCAGAATAGATTTAATAAAGGTTAATAAATGTATAGTAATCAGTAAAATCAAGCCAAAGGTGAAAAGACAAGAAGCGAGGAAGAAAGAGGAACACAATGTGCTGGAATGAATGATAGAGATTAGCAATGTAAACAGGCACAGTTCAGTTCTCCTCACTGGTAGCTGGATCCCACAGGCAATGTGTGTGCTGGCAGGAGCTCAGGACCGCCCTGCCCTGACAATGCCCTCTGTGTTTTAGGACAGCAGGGGGCAGCATTTCGGGACTGTTTTCATGCCACTCGTATAGAGTGGTGCAGGTACGGCGTCACTTTGTAGGCCATCAGGCAGTTCGCATCACACGGGTTACCTCGACAAAAACCCAAAAGGATTTTCCCATAGTTTTTTGGATTATCACTAAAAACAAGCTCTGTGATCTTTTGCATCTGTCATCAAGCTCTGTAAAAGTCTTTTCTACGCAGCCTGTTTTTTCTGTGTGTGTGGCCCTGCTGACCCAATGTGCATATAATATAGCAGTTGTCCGTGAGGGGCTGCCACATTACTTTCGTTTATTTTGATATTAAAGTTTCGTTGAACGTTCGCCGGTTTCCACCACCTCCTTCCCTGAACACAAACCTTTTTACATATATGTATGCATGTATTTTTTTTGGTTTTATATTTATATATATATTTATATATATATATAATGATTTATTTAGCTGGAAATAAACTTTAAAAAACTTTTCTTCAGCAAATGATGCACTATTATAAATTAATTAAATAAAAGTGCTCAAATATAAATTATAATAAGTGTTTTATAAACTTCAGAAATCTTATCTTCAGCAATGTTATCTGAAAAAAAAAACTATTTAATAGAGCTACCTGTATTGGCTTTAACAGTGGCAAAAGAAAAGAAACAAGAGGTATGGCCCATCACTTACTGACTAAATTGTGAGTGTGACAGAACATAAAGTGATTTCTGATTTAACACATTGAGTAATTTCTTTGATAACTACTGTAAATTATGAAATGGTTAGCAGAAATTGGACCTTGAAAACCAACTTGAATGACATGAAATCTAAATTTCCAAAGGGAGGGGGCTCACATTTGCATCCAAATGTTAAATAACTTATGCAGAACTCAAACTCCAAAGTGTAGACTATAAACTGCTTCAATATAGTCTGTATTCAATCGGACTTACTGAACGGAAAGCGTTGTTTGTGTTGTCTCTGACCTGTACTAACTTGCATCAAGCCTGACAGACATCTTTTATCAAACAATGGGTGACTCACTCACTCGCTCCATATTTTGTGTTGCTTCATAAAAGCCTGCAGTATATTGCAGAATTTTGTTTCACTAAATATGCTTTTTTTATGCGTTTAGTGTGCGAAGCCCAGCACGAGTAGGCTGAGTGTTGAAACGTTTCATGCAGAGCTGCTTCTGCTTGTTACAGTGGCACACTGCTTAAACATGATTGAATGCTGTAACCTGTTAACACAAGCGATGCAACGAAAACATGCTGCTGCAGACAGGAGATGTATGAAACAGGCCTTAAACTTAATCTGCCTTGGAAAACGGTCCATTTGTCTCAGAGGCATTATCCATTCAAAATGAAGGTAAAGGTTAACTGAGGCAAACATCCCTCATCTAAAGCCAATACAAAAGTCTTGATTAATTACAGGTTTATCATACATGCACACAATCGGTGTTTCGATTTTGGATGATTTTAAGAAAGAGGTAAGAAAGGCCTCTGCCTACCACACCTATATCAAATAACAGTAACATAATATTTGCTAATTCTGCAGTTAAACCCAGCAGAGGTACAACTGCTGCATAAATCGATCAATAATATAACATTTCTTAAAACCTTACAGCTCCTACAGCTGGTATCATGGAAAACACAAAGCTGCAGACATGCATTTAAAGCCGTCCATGTTGTCAATCCCTTTAATTTGATTAATTTTAGAATGTTTTCACACTGGTTTTGAATTCTTGGTGCAAACTAGAGTTTAAATCCCAGTGATCATAATGCTTTGGGTCTCTTGCCGCATGCAAATTATCATTCTAATTTTGAAATGTCTTCTTTCACTTTTGCCCTAAATCAAGTTCTAACAGGTAGCCTACCACTGCAGTGTAAGCGCACACAACTGAGAACAGATAACCAATCTATACAGTCTACGATGCGAATATCATTTAGAAAAATGAATTTTCAGTCCAAATTTAAAGTCATATCAGACGCTCAGTCAAAATTCCTCTGGGGAGTAGCGTCCTTGAAACCCCCCTGATCTTTGCTATAAAACAGGCAAGCTGAAACAGATTTGAAATCAACACTTTACAATTTATGGCTTAAAGGGGCTACACACACATACCAAGCTTAAAATGAATGTTGAACGTTATCTAGAAAAATGATGAATTTAGAAAAATTTGGAAGCAATGAATAATATTACAAGTCAGCTTGCATCAGTCTAGCACAGAGCGGAGTTCTGTTCACACGACTATGAAACAGAGAAAGAGCTGAGCGGAGAACCAGTTTCCCAACTTTACACCTGTTCATTGTGTCAGAATCTCCAGGGCAAAGCTCAGGAAGGCAAGGAATTCTGCACAAACACGCCCACGCGTAATAATAAACGACGTGCAAATAAGCTTCGTCTGTATTCATCTCTCAAACCTTCCCTTATGTTATAAATGGTGTTAGGAATGACTGACATTTCTTATGATGAGTTGAAAAGGAAAGTCAGAAGAAAGATCAGGATTGTGGGTAAAGCTGGCAAGCATGTCACTTCTATCAGGACAAGTCAAAAAAACTTTGGAAAGAGCTGTATGTATGTGTGCACGAGTGTGTGTAGGTGTGTGTCAGCGGAACATTTCATGGGAAACAAGTTTAAAGTAACAGCTCTTTGTTCAGACTGAACCGGCAACATCCCACAGGAAGTTTTGACGTTGCAAGGTCTGGGATAGAGGATGCAAAACACAATATTATGAGTGTGTTCTCAGTAGCTGTGACCCTCTTATTAGCGGTGCTTGCCAAAGTAAGCATTACTATTACTAATGCTCATACTTGGGGTATGAACAAACCCTTAGCCTTAAATATTAAACATTGCTATATTACTTGTGCTGTTTTTTGGGGGCCCTTGGCTAGATAATGAATACTGGCCTCATAGGTACAAACCTTTTCATAGCATAAAACATTTAAAGAGCCACTAAAATATGACTTGGTTTCTTTTTTCGGGCACTAAAATGTCAAATTTAAATATGCAGTTGTTAACTAAAAGCAGTTATTTCTACCTGATCTGGCCAATAAAAATGACTTCTGCGAGTGTAAGCCAATGGAGTCTGGTTAATCCAGTCAAATTTATGTGCGCTACGCACATAAATTTGTTGTAAATTTGACTGGATCAACACGTGTACGTATGTGTTGTGACATTGGCAGAGATTTTTCGTAAGAAGCTCTCCTGTGCGTACAAACACAAAATAATCCACGCAATTATTAGTGAATAAGGTGACAATGATTTTATAACAATTATCAGCTTAGCCATCACGGGAACAAATTACATTTAAAAATATATTTTAAATTACAATAATATTTAATAATGTACTGTACTTTAGATCAAATAAATGCAACCTTGTGAGCATAAGAGACTTCTTTCAAAAACTATTTTAAAAATATTACCAACCGCAAACATTTGAACCATTGCTTTTTTTTATAATAGTAATCCTACAAATATTTCAATGCAGGTTTTCCCTTTTGTATTCCAATGATTAGTTAGTTACTGTGTCAAGCATAAATAAACAACTATGAAAACAATGACACGACACAAAATAGAGCTCAGCAATTAACCCAGACAAACTAATCTAATCAGTTCTTACTGAGACTGAATGTCATCGCCATATCGGAAGGGAACAGCGCTAGATAACCTTATCAAGTTACCAAACACACTGTAAAGATTTTGTGTTTTTAAAGTAACACATTTTTAAAAACAACACAGGGTCATTCACAAGAACCCAGAATGATCAAATCACAGATGATGAAACGCATAGATAGCATTTTAAAGCATCAACGTTGCACTACCAATACAAAGCAAGTTCCAAAAGGCAGGCGTCTGCATCTGTCCTTCATGGAGAAAGCAATCCCATAATCCACTGCGACAAGCTCAGCGAAACAGTTCCCAATATGGTTCAAACAAACGGAATGTTGATTATAAAAAAATCTCATTCAAAACTGAAAAGTATTACTAAATCTTTGCGCTATTAAAATACACAAATATTGGCTAAAGTAATCAGTTTTAGAGTACTGTGGCATTAGATTATTATAGAAATCTTATTGAAATCAACTGCGAGTCACATTCTTCAATGCGTAATGCTATTTGCTTAAAGGGTAACTAAACCCTAAACCAACTTTTTTTAGTTAATGATCTGTAAGAATGGGGCTTTATTAGTACTGTTCATTGATTCAAGTAACTTTTTTGACATTTGTGTATAAAGTGTTTTAATTCTACAAAATATGGTGTAAAAACGTCTGAGTGCTGCCCTCTTCCGGTTGAACGGTGGCTACTGCAGTTGAATTTTCCTATTGGATGTTTGGGGTGGTTCGTGACGTAAGGGGTTGTTGGTGAGGTAGGCAAGTTCCATACAGACAGATGCGTCTCAGGTGCACGCCCCCCTCCGCTGGGCTCTGCCCACTTTTCCAGCATTTTTCAAATATTGCCAGTGGGTGGAGTCAGGCTCAGACCAGGGGTTTAGTTACCCTTTAATGATGGTCTGCATGCTGCATATTTCATTTCTAATAAGGGTGACTGTCAAGGGTTTAAATAATCCATCCGCTTTTTTGTACAGTCTTTAGCGTCAGGCAATGACCACGCCCTCTGGAGAATCACATAACAGCTGTTTATTTTTGGTGGTTATGCACCATATCGATCATTAAGCTGCAGTCTGTTCTGTCAGCCCGGTGTGCATGTGTGTGTTTGAGTGGATTCATGGTTCAATAAATGGGAGGGGTTGAGGTGTGTTCTCACAAAGTTCTCCTTTCCATTACAGCCCATGTGGAACCTTTACATTCATCCTCTGCTCAGCTCACAAAGAAAAGCACACACACACAAAAAAAACCATAATGTGGACAATTCACATGCATCCAATTCTTGTTCCGATCCCAAGCTACACCACAAAATGTACTGCACACTTTTAAATAAGTATTTGAGACTTGTACACACAAAGCAAGCACTTAAAGTGACCTCAAGTAGAGGTCAAATTTTATCTTCCTGGCATGTTGAAATTTCTGCTCGGAAAACTGCTCATGACTTTGCGATAATCATAAGGCAAACTTTTTCCAGTCTCAGTCTCGGCACAAATACACATAATAATAAATAGGTATTAGAGACATATCTCAAGATGGTTTAGGGTAATTTGATGCATCAACAAACAAGGAATAAACCACTGCTCATTGCAATGTTATAATTTGAACCAGTATTAAAACCAAAACTGCCGGAGAACGCTGGAAAAGTTACCCAAACTAATGACTTCTAGATTGTAACAGAATTACTCTACTAATTACACTGTCTGAACAGAAATTACTGAATGTCTGAACACATTACCCACAGCTGAAAACACATAACCACCATTTACTAGTTGGGCATTACAAGGACAGATTATGGCCTGGTTTCACAGACAGGGCTTAGATTAAGCCATGATTCTGTCTAAATTCAATTAGGATATTCAAGTACATTTTATAAACATGCCTTAGAAAAAACATTACTGGTGTGCATCTTGAGACATTGACATATTTTAAGATATGTCAGTGCAAGTTGCTTTCAGTTACAACAGCTCATACGTGCATTTTAGGCTTAAGCCTTGTCTGTGAAACCAGAGGAAAGTGTTTTAAGATCAAATACATTTAAACTCTTTAAATACAAACCTAACTGAATCCCTTACTTTTAGTTAGTGCAGTAGTTAGGTTAGATTAGTTGCATGTTGCAATATCAAATGCTTAAAAACCAGGACATAACTTACATTTTACTGCAATATTCTTATTTGCAAATGTCACAAATTCTAAGTATTTTTATTTGGCAAAACATCTTGTCCTAACAGCCTAGAGAGCTATTAAAGCTATGCCATTAAACAGCAATTACATCACAGAGAAAACAAACATGTTTTGAATGGTTTGAATGTTTTGAAAGAAGCAAATGAATTTGAGTACAATCATGTTGATTAGAATAATGCTTGTTTTTCCACATTAAGGCTAAAGTGTGTTATTTTTCGAGATTAAAATACCTTCTAGCTCAGTTTAATGTGCAGAGTGAACAAAATTGGAGAAACTGGTTGGTTAAAGTGTTGGTCTGGTACATTTCATAATTTACTAATTTTGGAATTATCTTGGAAATACTTCCTGTAGCTCACGCTAGAGCGTGGCACTAGCAACGGCAAGGTCATGTGTTCGATTTCCAGGAATGAACTGCATGAGCTGATAAAACGTATACCTTGAATGCAATGCAAGTCGCTTTGAATAAAAGTGCATATACGTTTATATATGGGTTTATTCATGCTGATGTTGTTGCTAAATTCATTACCCAAGCTGCACTTCTCCTTTTTCTTTAACTTATCTGAGACACATCAGCTTACAGAACCAGTTTATGTTATGATTGATGTGAAACTAGTTATCTAGCATATATGGTTAATACGAACACAAAAGTCTTCCAAGCGAGAAAGAAAAACGACACAAGCCCAACAGTAAACAAAAACCCATACACCATCTGATTCTGGAGAACTTATACAAGGAAGGAAACACTGTTGTTGAGGGGTACATGATGGTAAAGTGTTACCTGTTTTAAGTGTAGATTGTGGTAGTTCTACAGGTGATCCAATGGCGAGCAGGTCTCCACGTATCTCTGTAGCACGTCGGCGGGATTTCCTGCGCTGGCTCTTCAACCACCGGAACGCACGGCTGAAGGATCCTATCCGTCTCCTGCCCCGTTTACCTCTGCCCCCCTGGCGTTCCTCACTGAACACCTGCAGCATATCTGAGGGTATCAGATCCCCCACGGAGTCACTGCCAGAAGACATCGTTCAGCCTGCCACAAAATCACAAATGATAATGATTCACATTGTTTTGTAAAACTTGTTTTCTCAGGTTTGTAAATTACCTGGACACTAGACCAACCCCTAAAATGAAATGCTTACTCATTCATGTTTAACCATAGAGTGAATTTCACATAGAGCACTACATAGAGAAGGAGTGAATGAAACATTATTTCACACTATAGAAGTATAGTGAGCAAAAGCTAAAGAGAAACAAAGCATTTTGTCCTCCAAAACACATCAATGGTCATCTGTCTTTCTACACATTTTTTATAGATGGCATATAGAAGACAAATAAGTATTTCTTCAGAATTATAAAACACTCAAGTGCTGAATCTCTAAGAGAAAAGCAGAAGAAACCGAAAGGAAAAAGATAATTGCCTCATCTACCACTAAACAAGCAACCATTTTCCCAGTCTGGCATTGCTGGAAATTCAACCTTAGATCTCAGCGATGCTGTTCTGAGGAATCACCTTATCACGTGTTTCGGTTGACACATTTATTACAGAAGTAATATTTCATTTATATGATGCAGTGATTTGCAGTGAGCCAAATTCTTAAAATCTTTGAAACTTACAGTCGTGATGAAACGGAAGTAGCGACAATTTTTTTCTTCTGTACTGTGACAGACATCAGAGTGAAACTTATCAACAAAAAAATTTTTTTATGAATCAGCTGTTGATTGGATTTCGTGATGAGGCCATTGCTTTCACAAATGAATGCAATCTTGCAGTCGATTGTAAACAAGGGACAGGTTTAAGCGGACTAAAATGATAAGAAGAATAGATTGAGATTTTCTAATGAAATCATTTTATTTAAAACGACATGTTAAAAAAAAGTTCAAAATAAGATCTATAACATGCATTTACTTTTAATGTTTAAAACTAATGTTTTAGTTTTAATGACTTTTTACTTACATTAATTAACCTAGCATTAGTTTTTGCTGACATTTAAAATGTCTCATATCATGAAATAAGACTTTAATCATATTACCCACCAATAATCGTGTTAAATAATCATGATTTCAATTTTGACCAATATAATCGTGATTATGATTTTTGCCATAATCAAACAGCCATACATGGTGCAGATAAAATAACTATATTTCTACTCATCCTTTTCATAAAAATGATTTATCATTTTATCAAACTTTTTTTTATCAAAACTTTATTTGAACATTTAGCACATGTAACTAAATAGATACCGTTTTATGTTGTATAAATCACCCAACCAATATTTTTTGTTAGCTTAAAATCAGGCCATCATTTATAATGTTATTATTTAAATAGGTTTATGTTTCTTTTTGTTTCTTTTTAATTCAATTTATTTCAATGTAAAATTTTGCTTTTAACTTGGTGAAATGATTTCATTGTGGATAAGGGTATGAGTACTTTTTGAACATTTCCAGCACATTTCACAATACTTTGATAATATTGATAACCATAATTTTGGGTCACTATAAATGCGATTCATGATTTGAAATGTCCATACCGTTTTATCATTACCAACGCCACAGCGGAACGATATCATTTTCCAGCTGAGGAAGGATAAAAACATTAACAGCCAATCAGAAATCCACCAGTCTTTAAAGAGCGCGAGCAACTATCTTGCTCAGGTAACCAATTGAACCGGGACTGATACTTGCGTCCCCTCAAAAAAAAAGAAGAAAAAAAAGGTCTAGAACACTAAAGAAAAGAAGTGGAATTCTATCCTCAGTTTGGAAAGAAATTGTTGTGGAATTCGGTGATCCTTACATATGAGGGTCTGGTCCTAATGATGTGCATCGCACACCAAAATTGAGATTGAGTCTCATTCCTGAACACCTAGTCACCAGCTCCACCCTTACACACACAGATACTGGCACACACCCTTACACAGCACACACATATTCATGATGTGTAAAACTTTTAAACAAGGCATTATATCTTGAATAAACACACCCAGCAGATGTATTTACTCAAGGAGGTCATTTTACTCAATTAAAAGACGCACAGTCACACAAAGAACAGAACTTCACATGAATGCACAAGGCATAAAGTAAACAGCAACATGAAAATGATGCTGTTTAACATAAACAGTTCATTCAAAGAGGCGAGATGGATGTTGGAAAAAAGCAAAGCAAAATAAATGTACATCGACACACTAACAGTGTAAAAAATGAGGAAACTGGAGCCAATTTCACGTGTGTGAGGGAAACAGAGCAAGACATCCTCATGTGGCTGCCGAGCTCTGTTTGGCAGATCAATGGACCAATCAGAGTGCAGCTTTCTGACTCAGTCCCTCACCATGGAAATGCACAAAAACAAATAGCAGAACCAGCATGCAGCGTTGCCACCGAGTTTATCCACTCCTCACCGTAATCACAACAGTTTGATCCAGGATCAGAGTTAAAAACACTGACTCACATGTTCTCTGCAAGCTGCACATGATTCATTTGCATTTGGTTACATAATATTAGTTATTATAATATGCATGGTAGTAACTCATTTGCATGACATCACAGGTCTGTTTTGTTTGGATGATCTACCCATGGTTTAATCCACACATTCACAAGCGCGCTTGCAGACAATTGCTGCACACACTCCCATACAGAAACTCTCACAGCCCTGAGAAAAATGCACTGCTATTTCGACAAGCGTGTCTATGTGTCATGTGATTCAACAGTTTTAGGGTGGATTCAAACAATCATTTGTGGTATTCCCCATAAAAAAATTTCATGCAGTATGCTTGTATGTTATTATCTTTCTCACATGACATCATTAGGTACAAGTTATTATCAAATTTCAGACTGTTGTTTTGCAGTTTTAATCCAATTCAACTCGGTCCAAACAAATAAGTCAAGGCAAATGAATTAAAAGATAACTGTTTACTGTTTGTGTCACACTGGAAATGGAAAGATGAGTGCACTGCATAATTGGATAGATCTGCGATAGTATTTTAGGTGTGCTATGCTACCATACTACCCTCTTAGTATGTATACTATACACAGATGGCCTACTACATTAGCCAAAATGTGCAGTATACAACGTAGATAATTGCAAGATAAATCTCACAATGCAATGGAACAATTCGACTTTCATTTACAGTGTGAAGGGTGAATCAAAAATATCAGATGTGTCTTTTAACATATCTTTCTTGACTCATTAGTAGGCTTACATTTTTGCATAAAATTCGGCTAAAAAAAGTTATTTACCATATAAACTGTACACTAACTGAAGTCATGTGACAACAACATAGGCTAGCATACTAATGTTTGAAACATTTGTGGAAAAATGGCAACGGTTTCATTAAAAAAATGTTGCGCATTGTAAAAGCAAATGTTTGCATATGTAAAATTTGCAAAATATACATAGTATACACTACCGTTCAAAAGTTTGGGGTGAGTTGGATTTTTTTTTAAATGAAAAGTCTCTTCTGCTCACCAAGGCTGGATTTATTTGATCAAAAATTCTGTAAAACAGCAATAATATGAAACAATTTTACAACTTAAAATGTTTTCCATTTTAATATATATATATATATATATATATATATATATATATATATATTTTTTTATTTTTATTGAAAGGAGTAAAGCAATATACAGTGAAACCATGAATGTTACATTTTTCCTCCTTCTAATTTTAACAATAATAACCCCCCTCACCCCCAAAACATCCCTAGGCAGCTTAAATACAACATAATAACATAGCGTCTGGTTACAAAGTCAAAATATTGTTATGCATAACTATTATGCCACTACACCTTTTCAAGACATGTACCCATGCATACCAACCAAAACAAAGTAATGATGATAAAAGTATCACTATTACAGTATAAATGCATACACAAAAGAGAGAGAAGAAAAAATTATAATAATAATTTTGCCATTCTGTGAGACAAACTACACTGAAGTCAAAGCAGCAAATACAATGACACAACAAGAAGGAAAGAGAGAGATACATGGAAAATAGGTTAACTTGGTAATTCTTCCAGATTTTTAAAATATGACAAAATAGGTTCCCTTTAATGTAAATTTGATCTTTTCTAATTTTAAAAAGAACATTCTTCTGCGGGCCAATAAAGAAGTATATGCAATGATGTCCCTCTGGGTTGCAGTTAAGGTAATTGTTATAGTGTCACTGGGAGATCCAAAAATAGCTATTGAGGAACAAGGCCGCAATGTCACCCCAAGAGCCTCACTGATAGTTTTAAAAACCAATTCTCAGTAACTATTTAGCGAGGAGCAAGACCAGAATGTATGTGTCAGACTGGCTGGAGAGAAAGAGCATCTATCACAGGCTGCATCTAACCCAGGATATATTCTCGCTAACCATTCCTGGCTCAAGTGAACCCTGTGAAGCACTTTAAATTGTATGAGCCCTAACCTAAGACAGGATGATGATGAGTGGACCCTTTTACATGCCTCCCATTTTAATATATTTTAAATGTAATTTATTCCTGTGATGGCAAAGCTGAATATTCAGCATCATTACTCCAGTCTTCAGTGTCACATGATCCTTCATAAATCCTTTTAATATGCAGATTTGTTGCTCAAGAAACATTTATTAATATTATATCAATGTGACAGACAGACAGACAGACAGACAGACAGACATAGATAGATAGATAGATAGATAGATAGATAGTAGATAGATAGATAGATAGATAGATAGATAGATAGATAGATAGATAGATAGATAGATAGAGTACTATCCAAACATTGCTACACTCTCTAAGTGTGTGAGGTGTGTTCAAGAAATAGAAACCTGGATTAGCACACCTGCACACACTACAACAGAGATGATAAGCAGGGGAGGGTGTGTGTGTTCCTGTGGGTTACAGGAAATGGAGGTAAATCTAGAAGATAAAATGCCTGAGGTGTATTAGCCTGGAAACTGTGGTCACATAAACACATACGCGCATGCAGGATTGAACCATGCTTGCCTTATTTGCAGTTCGATTCTACACCGTCCTATTCTTTCATGGCACGGTGCTCACCAGGTGGATGGAACAGACAGATATTCTTACACACACACACACATATCATGTACGGGGGCTTTCCACTCAAAGAAATGAGACATTCACTCATGATTCATGAACAATATATTTAGAATTGGTTACACATGAGACATTACGTGCACAACTATGTGCAGAGTCACAACTGTGTGAGACAGGAGCACTTCTGTCTCTCAAACACAGAGTGTGAGAGCACTTTGGAAGTGTCTTTCTTTCTAAGCCCCAAACCAAAGACATTTAGGGTTAAGGAACTGAATTCCTCCGTAAGTGCAGAGGGGAAGTGCTAGGGGTCATTGCAGTGCTGCTTGGGAACAGTGAAGGAAAGCGCTGATAGCTGTCATGCTAACTGCACATTATGTCCTTGTGGGAGTGTCTGTCTTTCCTCATAGCTACCATTACAGTAACAGCACATTAACACAATAACACCCAACAACACAGAATGACACAAAACACATGAATCTGAGAAGACCACCCGAGGTCTGTTTTTATATCAGATATCCGTGTGACGTAAAATAAATCCAGTGGAGAGAATTGTATTTTTTATGATGATGAAATACAATCACTATTTAACTTTCAAACTTCAGAGATGTGTGCTGACATTCGTATCAGATTTCAGTGTGATTTCATGCTCACAAAAATACACACTCTGACGTTTTGATGCGATCTGTGCTATTGTTGAGTGTGTGTGTGTGTGTGCGTGTGTGTGTGTTCTGGGGCTTTGCAGCGGCTTGTTGAGAGCAGGAGTAACATTCCTAAACGACTGATAATTGTATAATTCCTGTGGGTTCCTCCTCCAGCTCCACCTCTTCTTCCATCATTGTCTTCTTTCTCTCATCCTGTTTTTCCTCAGCTGTTCTCCCATTAGATTGCTAATGTTTAGGTTTTAATGGAGCTGCTTGAGTCTCAACACAAACTGTCCAGTACTGTTTAACTGTATCATCATTAAATAATCTGAAACTGTCTCACTGTATCATCTTCATGAAATCCAAATCTGTCTCACTATATCATCTTCATGAAATCCAAACATGTCTCACTGTATCATCTACATAAAATCCATAATGGTCTCATTGTATCTTCATAAAATCCATAACTGTCTCACTGTATCATCTTCATGAAATCCAGAACTCTCTCACTGTATCATCTTCATGAAATCCAAACATGTCTCACTGTATCATCTACATAAAATACATAATGGTCTCATTGTATCTTCATAAAATCCATAACTGTCTCACTGTATCATCTACATAAAATCCATAATGGTCTCATTGTATCTTCATAAAATCCATAACTGTCTCACTGTATCATCTTCATGAAATCCAGAACTCTCTCACTGTATCATCTTCATGAAATCCAGAACTGTCTCACTGTATCATCTTCATGAAATCCAGAACTGTCTCACTGCATCATCTTCATGAAATCCAGAACTGTCTCACTGTATCATCTTCATGAAATCCAGAACTGTCTCACTGTATCATCTTCATGAAATCCAGAACTGTCTCACTGTATCATCTTCATGAAATCCAGAACTGTCTCACTGTATCATCTTCATGAAATCCATAACTGTCTCACTGTATCATCTTCATGAAATCCAGAACTGTCTCACTGCATCATCTTCATGAAATCCAGAACTGTCTCACTGTAACATCTTCATGAAATCCATAACTGTCTCACTGTAACATCTTCATGAAATCCAGAACTGTCTCACTGAATCATCTTCATGAAATCCAGAACCGTCTCACTGTAACATCTTGATGAAATCCAGAACTGTCTCACTGTATCATCTTCATGAAATCCAGAACTGTCTCACTGTATCATCTCCATGAAATCCAGAACTGTCTCACTGCATCATCTTCATGAAATCCAGAACTGTCTCACTGTATCATCTTCATGAAATCCAGAACTGTCTCACTGTATCATCTTCATGAAATCCAGAACTGTCTCACTGTATCATCTTCATGAAATCCAGAACTGTCTCACTGTAACATCTTCATGAAATCCATAACTGTCTCACTGTAACATCTTCATGAAATCCAGAACTGTCTCACTGCATCATCTTCATGAAATCCAGAACTGTCTCACTGTAACATCTTCATGAAATCCATAACTGTCTCACTGTAACATCTTCATGAAATCCAGAACTGTCTCACTGAATCATCTTCATGAAATCCAGAACTGTCTCACTGTAACATCTTCATGAAATCCAGAACTGTCTCACTGTATCATCTTCATGAAATCCAGAACTGTCTCACTGTATCATCTTCATGAAATCCAGAACTGTCTCACTGTATCATCTTCATAAAATCCAGAACTGTCTCACTGCATCATCTTCATGAAATCCAGAACTGTCTCACTGTATCATCTTCATGAAATCCAGAACTGTCTCACTGTATCATCTTCATGAAATCCAGAATTGTCTCACTGCATCATCTTCTTGAAATCCAGAACTGTCTCACTATATCATCTTCATGAAATCCAGAACTGTCTCACTGTATCATCTTCATGAAATCCAGAACTGTCTCACTGCATCATCTTCATGAAATCCAGAACTGTCTCACTGTATCATCTTCATGAAATCCAGAACTGTCTCACTGTATCATCTTCATGAAATCCAGAACTGTCTCACTGTATCATCTTCATGAAATCCAGAACTGTCTCACTGTATCATCTTCATGAAATCCAGAACTGTCTCACTGTATCATCTTCATGAAATCCAGAACTGTCTCACTGTATCATCTCACTGTAAATGCCAATCCAGACTCAGAGCTAGTGTTCACACGGCTAACATGTTTAACTGTTGTAGCTTATCCACATTTACCCCTTTTCCACCAAAAAAGAACTGGTTCGGAACTGGTGCTGGTTCAAAGTTAGTTCGGAGTTGGTTCAACTTGCGAACCTTCTCAGAACCTGTTTGTTTTCCCACTGACTAGAGCGCCCAGCGAACGACATCGTTACGTCACTGTGTACGTCGTCATACAGAAACGCTAGCAAGTACATTATCTTGGGATTATGTCTAACTTGTGTACCATGAAGGCTTTAAAAACAATTGAAATAAGTAAGTCTTTTAATCTTTTCCTTTGATATGTAATCATTTCTGATTAGTTATGTACCTCTGTCTTGTGTCTTTTTTTCTTTCCGTTTATTTGTTCTATATTTTGACTGTTTTCTTCTTTGCTTACATAATGTTTTCAATAAAAAAATAAAATTTACAAAAAGCTAGAAATGCTTGCGCCAACTTCAAGCATAATAATTACAATGGTGGACTAGGCTACATCGTGTTTCTGCAAATGTTTCTCCTGGCTTTGCGGTCAGAAAATATGTTTAGGACACATCTAAACCCGCCTCCAGCCCCGCCGTAAGCATGACGTGGTAAAAGAACGGTTCTCTTGTTCTAGTCCAGCAAAGAGTTGGTGCTGCTTTGGAACCAGTTTTCCTGGCCGAGAACCGGTTCTTTGGCTGTCGAAACACAAAGAACCGGTTCGCAAGTAGGCACCGGCTCCGAACCGGCTCTCAAAATGCTTTGGTGGAAAAGGGGTATATGTGTGCTCGAAATAGACTCTGAGCACAGTCAAAGTCGCCATCAGAGAAGCACTACTTAAACGTCTGCTTCGGACACTGATTTCGGCCCACCAAAACAATTTCAACCTGAAACTGAAACTTGCCAAAATTTTTCGGTAAATCCCTAATTTTCATAAAATCCAGAACTGTCTCACTGTTACACTAATTGGGAGTGTCTCACACTTAGTCCTACAGTTTTCAGGGCTGATTATATAATGAATAAGAGCCTGATCAGCCTGTTTCATCAAGAGTTTAAGATTAAAACTACTTAAGCTTTGTACTAATACAATCTTCTACAAACAAACACACACATCAATGTGATCAAATCTCTCAGCTGCTGATGAAGCGATCATTGATCAATCAGCTACAAGGTTTATGAAGGTTTTCTGAGGGTTAATTTACAACCAATGAATGATGCCCCAGAGCAAAACCAGCCAATTGTCAGCCACTTTAACCTCGCATCAGCTGCCAAAGAAAACCAGTTTTTATTTCCCTAAATAAAGCAACATTTGAAAACTAGCGTGGGAAAACTATCATCAACAACATTACCTCAAAGAGATCCCTCCCTCTCGACTTTGCATTTAAGGTGCTGTAAGAGATTTCCACAATTTTGCTAAATTCAACCACACACCCTCAAAACCTCACCCCCTCCAACATCAGTAAACCCATAAATGCAAAATGATTGACAGGCAGATTTAATTTTTTTTTAAATCACAATGAATGAAATGGAAGTAGCGACAAATCTTGTCTTCTGAATTGTGACGTACACCAGAGAGTAAAAAAAAAAAAAAAAGTAGGGCGGTGACTTGTTATGCGTTGTTTTTGATTGGATTTTGAGATGTGGCGGGGTTTAAGTAAACTGTATGATTGGATAAGTCCTACATGCGTCATCAGAGAGAAGTCGGTCGTTTTCACTGGAAGATCCAGTTATGAAACATTTTCTTTTTAAATTAAGCAAATGCATGGATGGATGGTTCACAATAATATATATATAATATGCATTTAGCACATTTTAATGCATTTATCAGCTAAAAGGTGAAGATTTTGTGAATTTTCAAAATTCACACTAGTATACTGATGGCCCTCAAACAAGAGACACGTGACTGTGATATGATGATGGGTCTTCAACGGGCCTGTCAAAGACATATATGTAAATATTCTTGTCCTTCTCTCTCAGAGTAGCTTCGGCAGTCATCCTCACACGTTTCATACACAACTCATCACCATGACAGCTGGCTTTGACCTCACCACGTGGCTGTTCATATGTGTGCAAATGTGATGGATTCAGATCATGCAAAAGCAAAACTAAAGAGGCTCTCTATTTAATCAGTCAGTCACTTAATTTCCTACAGTTGGGCAGTGGAAAACACACACACACACACACACACACACACCTCCTGCTTCTGCACACACTTGCGCAACTGATCTGGAATCTCTACAGAAACAAGCCCCAGCATGGCAGGCTGACGGGTACAGGGACACACCCAAAATCAACAATACCTACAATCACCTTTCTTTCTCTCTCACTCTCCCACAGGTCACTCATGATCGACAACATACTACCTGAGAACATTAGAGCAGGAGTCCCTCTGTCTCACTCCACCTCCTCCAAACCCTACAGGTCTCCTATCTGTGTCAGGTTAATGTACAAACTTGCTCAAGGTCTTTGAGCTACACATGTGTATAAAATAAACTATCACGCCGCAGTAAAACACATCCTCAGAACTGCTACAGATTTTCCAGAGCTCCCCTAGAATTTAATGATTTATAGGAATTCTGTGACAGATAAGAATGTCTGAGATGATACAAAATTGGGGGGGGGGGGGGGGGGGGGACCTTTAAGTCTTACAAATCAAGTTTGTAGGACAGGAATATTTTTATTCATGTTGGTTTCAAGCCTTTATTTAAAAAAATGTTGTAACATAATTGCATTTTACATGTCTATTGTCATGTGGTGTAACCCACAAGTAAAAAGTAATAAAACATTTTCCATGTACCTTGAATACACTTGAGTGTTAAATATTAATTTCCAAAAGGAGTTTTTATGTCATTATGATAAAAAAACACAAAAATAAAAATGTAACCATAGCTATCATTAAGGTTTTATAGGTTTACTTTATTTGACCTTATCTAACCTTAGCCTTTATATATATATATATATATATATATATATATATATATATATATATATATATATATATATATATATATATAGTGCTGGCAAACGATTAATCGCATTTAAAATAAAAGTTTATATTTGCATAATATGTGTGTGAGTACAGTGTATAATTACTTTGTATATATAATTACACACACATGCATGTATATATTTAAGAAAAAATATTTATATTTATATATTATATAAATTATGTATAAACATATATACAAATTCTTAAATATATACATGCATGTGTATTTATGTACAAAATAATTATACACAGTACACAAGCATATATTATGTAAACACAAACTTTTTTTATTTTGATTAATTGTTGCCCAGCACTAATATTACATATATATATCTATACATAAACCTTACTGATATATTGACAGTCATGAGTGTCCACAGGGGTCCTCTCCATGATATCATTTCCTGTTTATGGTTGTCCACATGGCAACAACTGGCTTTCTGCACACTGGTTGCACCACACTGACATTGATTTGGTAGACAAAAGTTTTAAAATATTAATCATATTTAAACAAAAAAATTTAAATTATTTTCTTAAAGAAATAAAAAAATGAATGATCATGGCAATCTACTTATGCCAACATTTAATTTTTCAAGAATTTCAGTATTTTAATTACCCCTTCCCCTTTTTGTCTTTGTTTTTACAATCTCCCAAAAGTTACACCAAGACATTTTTGCCTTTAAGTCCGACAAAAATATAAAAATGGAATTTAATTCAGTAATGATCTGCAATTAATTGTCTGTGTGAATTGCTTTATGTAACTTTTAAATAGATCCTCTCAAAACGTCACTGACTTAAATATAGATTTAGGAATATATGGGGTCAGAAAATGAGAACTTGCACAAAAAAGTGAAAAAAAGAGCAAGCCACACATACAACTGAAAGTAAAACCCACATATACTACAACATACCAGGGAGCACACACTTTTAATGATTAAACACACTGGCGCTAACTACGAGTAAATAAAGTTCTAACTTCAGTTATGAGTTTGCGTTATAGGCTACGCATTACACAAGATTTGAAGTCATATTGGCAGACTGGGTAGGGCTGTTACCTGTAACTTCTGGATCCCTCAGTTTCCTTGTTCGGCGCTGTAAAATCCTTTACATCGGACAGTCCATATGAATCTGGTCTGGAAGGTTCAGTTGAGGCATTTCCACATTATTCCAGTTTTCTTAAGAAACTCTTGTTCTTCAGAGAGAAATCAGTCTTGACCAGTCCATACAGACTATGCTCTCCTCTGCTTTCAGTCAGATACTCCTCTCTGCTGAATCCTCAAGAGGCTCCAGGTGAGAATTTTAAGGGAGTTTCCAAACACTGTCAGGTCCTGTAGCGCTCAGGGACGCCACCCTGCGGCCACAGGATGAACAGACACTCACACTATGGCAAGCCGTTTTGGCATATAAATTTAAAAAAGTTTGGACTGTCCATAAATATATTTTGGAAAGTTACAATTGTATTTCGACGAGTCAGAATTCTAATTTGACTAGTCAGAATGATAATTAGAGGTAGGCTACAAGCAATTATAATTGCACTAGTAAGAAATCTGATTCAAGATATCTCTAAATATTTTATGACTAATCAAAACTCCATTTTGAAGATATCTATAATGACGTAGATATCTTCAATTGATGCGTCAAACATACGCAAATGTATTTAGAGATATCTCTACTTAATTATCACTAGTAAAATTGTAATTTGAGATATTTCGAATTAGAATTATGCCTAATACACAATAAATTAGTGATATATTTAATTACAATTTCTACAAGTCAAAACTCATTTCAAGATATCCAGAATATGACTAGTCAAATAGCATTGTAGATATCTTAATTCCAATTACGACGACTCAAAATTGGAATTAAGATATCTGGAATTGGACTTTTGACTAGTCAAAACTAAATTATGACTAGTGCAGCCATGGGTATTTAATGCTAAACAGCTTGCCATACTCACACATCCTGAAGACATGATTACGTAAGACACTGATTAAAGGCCGTCTGACTGATTTATGTCATTAATGACTTGCAGGATGTTTTGCTATGGAGATGCTTAGTCATCAAGGACACAATTTTATGAATTAAATCAAATTTAAATTAATTAGGCTAATTAAATAAATAAAAATAACTTTACTAGCAGGCCTAGGCTGCATTTAAAAAGTGACGTGCAGTGAAGGCCAAGTATGGTAACCTATACTTGAAATTTGTAATCTGCATTTAACCCATCCGAGTTAGTGCACACACATTAGGAGTAGTGAGTAGTGAACACACACACACACACACACACACACACACACACACACACTCCAAACCGCTGTCACACACACCCGGGCAGCCATTTTGCTGTGGCGCCTGGGAAGTGATTGGGGGTTAGGTGCCTTGCTCAAGGGCACCGCAGTCACTTCCTAAGGGTTTTGAGAATTTAAACGTGCAAACCTGACTCTCAAACCATTACAACTGTACTCAATATAATATCAAAAGATATTATATTGTATATTAGTGTCTTTCATCAACAATTATAGGTCTAATTTTCACTTACATTCCGTTGTTTTTAGGTGTGTGAGTATGTAGACAATACAGATTTAGTCTAGGATTTAGTAAATCAATCTGCTATTGGCATTACCACAACATCATCAAAGAACATGTCGTCATTCCCACCGCAATCACGTTCATAATTATGGAGTTGCATGTACAAACACAATCCCAGCATGATTAACTTTGTGATCTTGTAGAAACCGCTGTGAGTCAGGTTTCCTGGCTTGTGAAACATGCTGCTTTTTTGTGAGACTTTGTAGAAGCTGAATTTTACTTTGTTCGTTCTTGAATCATCACTTCCTGGTTTTGGATGGGCAGATTAAGCCCCTACATGCATGCAGCCCCTACTACTATTGGTTGCTCTGTGAAATACATTATCTTTCAGACCCCGTATCATAAAAGTGCACAAATTACTTGGGACATATGAGAGAAAATGCATAAATATCTAGATCAGATGTTTTTACAAGATTGGCTAAAATGGACCTCAAGACCATTATGTGCCGTTCACACCTTTGGAATACCTTTTTCTGAACGTGTTTCACATTTTTCTCTCTTGTCAGATAAGGTGTACAAGTTAACCATTTTATTAAAATGTTACATTACGATTTCATATATATATCATTCTTATGTTCTTAATTACCAGATGACGGATATAATGAAAAGTCAAACATTAAAGCCTGGTTTCAAAGACAGGGCTTAGATTCAGCCAGGATTAGGCCTTAGTTCAATTAGGGCATTCAAAGTGTTTTTTATAAAAGTGTCTTAGAAAAAAACCCAAAAACATGTGCATCTTTAGACAAAACAATGGCGCCGCCACTGATATATTTTAAGATATGTCAGTGCAAGGAATAGGCTTAAGCCTTGTCTGTGAAATTATGTAAAAAGAGTGCAGCCTTCAGTCGAATTTAAAGGTTTGTTTTCAGATAACAAAGGATATGCAGAAGAACTGCAAACATTTTCTTTACTTTACCAGTAAAGGTTATTGATCACAGCTTTACAGCAAAAAGACGAGGAACAGGAGAGAAAACCATCTGAGCTGAATTGGACAAAATGGCAGCAAAAATTTTGCCTTATCTAAAAAAAAAAAAATTGTTGCTACAATATATGATTCAAGAACCAATTAAATCAAAATTTCCATCTAGTAACATCTACTCATTTTTTTAGAGAAACTTGAAAAAAAAATTGAATTCAACAAATTTCACTCAATTCAGGTTTATTATTTTATAATCAACAACTCACTGCTTAACAGATTATACATTGAAAAGAGGTCTGACAGTAGTTCGGTGTATTGTTTAGCCTATGTTGTCAGTGCGAACTCACTTTTCCTACAGAGCTCAATCTCCAGCAAACATTACACCTCCCTTTAGTTCAGTGCTTTGAGGCCTCAATTTGCTCTAAACAAAGGGCACTTGACATAATAGCACAGCCTGACACTCCGACCATTACACTAAACACAGCAGCTCATTAACTGCTCAAAGAGCATTGGTTCTCAGTTAAGACACTTCTTAAGTATGACCACAGACTTCAGGCAGCTTTTCACTTTAGTTTGATCGGTATACATCTAGTCAATATCCAAACAAGAGCTTCTATGATTCACTATGGAGAGAAAGTGGGAATATTCATGGTTCAGCCAACAAGGTGATGATCACCATCTTAAAAAAACAAACAAAACAAAAACACTTGTAGCTATATGTAATATGTGCAATATGGAGCTAAATGTGTCTAACTAGTGTATTTTTTTTAAATTGTTTGAATGCATCTACTCAACATCCTGTAAGACTGGACTTCATTCTCTTGATGGACATTTAAATGTTTAGATTCCAAGCTATACTTATTACTTATGGTGAAAGTAACCGAGATGCCAAAAACATGCTTTAATTTCAAAAATCATTGTGTCATTCAAAAGCTGTCATTCTCATTGAGGAGACATACTGCAAACAATACACACAATATATGTATAAAAAGTTAAAAGCCCAAAGAGCAAAGTGTTTGTCAGGAATCGCTGGGCAGTATCTTAAAGCATATTTATTTCTTTAAAAATAAAGATCGGTAAAAAAAATTTTTTAAAAGTGCAAATCCTCATTAAAAGAAACATTTTCAAAAAGATCCAAATCAAAGCTGTGTGTGATAGAGATTTCTTCCACAGTCACATTCTTATGTGCAAAGTGTAAAATCCTCTTTGGCTCATGTTCACATTTTTACTGTCTGAAGTAACACACGTCATCCATGGCTGCTGTGATTCTGCGAGAATGGAGAGATTTAAATCACAAATAAAATAAACCCAATGAGCTTTCAGTCACGTCCCACAAGAAATCTTTATATAACTCGCTGGCGCAGGCAGAGGGTGTTGTTTATTATGGACACATATTTCACAAGCTCTTTAATGTTTGTGAATTTTAGACATCATTGTCTAGGGATAAATAAAAGTGATAAAAAGGAAACGGGTGTTTTTACCTCTGGGCCTGGTATCCTCCCTCACACAGGTTCACTAAAGCATACAGGTGTCTCAGAGCGTATTCATACTGCAACAAGAGAGAAGAGATGTCTCATACACAGTATACCACAACTAATGATGCAGAAATCCTGAATGTTTGTACCTCCTGCTGGTGCCAGTTGAAGCAGTGTTTCTTGTAGTGCTTGACAGCGGTTTTGTAACATTCATACTGTGTGAGATCTTCACGTCCATCCAGATAATCCCTCATTTCTTCTTTGTCCTCGACCACATGCTCCACGATCTTACGCATAGTGTTACCAAGCAGTTCCCGCGTCTACAAAAACAAGCACAAAAGCTATTATAATATGATACTCTTGACTGAAATCTATGACTCTGACATCACTTTCAGTATAGCAAGTAGTGTCGCATACACTACCATTCAAATGTTTGGGGTCTGTAAGATTTCTTATGTTCACCAAGGAAGCATTTATTTGATAAGATAATTTTTTTTTTAAATATCCATTTTAATATTTTTAAAGTGTAATTTATTCTGAATTTTCAGCATCATTAATCCAGTCTTCAGTCACATGATTCTTCAGAAATCATTATAATATGCTGATTTGCTGCTCAAGAAATATTTATTACTATTATACTTCTTATTGAAAACCGTTGTGCTGCTTAATATTTTGGTGGAAACTGATAACTTTTTCTTTTTTTTAAATTCTTTGATGAATAGAAAGGTCAAAAGAACAGCATCTATTTGAAATAGAAATCTTTTGCAACAATATAAATGTATTTACTGTCACTTTTGATCAAATTAATCAATCCTTGTTAAATTAAAGAATACATTTATTAACAATAATAATCTTACTGAACCCAAATTGGTAAAAAGCAGTGCTACAAACCTGTAGATGTGCATGGATGCCATTCATGAGACCAACAACAGTCTCAATGTCATTAGACTTAGCGAGTTTTCTCTTCATGATTGCGAGGGGCACATCGGGGCTCCTCATGAGATCATGTTCAGCGATCACAGGCAACGAAACCGGCTCGGCTGCCTTATCAAGACCTTTAGAGTTACCCTGGAATGCCATCACCTTCATGTGGGACAGCGTCTAAAACATAAACAAACCAAAACAGTTACATTTGGCAAGTACTGACATGCAGACGCTACACAGAACACCATTTAAGCTTTCAACAGACACTTCCGTGTCAATAAAGTATACATGACTTTAAATGAAAACTTCTGGAGCAAGCTGAGAATATATGACATACACTAGACCACGAATGAACATACAGCGCATATCAATATCCATCATTTAGTTAATAAACTAATCCATATTCAGGATGCTACTCACAGTTGCTAGAGTTTAGGGACCTGTGCATGAGCACAGAAATGGTGATAATTATTTATTAATTTATTATTATTTCCACTGTAACTTCCTTCCAGTCAGGGTCCAAAAAAACATTTTTGCAACAGCTGGAACTAGTAAACTGTGAATTTACCAGCCATTAATGATTATTCATTATCATTAAATACAATTTCATGCAACATCTTTTTTTGGCATTACATTTAAAATTTGTTCCTGTCTATTCAATAAATAATCAGTTTGCAGCACAGATAATTGTGCCTTTTCACAGTATCACTGATGCGACTCAATCTTGCAATTCTAGTGTATAGACAGTGTGCCTTATTTTAACGCATTCCTAATCTTTACTGAATGTCTTTCATAGACAGTGTTTTTGAGTGCATTACCTTGTTTCCATACTGCATCACATGGCTAGTGTTGGTTTTGGCCTTTACAATCTTGAACTGCTTGGCCAAAGTCTCTTTGCTCAGATCCTCCTAAAGAAATAAACACACAACACCATTTAAAACACCTTCCCACGATCTGCGTGATTCCAGGTTCTATCGTGAGCTGCCCTGCTCTCATTATGATCAGACGGTTCATGCTGAATACATTGTTTTCTCTTGGATTTTTCTTCAATTTGGACCTCTGTCCCAGATTTGTGTACTAACCACGTCGGAGTCTTCCATCCAGTTGACACTGTACAAGTCTCCCAGGTAGGTTTCTCTGGCCTCGTCGTAGTAACAGGCATATGAGGACTCATCAGGGTTGGCAGCGGTTGTAGCGTAGACTGGGACACACACCCGGATTATACATACTATGTTATTTACACACAGCAGCATGTGGGATGAAGTTAGAAAAAAAACTCACCATTAATGTCAACAGGCAGAGGCTTCATCATAGAGCCAGATTCACAGGCCTCAATATAAAATACCATCTGTGTGCGAGACAGGGTTGCAGATTTAAAAAAAAGAAAAAAGAAAAAAAAGACAATAACAACAAGTAATGGGGTTTTTACAGAAATTATGGATTGCATGCATCTTATTAATGAACACGTGTAACACTCACCTTCTTGTATTTGTTGTTTTGGTGCATGTAATTGATGGTAGCCATCAGGTCATCTACAATGAGCTAAAAGTAGAGGCATGATTTACTGTAAGTTTCTAGATCTAAAAGCAATTAAATTAAATTAATTCCCATTAATTTATAAACATGTCATGCATAAGGAAGTTAAGCAATAACTCCTCTTCCAAGCTGCTCACGCACAATTACTGAAAAAGTTGTCGTTTCAGCAGGTTGTCGATATAACTCATGGCTAAACTTCCTGAGTTAAATGTGTTACTCATTATACGACAATTTTCTATGTCAGCTGACCTATTGCTTCAGTATCTTCAGTGGGGGGTGATAAAAGTAAGATCATTTGGGATGTTTTGGTTTAAATTAGCCATTTTTTTCCTATAAACTTCTTAATTATGTGGAATATATCATTTGTAATGACATCAGAAAATTATACACAATAGAAGCATATACACAAGTGGTCTCAGTCCTTTGAAGAGAACTGTGTAGTGTACGTGAGACGACCTGAAAGGATCAGATTCAGCTAAAATGACCACAGGAAATAGAAAGTGCTTACATCATCATTAGGGAAGGCCAGCAGACCTGGTGCTCCATGATCGGTGAAATACACAAACACATGATCATTTGGACCACTGCCAAGAGGAAGAACAAAAAACAAAAACACATCACAAGACCGGTTTTACACATATCGGTCTCAACGTGCACAAACAGACAGAGACTAGATTTTACAGGAACTGAGGGCAATAAATTAAGTAAGACAGTAACCGGTGCCACAGGCTAATTTACATTTCAATACAAATGTATCAGAGACACACAGAAAAATAAAACATGCTAATGACCCCTAACCCCCCCTCTGCCACAGTTTTATGGTAACTTGCCTTTTCAGCACTTTTCCAGATCCTCCCTTCACACCAGCAGAATCACCCTTCAACACCGCCAGGAAGTTCTGAGGGGTCACGTCCTGTGTCACAAACACACAATATTAGTGATCTGATGCCAAACACACTGCATACCACTTCAAATCTCAGAGACAGAATTACATGTATTGACTCACATCACCAATGTAGTCCTTCAGCACTCCTTTGTAAACATCTGTTCCATTGGGTCTGTTTATGATCACTCCTTTGGTTGGGTTACTGGACACACAAAAACAGTCATATTAACCTCTGTACTGAAAAGGCTTTTGGTTTTAAGGAGCAAAAATTGACAAATTGGTGCAAACTATAATTATTAAAAGACAACAAACAATAATAAAAAGACCTTTCTCCAACACTTATCAAAATAGGTTTAAAAATTAACCCAAAAACATGTGACTAAGCCAACGATCAGATAACACATTTCTTTCTTTCATCGTTTAATTCAGCCGGAACACCTGACCTACATTTGAATTCATTATCAAAAGCAACACATGTCACAGTTGCACAACTTTCAGTAAAACAATAAAATAAAGATTAAAATTTCACCTCTTTCCGCCCCTTATGATTCAGCATTTTCAAAAAATAAATAAAAGCATTTCCAGTGTGGATCTCATGATACTTGTCCAAACCACACATCCTGTTTCACCTCAATCGACAACAATAATGTAATGCAAAATTTTTCATATTTAGAGAAAAAGTTATTATTTAGATCTAGGCTACTTTGTTTATGCCAAATAAATTAATAAATATAATTTGATTTAAGAGTTAAATGCAAAGCGATTTGTGAGATTCACCCAACAAATAAACGAGCACACAGCAGAAAACCCTGACATGCTACAATTCATGTATTTTTATTTTGGCAGACTTCTGGCTTCTGGTGGTTAAATTAGATACTTGTGACTTCTGCAAAGGCACAGACTCAAAGCTCTGTTTGAGTGTATGTACATGTGCGAACATGTGGTTGAGCTAAATAATTTATAGGAGTTTGCTTTAGGAAGACACAACTTTACCAAAGCGTTTAAGGGGAAGTGATCATATTGGTGTCAATGACAAATTACCCAACAGACGATTAAGAGGTCTTTTTTGTATCTGAAAAAGCGAATACATCACATTTTCTACAATCTGAGGCAATGTGGGTTAAGTGCTTGTTCCTCTATCACTATTAGACCTTTGAGCAAAGGAACACCAAGTCAAATCTTACTAGCCTCGATCCAGTAACTCGTGTTACCAGCTCAGGGGCCGTATTCACAAAGAATTTTATTTTACCACAAGGAGTACTCCTAAATCAAACTAAAATATTTTAGCTAGGAGTTCTCTTAAAAGTTATTCACAACGCCTTTCAGACCTACTCTTAGTAAGGAAAAATGACAACTCCTAAACTAAGAGTGATTCTTCGTTGCTATGGATGACGTCAATTCTCATGCACGAGTTTCCTCGCAATGATCACATGATTGTTTTTTAGATGACAGGACCATCATGCGGAACATAACACAGACGCAACAAATCATGGAATTACAACATTTAAATATGTCTGTGTCCTACACAAAATATTAGTAATGTCATCGAAATGCATATATAATGACATGTTTGTGCAGGCCCCAGTGAAGTGTAATTCTAAAAAGGCAGAGAGAGAGAGAAAAGTCGTGAATTAAATTAAAATAAATCAAGGTAGCCTGATACCCTAATGAAACCGCCACTTGCCTAATAATGAAAAATGACACTTGCATTAACACTTGCTTGGTTAATTGACATCCTATTAATATGGAAGCTTGTTTCCTGAATAAAAAAATAAAAAAATAATTTCGACTTTATCTCACAATTGCGAGATATGAAGTCAGAATTGTGAGAAATAAAGTCGAAATTGCGAGATATAGGAAGTCGCAATTGTGAGATAAAAAGTCGCAATTACCTTTTTTATTTTTCATTCTGTGGCGGAAACAAGCTTCCATAGCCTAAATAGACTACTTAAAGCAACGAAATGTTGCTCCTATTGAAGTAATGTAATAGTTGAATGACGTGGATTATGAACTCGCCAAAACGGAAAAGAAAGCCCACTTGACGCAGGATCAGTTACTGGTGCTGGCCCAGTTGGTGCTAAAAAAAAAAAAAAAAAAAAAACATAATAAAAGGGAAATTCGACACTAGGATATCAAGCAAAACTAAGCGTGAGACATGGGAGAGGATTTGTTTGCAGATCAATACAGCATTCCCGCTTGTGTCGCAGACCCCGGACGACTGCGAGAGGCGGTGATATGCGCTACAATCCTTTGTGAATAGGTCTTAGTGAGTTAGGAGTCCTCTCGACTTCTTTTAAGCTGTCCCAGACTTAGGTGCTACTTTTAGGGCTAAAATGCTTCATGAATTACTCTTATTGAAAAAAATTAGGATTCCTAAAGTTAGGAGTGACACGCCCATTATTTTTAGGAGTTGCTCCTAAATACACCAGTTAGGAGCTACTTTTAGCCTTAAAATTCTTTGTGAATACGGCCCCTGGGCCCGTATTCATAAAGATTCTAAGAATCCTCTCAGAAAACTCTTAATTTAGCTTAAAAACTTTTACGTAGGAGTCTTAGCTTAAGAGCGATTCGGGACCGATCTGAGAGCAACTCTGAGTAAGGAAAAGACAAAAAAAATTATCTTGGTGAGGAGGCGGGGCTGACCCCGTTGCTATGTATGACACAATCTTTTGAAGACTGTGATTGGTTGGTTGTCCAAGAAGGAAAAAAACAGTGATTTTAAGTATAGGGTCTATTCTAAGCCTTCACTTTGAAATTACATGCGTAATTTTCCCTATTTGACCATTCTCATACACACACACACATTATATTTGTGTATATAAATCCTTTTTTTTATTTACCATACTGTTAATTTCCTATAAGGTATTTGATTGGATTAGAATGATAAAAATTGTTCCACTGTCTATTTAAGTGGTGGTTTGAATGTTGGTTTTAATGTAGCAAACATGGAATTAAGATGCTTAAGGGTTAAGATGCTTTCTGAATTACTTTTTTCTTTACTAGGATTTTTTCTTTAATTTTAAGAGTAAACGCCCACATTTCTAAGAATTTTCTTAGAATTTTGTCACTAGGAGCTACTCGTTGCATTAAGATTCTTTATGAATACGGGCCCTGATCTTTAACCACATACCAGTGGTACTCAACCAGGGTGCCGGGCCCACTGCAAATGTCTAAGGGGTCCCAATAAGACTTATTTAAATACTTTACATTTAGTTTCATTTTAATGAACATGCTAAATATACTGTATACTACACACTAATAGGTGGTGATAGGGCAGTGGATAAGACAAATGCCTTTGGTGTGAGAGACCGGGTTCAAATCCACTGTGAGACACCAATGTGTCCCTGAGCAAGACACTTAACCCCTAGTTGCTCCAGAGGCGTGCGACCTCTGACATATAGCAATTGTAAGTCGCTTTGGATAATAGCGTCAGATAAATGTAAATGCACTAAAAATAATTGTGCAAGATTATACTGACTTTTTTTGTTAATTTATTTTCAGCTATAACAGAAGTAAAAACAGGTACATATCAGCTTAGATAGAAGGGTCTTTGAATATTGTTTTAGACATATGGAGGCTGAGAACCACTGCATAATACAAGTCATACTCACTCGGAATTCTGAGCAAGATCATCATACATCATCACCACAATCTGCTCATCGGGAATTCCGTTCTTATGGACAATCTGATATGCATGGCACACATCAGCCTATAGGCACACACAAATTAATAAATTAATATCTAAACAGACTTCAGATAAGGCAACGGACTAATAATTTGGAAAAACATGTACTTTCTCCACCTCAAAGATCACTTCATTTCTCACCTGGTGTCTGTAATTGTACCAGCCATTCGATCCGGCCACAATGACGACCCAGTGTTTCCCACCGTCTGGCTGCTCGGCAGGGAAACCACTCACTACCAGCCCCAGGCTCAGGGCGAGAACTGAAACTGCCACTGTCTGTGCGATCATCTCTGCAAATCTATTGACAATAGAGATGGAAAATAAACCAGAAAAAAAAATATATAATTTTCAATTTATACTTTCTTTTACATACAATTTTTACCATTTACAGTAAGTATTTGAAATTATACCAAGCCTTTATAGTCTTTATAGGAACATTTTAACATGTAAATTTGTGATTCGCCCTAAAAGGAAACATACACAACATATGCTCCATTTACTAACATGACACAAACATCTAAATTGCAAGTCACATTACAGAATGTAAATTTTTCTGTAACCGTTATATAAATACGACGTATAGCTGTGTTGACTTTAACTCGGACACATTGTGTTTTCTTGATGTTACTGTAGGGTTACAGTAAGGCTGAGATAAAATATATAGGGTGAAATTATAAAAATGTATTTTTTTTTAGCTTATTCCAAAATTCCTCTTACAAATGTTTATCTTTATACCCCATTTCTGCAAAAAACAGTTACAACAGTTATGGTTACTACTGTAATACA
Organism: Siphateles boraxobius; assembly: GCF_051911475.1. Taxonomy (NCBI): domain Eukaryota; kingdom Metazoa; phylum Chordata; class Actinopteri; order Cypriniformes; family Leuciscidae; genus Siphateles; species Siphateles boraxobius. The sequence continues at coordinate 7,393,443 of NW_027508811.1, read as the reverse complement.
TCTCCTTAAACAGAATAATAATCTGTCACTGTGTTGAATGTCTCTTTTTAGATGATAATGGTACAAATACCGAATTTAATTGGGGTAATAAAGACTGTAGCAATTTGGGCGGTAAACGGTGTTTACCGTGATATATTTTTGCAAGTGGTCTCGTGATCATCCTATAAACAAACAAGGAAATCAGGGAGGGATACAATAATAACAGCAGGCCATTAGGGGGTTAAAACTATTCTCCTTTTAGCTGAATTAAGTAACGTTATTTAACCTTGAGGTGATCACTTATACAAAACACAACCAAACAAAATGAGTAGAGTTAATACAAAATAAAGATATTAGTAGTTATATGAGCTTACCTGCTACTGTAGCGCTGCCCGAGCTGCGGACCTGGAGCGACGCAACGCTTTATTACAACCTAAGAGACGGGCACTCGTGTGCAGCAGCCAATCAGCGCAAACGGACTCGATGCTCTAACCAATCCGCTCAATACGGCTCAGCCCAGCATCCAATCAAGTTAGATCCATGGGCGGAGCCTCAACTGACCACCTGACTAGTCGGTCATGTGCTACAGCTACAGAGTTTGACTGAAAACAAAACAAAAATATTGGAAACTTTTCTATATTATAGACATAGATTGATGCATTGAAGTGCTCTCACGCTCTGACAAGAAACGCCTAACCGTTGTGAAAGTTAATGGGAAATGCCTCACATGCATGATGCATTAGGGGATTTAATGATTGGTTAGAAAAACTTTATTCATAATTTTACTGTAAGCTTCAGCATAGACACCCGTCTTACTTTTTCATTATCTAGGCAGAATAAATGCGAGCACATGATCAGATCATCCGTTTGTCATATGACTGCTATTTCACTACACCCACGCATTTTTTTTTATTGTTGGGCTTTTCTCACCTGTTTTTACAGGTGTCATGTGTGAGAGATAACAGAGTATGCCATTATGTAAAGTGTCTCTGTAAGCAGCCATGTTTAGAATTTTGATTGTAGTTTATGCTGATTCAAAACAGATCTAATATTCAGTGTTGTTTTATAATAATATGTTGCTAGTACTATTTTCAGTTATCTTGGGTAACCCCTCTACAGTTTCTAATTTACTACTTGTGTGACACCTCAGTCTTTAAGTCAATGTATTGAGATAGAATAGTTGAATTCCAATTCTCATCTGTGTTTGTAATCATAATACCACAAAGAAAGTCTTCTTATTGTTCATAATACTAGACTGACTTGGATGACAAAAAACATTCAAAAGTTCTCATAGATTACTGTGAAACTAAAACCTTTGACACCAAATGTACTTTTTTATCTTAGCAATAATGTATTACACCAGTATTATAGTCCCTTCACTGGCTCTGTAATATTAGAATTCATTGTAAATTCTTCTGCAGGTGTACACGTTGACAGCCACACAGGCTTGTTCCTCAAAAAGTCCCTTCGTCATTTTAACAGTTTTCTCTGCTGTTCACATGATCTCTGATTCTAATAATCAGACAATGAAACCAGGCAATGATGACCTAAGCAAGATTTTTTTTTGGAACAATTTAACACCGTGTTGACAAAGTTGATATTGTTGCTTCATGTATGGTCAGATGTGTCATTATAAAATTGTTACAAGGTTTTTGACCAGAAAATGTTGGACAATTTCATGCTCCCAACTTTGTGGGAATCTGTTTGGGGATGCCCCCTTCCTGTTCCAACATGACTGCGAACCAGTGCACAAAGCAAGGTCCATAAAGACATGAAAGAGCGAGTTTGGTTTGGAGGAACTTGACTGGCCTGCACAGAGTCCTGACCTCAACCTGATAAAACACCTTTGGGATGAATTAGAGCGGACGTTGCAAGCCAGGCCTCGTCCAACATCAGTGCCTGATCATGCGCTTCTAGAAGAATCGTCAGAAATTCCCATAAACACACTCCTAAACCTTGTGGAAAGCCTTCCCAGAAGAGTTGAAGCTGGTATAGCTGCAAAGGGTGGGCCAACTCCATAAACCCTACGGATTAAGAATGGGATGTCATTAAAGTTCATGTGCATGTAAAGGCAGATGTCCAAAAAATTGCCAATAGTGTATGTGGGCACTCAGTTTTTTCTGCCATTTGGCCAAAATCTCATGTTATTAAAGACTAAGTGCTACGCAGAAGCTATAAGACAGTATTGGCTATGACTGTACGACAATGCTAGGCTAAGACAGTCTTCTCCACTCCTAAAATACATAAACTTCAGCCTTAGTGTTTTTTAGGTAAAGATTAAGAAAACGCTGTAGTTCTTTATTTACCTGTGCATTGCAAACAAGCAGAGATGTTTCAAACTGCGTGCGGCACTTCATGAGGCAGGGTCATGAGTTTTTACTTATAGTTTGAGAAGCCAATGGAGCTACGAGATTTAGTCACAAGCTCTTTTCGTAATACTTTTTTTTTTGGCTAAAATTTTGCAAAACCCACAGACAGACATAATGGGTGACCAATAGTAATGATGTATGAAAAAGTAAAATAAAATGATGCAATATGGAGATACGATCGCCCAACAGCAACCATAATTAATTAAAGTTTCATGACTTAAAAATAATTTAAAAAAAACAATTTGAGTGTCCATCCGTTCACAAATTAACTTTTTAAGTACCGTTTATACTGCTTGCAAATGAACTGTTACGATATCTCATAAAGTAAACATAAATATCAAGAAAACTATATCAGGACATGTTTATAGTTTGTTATATTTTGACATATAAAGAAATTCAGATGTTTCCTTCCAATTATTACGGTTTTATAACACAAAATCAATGTGAAATTACCTTAAAATATAAAATGAGACTGGTTACACAGGATTCACACACCGTGACTAACATTTTCCCAAAAGCGCTTTAATTTTTTTAATTTTAAGATATCGGTTTTATTTATTTACTGCTTTTCTTTAACCTAAAGCCATTGTACCCATATACAGATTATGCCAGTGACCACAGCCAAAGCAATGAATAACTGCACTTAATTTATATTAAAAAACATTACTGATTGGCGAATTGAGCCATTCCGTGATCCAGTCACTGGTATCGTTTTATGATGGCTATTTTAATGGCCCGGAAATTTCGTTCCCAGATCACATGAATATGAGTTCATGCCCCAGATACAATATGCACTTCATTTCATCCTTCTCATAAAAGAATATCATCAGTCTCGCAGGTACAGGACATATTTATGCATTGTCTTTATTTGTCCCGTAAATGAAAAACAATATAACAAAATGTAAATACAATAATAAATATTCAAAGCCAAATCTTTATACAGACACATTTATATATTCGTACATACCTACATGTGGTTAAAAACCACTTCTGTCCTCAAGCTAAAGAAAAAAGTCAAAATGGCAGAAAAGAATGTGTCGATTTCGCATTTTGCATTCCAAAGGCAACGGTAACCATGGCGATTTAAACCGTGGAGGAATAAATAATGTGTGATCTTAGAAAGTAGTGCACAGCTGCAAATCAAAAACAAAAATAAAACAAATCATAGTGCAAGTTAAAGTTTCTTATAACACCTGTCTCTTTGTTTTCAAATGGATCCTCAACAAAATAAATGAGGATAAAAAAATGATGAAGAAAAAAAAAGGATGACATAAGAGAGCTCTGTACTGGAAGCACCTGCTTCCGTTTTAACATCATCATCATCCTCACTGCAATCTTCTGTCTTTCTTGGCAGCTAGTAAAACAGTCTGTCACATGATTCACTGCATGTCCAGGGCAGCACTGTGCACCTGATGTATTTTGGCAGAAAATACAAAATAAAACTTGATTATAGCTGTAATAAAAAAAAGCTGCTTTCTCTGCGTGTACATCAAGCTTGGCTTTAGTGTTCCCTGTGAGTTTGCATGTGTTTACAGTCAGACAACTGATGAGATGCATAGAAACCAATAAACAGAATGAGACCGCAGCTGCTCATAAAGGAGAGAAAAAGAGAGAGAAGAGTTTACAGAAGCTGATCTCTCATGCAGCATATCCGAGGAACACAGAGCAAGGCAGCTTTCTGTCCAGATCCGAGCAAGTGTGCTTACAGCGTGTGAGTGTGTACGTTCTGCTTTTGCACGATTCCCTGGATTCCTGCGCCCGATCAGATGCTGGAAATGAGTGTGGCCTCATTCCTCCTCTGGACTGACACTAGATGAGTGTGTCCTCACACCTCTGCCCCCAGTTCAATCACTCCCGTCTCTATAATGGGAACCAGTTTATCATCCACCTGGACCAGCAGGATGGTCTTATCAATGTGAGACCGACTAACCGGATCACGACTGCAAGGCACCCAACGATGAACCACCTATGGAGAGAGAGAGTAGTGGGAAATTAGAAACCTTTTTTTATTTTTTCTCAAAATTACTATATTTCTTCTTTTTTTGCACAAGATAACTAAGAATTCTAGGGAAAATGTGCTTAATTGTCATCAAAATAATCTATATATAATTATATAAGGGGTGTAACAGTACAGAGAAGTCACGGTTCGGTACTGTAATGGAATTGTAGAAGACTGATGTAATGTATCACGTCACCTTTGCCATGCTCCTATTCTACAAAAACTGTTGTGTTCTTTTTGCTGGTGGGATTCTCTCTGAAATTGGTCTGAGATCTTCCCGGCCGTATTAAAGCATATTCTAAGGCATTGTCTGAAGTCTGTCTAGTTAATGCTGCGCACCAGGTTAGTGGAACTCTAGAGATCTTAATCCCAAGTGATAGTGTTTATAAGGGACGAGTAATTCTTAGGCATCTTACGTGGTCAGAGTAGCTACACTTAGGCGACAACCAATGCGGTTAGAGTGGTAGAGACACCTAGTTTGACTTCAGTCAGGTGCGTAGGGGAATTTCTACTACAGTACATATCTTGGTTTTGGGGTCACGGTTCGGTACAACAGGAAGAAGCAACAAATCCTCAGAGCTAGGTTTCTATTCATTTATTTTGAACAGACAGTAGTGCAAATTACAGTTTGCTCCACCGAGCGGAATTTAGTCGCCCCTGAGGTATTTGGTACAGTACAGACACCTTTACTGTATTACCTTCAAGTTGTTTAAAACCTGTGTGGATTTTTTCATCAGATGCTGAACACAATAGATGATGTTTTGAAGAATGTCGGCAACCAAACAGTTGATGGACCCCATTGACTTCCATAGTATTTTATTTTTCCTACTATTGAAGTCAATGAAGTACATCAACTATCTGGTTACCGACATTCTTCAAAATATCTTCCTTTGTGTTAAGCAGAAAAAAGAAATTCAAACAGGTTTGAAACAACTTGAGGGTGAGTAAATGATGACAGAATTTTCATTTTGAAGTGAACTTCAAACTATTTTTTTAATAGTTTTATTTTAAAATAAAAACACTGGTGTGTGATGTACGCACATGACCCTCCATGCCTTCAAGGGGACTCCACTCTCTCCAGAAGTTACGTCCAGATCTCAGTCTCATGCTCTCATCTGGCCACACCAGCTCCTTCCTCTTGGGATGATTCATCACGTCCAACACCTGACTCACATCAACAATCTACACACAAAAAATGCATACATTTCATGATAAAAACAAATTTCACAAAGGGTCAAATGCAAGAAACCCAGACGCTCACCTGCACCCTGTAGGAGATGTCGTCCCTCCTCAGACAGGACAGCGAGGGATTGTGATGATGATGGTGGATGTAGTGAAGATGATGATGGGGGTGAGGATGGATGTCTGTCCCCAGGCCTAAGGCTTCGTTTCCCAGCAGGCCTGCAAGCGTGTGGGCGTGTCTTTTGCAGGGCGGGATGGAGTGGGCGGAGAGAGAGCTGGATGGGCCGGGCGGGTCGGGGTTGGCGGCTGAAGCGTTGCCCAGGCGGAGTTGCAGGGAGGTGGGCAGCGTACGGAGAGATAGCTGGCTGCTGGAGGAACGTCTGCAGGGCTCCAGACCCGTGACAGATGTGCGGAGTGAAGACTGGCGGCTGCTGCTGTGGCGATACGAGGACGACTGACTCACGACAGATGCGCGAGCAGGAGACTGACGCACCAAACCAGACTGAACAGACTGAGAACTCTGACTTGTACCTGAAGAGAGAGAGAGATTATTTATCCATCCATCCATCTCAATCTGTCTGACTATCTATCTATCCAACAAGATTGAAATTGCATAAGGCATAAATAACTTTCACAATCTTTTAACTTTCACAAAATGTTTTGTCACAACAACATGCAATGTTTGTTTCGATGACGTTTCCTTTTCTAGTTTTGTTTGACTATTGCAAATGCTTTGGCAATAAACATACACTCACTAGCCACTTTATTAGGTACACCTTGCTAGTACTGGGTTGGACCCCCTTTTTCAACAAGGTGCTGGAAACATTCCTCAAGAGGTTTTGGTCCATACTGACATGATAGCATCACACAGTTGTTGCAGATCTGTCTGCTGTACATCAATGGCTCCCATTCCACCACATCCCAAAGGAGTTCTAGTAACTGTGAAGGCCATTTTGAGTACAGTGAACTCATTGTCATGTTTAAGAAACCAGTTTGAGATGATTTGCGCATTGTGACATGATGCATTATCTTGCTGGAAGTAGCCATGAGAAGATGGGTGTGCTTTGATTATAAAGGGATGGAGATGGTCAGCAACAATACTCAGGTAGGCTGTGGAGTTGCAATGCTCAATTGGTACAAAGGGGGCCAAAGTGTGCCAAGAAAATATCCCTCACACCATTACACCACCAGCAGCAACCTGAACCACTGATACAAGGCAGAATGGATCCATGCTTTCATGTAATTATTCCAAATTCTGACCGTACCATCTGAATGTCGCAGCAGAAAATCGAGTCTCATCAGACCAGGCAACGTTTTTCCAATCTTCTATTGTCCAATTTTGGTGAGTCTGTGTGAATTGTAGCCTTAGTTTCCTGTTCTTAGCTGACAGGAGTGGCACCCGGTGTGTTCTTCTGCTGCTGTAGCCCATCTACTTCATGGTTCGACATTTTGTACGTTCAGTGATGCTCTTCTGCAGATCTTGGTTTTAACGAGTGGTTATTTGAGCTACTGTTGCCTTTCTATCAGCTGGAACCAGTCTGTCCATTCTATTTCACCCACAGAACTGCCACTCAATGGATATTTTTATCTTTTTTGGACCATTCTCTATAAACCCTAGAGATGCAATCCCAGTAGATCAGCAGTTTCTGAAATACTCAGACCAGCCCGTCTGGAACCAACAACCATGTCACATTCATGCTGTCGGTCCAAATCTGATTATTTGTATATCTGATTGTAATCTGACTGAACACACTGTGTATCGCAACTGTTCGGATCCGTTTTGTATGTCCCCTGGCGCTCTTTAGTTTTCCGGAATATCTGCATTGGTTTCTATGGCAATGACATTGCATTATGTATACGCCAAAAACAACAGCAGTGGAGGGGTTTGTAATACAGATTTTGTCTTATTTACAACATGATAATGTGTAGCCGCTGCACTGGACTACTGTGTCTTATGAGACAGTGGCAGAAATGTAGAAGACTGGTATCCGCCGCTTTATTCAGTGCTGTCATCTCCGCCAGTCTTAAAATTAAATCTTTATACTCTATTGTCTCTATTATATTGTAATTTCCTGCTCGACCGGCACTTTGCAACAAGTTATCCAACCTTGTTTCTGCACTGACTTTCAAGAAGTTTCCTATAATGTCTGACATATTTACATTTTACGTGCCGTGAGAGAGTGACACCACGCGAAATCCGATTAGAGGGGTCAGACTAAAACAGATTTCCAGAATTGTTATTTGAATAGATTTTTAAACCACATTTCCTTCAGGGTTCTGCCCTGACATCCGTGTCTGTGTTGTCTTTGTTTCATGTCTCTATGTTTGTTTTCTATGTCAGCACATGGCTTTGTTTTTGTTTGTGTTTGCTATGTCATGCTCCTGTTCCGCCTCCTTGTTTCCGTTACCACGCACCCTTGCCTAGTCCTTGACTAGTCCTCGTTTGCTTGATTGTTTTCACCTGATCCTCATGTTCTTTTTACCCTTATGTTGTGTCTCTTTCCCTCATGTCTTTGCTGGTTTGTTATGTGCAAACTTTGTGTGCGTGTTATCGCTCAGCTTGTCAGTCAGTTCTAGCATTGTAGTTATTTTCTTTTTAGTTAGTAATTATCTTGTCTTTTTCTGTCTTTTCTTTGTTCCTGATTTTTAGTCTAGTCAAATCCTATTCGTTAAACCTAAAAACTAAGATAGAGGATTTGCAAATATTAACTGGGTGAGGCCTCATTAGAATACAAATTCATCATAATTATATGTTTACCCAGAGAATGATGTGTGTAAGCGTGCAGTGCTGTAGGTCCTGAGCTGTGCTGGGAATCACTTGCTCCTGTCCCAGAATTCCCAGAATTCCCACTGCCACACGACAAGCCACCTGCATCACAATCTTCAACATTCCCGCCACTATTACAACCAGCACCGCAACCCTTACGCAGTCTGCAGTGAGAGAGATAGGTGCCGTTATTGTGACATCAATCAAAAAATATCCATTCTTTCTCATTCAACCACACACACACACCTGTGCCACGTGTTGACGATAAAGTTTCGTATGTTGGCGATGCTGATTGGTCCTCCCAGTATGTGTCCCAGCTGGGGGTGTGTATTACAGTAAGATGTTGTCAGGGGCGACACATATATTGGATATCCGATTGGCTGGTCGCACGAAGAGTTGATCATGTTGCGTAGTGCTTGCTTGGCATTCTGGATGCTTCCACGCTCCGGGTTTCGGTTCCGCAAAAACACCAATTCCTGCTGCTGCCCCGCCCACAGACCGCGCACACACTCCTTATTCACCTAAGAATGCATATGCAACAGAAAATTACTTGTGTCCTAATAAAGTTGTCTTTTCCCTGTGAGTCTATTTTCCTTTATTTTATTTTAATTTTCTTTTTGCCCTCACCTTTATGACCCTGAAGCTGAGGTAGCGTCTGTTAAGCATGATGATCTTGTATTCGTTGGTCCCTTCGTCCAACACGTGTCTGAGGGCGAGCAGAGAGGGAGAGTTGGACAGGACAGCACTGCGCCAGGCCGGGTCGCCCTCATGAGCGATCACTAGCGTCTGCTCGTGTGAAGAAATCGCCTCAAACAACACAGATGATTCCTCATACTCATCAGGGGAGGTGAAGTGATCCTGCAGAGAGAGATTAACTCTGGTTAAAATGTATCCCAAACGCATAAAATAATACAAGACACATTTGATATGACACAGAGAACAGATGACATAGAAATTCATCTCACACGTATCTCACCTGGTGCAGTTTAAGTGACATGCGAATTCCAGGCACAACCACCTTCCTCAGCAGTTCCATGTCAGTAAATATCCATTCATCTCTCACAGATGAGATCCGGAAATCTCCCTTAAACAAGGAATGCAGCCCATAGAGGAACGACTCTAGATTACTGTAAGAACCCAAACACACGCCATCAGAATAAACATGAACACAATAACCGCAAAAAGTGTCTTCATAACAAGCTTTTTGGAAAATCTCCAGCACAGTAAAGGATTTTTGCACCCTCACCTGGACATATGGTGAGATGCAGTTCCCAGAGCTCTCCTTCCCAAAACACACAGACCATAACACAACAAAACCAATGGAGAGTCTTTCTCACTGTCTAGTGGCTGAAAGAAAGAGAGTGAGAGAGGCAGAAGCAATGTAAAATTGTGTTTACAAACACTTCCATTAAAACGTTTAGGGTCAGGAAGATTGATATTTAGATTTTTTTAAACAAATTAATACATTTATTCAGCAAGGATGCACTAAATTGATCACAAGCACCTTCTCTCTCCGTGTGTTGCAGTACTGGATCCAGCTGAGGTAGACGGAGCAGAAACTGTCTCTGGAGATTCCAGCCAGTCTGTGATCATAGTCTTCATCAATATTGGGGTTAAAGGTTGGATCCAGGTCAACATAGTTTCTCTCTCCGCAGCTCTTCAAGCCCTCCAATAAAGCTTCGTTCGCCAGCCACTCCTCCAGTTTAGGAGACGCGATGACATAGTAAATGATGCCCTACACACATACAATAAATAAATGATTTTAAAGACAATTTCAGAACGTTAAACCTCACCTAGCCAGTTTTCAACAGAGCAGTTAGGTACAGGATAGCAATACTTGTGTGCTGACCTTAACGTAGTAGGTCGTGAGGATTCGCCGCAGATCAAACACCTGCAGCATAGACGCAGCACTGTTATCGGTGATGCTGTAGCCCTCCAAGGCGTATTTAGTGACCAGAACCTCCCAGGCCAACCAACGCTGTCCAAACGCAGCATTAAAGGACAGCAGATGGGGAAGATGACCAGGCTCACAGCAACAACAGCTTTCATCTTCTTCAACACCCTCTGTTATCGCCTCCACCTCCCTCTGCTGGCAATACGTCCCTAGGATAGAAATAGGAAAAGCAATGTGACAGAATCTTTTAACTTGAATCATACAATCATTTCAACATTAATAATTCCTTTAAAATTTTACATTTTTTCCACTTGAAGTCAACTTAAAAGCCATTCGAACCATGCACCAAAGCCATGGTCAGTTGTTAATGTGCTCAAGGTTGTGAAATTACTAATGTAATGATTCCTGAATTACCTGTTTTTGTGGCTTAATTTCTACAAATGGTCAGAGTGGATTGGGGAGAGAGCTTTAATTTCTAAATTTAGAGTACATTGAGCAATTCCTGAGTACAACAGCAAAATTCTGTTTTTACATAATATATTACATTTCCAAGAACGAACTTTTAAAAATGTACTCTACCGTTCAAAGGTTTGAGGCAATGCGATTTTTCAATGTTTTTGAAAGAAGTCTCATATGCTCACCAAGCTGATTTATTTAAACAAAAATACAGTAAAAACAGCTAGATTGTGAAATATAATTACAATTAAAATTGTAATTTCTATTTTAACATATTTTAAAATGCTATGTATTCCC